>NC_082712.1:157016616-157641626 GCF_030144855.1 Hypanus sabinus
AATTATATTGATGTAACACTTGCCCAACAAGCTGGTATATGTCTAGGGGAAAAGGAGATCCAGCCACACACCAATCCCACCGCCCGTACACGCAGGTGCTGTGAGAATCGAATTTATGCCTTGCGCCCGCCCACAGTGTTAAACCCACAACAAATACCGTTATGAAATACACTTTAAAGAGTTTACTAAAATTAAAAGAGTATTAGGCAATACAATATATATGCAAGGGAAAAAAAACAAAAAGGCGCCAACTTATCAGAGTTCAGTCAGTTTAGTGCAGATCGTTGGAGCTCAAACATAGAACCATTCGACCCCTCGTCGCTTGCCTCCGACCTCCACATCTTCGCACCTAGGACCACGCCCGGTGGTCTTCCGAGCAGTGCAGCGCACGTCCACCTTCCTCGACGTCTTCCTCCCGACTCTCCACGTCTTCGCACCTAGGAAGTGTAGTGCATGTCCACTTTCCTCGGGGTCTTCCTCCCGACTCTCTACCAAAAGCCCGCGATAAAACCCCTCCCCAAGTTCCCAACCTCACAAGACAAAATAACATTCCCCATTGGTTAACAAATGAATACAATTACCATATCAACAAGTATAAAGCAAACCAACTGCGAGAGAAACACTTATCAGACAAAGAAGCTTTCCTACTCTTAACAAACCAAAAAAACCCATTTTGAGTAACATACACAGGACATTGTACATTCTCTCCCCATCAGCAAATGTCATGCCCTCATGGCATTACCAGAGTTCCCCAACGCTTCTTGCAACACACAAAACCCAACCCAGGTGCAGAAAACAGTGACATAACTACCCAGAGCAGTAGAAATCACACTCGGCTCTCCTGGCACCACATATGTCAACCGCTCCGGGAGGCGTCTAATTCTCTGAGATCTCCATACCTCTTCTGCCCCACTGGGCTCCCTCTTCACCTGCGAATCCACTGTCTCGGACTCCCCAGGTCTACCTGACAGACCCTCGCCCCCTTCTTCACGGGGGTCCTCCGTCACCTGAAATCTCTCCGGCTCACGCTCGGGTTCCACCCTCTCTCCCCCCAATGTTGGCTGCCTCTCCATCTGACCCTCAAGACCTTACCTCCTCTCACCCAACTCAGTATGGGAAGGGCCAGGAGCCTCCTCATCTGGTACTGGAGCGCCAGCGAATGGGAACAGGGGCCACTCATCTGAGTCGTCCTCTTCCGAATCGGTAGCCATTCCCGGGTGAGGGACCCATCCCCGCTCTTCAGCAGCGGGCTCTTCCCTTTCTCCGCGCCCTCGCAGAGTCCTTGTACTAGGTGCAACCTCCCTCTCGGGCTCCTTATCCACCTGCACCGCTTGACCCGGGGCAGCAGGTGATTCCGATGGAGTACCTTGATAGGCCCTTTCCCATCCTCAGGTTTCACCCGGTAAACTGGCAGGTTCGGCATCTGGCTCTCTATTACACAGGGGCGGGCTGGCCGCCCATCGATCTGCCAACTTGTGCTTACCAGGGAGTCCCAAATTCCGTAAAAGGACCCGGTCGCCTGGCAATAATTCGACAAACTTCACCTTTCGATCATACCACATCTTATTCCTCTGGTTTTGTTTGGTAGCCGCCACCTCGGCCAACTCATACGCCCGCTGTAACTCCCTCTTCATGTTGGACACATACTTTAGATAGGACTTCCCGGGTAATTCACCCACTTCACCCCCAAAACACAAGTCAATTGGCAACCTCGCTTCCCACCCGAACATCAGATAATAGGGCGAGTACCCTGTAGCATCATTGCGAGTACAATTGTAACAGTGAACCAATTGTCCAATATGACGACTCCATCTACTTTTCTGCCCAATCTCCAGCGTCCCGAGCATATCCAACAGGGTCCTGTTGAATCTCTCTGGCTGAGGATCTCCCTGTGGGTGATAAGGGGTAGTCCTCGATTTCTCAACCCCAAGCAGTCAGTAATTCATGGATAAGGCGGCTCTCAAAGTCCCGCCCCTGATCACTATGGATTCGCCTGGGAAGGCCGTAATGAACAAAATCCTTCTCCCATAACACCTTTGCCACTGTCGTCGCCTTCTGATCCTTGGTGGGAAATGCCTGAGCATAGCGAGTGTAATGATCGGTGATGACTAATACATTCGCGGTGTTGCTGGTGTCAGGCTCAATCGACAGGAAATCCATACATACCAAGTCCAGAGGTCCCGCACTCTGCAAGTGCGACACTGGAGCCGCCGACGCTGGCAGGGTCTTCCTCCGGATGCAACGACTGCATCCCCTACAGTATTCTTCGACGTCCCCCCTCATCCGGGGCCAGTAGAACCGGTCTTTGAGTAATCCATAGGTCTTTTCCACCCCCAAGTGTCCAGGATCATCATGTAAGGCCTGGAGTACAGCCTGTCGCTACTCCTCCGGCAGGACCAGTTGCCAACAGCGGGGTTGGTCCGGAGGCGCCGTTACCCGGTACAAGATTTAGTTCTTTAAATTTAACCGAAATCACTCCTTCAATAACAGAGGCATGAATGGGTGTTTCGCCTTCTCAGCTAACGCCACATCCCCCTTCTTGACCGCTCTCCACACTGTGCCAATGCCCGGGTCATTTTGCTGAGCAGCTGCCACTTCTCCTCCTCCGAGCCTGGCCACTCCTCTAACATCAAAGACATATGCTTGATCCAGGTCTCATAGTCCACCACCCTGTCCGGAGTAGGCTTGGCTCCGGAGAACACCCCCAGCTTCAGCCGTGGCCTCTCGGCCACTCCCGCCAGGGAGTTAAGTGCGGCTGTCAGCTCCGAGGCTTCCACCCTACCTGGGGAGCGGGGCCTAGTCACATCTCGCTCCTCCCACCTCCCTTTACTAGTGCCAGGCACCTCTCTGGGGTCCACCTCTAGCTCTGGCTCCTCAGCCTCATCCTCGGAGAGGGTGTGGAGCCCCCACGGCCCCGCCTCCCCTGGAACACTGACCGTCGCCGGCAGTTCCAATGTCCTGACGTCAGCACTCATATGAACCAACACCCAGCTAGACTCTACCTCTTTACCACACCATCTAGCTACCAATTCTACCTGCCCAATACCCTTCACCGAACTTAAACCCCTCACTATCGCGTCTACCGAAACTCGAAAATCCACTCCGCTCACTGCACAGGCATACTGCACCGGTACACCTTCAAATTCGCACAAGCTAACAATCTTATCTCTGTCCATCTCTGCTCTGCTACCTGCGCGATTCCACAGCCCCTGACAATCCAATCCGGGACGAGCACCCCACAAAAATAACACTTACCCAACAGGCTGGTATATGTCTAGGGGAAAAGGAGATCCAGCCACTCACCAACCCCACCTCCCGTACACGCAGGTGCTGTGAGAATTGAGTTTATGCCTCGCTCCCGCCCACAGTATCAAATCCACAACAAATACCGTTATGAAATACACTTTAAAGAGTTTACTAAAATTAAAAGAGTATTAGGCATACAGTATATATGCAAGGGAAAAAAAAACAAAAAGGTGCCAACTTATCAAAGTTCAGTCAGTTTAGTGCACATCGTTGGAGCTCAAACATCGAACCATTTGACCCCTCGTCGCTTGCCTCTGACCTCCATGTCTTCGCACCTAGGACCACGCCTGGTGGTCTTCCGAGCAGTGCAGCGCACGTACACCTTCCTCGGGGTCTTCCTCCCGACTCTCTACCAAAAGCCCGCGAAAAACCCCTCCCCCAAGTTCCCAGCCTCACAAGACAAAATAACATTCCCCATTGCTTAACAAATGAATGCAATTACCATATCAACAAGTATAAAGCAAAACAACTGCGAGAGAAACACTTATCAGGCAAAGAGGCATTCCTACTCTTAACAAACCAAATAAACCCATTTTGAGTAATGTACACAGGACATTGTACATTGAGATATATGTCGACTAATGAGTTTTATGTTCAATAGAGGGAGACAGATTTTTTTTTCCTTTCTCTTTTAGGCAGAGTTTGCATCTGCATCTATGCTTTTCTTGGGGCTTGCGTCGATTGATATTGACTTGTTTCTGGGCTTTGTAGTTTGGGTGGGATTTTTTTTCTTCTTTTTCCCCCATTATGGAATCCTGGAGCATACGCCAATTATTTTTATTGTTGTTCATCTCTGCCATTTTCGACTACCCTATCCTGACATGCGTCTAACTATTTTTTTAGATACAAAGTTCCATGATGATATCTAAACAGTTAAATGTCTTAACTTGGAATGTTGGCGGTTGGAGTCATCCTATTAAGCACTAGAGAACATTTAAAGTTATTAACCGATTCCAGCCTTACTACAGTCTTTGTTCATGAGACGCATATCAGGTTATGTGATAAAAATAAATTTTTTAAATTTTGGAAGGGTCCTCAGTTTCATGCAAGCTCCAAGAGTAAAACTAGAGGTGTCTCTATTATTGTTAATTCCAAAATTCCTTTTAATCAGGAGGATATTATAGCTGATATTAATGGTAGATTTTTGATTGCTAAAGGAATAATTTGTAATAGGAAAATGGTTTTGGTTAATATTTATGGACCAAGTGTTGATGATCCCTCATATTTTAAAACTGTTTTTGGTCTGTTACCTGATTTAAATGAATATATGTTATTAATGGGTGGTGATTTTAATACTTGTCTAAATCCTCTAATGGATAAGTCATCATCCAAATATCAACTCCCTAATCATTCTGCATCACTTATTAATTCCTTTTTAATTGATTACAATTTAATTGAGGTCTGGAGGCACAGGCACCCTAGTGATAGAGAATACTATTTTTTTCTCACATGTTCATAATAAATATTTGAGAATCGACTATTTTATAGTTGACCCTTGACTTTATTCAATGTTCAGAAATGTGAGTATGATGCGATCTGATTTCTGATCATGCTCCTTTAAACTTAATATTTGAACTGAAAGATGTTGTTTCTACTAGATTATTTTGGTGTTTTCCAGAACATTTATTACAAAGTTCAGAATTTGCTTAGTTTATCGAAGCTCAGATAAAAGAGTTTTTACTTTAATAATATAGGAAACGACTCTAAGTTAGTAATTTTTAAAAGCTTATCTACGTGGTCAAATTATTTCATATATAGCTAAACTGAAGAAATAAACAAGAATGGAATTAGATAAAATCTAAACAAATTAAAGAATTAGATAACATCAATGCAATCTCTCCAAATGTTGCTTCATTTGAAAGAAGAGTAGAATTACAATCACACTATAATTTATTACTAACATATCCTATTGAAGGATACTTGCTTAAATTGAAAAGTCAATTTTATATTTTTGGAGATAAAAATAATAAGCTCTTAGCTTCTCAATTAAGAGCAGCTAGAGCTAAAAGACAAATCTTAAAGATTCGTAAAAATAATGGAGTTATAGTAAGTAATCATGAAGACATTAATAATACTTTTCAAGATTTTTACTCTGATCATAGATCTCAATTTCCTGCAGATTCCTCTAAAGTGAAGGCTTTTTTACGTAAGATTAAATTTCCACAAATTTCTCTTGAAGATCAACAGATGCTTGATGCTCCAATTATCGAGCATGAAATTCAGAAAGCTATTTTATCAGTGCAGTCAGGTAAAGCTCCTGGACTTGATGGTTATTCAGTGGGATTTTACAAAAAAATTGAAAGATTACTTTCACCGTATCTTTTGGAAATATTTCATGAATCCTTTGAAAAGGGTAATTTACCTTTTTATGAAGCATCTATTTCCTTAATTCTTAAAAAAGATAAAGATCCTGTTGAATGTTCATTATATAGACCTATTTCACTATTAAATGTGGATGCAAAAATTCTCTCTAAAATAATGGTTAATCGCTTGGAAAATATTTTAACTGAAATCATTTCTATGGATCAAATGGGCTTTATTAAAGGGCATTATTCTTTCTCTAATGTTTGGAGATTGATGAATATTATATATTCATCATTATCTAAGCAACCTCAATATGTTATCTCTCTTGATGCAGAAAAGGCATTTGATAGAGTTGAGTGGCCATATTTGCTTAGGTATTAAAAAATTGGGTTTTGTTAATAATTTCAATAGATGGATTCAAATGATTTATAAGAATCCTATTGCCACGGTCATTTCTAATAACTGCAGGTCTTTTTTCTCACTTTCTCGTGGCATTAGACAGGGATGTCCTTTATTATTTAATCTTGTATTGGAGCCTTTAGCTATAACACTACGAGAAGCTAAAAATATTCATGGTATCTCTATGAATGGAACCATACATAAGATTTCTCTTTATGCAAATAATCTTTTGGTTTTTATTTCAAATCTTGAGGAATCAATTCCTAATCTTTTGGAAACACTTAAAAGATTTTGGTAAAATTTCAAGATATAAACATAACTTGAATAAAAGTGAATTGTTTCCATTAAATGTCCATGTTAGTATATATAATGATATTCCTTTTAGAATTGTTAATACAGATAGATATTTAGGTATTATAATTACTAAAAATATAAAGATCTCTATAAAGCGAATGTAGTTCCTTTAATGGACTCCATGAAACAACTATTTTCCAGATGGAATCCACTTACTTTTTCTTTAATAGGTTGTATTCATGCTGTGAAAATGATGATTTTACTGAGATTTTTATATATTTTCCAAAATATTCCTGTCTTTTTAACTAAAAAATTTTCGATCAAATTGACTCTCTTATTTCTTCTTTTATTTGGAACAATAAGAGACCAAGAATTATAAGTATCATTTACAAAAATTTAAAAAAGATGGTGGACTTGCACTTCCTAATTTAAGACTATTATTGGGCTGTGAATATTAGACAATTATGATTTTGGTTACATTGGCTTGATAAGAACCAAAAACCATTATGGGTTGATTTGGAATTGAAAGCTGTTAAACAATTTCATTTAACTTCAATTTTAGGAGCTCCATTACCTTTACAGCTCTCTAAAATTCCAAGTTTAAATCTCTATCCAGTTATTAAGCAATCCCTACAGATTTGGGTTCAGTTTCATAATTTTTAAAATTTTAAACAATTTAAGTTGTCTGGTTTTTTATATCAAAACTTTTCATTTAAACCTTGAACAACTGACCCCATTTTTCTTCTATGGAAAAATAAAGGAATCCATTCTTTTACAGATTTATTTTGTGATGGTCGATTGATGACTTTTGAGGAGTTAATTAATAAATTTTCTCTTGCTCATACACATTTTTTTGCAATATTTTCAGGTTAGACATTTTTTACAATAATATTTACCTAAGTTTCCATATTTACAAGAATCTGATTTGTTGGATACCATTTTGAAATTGAATCCCTTAGTGAAAGGTTCCATTAGCAGAATTCATAATTTATTTTTGTTACAAAAAGAAAACCTATCACTAAAGATTAAACAAGATTAGGAGAGAGAACTTAATATGACCTTTGTTAATGAAGATTGGCTTCGAGTTTTGAAAAAAGTAAATTCTTCTTCTGTATGCGCCAACCATTGTTTAATTCACTTTAAAATTGTTTATCGTTATTATTTAACAAAGGAGAGACTATCTAAAATATTTCCTAGTATAGACAACTATTGCGATAGATGTAAGACTGAAGTAGCTACTTTGTCACATATGTTCTGGTCATGTTCTTCATTAAAATCATTTTGGAAATACTTATTTTCTACAATTTCTGAAGCATTGAAAATTAATTTACAACCTAATAGATTGGCTGTTCTATTTGGAATAGTTCCGCATCATCTTCTGGGTATCTCATCTTTAGATCAACATGTAATTACATTTGTTACGCTACTGGCAAGAAGGGCTATTTTGTTAAAATAGAAAGATATTTCTTCCCCTACATTAATTGATTGGTTTTCTCAAGTAATGTTATGTCTTAGTTTGGAAAAAATTAGAAGTAGAACTTTTGATCCTTGATTTGATTTTGAGAGAAGATGGGGTTCTTTTACCAAATATTAATACTTAATTTGAATTAAGTTATATGGTTTCCTTCCAATTTTTTTTATAAATATGAAATGGCAGTTGATGACTCTTTTTTATATATTTAGATGATGGTCAAACGTATTGTTCTGGGGAGTTGATTCCTAATGGGTTTTTTCCGTTTTTTTTGTCATTAGTGGGGTTTTTTCCCAGTTAGATGGGGTTCTTTTTTTTCCTTCTTTTTTCTATATATATATAATTTTTTTTCCATTTTTATATTTTACGATTGTTTCAGCTTTATTAATTGTATACATATTAATCTGTTGAAATTTTGTATCATTTTATAGCTGCTGAAGATTACGTGCCAATAAAAAGATTCTAAAAATGAAACAATTCTGATTGGAGGCCCTTTAACCTGAAATGTTAACTCTGTTTCTCTTCCCACAGATGCATTCTGATCTGCTAAACAGTTCAAGCATGTTCTGTTTTTGCTTAAATGTTCACAATTTTATTCAATTGAAAGTACACAAAATGAAAGAAAAAAAGATGCACATCCCAGTATAATAAAGTAATTTAAGAGGAATAAGGTGTATGTTGTCTTTTATACCAAGTTAAGCATCCCAGGAGGTTAGTTTGCTAGAAGGCACGGCAGATGTGGAGAAAATTCCCTGGAGATACAACCCCAGATTGTATCATTTAATATGTAGCATAATTGTAATGGGTGTTTATTTTGCCCTGTATACAAGCTTGGTTCTATTGAAATCAATACAACTGAATTTGAGAACTGCACCACAAAGCCAATTGCTAGCAAAAGTTGCGTGTAGGGCTGCAACTGGGAATGAATTTCTCTGCAACTTGTAAACCTTTTCCTTTCACTAGAAGGTTACAAGATGATGAAAAAGGTGCTGTCATGTGATCAAGAAATAAAGAATATCGGTGTCAACATCAAGTTCGTACTAATGGAGAACTTTAGCTGTCAGTGATTTTTTTTAAGTGGTCTGACTTGATGCATTACTGTTTCCATGAGAGACAACATATATCTTGATCTCGTAACAGTAAGTGAACCAAATGAAAAACTGATGATGGAAGTTGTGGCACGCTGAGGTGACAGCAACTATAACATAATTACATTAAATATAATCTATAATAAATCACTTCTACAACTTGATATCCAGGTTTGTAACTTTATGAGGACCAACTTTAATGGAATGATGAAAGAGATTAAACAAACTGAATGATGGTAAGAGAAACTCTAGAGAGAAAAAAAAACAGCTTCAAAACAGGTAAATAGTAGTAAATGCAGGCAATAATAATACTGTAAATGCATTACTGCAAAATTTGGAAAATTTGTTTATTATTGTGACATTCACTAGGGTACAGTGAAAAAGTTGTCTTGCATACACCCAATACAGATGGATTCATCACAATGGTACATTGAGGTAGTACAATGTAAAACAAAAAGAGTGCAGAATGAAGTGTTACTGAGAAATGTAGTGCAGGTAGTAAGGTGAAAGGTCACAATGAGATCAAGACTCCATCTTATCATATTAGGGAACAATTCGATAGTCTTACAGCAATGTAATAGAGTGTGTTCTTGAGCTGGCGGTGATACTGACTGATATGCAAATTGCTGGTACAACTGCTGGCAATCCAGCCTGTCATTCCATCAGCTGAACACTGGAGGGCAACACGAACAGGAGAGGCCAACCCCCAACCGAGCGTGGATGCCATGCTTCACCGCCTCAGGCACTCCTCAACTGGACTGCAGCAGCAGGCGAGCTCACGACTTGGCTAAGCTGCTGCCTCGTTGCCTGTCTCACTACCAAACAAGGGAAATTGGCCTGCGACCTCTTATTTATCAATGTACAACACGGTCTTGCAATCACATGAGAAATGTCCAAGACAGCCACTCATGATTACACTGCATGCTGCTTTTGTGCACCAACTCCGATGCCTTCGAGTTGCAGGCAGCAGCATGGTCTGCACTCCGAACACTCTCCAGCCATACGACCGGCTTCTCGTTCTCTGGCCTGATTGCTGGCTCCTTCAACACCCTGGCCAGCTGCTCTGAACAATAAGCACATCACTGATGCGGTAGACCTACTGTACCCGTAGCTCTTTGAGTCCAGCATCATCTTATGATCATAAAAAATCACATTTTAAAAAGAAAAGTGCTGTTCGGTTGACCACGGAGGGACTGCTTCATTTGAACATGCAACCCTCTCACTAGGTTTCCACTGGCGCTTGTATCACCTGGACAGTAGTAATACCTATGTCAGAACGCTTTTTATTGACTACAGCTCTGTGCTCAACACCATCATACCATTCAGTTCTAATCAGCGAACTCCAAAACCTGAGCCTCTGCAACTGCATTATGACTTTCTCACCAGGTGACCGCAGTCTGTGGGGATGGGAAATAACAATGATAGTCAACACTGGCACACCTCAAGGATGCATGTTAGCTCCACTGTTCTACTCTCTCTACACCCACCTTTGTGTGGATAGGCGCAGCTTAAATGCCGTCTATAAATCTGTTGACAACACGACTACTGTTGGCAGTATTTCAGATGGTGACGAAGAGGTGTACAGAAGTGAGATTGATCAGCTACTTGACTGGTGTTGCAGCAATAACCTTGCACTGAACACCAGTAAGACCAAGGAATTGATTGTAAACTTCAGGAAGGGGAAGTCAAAGGAACACACACCAGTCCTCATCGAGGGATCAGAAGTGTAGAGGGTGAGCAGTTTCAAGTTCCTGGGTGTCAGCATCTCAGATGATCTATCCAGGCTCCAACATATTGATGCAATTACAAAGAAGGCATGACAGCAGCTATATTACCTTAAGAGTTTGAGGAGAATTGGCATGACATCAAAGGAGGTACAAGAGCCTGAAGACACACGGGCTCAATATTTCAGGAACTGCTTCTTCCCCTCCATCATCAGATTTCTGAATGGACAATAAATCTATGAACACTTCCTAAATATATTGTCCTCTCTTTTTGCACTACTTGTATATAAATTTATCATTTTTATTATTATCTATTACAATGTACTGTTACTACAAAACAAACAAATTTCATGACATACACATGCCAGTGATATTATGCTTGATTCTGATAAATTAATCTGTATGGTATGGAGGGGCCACTGCACAGGACTGGAAATGGCTGTCTTTTGGGGACACCATCAAAACACGATACCTCAAAACAGTGGCATCCATCATTAAGGATCCCCATCACCTTTACTAATGTTTTCTTCTTTTTGCAATGCTTACTTAATTTAAAGTTTTTATATATATTTCTTATGGTAATTTTTATTTTTTTTATTATGCTTTGCAATGTACTGCTGCTGCAAGACAGCAAATTTCATGACATATGCCAGTGATATTAAACCTGGTTCTGTTTCTGATTCAGACCTGGAGCTTTAGGACTGTCTGGGTGGGTAGGAGGAAGGAAAAGGGTTTCTTGTGCTGTTATATTGTTATTTGTTATGCTCTGTGTTCTGCTGAGCACTAAGGTGCTGGAATATGTGGCGACACTTGCAGGCTGCCCCCAGCACATTCTGAGGTTGTGTTGGTTGTCAACACTAATGATATATTTCACTCTGTTTCCCTGTACATATGATAAATGAATCTGAATAAGTCTGAATCTGGGCAGACCAGACCACAGAACTCCTCAGATCTGCTCCGCCTTACAGCTCTGCAGTATGTCACAACTCTGGCAATGTTTCACCCTTCGCTTGTCAAATTGAACTTTGAAACACTTAGAAATACCATAATTTTACAAAACAGGCTGTAATATATGTCATATGAAAAGTAAGGAGAAGAATAATTTATAAAGATATAAAGGATAATGACTTCTACTACTAGTTCCAGTTGCTCCAGAAATCTTGTTAATTTGCCGGACACCATGACAATGCTCTTGATAAATTAGGGGAGAAGTGAGAGTCTTCACCTGCAGGGAATTAGCAAACACTTAATGTCTACTAGGCAATGTGAAAAACAGTTATGGTTAATCCAAAGACAATGTAGAATATACAGCACTGCAAATAGTTCAAAATCCTGAAAGATTTGGTTAAAACATAATGAAAACTTTTTCAAAACAGCAAATGCTGGAAACACCCAGCAGGATGGGTAACATCTGTGGAGAGAGAGGACAGTCAAAATTTGAAGTTGATGACCTTTCTCATTTGAAATGTTTACAGTCTCTCTGGTTACATATTCTGTCTGACCTGCTGAATATCTCCAGCATTTTCTGCTTTTGTTTCAAGTTTCCAGCTTCTGCAGCTTTTTACTTTTCAAATCTATTTCTAAACATAATAAATTGACATGAGCTTTATGGGTCTCATCTGGCCTAAATAGTGTTGAATGTTCACTTCCTGGGCCAGGGGCCTCATGTTTTTGCCAAGCTCGGCTTTCTAAACACAGCAGCTGATGCTTGTAAGCTGACAGTTTAAGTTAAACTTCTAACTATTATAAACACAAGAAATTCTGTGAATGCTCAATATCTAGAGCAACACACATAAAATTCTGGAGGAACTTAGCAGGTCAGGCAGCATCTATGGAAACAAAAAAAACAGTTGATGTTTTAGGCGGAGACCCTTCTTCAGAACTGGAATGGAAGGTGAAAGATGCCAGAATAAAAAGTGAGGAGAGAGGGGAAGGAGGACTAGCGAGAAGGTGCAAGTTGAAGCCAGGGTAGTGGGAAAGGTGGAAGGCTGGAGAAGAAGGAATCTGATAAGGGAGAAGAGTGAACCATGGGAGAAAGGGAAGAAGGAGGGGCACCGGGAGAGGTGATAGGCAGGTAAGGAGAAGAGGTAAGAGGGAATAGAAGAAGAGGGAAGTGGGGAGGGAAAATTTTATATCGGAATGAGAAATGAGAATTCAGGCCATCAGATTGGAGACTACTCAGATGGAATATGAGGTGTTGCTCCTCCACCTTGAGAGTGGCCTCATTGTAGCAAAAGAGGAGGCCATGGACTGGAATGGGAATGAGGGCCACTGGGAAATTCCACTTTCGGCAGATGGAGCGGAGGTGCTCAACAAAGCGGTATGTCAGGACTCACCAATGTAGAGGAGGCCATATCGGGAGCATCGGATACAATAGATGACCCCAACAGATTCGCAGGTGAATTGTTGCCAGACCTGGAAGGACTGTTTGGAGTTCTGAATGGAGATAAGGGAGCAACACTCTATGTGGATGTGCTCAATAGTGGAAAGGGCTTTACTCGTAATGGACTGGGCAGTATCCACTACTTGTTTTGTAGGATTTTTTCGTTCAAGGGCATTGGTGTTTCCATACCAGACTATGATGCAGCCAGTCAATACCACACATCTATAGGAATTCGTTAAAATTTTAGATATCATGCTGAATCTTCACAAACTCCTAAGGAAGTAGAGGTGCTGCCGTGCACACTTCTTAATTACATTTGCATGCTGGACCCAGGACAGGTCCTTTGAAATGATAACACAGTGGAATTTAAAGTTGCTGACCCTCTCCATCTCAGATCCTCAGATAAGGACTGGCCCATGGATCTCTGGTTTCCTCATCCTGAAGCCAATTCTCAGCTCCTTCATCTTGCTGACATGGTGTAAGAGGTTGTTGTGGCATTGCTCAGCCAGATATTCAACGTCCTTCCTATATACTGATTCATCACCTCCTTTAATTTGGTCTACAACAGTGGTATTGTCAGCAAGCTTATCTATGGCATTGGAGCTGTGCTTAACCACAGGGTCTTAAGTGAAAAGCAAAGGGTTAAGCACACAGCCTAGTGGTGCATCTGTGCTGATGAAGATTGTGGAAGAGATGTTGCCAATCTGAAATGTCTGGGGTTTGCAAGTGAGGAAATAGAGGATCCAATTGCACAAAGAGGTATTCAGGCCAAGGTCTTGAAGCTTATTGATTAGTCTTGAGGGGATGATAGTATTGAATGCCAAGCTGTAGTTGATAAAGAGCATCCTGGTATGCATCTTTGCAGTCCAGATGTTTCAGTATTGAATGAAGAGCCAATGAAATGGTATCTGCTCTGGACCTGTTGCCCCATCGCTGAACTGTTCCCACAAACTATGGACTGACTTTCATGAACTTGTCATGTCATGTTCTCAATATTTATTGAATATTTATTTATTTACTTGTTTTTCGTTTTTTTCCTCTCTCAGCTTAAGCTGGAAAAACCTGAGGTATGAGTATCAACAGGCATGCTCATTTGTCAATTGCTAGGAACTTTCAGACCATTCTAGTGGTGTTTAGTATTGTGGCTTTCTGAAGATTTACATAGATATTACCGTTTAGCCCTAATTGTTTAATACTATTGTGTAGTGCCTTTGTGATTACACCAGATGTAGATATTACTGTTGAAACAGTGCATACCTTGTTCATGTCCCAAGGTCTTTTAATCTCCTCTTTTATTTCAGCATATTTCTGTGTTTTTTACTTATTGATTTCTGTAAGTTATGTGTGTTTGGAATGGCTATATCTATTAAATAAGTTATTCTTGTTTGTTTATCCTGTATTATTATATCCAGATGGTTATCATGGGTTGTCCTATCTGTAATAACTGATCAATCATAATATAATTTGTGGTATTCTGACTCTAAAACTGGATCAGGCTTGTATTTACAGTAAGGTATGGTTTCTTTTATGAGTTTGTATTTTACAGCAAGCTTTTGATGAATGATGTTTGCCACTTAATTGTGCTTGTGTAAGTAATCAGATTGAGTTAAACTGTTACAGGATCCTGTAATGTGTTGGATTGTTTCTGGCTTTTCTCTGTATTTTCTGCATTCATTATCTTGAATTTGTTGGTGTTTTATTATGCATTTTTTAATTTGTGTGTGTGTGTTAACCACCTGGCCCTTGCATTGCCACAAGGAACCCTTCTGTTTCTGAGAAGAGGTCTCCAACTCTGAGCCAGGCATTCAACGCTTCCTTGTTGACGTCTAGTCTGCTCGGATTGTGGGGATGTCTTCCCTGGAGGGTCATGCTCTTCCATTAGTTAACATTTTCTTCAATAGTGATAATGTCTTCATTTTTCTGGGCTGTGGTTTCATTTAAGTTTAGTGGTATATACTTCTTACCTGAACAGAAATGCTTGTGTGGAGTGCTGACTCTTGTTTTTGTTGATACAAGTATATCCATAGAAGTTTTATCTGACTGTTGTGTAGATTTTTAATGTCTGTTATTCCTCTTCCCCCTTCTGTCCCAGGTAGTGTTAATCTAAATGTGTTCAAATGTACATAGTGTGTTCTAAAATTTGTCATTTCAGTTCTTACTTTTCTTTGTAAATTTTCCAAGTCTGTTTCAGACCAAGATGTTATTCCAAAAAATATATTAATATAGGTAGAGAGAAAGTGTTTATTGCTTTTGTTATATTTTTACTGTTCAGCTCTGTTTGGCAGATTTTCTTAAGTCTTGAATAAAACTTTGTTAGAAATTTTTCCTTTATCACGTCATGATCTATTTTCTCTCCTTGTTGATATCCAGGATACTTATATGTTTCATATTAAGCCATAGGTTTTAGTTGTATCCTGCTGTTTTGTATTCTATTAGCTTGATTGCACCTTTCTTTATGTTTAATTTTCTGCATTTATCCAGTCCATATTTCATGTTTATATCTTTCAAAAATAGTTCTACTACTTGAATTAATTGCTTTAGCTTAACTGATGAAGGAGCATATAATTTCAAATCATCCATGTATAAAAGGTGTGTTAAGGTATAGTTCATTTGTGTCTGATTTGATAGCCAGTTTTTGCCCAATTCAGTAAATTAGAGAGTGAGTATAAGGCTAAACAGAACCATAGTGGACTTTGAGAGTTGCCTTGGAAAGTGCATCTGTTTATTTTGATAACAATGGTTGTTCTGTTTTGCTTGTTTATAGATGGGATTATTATTGTTATTATTTTTATTATTTATTTTTTCTTTTTGTATTTGTTGTCTTTTGCACATTGGTTGTCTGCCTTGTTGTAGTCTTTCATTGATTCTATTATGGTTATTGTATTTATTGAGTATGCCCACAAGAAATCAATCTCGAGGTTGTCTATGGTGACATATATGTACTTTGATAATAAATTTACTTTGAACTGTATCCTTTGATTAGCTCCCGGTTGTAAATGGGAGCCAGTCTTCAGTTCATAAAATGTAAATGGCAAACAATGATCACTGAAGTTAAAACAAAGCATTGCCAGTAGAGTAGCTTTTCAAACAGGCTCTGTATGTAGCAGAAGTACTGTCTGTAGAAAGTAGGATGTTGGTCACTGCACCTGGGTTTATTGCTGCTCTATAGGTGCAGTATAAGTCAATGGAAATGCTTTGTGCTTTAGAAATGATTTGTAATTTGGAAGTGTTTAAGGTAGAATTCCCCTGTGAGTTTTAAATGTGTTTTAAGAATGTTGTTTGGATTTAAACGTGTATCACTGAAAAGAAATGAACTGTGCTTTCAACTACTTTTTTAGCTGGAGGAATCTTCTCCTTGGTAGGGAGGAAGGACCTGCCACTCGAACAGTGGGATTTGACAGCTAAACTCACCATGGAGAATAAAAAAGAGACGTGAATTAATCTTTGAAGATTGAGTAGTTACAGTATTACCTCCCTGTAGTGGGAGTACTTGTGGCTGTTTACATCAATAGGGCTTTTTTTAAGTTTAGAACTTCAGGATCAGCAAACCCAGTACTATCACAATAGTCATGGTTGCAGTGGGACTATGTTTGTCATCACTATCTTAGGGAAGGGGGATTTCCTGAAGAACGTCCCTCTTCACTCCTTCCTTCCCCATCTGACAAACTACACTGATCTGCATGCTCTCTCCTCATTTTCCCATTGGTAACGCAGTTTCAAGGATTTACAGAATCTAATGAGTGGGAATTGACTTCTAATTTCAACAGAGACATTTGCTTCCCTGTACCAATACCAAGTGTCATCAAATCATCTATATTAGACAGCAGAGTATTCTGCTAAAGCTAGAAGTCATCCCTCATCTTCTGCAGCACTAGCTGAACTAGATGAACAAACTACCTCAAGGCTGAGAGGAAAACCAGTATATAACCTTTTATAGCCAGCACAGCATAAATCAATGAGCAAGAAACTTGGCATGTATTGGATGAGTCCTTCACATAGTGAAGGGGAGGGTCATTTCTAAAGCCAAACATCCTCCAATTAAGCTAAATATATGGCATTAGCTGCTTCACTTAATTCGAGGTTAACTCTGCAGTTTTCATATCAGTATGACACAAATGACATTGTGGTGTGCCTATTCTATCAAATTTGATAAGCATCCCCAGCACGAATGCCCTTCTCAACAATGCAGACCACACAAGTCATCCTACATACTTATACGCAAGTCCCATGAGTTAAATTGACAGCAAATTGGCATTCATCAAGCTTCCAAAAATTGGATGCTATGGAGGCTAATTTCACAACCAATTTTATTAGTGCATGCTAAAGTTTTCTGGTGGCACATTAATCTCATTTTTAATAAATATGATTTCCCACATCTTTATTCACTGTGCACGCATACAGAGACTAATAGTCATTAGTTGCCATCTGGTTATGACATGGACGAAAATAAAATTTAATTACAATTAGAGGAGTAGATTGTCTCTCTGTGGCAGGGAAGGTTAGAGGCTAAAATACTAAGCTGCATGAATTGTTTTACCAGACAGAAGGATTGACAAGTGTAAGGAAACTGGGGTTAAGTTCTTGATTGCTGTTTTTCATGAGCATGTAGAATGTTGTGATCATTTCTGGATAAGATGTTTAATCTAAATAAGGCAGCAAATGCAGGACAGTGCAAACTCCATTGAAGTAAATCTTTGATAAATATCTGCTATAGATTAATTATTATAAGAGGACTTTTCTCAACTTTGTGTTCTCTGATTATGAATTAATGTTCTCATTTTTAAGTCTGGCAGACTTGTCCAGGACATGGACACATTTCTAGTCAGTAACAAAATAAAACCGTGCTTTAAGAAATGCTCAAGTTCATAATGGATGTGCCTAAGCCTGTTAGTATGCAGGCCAACAGCTGTGATAATTCATCAGCATGGATAAGATTTGACAATAAAGTCTGAATTTCAGAGGAACATAGAAAGGAACTGAATAATGTTTATTATAGGCTTATAGCCGTGTGAGGACACCATAATAAAAGGCAAAAGTGCTTCAGATCATTGATCCAGTTGCATTTTAATAACAGAAAACAAGCTGTTCTGCCTCGATGCTCTCAGTAGCTGACACAAATTGTAAGTAAACTGTTAAGAAATGGAACAAGTATGGAGCTAAGTCACAAGTTAGCCCTGATCTAATGAAATTGTCAAAAAGTCTTGAGGATTTGAAAGGACAGCTCCTCCATCATCTTTCTATGACTTTCCTATCTTAAGTGTGACCAAAACTTTGCTCTTAAAAAGTCAAAAAGTTTTAAAAAATGTATATAACTTTCAGATTAGGTACTCAGGCAAATGGGAAATTCAATTCTGTTCTAAAATATTTCCAGTCTTAACCTGCATTGTTTGTTGAATGAACCCTTTCCTGAATTATTACATTCACAGCCGGGGTGCATTGTGCTATGCGGAGTGAAAACAGCATTTTGGCTCCTGCATCTGATTTCCCACTTTCGTCATGTTTCCAGTTTCAGATGTTTGGACTGGAGGCCAGAAACTTGAGGATGGGGATTCAGTGAGGTATTTGCCACATGCTGCCCTTATACACCTCCCAATGTTTGACACACTGGGGTTGGTCACTATTGTTCAGTGAAGTTACCAAGGACTTTGTTGTAGAGGAATTGAAGATGGAAAGAAATTTAACTGGATGAAGAACTTGAAGCAAACGGGTCCAAAGATCTGAGCAGATGTTAAAAAGGAATATCCTTTTGTATGCCAGTGAGAACAATGCTAGTTAATGATAAAGTTGACAAATTAAATAATATTTAAGTAAAACATATTATGAAAAATCTTCAGAATTTTACAAATACCCTCTAGAAATCTTCTTTTCAGAAGTCACATTGTATGAGAGTATTGTATGGGCTTTGCTACTCTTTATTAATGTAAAAGATTTTGTAAATTGGTCTTCTTTTCTTTGTGATTTGGAGCCTTTATGTGACTGAAAGTTATAGAATATGGCTGAAAATGCCCATATACAAAAATGGCGAATTTTTAAAACGTAATATTTTATCTTTGAAACTGATTTTCATTCTGCCTACCACTGCTTTTGGAGTTTCAGCAACACTCCAATTCATGTTGCTAAACTCCACATCTTAATTTTGATATGTAAGATTTAATCAGAATGTAACTGCATCTTGTAATTCATTTGTACCTTCAATCTACATGTATTAAATATCAAACATATTTGGAAGTGTCAGACAAAGATGAGGGACTATTTTCTATTTCAAATCACACAAAAATAAGTGAATGAGAAATCATTCCCAGGCCCACAGCGAAACAATTATGAGGCAATGATTTAAATACTTATGGCAGCTGGGATATGCCCAAACATCTGCAACAACAGAACAACAGATGTTCATAAAAAGTTGCGAGACATCTTACTAATTGGGCAGAAATAACAAAAATATATGGGCAAGGATGTGACATTGAGGCTTTATAATCACTGATGAGGCCTCTCTTGGAGTATTGTGAGCAGTTTAGGGCCCTTTATTTAAGAAAGGATGGGCTGACATTGGAGAGGGTTCAAAGGAGGTTCATGAAAATGATTCTGGGATTGAAAGGCTTGTGTTATGAGGAATGTTTAATGGCTCTGGGCCTCTATGCTCTGGAATTTATAACAATGAGGGGGGACCTCATTGAAATCTATTGAATGTTGAAAAGCTGCACTACAGTCGATTTGGAGAGGATGTTTCCTATGGCAGGGGAGTCTTAAGACAGAAGATGGAACCTCAGAATAGAGGGGCATCTAGTTAGAGTGGAGATGAGGAGGAATTTCTTTAGCCAGACAGTGGTGAATCAGTGGAATTAGTTGCCACAGGCGAAGTATTTGGATATATTTAAGGCAGAGGTTGATAATCAGGGCCTGAAGGGATATGGGGAGAAGGCAGCAGATTGGGGCTGAGAGGGAAAATAGATCAGTTATGGTGAAATGGTGCAACAGACTTTATGTGCCAAATGGCCTAATTCTGCTCCTATTTCTAATGGTCTTATGGTTTTATATATATAAGATCTATATGGTATTATGGAAGAAAGAGCGGATCTATCTTATGAAGCAGGGGTCTATCAAACCAGACAAATCTCAAGATATACATTCTGTGCAAGAAATCTACTGAAACCATCCTGCACCTAGTAGCAGGGTGCAAGATGTAGGCAGGGACAGCATACACTGAACAGCACAACCAAGTTGCAGGAACTGTGTGCAGGAACATCTGTGCTGGGTATAGATTGGACATTCCCAAGTCCAAATGGGAAACTCTCAAGAAGGTACTGGAGAATGACAGAGCTAAGATCCTGTGGGACTTCCAAATACAGACTGATAAGCAGATACTGGCCAACCAACCAGACACAGTAACACTGGACAAAGAACAGAAGAAAGCAATAGTAATAGATGTTGCAATCTCAAAGGACAGAAACATCAGGAATAAAGAATATGAAAGAGCAGATAGAAAGGATGTGGAAGGTTAAAGCCAGAATAATCCCAGAGGCGATAGGAGCACTTGGAGCTGTGATACCTGGACTGGGAGAGTGGCTCCAACAAATCCTGGGAACAGTATCTGAGATCTTGGTCTAGGAGAGTGCAGTGCTAGGAACAGCAAGGATACTGCGCCGAGCCATCAAAGTCCCAGGCTTCTGGTAGAGGACCCAAGATTGAGAGAAAAATAAACATATACACCACCCGTATGGGGTGAAATATATTAAAAAAAATGGGAGTATTAGTAGTTTGCGTTTGATGTCAGTGGCTTCCAGTTCATTCCTTCACCAGCACACTATTGCAGCTAGGAATCTGATGACTGGTAGGGTGAATGTGTTGATGGCTCTGATCTTGTCACTTCCATTCAGCTCAACCTCTTAGGACCTGTCTCACTCTTTGGAGGTACTTGGATTTGCAGCTTTCCTTGTGTGCTCATCGTGGCTTCTATGCGCCTGCAGGGTCCCTAGGTATCATGTACATCTGGCATATGGCCTTTGGGTAACTAGACTCCTTCAGTCTTGATGAGTTTGCCTCTTTTCACTACCATCAGGCTGCACCTGTCCAGTCCGTAGATACCCCAATGCCTCTGCTGTACACCCTTTAGTGAGTCAATGTTTCTTTCATTTCTGGCATACAGCTTGATGTCATCCATGCACAGGAGGTGGCTGATGGTCTCTCCACTCCTGAACCTGTACCCATGTCCACTCTCTGAGGTGATCTGGCTGGGGGGGGGGGGTGGGTTCTCGCCAATGCAGAACAGCAGTGGGATGGTGCATCACCCTGGTATATTCCACATCTGATGGTCACTTGTGCTCTTGGCTTTGAGTTAACTTCTAGCATTGTCCTCCAATGGCCCATTGAGTCCTTGATGAAGGCCCTTGGTGTCTTGTTGACCTTATATGGAGACAGACATTCCAGGACACATGTGTGGGGTACTGAACTGTATGCTCTCTGGTAGTTGATCCAGGCTGTGCTTAGGTTGGTTTGCCTGATCTTGGAGTCTCGCATGACTGCTTAGTCTATCAGTAGTTGGTGCTTGGAACCTCTGGTTCCATTACCAATCCCCCTCTGAACAGGGCCCAGGAATTTACACACACGTTCCTTCAGCTTGGTGGTCATGATGCCTGATAGGAGCTTCCATGCTGTTGACAGGCAGGTTATAGGCCGGTAGTTTGATGGTGTTGCTCCTGTATGAGGATCCTTCATTATGAGTACTGTCCTTCCTTGAGTTAGCCAACCAGAGTGGTTCATTTGAGCTGCCAGCCATGTATGCAATGCTGTTAGTTTCTTTAGCCGAGAGGCATGGATCATGTCATGCTTGACTAATCTTCTGGAGTTTTTTGAGGATGTAACTATGAAAATGGACAAGGGAGAGCCAGTGGATGTAGTGTACCTGGACTTCCAGAAAGCTTTTGATAAAGTCCCACATAGGAGATTAGTAGGCAAATTTAGGGCACATGGTATTGGGGGCAGAGTACTGACATGGATTGAAAATTGGCTGGCTGACAGGAAACAAAGAGTAGCCATTAACGGGTCTATTTCGGAATGGCAGGCTGTGACCAGTGGAGTACCGCAAGGTTTGGTGCTGGGACTGCAGCTGTTTACAATATACATTAATGATTTAGATGAAGGGATTAAAAGTAACATTAGCAAATTTGCTGATTACACAAAGCTGGGTGGCAGTGTGAAATGTCAGGAGGATGTTATGAGAATGCACGGTGACTTGGACAGGTTGGGTGAGTGGGCAAATGTATGGCAGATGCTGTTTAATGTGGATAAATGTGAGGTTAACCACTTTGGTGGCAAGAACAGGAAGGCAGATTACTATCTAAATGGAGTCAAGTTAGGAAAAGGGGAAGTACAACGAGATCTAGGTGTTCTTGTACATCAGTCAATGAAAGCAAGCATGCAGGTACAGCAGGCAATGAGGAAAGCTAATGGCATGCTGGCTTTTATAACAAGAGGAATTGAGTATAGGATTAAAGAGGTCTTTCTGCAGCTGTACAGGGCCCTGGTGAGACCCCACCTGGAGTATTGTGTGCATTTTTGGTCTCCAAATTTGAGGAAGGACATTCTTGCTATTGAGGGAGTGCAGCGTAGGTTCACAAGGTTAATTCCCGGAATGGCGGGACTGTCATATGTTGAAAGATTGGAGCGACTGAGCTTGTATACACTGGAATTTAGAAGGATGAGAGGGGATCTGATTGAAATATATAAGATTATTAAGGGATTGGACATGCTGGAGGCAGGAAGCACGTTTCCGCTGATGGGTGAGTCCAAAACTAGAGGCCTGTGGTGAACTACATATACCTGTTTGGACACGCCCCCTGCTGACTGCTCCTGTGGCTCCTCCCACAGGCCCCTGTATAAAGGCGATCTGAGGCCTGATGCTCGGCCTCAGTCTCCAGGACGTAGTATGATGGTCACTCACTTCTGGTTCCTTCTTCCAGTCAATAAAAGCCGATATCTCGCCTTACGTCTCAGAGTGAGTTATTGATGGTGCATCAATTTTATTGACTGGAAGTTTTAAAACATGGAAACCATTTTACATCTGGAAAGGTTGGATTTGGACCCTCAAGACCCTGAAGCAGCTCTTGCTTTTGAACTCTGGCTTGCATGCTTCCAATCATACTTGGAGGAGGCTCGTGCGACTGACTCTGCCGTTATGCACAGAATTCTCCTCTCGAGGGTCACCCCAAAAGTTTATTCCATTATCCGGGACCTGCTGACCTACGATGGGGCACTGGACGCCCTCAAAAGACAGTACCTGCGGCCGGTGAACACCGTCTACGCAAGACATCGTTTAGCTACCCGGCGACAGTGGCCTGGAGAATCAGGCGCTGAGTTTCTCCAAGCACTACAGACACTCGTCTGAGCTTGTGACTGCAAGACGCTCACGGCAGAACAGCATGCGGAGCTGCCAGTGCGAGACGTCTTTGTGACGGGACTGAGGTCAGTGTACATGCGCCAGCGGCTGCTGGAAAAAGCCAATCTGACCTCACGCTCAGCGATCGAGACAGCCAATGCTCTGGAAGCTGCTCTGCACAACGCTGACGCTGTCCAGTCGCGCGATTCCCCACTGGTTCCG
Organism: Hypanus sabinus; assembly: GCF_030144855.1. Lineage (NCBI taxonomy): Eukaryota > Metazoa > Chordata > Chondrichthyes > Myliobatiformes > Dasyatidae > Hypanus > Hypanus sabinus. Next base: position 157,040,183 of record NC_082712.1, read on the forward strand.
TGGATACCGCAGACCCCTGCCACCGGCGGCTTCCGGGAGCGAATTTGCCAACGCCACTGCCAGTCGCGATTCCATGAGCTCCCCGAACCTGACCACGGCTGCGGCCCGTCAGAAGCCCGTGCTTTGTTATTTCTGTGGACTCAAAAAGCACCCCCAACAACACTGCCCAGCACGAAAAGCGACCTGCTCCAGCTGCGGAAAGCGGGGCCATTTCGCCAAGGTCTGTAAGTCTAAACTATGAGCGGAGTGCAGCGCTGCGGGTGAGACATGGGGGCCGCCATCTTGCATGCCCAGATGTGGGCGGCCATCTTTGTCGGCGTCAGCATGCTCCGCCCCCGACCCCCCGATGCTTACCGGCTACCCCGACGGCTCAACACTGGCCACTGTAACCCTCGACCAAAGCGCCCCACACCAGCTTGCAAGGTCCATGATGGACATCCTGGTGGAGGGGCACAGGACTAGATGCCTGTTTGACACGGGCAGCACTGAGAATTTTATTCACCCGGACACGGTGCAACGCTGCGGACTCATGACACGGCCGGTAAGTCGGAGGATCAATTTGGCTTCTGGGTCGCATTCCACAGACATCCGGGCGGGTTGTGTAGCGACTTTGGTGGCGCAAGGCACAGAATATCGGAACTTTGCGCTACTGGTCATGCCTCAACTGTGCGCACCTGTGCTATTGGGGCTGGACTTCCAGAGCCATCTCGAAAGTGTGACTATGGCATATGACGGGCCCCTCCCACCACTCACTGTCCGGAATACTCAGTTTTGTGGGACTTCATCACTACTGACCACACACACATGGGCCCACATGTCCCATCCAGCCCCATGCCGACAGATTTGACCACCTGATAGACTTGACTTGTAAGAAACTTCGCCACATGGGGACTCTTTTAAACAAAGGGGGGGTGAATGTGGTGAACTACGTGTGCCTGTCTGGACATGCCCCCCGCTGACTGCTCCTGTGGCTCCTCCCACAGGCCCCTGTATAAAGGCGATCTGAGGCCTGATGCTCGGCCTCAGTCTTCAGGACGTAGTATGATGGTCACTCACTTCTAGTTCCTTCTTCCAGTCAATAAAAGCCGATATCTCGCCTTATGTCTCAGAGTGAGTTATTGATGGTGCATCAAGGCCACAGTTTAAGAATAAGAGGTAGGCCATTTAGAACAGAGATGCAGAAAAACTTTTTCACCCAGAGAGTGGTGGATATGTGGAATGCTCTGCCCCAGAAGGCAGTGGAGGCCAAGTCTCTGGATGCATTCAGAAGAGAGTTAGATAGAGCTCTTATAGATAGTGGGGTCAAGGGATATGGGGAGAGGGCAGGAATGGGGTACTGATTGTGGATGATCAGCCATGATCACAGTGAATGGCGGTGCTGGGCTAGAAGGGCTGAATGGCCTACTCCTGCACCTACTGTCTATTGTCAGGCACTGGTGATGTCCAGTTCATCATACCTGCTGCCCGTTGCTGGAATCTACTGCTGTGATAGTGACTGGTTCCCCCTCTGGAAGGTTGCTTGTAGATCTTTCAGCCATTGGGCACTGGAGTTACGAATGCTCCTTTCTCCCGTAAACTCTTCCCGTACTCCTCTGTTGCTCTTTGGGTTGGTTCAGGTACTGGCATGTTGCTACTCTGCAACTGTGTGAATACTTGTCCTGGTTCTCTGGAGACGCTTGCTCTCTGCATCCTTCATGTACCTCTGTAGGCTGGTAGCTAGAGCTGTTTACTGTTGCTTGGCAGTTTCCAGAGTTTTGGTGATGTACATACCATTCTACTTCCTTAGTAGCCCAGATGAGTCTTTGGTATTCCCACTTTTCTGTAGCTCAGTTAGTCTGCTGACCTCCGTCCTTGTGGTTTTCACCTTGGCTTCCGATTGTTGTCTCCAGGGGAGGTTTTAACAGTAACTCCACTGTAATTCATTTTGTAGCCCAGCATTTCTTGGACTGCTGCTGCCGATGCATTTGGTAGGTTGTTAGTCTCGGTTATGTTGGAGGTTGCAATTGTGAGTAGCTTTAGCATGCTGTCTGATGGAATTTTATCACTAGGTCTGAGGAGCCTAGTTCTTAGACTGACTGTTCCCAGTTTAGCAATGATCTTCTCTCTTATTGCAGCAGCCAACATCGATATGCCTGAGATGAGGATCGAATTTGCATGTCCCGTGTACAAGGTGATGCTATTACCTTTGTGCCATTTATGAGTTGCGGAGGTGGGATCTGAATTCATATTTCCCGATCAGCTTGGCTCTACAGTGATGTTGCTGTGGTGCATCGTGAAAGTATGCCTTCCAATTCAAGATGTGATAGCAATCCTCTGTTGACAATTTTTCCGTGAATGTGGACGATGGTCTTTGTTGTTTCCGGAGTCCCTACATGTGGTTGATGTATCCTCTTTCATGTAGGTTGCTGTTGAAGTAGCATTCTATTAATTCCATGTTGTCCAGTCTCGTCCATTTATGGTTTTTACAGGTAACCAGTTTCTTGCCAGATGGTCCCGGTTACTGAGCCATTGGTCTGGACCTTGTTAATCCGGGCGACTTCTGAGCTGGCATGACTCTTTTTGTCCTTGTTACTTTCATCCAAAGGTTTTTGTGGGCAGATGTAGTGTAAGCGTGAGGCGTCCAGCCCAAGCCCCCTACCGGGCTGCCACCACTTAGACTTGAACCCCGACCCCTGCACCATGGAACCGGATGGTTTCCGGTGTTGGCCTCTGAAGTTCCTGCTAAACAAATCAAAAATGGAAAGGTCTTCAACATAGTTCAAAGCTACGGTATGAAACTGTTGATATAGTTATCAGCTTAACTCACAAATTATTAAAGCATATTAATGTTTCTGATTCTTGTCATGAAAAGTAGAAAGCAATGGTTCACAGGAGACTATTGATGCTGGAAATCATGAGCAACATACACAAAGTGCTGGAGGGATTCAGCAGGTCAGGCAGCATCTCTGGAAGAAAATGGATATTTGACATTTTCGGCTGAAACCCTTCGTCAGGACTGGAAAGAAAGAGGGCAACAGCCAGAATAAAAGGGTTGGGGAGGGGGAAGAGCACAAGCTGATGAGTGATGGGTGAATTCAGGTAAATGTAACAAATGCATGCAATACATTGAAAATGTGATACAAATTAGACCATATTTTATAGTTAGGGTTTTGTCGAACAGCCAGGTAGGATGACTGGATGAATGATGAGGGTAACAGTATTGAATAACAAGGTCATATTGCTCATAAAATTTGTGCATTCTCCAAATAAGACTATTTGGCCTATTATGACCTCTGCCTTGAATTCGCATCTGGGAATCCATGTCTGGTTATTGTACAAATAGAACCCAAACAGATAACATTGAGGTTTTGTGAATAAAGGCAGTAAGAAAACAGAAAGCAACATACTGCAGGTACAGGAAATCGAAGTAAAAAGAATAACCTACTAGAAATACCCAGTAACTTTGACAAATTCTTCGGAGAGAGCAAAATAGTCAATGTTTCTGTAACAATTTTCATGAAAAATGTAAGCATTTTTAAGATGTAGAGAAATGAGGGGTGGAAGAATGGACCAATTAAAAGTCAAAAGGGAATGATGGTGCAAGGTAAAAGATGTGTGCAAGGAAAAAAGAAAGACTGAGCTGGAGGATGTGGAAATTGAATAATGGATACTGTTCATTGGCTGGCTGTAAGAAGCACAGTGCTTCAGTGAGAAGGTTTGGTCCCATCTTGCATGTTGACTTGGTGGAATTAGCACATTCCCCCTATGACCTGGTGCTCCAGTTCCTTCACACGTTTCAAAGGTATGGTGGTTGTTAGGCTAATTGGCAACTATAAGTCATCCCAAGCGAAGGTGGGTTATAGATGGATCAGGATGGAGTTGACAGGCATGTGACAGAGAATCATTTAGGGGATGGGACTGATGGGTTTGCACTGAGAGCAAAAATGGACTTGATAGGCCAGATACCCACCTTCTAAGTAGGAAAATATGAAAGAATGAACATAATAGAAAGCTTCAGTAGAGCTGTTGTGTATTTGATACTTCAGTAATATTGTAAATATATTGTTCGATTAAGCATTCTTTGTTTAAGTAATTCATTATGGTTGTTCGTACAAAGTACTACATGAATAACATATGTCTACACACTGCTGCATCACATGTGCATGCCTTGCTTAAAGTAAAAGTGAAACTAGATGTTATCTCCAGCTCCTGTAATTTTCTTCAATTAATTTTATGTTTTGAAGTTACAGAACATAATAGTGGTGACAAGGAAGTTTTAAATAAACCTGAGATGACTACCTACCTGATGAAATGTAGTAAGATTTTTGTGAAAGTAATGCAGGGACATTTAAAACCAAAGCCTTTGTTGATTGCAGAACACTTAGGTTTTGTAAGTGGAATCAAGAGGAAGAGAAGTCCATGGCTGAATTGAAGAAGTTTCCTGAGCATTTTCAGTTCAGTGATGATGTTCTAAGAGATTATTTAGTTTGTAGAATCTTACAAGAAAGTATTTTAAAAAAAACTGCTCCTAACTGAAGCACAACTTACTTTTAAAAGAGCAGTTGAAATAGCTGTATCAATGGAAACAACAGACAGAAAAGTAATTGGGTTGCAGTTGGGAATGAAAGTGAGCATGAACAAAATTGCAACGTCTCAACAGAAACTGACCTAGCCAAAAAAATTGTGTTACCTTTGTGGTGGGTGTCACGTACACCAGACCAATGCAGGTTTAAAGGTGAAACTTGGAGAAAATGCAACAAAGTGGGACACATACAGCTGAAGTCAGAAGTTTACATACACCTTAGCCAAATACATTTAAACTCAGGTTTTCACAATTCCTGACATTCAATCCTAGAAACATTCTTTGTCTTAGGTCAGTTAGGATCACTATTTTAAGAATGTGAAATGTCAGAATAATAGTAGAGAGAATGATTTATTTCAGCTTTTATTTCTTTCGTCACTTTCCCAGTGGGTCAGAAGTTTACATACACTTTGTTAGTATTTGGTAGCATTGCCTTTAAATTGTTTAACTTGGATCAAACGTTTTGGGTAGCTTTCCACAAGCTTCTCACAGTAAGTTGCTGGAATTTTGCTTAAATGTCAGGAATTGTGAAAAACTGAGTTTAAATGTATTTGGCTAAGGTGTATGTAAACTTCTGACTTCAACTATATGAAGAACATGTCGGTAGACAAAATTAAATGGATTGTACAGGGAAGGGAAAAGGGGAGAATGTCAAGTTACAGTTTGAAAAAGAGCACTAAATCTGCATGCTGTGGATGAAAAATCAGATAATGTTGAGAGTGGCACAGGACTGGGAAGCCTTGAGATTTACATTGTGCAAACTAACAATAGACAAGCAATATGACTTACATCACAAAGGAATGACAATTTAATTAAAATGTAATTGGATGCTGACTTGGCCATTTCAGTCATTCCCCAAAATGAGTTTGAATGGCATTTCAAAGATACTGAAGATGTCCAGCTCGGAACTTATACAGAAAAAAAACTCCTGTAGGAATCACATTCATAACAATGAAATAAAACAACCAACAAGCCATATTGGTGTTGTTGTGGTAAAACCAGGAGGGCCAGTATTGTGGGGATATGATTGGCTGAGACAACTACGACTTGATTGGAGATCTATCAACTGAAAGTGAATTAAGAAAGGTACTGGATAATGCCACAGCAGTGTTCAAGGATGTCACTGGAAAACTAAAATGTATCAATTGTAAAATAGTATTAAATGAAAATTCACTCCCAAGTTTTTGCAAAGCCCGTCTGGTTCCTTATACCATGTATGATAAAGTAGCCAGTAAGCTAGATTAAATGGAGGCTGAAGGAATTCTTACTGAGGTTGAGTGGATCCCAAGGCAGCGTCAGTGGTTCCAGGAGCTACAAAGAATAGGTTTTTTCAGGTCTGTGGTGATTTTAAGGTCAACATCAATCCACTACTGAAAGTAGATCAATACCCTCTGCTCAGGATAGGGGATATCTTTGCAATCCTTTCTGGATGAAAACAGTTCAGCAAAGTGGATTTAATGAGGCCTACCTACAGATGGGGTTAGCATCTGCACTGCATTCTGGCAGAAAGCTATGGACAAGGTGCTGCAAGGTTGCCCGTGCACTCATTGTTACCAGGATGACATTGTTGCTGGTGAGGGTGATAATAGACAATAGGTGCAGGAGTAGGCCATTTGGTCCTTCGAGCCAGCACCACCATTCAATGTGATCATGGCTGATAATCTACAATCAGTACCCCCTTCCTGCCTTCTCCCCATATCCCTTGACTCCACTATCTTTAAGAGCTCTATCTAACTCTTTCTTGAAAGCATCCAGAGAATTGGCCTCCGCTGCTTTCTGAGGCAGAGCATTCCATAAATCCACAAAAGTTTTTCCTCAACTCTGTTCTAAATGGCCTACCCCTTATTCTTAAATTGTGGCCTCTGGTTCTGGACTCCCCCAAAGTCAGGAACATGTTTCCTGCCTCTAGTGTGTCCAATCCCTTGACAAACAAAACCACCAAAATCTCAATCCGTGCTAAGAATGTTAGAAAGTTATGGGCTCAGAGAATGACACAACAAATGTGAATTCTTTTAACCAAGCATCACTTTCTGTAGGCTCACTATTGACACACAAGATTGACACAAGTGTGCTGGGAAAATTCAAACAGTGGTAGATGCCCTAAAGCCAAGGACATGTCACAGTTGTGATCCTTTTTAGGATTTGTCAATTAGTATACAGATAGACCCCCGAGTTACGAACGTCCGACTTACGGACAACTCGTACTTACAAACCGAGGAAGGAGAACGCCGTCTCCCATTTTAAGTCGGATCCCGATGCCGTCTGCCATTTTAAGTCATTGCCGTTGACACTGTGTTGAGTGCTTAACTTTGTATTTGGCTTAAAATTTTCTTAGTAAGATTCAGCCTGACCCTGCCCCCCCATTCTGGTCAGCTGGTGGCGCAGTGAGATCAGTGCCAGGCTGGAGAGCGGAGGTTTCCGTGTCGGGTTGATGTCGATCCAGTGACTCCCGTACCATCTGTGCCAGGTTGATATTGAGCTCGCAACTCAACCTTGTTAAAAAAAACACTGCCACCTCCAGTTTAAATTCCCACGCGGAATATTGTGGATGATCAAATACGCAAACCCAGCACAGCCCCCACTTGTCCCATTCAGCCTGTCTCAGTGCAGTGGTCGTTAGGACCCAGCGGACCTCGGGACCTGCTGCCCGCAGTGTTTCTGTTCCGTTGACGGTGTGTGGTGGTCCTTAAGACCCAGGGGACCTTGAGAGCCGGCGGACCTCGGGACCCACTGCCCACAGTGTTTCTGATCTTTTGACGGTATGCAGTGGTCCTCGAGACCCAGCGGACCTTGAGAGCCGGCGCAGGTCGGGACCCGATGCCTGCAGTGTTTCTGGTCCATTGATAGGAAACGATCGCGATTGAAAATAAAGTGGAAATATTAAAGCGTTTGGAAAGAGGTGAAACACCATCGATCATTAGAAAAGTGTTAGGCTACAGTCGGTCAATGATCGGAACAATTTTAAAGGATAACAGTGAGAATAATGGAACATTTGAAAGACCCTGCCCCGATAAAAGCTACAATTCCTACTAAGCAACACAGTGGTTTAATTATTGAAATACATACGTTTCTTAAGTGTTTTATATGCATAGAAGGGTAAAATATATACTATATACTAAGACAAACGTTTGACTGACGCTAAATAATACTGAATGTACTTGTTCCGATGTATGTACAAATCCAACTTAAATACAGACTCAGGAACGGAACTCATACGTAACCTGGGGACTGCCTGAAACAGGTGCATACTAAAACTGGCTACTGTGTTTCACCTCTTGTATTTACTGCTGCCAATAAGGAAGAAATGGCAATGGACAAGGCAGTGGGATGTGGCTTTCCAAAAGGGAAAAGGAAATGGTGATGACTGACACAGTACTCACACATTATGATCCAAATCGATCAGTTGAGCAGACAATTGTTAGAGTGTGTGTGTGTGTGTGTGTGTGTGTGTGTGTATACACATATATAGCATTCACCATCCCCCCTGAAAGTTTTCATGTTTTATTGTTTTACAACGTTAAATCACAGTGGATTTAATTTGACTTTTTTTCACACTGATCAACAGTAAAAGACTCTTTCATGTCAAAGTGAAACAGATCTCCACAAAGTGACCTAAGTTAATTACAAATTATAAAACACCACATAATTGATTGCTTAAGTATTCACCCCCTTTGAGACAGCAGAAAACAGCTTTGGCATCAATTATGGGCTTGAGTTTGTATGGATAGGTCTCTATCAGCTTTGCAAATCTGGACACTGCAATTTTTCTCCTGACTTCTTTACAAAACTGCTCAGGCTCTATCAGATTTTATGGGGATCGTGAGTGAACAACCCTTTTCAAGTCCAGTCACAAATTCTCAATTGAACTGAGGTCTGGACTCTGACTTGGCCTCTCCAGGACATTAACTTTGTAGTTTTTAAGTCATTCCAGTGTAGCTTTGGCTTCACACTTACTAGAAAACAAATGTTCTCCCAAGGGGCAGTTCTCTTGCAGACTACATCAGATTTTACTCCAGGATTTCTCTGTATTTTGCTGCATTCATTTTACCCTCTACCATCTCGAGCCTTCCGGGGCCTGCTGCAGTGAAGCATCCCCACAGTATGATGCAGCCACCACCGTGCTTCACGGTAGGTCTGTTTCTGGTGATGTGTGGTGTTTGGCTTACACTGAATATAGCATTCAGTCTGCTGGGCAAAATGCTCAATTTTGGTTTCACCAAATTATAGAACCTTCTTCCAGCTGATTTCAGAGTCTCCCACATGCCTCCTGGCAAACTCTAGCCGAGACTTCATGTTAGTTTTTGTTCAACAGTGGCTTTCTCTTTGCCACTCCCCCATAAAGCTGAGACTGGTGAAGCACCCAGGCAACAGTTGTTGTATGCGCAGTCTCTCCCATCTCAGCCACTGAAGCCTGTGACTCCTCCAGAGTTGTCAAAGGTCTCATGGTGCTCTCTCTCACTCGTTCCTTTCTTGCACGGTCACTTAGTTTTTGAGGACAGCATGCTCTAGGCAGATTTATAGTGTGTCATATTCTTTCCATTTCTTGATGATTGACTTAACTGTACTCCAAGGGATATTCAGTGGTTTAGAAATTTTCTTGTATCCATCTCCTGACTTGTGCTTTCTAATAACTTTTTGTATAGTTGCTTGGAGTGTTCTTTTGCCTTCTTGGTGTAGCTTTTGCCAGGATACTGACTCACCAGCAGTTGGACCTTCCAGATACAGGTATATTTTTACTACAGCCGAAACACCTTGACTGCACACAGGTATCCAAGAGCAGATCTCCATTTAACTAATTATGTTACTTCAAAAACCAATTGGTTGCACCAACGATAATTTGCTGTCTTATGGGGGGGGGGGGGGGGAAATACTTTTGCAATCAGTTGTTTTGTGTTTTATATATGTAATTAATTTAGATCACTTTGTAGAGATCTGTTTTCACTTTGATACGAAAAAGTCTGTTGATCAGCGTCAAAAAAGCCAAATTAAATCACTGTGATTCAATGTTGTAAAACAATAATGTTGTAAAAAAATAAAAATAGTTTCATGTTTTGGAGTTTTAAAAAGATAACAAAAATAGTGTAGCACATGAAGACTAAGGAAAACAGAGTGGGAATTGAACAGAGAATTACGGTTACAGTCCCTTGAGGCTGAAAGTTATACTTAAGAATTGAATGGGGCATTTTTGCTTGGCGTTCATCCAATCTGCATTGGAAAGCTGTGATGTAGAAGAGCACATACTGAACAGTGACTACATGTACTGTCCTAAATTGAAAGTACCACCAAGTAAATTGTAAGATTTTAGCTGGTAAGATCTTTTGGCCTTGGACAATGGGAAGTTTTGGGTAAAAGGACTGGTATTGTGAATCCTTCTATTGCATAGAATGTACAGTGGGGATGAGGGTGGGTATTAATGGAAACACTGGATTAAACCAGACTTACCACAGGGAAGGATTCCTTCAGAAAGCTGACAGCGAAGGAAAGATTGTGACATCACATTGGATTTGTTAGACATAGTGGAGAAACATAGAAAACCTACAGCAAAATTGCTTAAAAAGTAACTCATCTCCTTCTACCTTAGGCCACAGACTTATCAATCACCCCTGATGAGTTATTAATTTCAAACTTACTGCATAATTACTCAAAGAGTTGACCTGCATGTGTGTGTAACAAGAGCTGTACAACTCATCTCCTTCTACCTTAGGCCACAAACTTATCAATCACCCCTGCTGTGGACACTTGCTGGAGGTCCAAGATCCGTATGCTCCACGACCCTGGACTAAGTGTAAATGTAGGAGGGGATTATGTTGAAAAATAGATGTGCTAGGTTTTCTAAAATTGACTCCTTCTACCTTAAACCACGAACTTATCAATCATCCCTCGTAAAAGTAGCCCATTTGACTGACACTTTATCTACCATACTGAACACCCAGTTTCCCCACCATCCAAATACAGTGGCTGCAGCAGGTGCCAGCTAAAACACTGTATACTCTAACAGCACATGCCCTGAATTCTGGAACTCCCTGTGTAAGAGAGCTATTGGATTACATTCACCAGCAACACTGCTGCCCAGCCTCACCTTCTCAAGAGCCAGCAGGGGTGGGTCATAAATGCTGATATGGTCACTGTTGTGTCTCTGCACAACTATGTATCGATTAAATAAAAGCATGCACATGGGAGATGGTTTTAACTGCTGTATACACATTGCAACGAGACAGAGAGAAAACAATGTGCTTGCATAGACAACAGATCAATACGTTGTGCTAAGGAGTGGGTCATTGTTCTGAAAAAAATAGATCCATATACTGCACTTCTGTTCCCTTTAGATTAGTGCAACATAAAAAACCGTATACGTACAAAGCATTCAATTTCCCTTTCATAAACCCATATACCAAATAAAGATGCTTTCACAATAACAGTCCATAACTAACTTCACAGTTCTAGAGGTTCAGTCTTTTGGGTGGCGCTCTGTATCTTACAGGATAGCACCTCTGGACCTGTAGCGTGGCATCAGGTTTGGCAGGTGTCTTTTCAATGATAATGTTCTCACTGTGCTTCTGGGCTTGTGGAGTCGCATCTGGTTTGGTAGATGTCTAAGACAACTTTCCTGGTTTCCAGTGTCACATTGCTGTCAGTGACATCATCATCACTGAGAGGTAAATCCAGTGACTGTAATGTGTCCATCTTGTTGGATGCAGTCGACTCAGGTGTGTTCTTCAGTTGAGTGCCCAGTATCTGGTCCACATGACGTCTCCGTGTCTGATCTCCAACATCCATATCTACATCAGTGGTCCAGTTCTTACATCTTTCCTACCGGGTGTCCGCTTATCTTCTTGGTAATCACGTGCTAGAACTTCCTGTCCAATCTCGAATCTCCTTGCTGATTCTTTTGGCAACTGGCTAAACTGATTATTCTGCACTTTTCCCTGTAGGTCTGGTTGTAGGAGGTCTATGCGAAATCTCAAATTCCTGCTCGTGAACAGCATTGCAAGTGCTTGATCTGTTGTTGTGCGAACAGATTTCAGATACACAAAAAGAAAGTTATCCACCTTGTGCTGTAGAAAAATGTCCTCCTTGTCCTTGGCTTTAATGGACTTCTTGAATGTTTGGATAAACCTTTTAGCTAACTCATTCATTGTTGGGTGGTGAGGAGCTGACTTGAAATGTCTGATGCCATTTTTCTTCATGAACAGTCAGAATTCTTCTGATATGCATTGTGGTCCATTGTCACTCACAATTTGTTCTGGTAAGCCATTTCTGGTGAAGATAGTCCTCAGGGCAGAGACAGTCTTTGCAGAGGTGGTTGACTTGATTGATATAACATACAGCTACTTTGAATAAGCATCCACTGCAATCAGAAACATGGGGTCCATGAATAGTCCAGCAAACTCAATATGTACTCTATGCCATGGTGAAGACGACCACTCCCATGGGTGTAACAGTGCCTGTAAGGGTTCATTTTGAACCTTCTGGCATCCTGAATGGCTTTTGGACAAGTCTTCAATCTATTTATCTATTCCGGACCACCTCACGTAGCTCCAGGTGAGACTCCCCATCTTGACTGTATCCAGGTGCCCTTCATACAGATTTTGTAGTTTAGAGGGAACCACGACATGAGATCCACACATGAGCATTCTTTGACATACTGACAATTGGTCTTGTCTTGCAGAGAACTCTGGAAACATAGGGTACCATGAGCTGGCCATCCTTGCACAGTGATTTCATAGACTTTTGATAATGTCTCTTTGTTTCCCTTAGTGTTTCAGAATTTGTTACCAGCAACTGGTCCACCAATGTGGTGTGGAACACTTCTGCTGGGCCACAATATGAAGACTTCTTCAGTTGCCAATAGTGGAAGACATGACAAGCCATCAGGGTTGCTGTGTTGTTTGGTACCCTCGATGTCCTAAGAGTGGGCTCCAAGGAATAGTGCCCAATGTTGTAAGCAGTTAACAGTCATCACTGGAATTCCTTTCCTGGGATTGAAAATGGACATAAAGGTCTGATGATCTGTCACTAGTGTAAACTTCTGCCTGTAGAGGTAGTCTTGGAACTTCTTTCCTTACATTCCTTCTTCACCTTTCCTGCCTATCCCCTCCCAGCTGCCCCTCCCCCACCCCTTGATCTTTCCTCTGATTGGTTTTTCACCTGGCACCTACCAGCCTCCTCCTTCCCACCCTCCCCTTCACCTTCTTTATGGGGCCCTTCTTCAGTCCTGACAAAGGGTCTCGGCCCGAAACGTTGACTGCTCATTTCCACGGATGCTGCCCGACCTGCTGAGTTCCTCCAGCTTGTTTGTACATGTTGATTTGACCACAGCATCTGCAGTGTACTTTGTGTTTACTTGGAACTTCTTTGTTCTCTTTTCTGGACTAAGGGCCTCTTGCTCGATCTGTGTGTAGTTGTGTTCTGAGCTTGTCAGTGATCTTGAAGCAAACACAATTGGGTGCTCAGATCCAGCTTTCGAAATGTGTGACAAAACAGCTCCAATGTCGTAAGAGGACACATTGTACGCCAGTCTGATGGGCAGGGAAGGGTTGTAATGGGTGAGTAGTTCATCTGATGTCATTAGTCTCTTTATTTCCTTGAATGTTCTTTCACATATTTCTGACCATTCCCACGTTACTCCTGTCTGTAACAATGGATGCAGTACTGTAGCGATGTTTGGAAGAAACCGGTTGTAGTAGTTTACAAGGCCCAAGAATGACCCGATTTGAGACACACTTTCTTGTTTGGGTGCCTGTAGCACTGTTTCATTCTTCTCTTGTGATTTATGTAAGCCATGTTTGTCAGTAACATGTCCATTCTGGAGGTGCTCTTCATCATTCTTGCCAGTCACATTAATGTTATCAAGGTAACATTGTGATCCTGGAACTTTTTTGGAGCACTTGGCCCATTGCTGTTTGCCAAATTGCTGGAATTGATGTGACGCCAAAGGCGAGACGGTCATACTGGAACACTCCCTTGTGAGTGCTGATTGTGAGGAACTTCCTGCTTGACTCTTCAATCTCCATTTGAAGACAGGCTTGTAAAAAGTCAATCTTTGAAAATCTCTCCCCACTTACCAAAGATGCAAAAATGTCTTCTACTTGTGGCAGGGGTTACTGCACAGTATGCAGCACCCGCATTGATGCTCACCTTGAAATCCCCACATATGCAAACAGCTCCAGCCTTCCCTTTCTTGATCACTGGGACAATTGGCGTGGTCCACTCCACTCATGCTCGGAGATAATACCAGATGCTTCCAAGCTCTAAAGTTCAGCATCCATTTTAGGACATAGTCTGCAAGGCACTGGATGTGCTTTATGGAATTTTGGTGTTTTTGTTTCATCCATTTCATTTCTGGCCTTCGTGCCTTTGAGTTTACCAATACCCTTCTCAAACACTTTCTCGTTAGCATTAAGCAGCTGTGCCAGTCTCTGGTTAGTGCTGCCGTCACCTGTTGATGTCAACACTGAGAGCTTTGGTTGAGTGCTAGTCTTGTTGGATTTTTCTCAACCATTCACATCAGAGAAGTGCTTGACCTTCACTTATCAATACATAAACCTCTATGTGTTTGGCCTCCATAAGTCACATTTACTTACAGTTTGCCATTAGGAGATACTTTTTTACCTGTCCTCAGCATCACTGAGGTCTTCTCTAATGGTATCTTAGAAAACACTCTGATGTAGTCAGCCTCTGGAGTGCTGCATCAGAAAGTTTCTCTCTAAGGTCACAGTACTGGGAACATCTGTGCACTTCTACAATGGATTCAGAAATGCTTTCATCTTTTGACTGGTTGCTTCTGTAAAATCTAAATTTATCAGCTATTGCCAGCAGTTTTGGGGCTCAATTGATTTCGTAAAATTTTAACAATTTCATTAAACGTCTTGCTTCCTATTTTTCAGGGGTTACTAGGTTGTGTAAGATACCATTAGTCCTTGCACCCATTAAGCTAAGAGGTGCAGGGTCTTTCTTTTTCTCCTCCATGATGTTCACATTACAATACAGTTCAACCCTCTTGATACATGACTCCCAGCCTTCATTAGCACTATCAATTTTGTCAACTTTCCTGACTGAAGCCATTGCCATGTTATTTTCACTTTAAATTCAGTGCGTCCTCACTCTGTATTATGCACTGTACTCATGCCTAGTATCCGAGATGGCTTTCTCGTGCTGTTTTGTCCCGTAACCATTGGTGCAGTTCGTGATATTTCCTTGACATTCAGGTTCATACTCAGTGCCAATTTGTTGTATCTTTGTAGAACTGCATATCAATTAAATAAAAGCACGCATGCGGGAGATGTCTTTAACTGGTGTATTCACATTGCAGTGAGCGAGAGAGAGAGAACAATGCGCATGTGTAGACAACAGTGCATGCACAGTCAACAGATCAATGCGTAGTGCTAAGGGGTGGGGGCCATGGCTCTAAAAGCAATAGATGCATACATTACAGACAGCAACATCCACATTCCATAAATGAAGCTGAGACAAAACAGAATTCCTTACTCCTTCAATGTCTTGATCTAGATGTCTGGAAACATTCTGTGGCATCACAATTGTCTGCAATGATGATATACAGTTCAATTATAGATTTTGTGAATGGTTAATTGTCTCATGAAATTTTAAGGGAATCAAGTCATCCACCAATCACATTCTCTCTGGTAAGCCTTTGCCATGGCTTTGTGGTTAAGTGTCTGAGAAATGAGTTTCTGTTTTTTGTAGCATTTATATACATGTACTCTGTGTGATATACTTTGCCAAGATTGCCAGCAGTCATGTTATCTCTGATTAAATACATCTGTAATATTTACTTCTGCTACTAATTTCATATGCCCTCATTAACGCTTGGTTTTCCTGGAATTGAAATTCTTGAATGTGTGCAGCGTCTTAACATTAAAAAGCATAATCACAATGTGAAAATGAATGGTTAATTTATTTTAATGCTAATGAGGCATAAACATTGGTCAAAGTAACAAGAAAGAACTCTGATATTCTTCAACTAGTATCATGCGACCTTTTATGTCCACTTTGCGAGCAACATTTCTATCATAGTGTAATGGAGTGTCAATCTACATTTTTGTGTTCAAGTACACCTTCTGACTCCGAGGTGAGAGTACTACCAACTGAACCATAACTGATACAAAAATAATGTGATTCTGAGCTGTGGATTGCAGCAGAACCTCATTAACATGTCTCCCCTTTAAAAAGGTCACAATGTAGGAAAATCAACATATTCCTTCACTTTGTACTGAAATTCATTAATCTATTTTTAGTGCTGTAGACCTTTATACGGTAACGATAAAATACCAGCATGCAATCCACTTCATTTTTATTCACATTTAATAAATCTGACAATGGAAACTACTTTCCATATTTCCTGTGATCAATACTTGTTTCAAAGCATCCCTATTCTTTACCAATAAGGTTTTTCTTTTATACAGAATCAAGGGGTATCATAATAGTAAGAAATCAGGAGACTATTAGCCTCAGGTTGCTTTGATTGCCAGATGCTCTTAGAAAGCATTACCTTAGGACTACTAGCCTGATATATATGTTAAAATGAGAAACACGAGAGATTCAGCAGATGCTAGAAATCCAGAGTATCACACACAAAATGCTTGAAGAACTCAGCAGGTCGGGCAGCATCTATGGAAAGTAATAAACAGATGTTGTTTTCCTTTTTAGGAAAATAAAATGCACATAGTAACATAAGATTACTTAAGATCTGTACATATGAACTTCCGACTATTCAGGACATTTACAAAGACAGGTGTGTAAAAAGGGCCTGACGGATCATTGGAGACCTGAGTCACCCCAACCACAAACTGTTTTAGCTGGAAAGCAGTACCACAGCATAAAAGCCAGGACCAACGGGCTCCGGGACAGCTTCTTCCATTAGGCCATCAGACTGATTAACTCATGCTGATATACTTGAATTTCTATGTTATATTGACTGTTCTGTTGTACATAGTATTTATTATAAATTACTATAAATTGCACATTTAGATGGAGATGTAATGTAAAGATTTTTACACCTTATGTAAATGAAGGAATAAAGTCAATTCAATTCAATTCTAGATTCCTTGATGCCAGCCTTACTTAAGTCATCCATTTCCAAGCCAATACCTTCTTTTGATGAATCAATTTAAGCATTACAGATTGCCTCCTTAAATATTCGGCATAAGCAATAGTAAAATAAATTACATATTCCCTTTGCACTGTTTAAACTCATTTTTTATAAAAAGAGAAGCTTGAATAATTAAGTGTGTGAAGTAACATAGAAAGAACTTTTATGGTACAGAAGGAAGCCATTTGACCCATTGTGTGCATGATGGTCAATAGATATACTTTGGTTAAGACCATAAGGCCATAAGATATAGGAGCAAAATTGGCCATTTGGCCCATTGAGTCTGCACTACCATTTTGTCACGGCTGACCCAATTTTCCTCTCAGCCCCAATCTCCTGCCTTTTCCCTGTACAGTATCCTTTTATGCCCTAACCAGTCAAGAATATTGTATATCAGCCTCTGCCTTAAATATAAGTTCCATTTCTCAATGCTTTCTCCATGGCCTTGCTGTTCATGGTTTCTCATCCAGCTACTATTAAATGCAGTAGGAGTTCTACCTCATGCAGTAAATTCCAAATTTTCATCACCTGACTTTTTAAAAAATCATATCTTTTCTAATTCTTTTAAAAATTAACTTACATCCTTGCCTGTTAATTACTGATCCATGCAGAGAAAAGGAGCTTATTTCTATTTACACTGGCCTATCATAATTTTGCACATCTCAATTATGACTTTGGACAGTCTCCCCTCATAACAATATCCTTCCCTTCTGGCAACGTGATCTTAAATCTCCCCTGCATCCTGTCAAATGCCATCACATCCCTTCTGTAGTAAGGTGAACAGAAATGCAGTTAGCATCCTGGCTGTGTGTTAATTCATGGTTTGTACTGTTCTGTTTAAAGTACTGTACATGAGGATAATGCTGTAAATGATCAGCCAAGATATTGATGAACAGCAGAGTGGGTATAAGGAGTTGTATGGCTTAATTCTTTGAATGCTTATGTTTTTATCTTTACCAACATTGAGTGTCATTGCAAATAAATCAATCTGTGACCTGCATCCACTTTGCACTTTAGCACGGCAACCTTTCAGTACCTCCTTTGGAACAGGGAATTGGAACGAATGGAAGAATTAGCCTCTCACATATAACTCCACACATTGTCTCAGTGGGTTAAAGTTGCTGTGCTGAATGTGGACCTATTGAACAGATCAGGCCAAGAATTACTTGCAGCAAAATAAACTGGCTAATACATACAAAATATTGGAGGAACTCAGCAGGCCAGGCAGCATCTATGGAAAAGAATAATCAGTTTTGGGCTGAGACCCTTCATCAGAACTGATGAGGGCCCTGAGGGGTACTGATGAAATGCTGAGTTCCTCCAGCACTTTGTGTGTATTGCTTTGATTTCCAGCATCTGAATATTTCCCCTTGTTTGCAAACTGGCAAATGGAGTTTAATATGGAAAGGTGCAAGGTACTGCAGTTCAGTAAGACAAATCCAAATACAAACTATTATCTAACTGGAGAAAGAATGCAGATGAGTGAAGTACAAAGGGATCTAGGTATTCTTGTGAACAGATTCCAGATTCAAAATTATTTAATGTTATTTCCTGTACACAAGTGTAAGAAGAACAAAATAATTGATACTCTGCATCTGATGCAGCACAAAAAATAAGATAGAGAACACTAGAAATAATAAAATACACAAAATAAATGTAAATCCATAAAATTGCTTATATACATAGATTGATTATCCCTAAAGTGACACTAGGTTGTACATAAGGTGACTGATGTGAAACAAGAAAAGTAGTATGGATTTAGTGGGTAGAGGTGTTGATCAGTCTTACTGCTTGGGGAAAGTATTTTTGAGTTTGCTGGTATTGCTGTGGATCAGAGCAAGTTTACAGGAAGGTACAGCAAGAGATTAGGAAAGCATATAGTACAGGTGTCCCCTCCCTTTACAAAGGTAGAGTGTTCCTATGAAACCTTTCTTAAGCCGAAATGATGTAAAGTGAAGAACTATTATATGGGGAAAATTTTCATAAAAGTGAAAATCCTCTTTGTAATGCGAAAACAGATTACTAACATAGATCTTTTGTAAAAGTGAAGTGGCGTAAACATTTGTAAAGCGGGGACACCTGTATACTGATAGTTTTTGCAAGGGGGATGGAGTAAAGGAAAGTGAAGTATTGTTACATTTGTACAGTGTACTGGTGAGGATACACCCTGGACACTTCTGGCCCCCATATTTAGCAAAGGATCTAGTGGCACTGGAGTCAGTTCAAAAAGAGATTCTGAGGCAAACTCCTGTCCCAATTAAGTGGCAGAGTGTCCCAAATAAATGAAGGGAATCCCAGCTATTTTCTTAATTTATTTTTGGTCTTTAAGAGTTGGCCCAAATATGTGGCTGTCCCAATTACCAATGGCCTATTTAAATGGAATCCATTGTATTAGGATTGTGTTTCTTTCAAGGTAGGACATTAACATTAAAGAAATCCAGTACATAATTTAATTTCTGAGGAATTTTTTGAAGGGGCAAAAAAAAATATCTTGGCACATGTGTGATTTATGAACTGTTGAATATATCATTTACAAGTTGTGGGTGCAACATCAGTTTGCATTTCGTCCAAGATTCAGGATTGGTTAATGTCATTTCCAGTACACAAGTGAAAAGGAGAACAAAATAATTATGACACTGGATGTAATGCAGCACAAAAACACAATAAGATAAAGAACAGAATAATAAATAAACACAATAATAAATAACAATAAATATCAATACATAAGACAGTACACACACACAGACACACACACACTCTGATTGTAGATTGTATGTCCATTTAGTGCCACTAGGCACAGGAGTTCCTGTACATAAGATGGCTGACAGGAAAAGATAAAATAGTGGTGTATGGAGGTGTGGAGGGGTGAGTTAGTGGGTAGAGGTGTTAATCAGCCTTACTGCTTGGGGAAAGTTGCTGTCTTTGAGTCTGGTAGTCCTGGCGGATGGCACATAATCTTAATGTACACACTGCCACAGTACCTTAGATGTTAGACCACCCACTGGCTGATGGACTACATGTTTCTGTATCGAGGGCTGGCATCTTCTTTCCAGCTGTTTGATTGGTCTCTCTGCTATCAAGGCTGTCAGCTCACACCTTAATTCCTATTGCCTTGTTTGTACAGGATTAAGTATGTATGTTTCAAGAATTGTTTTACAACCTCGTGAACAATACGGCAATTCCCCCACCATGTTTGAGCTGCTTATGATGTGAACAGCTTTTATTCATGTAGACAGAGCAGTCTGCAAAAAGAAGCAGGGAATTTCTGAAGGAAATTATATAAAGTTATTTCCTTGCAAGAGGTAGCAGGAAATGTAACTTGCGTGACATGTACTAGATTTTATGCTGATTTCTTTAATCCTTTTCGCTCCTTATGGAGCATACAGCCTCAACAAAAGTCCTCCACTTCCTGTGATCTCTAGCGGATGTTTTTGCAGTCTCCCAAGTTTAGCCAGCGGCTTTCAGTTCATCCAAAAGCCTACGCCTCCAGGTTTGCTTTGGGCGACCCCTTCTTCTCTTCCCTTGTGGATTCCATTCGAGTGATTGTTGAGTGACATTCGACTGGCTCTTCCTCAAGGTGTGGCCGACCCATCTCCACTTCCTCCTCTTTATCTGGAATACAATGAGCTCTTGGTTTGCTCTCTTCCATAGGTCTAGGTTTGACACTCTGTCATACCACGTGAGGCGGAGGATCTGCCGGAGGCATTTGTTGAGAAAGATCTGGATCTTGTTGCAGCCGGTGTTAGTGATTCTCCATGTTTCGGATCCATATAGCAGGATGGCTTTCACATTGGAGCTGAATATACGGAGCTTAGTTTTGACAGAGATGGCCGTAGATCTCCAAACAGGTCACAGGGTTGTGAAGGCATGTTGGGCTTTTCCGATCCTTGCTCTGATGTCCTCATCTATACCTCCTGATTTACTGATTTTGCTTCCAAGGTAGGTGAATTTGTCTACATCTTCAACTATTTGTCCTTTAATCCGTAATGGCTCCTCTTGTTTGTTATTAATGTGTAGAATTTTGGTCTTCTCCTGACTGATCTTAAGGCCTACTCGCTGTGAGGTCTCTCCCAAGGAATCTACTTTCTTCTGCATATCTTGAAGCCGGTGTGAGAGAAGAGCGAGATCATCTGCAAATGCCAGGTCTTCCAATTTCCCTGTTAATGTCCACTGGATGCCTCTCTCTGAGCCAGCATAGGCTGTTCTTGTAGCCCAGTCGAGTACCACAAGAAAAAGTAGAGGCGACAGCAGGCATCCCTGTCTGTCTCCAGTAGTGACCAGGACAGTCTCCCATTGTGGATAACTCTGCATGAGAAGCCATCATAAAGCTGCTTGATGATATTCACCATCTCTTCCGGTACACCGTAGTGTCGTAAGATGCTCCACACTGACTTTCTGTCCAAGCTGTCAAATGCCTTCTCAAAATCAATAAAACACACATTTAGTGGAGTTTGCCATTCTATTGTCTGCTCCACAATGACTCTAAGTGTAGCTATCTGGTCAATGCATGATCTCTCTTTCCTGAACCCTGCCTGCTCATCTCTAAGTCTCTGTCAATGGCGTCTTTCATCTGCTCCAAGATGACCCTGGTGAGAACTTTGCTAGGAATGGACAACAAGGTGATCCCCTTCCACTTGCCACACAGTGAAAGATCTCCAGATTCTGGCAGCTTCACAAGGAGGCCCTTCTTCCAATCTGATGGGATCTCTCCTGTTCTCCATATCAAATTCAGCAGTATATGCAAATGGTCCACCATAACCTCTCCACCCGTTTTCAATGCTTCTGCAGGAATGTTGTCTTCTCCAGCCGCCTTGCCGTCCTTCAGGCTTTTCAGGGCTTTTCGAATTTCTTGCTAGGTGATTTCAGCTGTATTGATGTTGAGTGGGCCTCCAGGCTCCAGGTCAGTTGGGTTCTGTGGCGGTGGTCTATTCAATACTTCCTGGAAGTGTTCCTTCCATCTCGCCAGCTGATCTTCAACCAAAGTGAGCAGATGGCCTGTCTTGTCTCTAACAGGTCTGTTGAAATTGCTTTTCTTCCCTCGCAAAAGTTTAGTTGTCGTGTAGAGTGCCTTGAGGTCCCCTTTACTGGCCACTGGTTCTCCTTGCACTGCTATTTCATTGAAGTATGACGTCCTGTCCTTTCTGAGCTGTTTCTTCACCTCCTTGGCCATCATGCTGTACCTGTTGGCGGTGATTTGTTTCTGTTGCCAGGTTCTGGCCTGATTCAACTCCTGTTTGAGCTTTTTCCTCTCCTCCACCTTCTGCCATGTCTCGTCCCTGATCCAAGGTTTACTGTTGACTGGTGGTCTTCCCAGTACTTCTTCGCAGGCTCCTACGGTGGCCTGCTTGAAGGTAATCCAGGCGTGTTCCGCTGTTTTCTCATTTTGTTCCTCTATTTGAAGAGCCCCAAAGTGGTTTTGCAAGGCGATGTGGAAATCTTTCTTGTTCTCTTTTGTCTGTAGTTTTCTAACATCAAACTTTATTCGCATATTCTGTTGCTTCTTCTTGGCTGACAGCTTCAACTTCAGCTTTGCAACAACCAAATGGGGGTCAGATCCAATATCTGCTCCTCTTTTAGCTCTCACATCTTGCAATGAACTTCTCCAGCGCTGGCCGTCTATGATGTGATCAGTCTGGTTCTCTGTTTGATGGTCAGGTGAGACCCAGGTTGTCTTGTGGCAGTGTCGGTGGGGAAAGAGGGTACCCCCAATGGTCAGTCCGTTGAAGGCACAGAAGTCGGTAAGGAGTTCTCCATTTACATTCATATTCCCCAAACCATTCTGGCCCATCTCTCTCTCCCTGCCAGTGTTATTGCTGCCTACTTTGGCATTCAGATCTCCCATGACGATCAACATATCTTGCAGTTTACTTTTACCCAAATAATATTGGCAGCATTTAATATGAAAATGAATTGTGAAGAAATTTATGCAAGGTGTGAAATGCACTGTTGATTGGACAATTCCTGCTTAGTTTGACAGCCCAGACCTTTTTGTTAATGCTTCCAAATCTTTCAGATTTCTCTCTCCTTGCAGTAAACACTGAAAGCTACTTGGGTAATTGCTGTTAGCATGCAGTATTGTGTTGTGTTATGTTGGTTGGTGGGTTTCAGTCGTGTAGCCCCAGAGAAAAAGATCTATAAGCTACTTACATGACATTACACAAAGAGGCCCTGAGAAAAAAGACAGCTAATGTTGTTATGAATGAGGCAAATAAAGAAGGGACATTTTGGCCTCTTTTATTTGCTAATTGTCACTGAGAGTATAACATATCAGTGCCATTGTCACTTTCGATAGTGCTTTGCCATGAAAATCTGCACTATAATTGTGCCATTGTGATGGATTTGGCCAGCAGTCCAAATGACTGCTATAAATGGTTCATAATTACAACTGCTCCTCATGCATTCTTCTGCTAAACTATGCAAATAATCAGTGAACAGGGGCACCATTTTGCCTCAAATTAGGGGATTAAAAAAAAATCTTTGAGAAAAACAGGACAATTAAAACCAGCTGATTTTAAAAGGTAATTGCCCTGGATGGCCCTCGGTTCAAACAAAAGTGTAATTTTTGAAAGAAGCTGGTGCTACAACACTGCAGTAACTGTTATCAAACATGAATTCAGTTTGAATGCAGTTCTTGACTGTGAGACGAGAATGGGGGAAGCTGTCCATTAAATGCAGATTACATAGTCAGAGGAACAGAGACTGTGGGCATGATGGAGACACTCTGGTGCCTGGGTCAGGCATGTCTCAAATTGGGTCTGTGGCATGCTCAGGGGTGAGGGTAAGCAGCCAGAGGTCTTGGTGCATATTGGCACCAATGACATAAGTAGACAAGGTGAGGAGGTCTTGAAGAGAGATTTCAGGGAGTTAGGTAGGAAGTTGAAAAACAAGAACTCCAGGGTAGGAATCTATAGATTGCTGGTTGTGCAACATGCCAGTGAAGGTAGAATAGAATAAGATGATCTGGCAGATGAATGCAGGGATGAGGAACTGGTGCAGGGGGCAGGGGTTCAGATTTATTCATCATTCTAGGATGCCAATGAGATGGCTTTTTAGAACAGCATATAGTTGAGCCAATTAAGGGATGAACTATTCTGACTGGGTGTTGTGCGATGAACTGATTAGAGAGCTTCAGGTAAAAGAACCCTTATGGACAAATGATCATTGTATGATTGAATTCACCCTGAAGTTTGAGAAGGAGAAGTTAAAGTCAGATGTATCAGTATTACAGTGGAGTAAAGGTAATTTCAGAGGCATGAGGGAGGAGTTGGCAAAAATTAATTGAAAAAGAACACTGGCAGAGATGATGGCAGAGCAGCAATTTCTGGAAGCAATTCGGAAGGCACAGGATATACACATCCCAAAGAGGAAGAAGTATAAAAGCCGAAGAGAGGCCATATAATAGAGCAAAAATTAGTGGGAAGTTAGAGGATTGGGAAGCTTTTACAAACCAACAGAAGACAACTAAAAATGTCATTAAGAAGAAAAAGTAGAATACAAATTAAGCAAGCCAATAATACTAACAAGCATACCAAAAGTTTCTTCGGACACATAAAGTTTAAAAGAGAGATGACAGTGGATATCAGACCACTGGAAAACCATGCTGGAGAGGTATTAATGGGAGACAAGGAAATAGTGGACAAACTGATTAAGTATATTGCACCAGTCTTCACTGTGGAAGACACTAGCAGTATGGTGGAAGTTCCAGAATGCCAGGGGTCAGAAATGTGTGAAGTTGCCATTATTTGGGGAACTGGAAGGTCTGAAGGTAGATAAGGCATTGGACCAGATAGTGTACACCCTAGGGTTCTGAAAGAAGTGGCTGAAGAGATTGAAGAAGCATTAGTAACAATCTTTCACAAATCATTAGGTTCAGTCATGGTTCTGGAAGACTGGAAAACTGCAAATTATGCATCAGTTAGTCTGACCTCAGTGTTAGGGAAGATGTTGGAGTCGATTGTTAAGGATGTGGTTTTGGGGTACCTGGAGGCACATGGTAAAATAGGCTGTAGTCAGCATGGTTTCCTCAAGGGAAAATCTTGCCTGATAAATCTGTTGAAATCCTTTGAAAAAATAACAAGCAGAATAGACAAAGGAGATTCAATTGAAGTTATGTACTTGAATTTTCAGAAGGACTTTGACAAGGTGTCATATTTGAGGCTGCTTAACAAGTTAAAAGCCCATGGTATTACAGGAAATATACCAGCATTGATAAAGGTGGCTGATTGGTAGGAGGCAAGAGTGGAAATAAAGGGAGCCTTTTCTGGTTGGCCTCCACTGACTAGTGGTGTTCTACAGGAATCTGTGTTGTTTCAGTTTGTGGATGATGTGAGATAGGTAGCTTTGAGAAAGTAGAGAGGCTACAGAAGGATTTAGACAGATTAGGAGAATGGACAGATGGAATACTGTGCCTATGGTTGTGCACACTGGTAAAAGAAATAAAAGTATAGACTACTGAATAATGGAGAGAAATTTTAAACAATCTGAGGCGTAAAGGGACTTGAGAGTTCTTGTGCAGGATTCCCTAAAGGTTTATTTACAGGTTGAGTGTGTGGTGCGGAAGGCAAATGTGATGTTAGCATTCATTTCAAGACAACAAGAATATAAAAGCAAGGATATACAGGTGTTCGCTCTACGCCACTTCGCTTTTACAAAAGACCTACATTAGTAACCTGTTTTCACATTACAAAGAGGATATTCGCTTTTACGAAAATTTTCCCCATATAAATTCATGGTTCTTCACTTTACGCCATTTCGACATAAGATAGGTTTCATAGGAATGCTCTGCCTTTGTAAAGAGGGGGACACCTGTAGTGTTGAAGCTTTATAAAGCACTTGGATTGTTCTGAGCAGTTTTGGCCCCTTATCTTTGTAAGGATACACTAACACTGGAGATGATTCAAAGTAGGTTCTCAAAAATGATTCCTGGACTGAACGGCTTATCAATGTTAGATGGCTCTCAGCCTATATTCACTAGAATTCAGATGAATGAGGGGTGACTTAATTGAAACCTATTCAATGGTGAATGACCTTGATAGAGTGGACGTGGAGAAGATATTTCCTATGGCAGGAGAGTCTAAGACCAGAGCACACAGCCTCAGAATAAAGGGGTGTCCTTTTAGAAAGAGATGAGGATAAATTTCTTGAGCCTGGTGAATCCAGGTGAATCTGTGGAATTCATTGCCATAGGCATCTGTGGAGGCCAAGTCCTTACATATATTTAAGACAGAGATTGATAGATTTTCTATTGGTCAGGGCATGAAGGGATATGGGGATAAGACAGGAGATTGGGGCTGAGAGAAACTATGGATCAGCAATCAGAAATGGCAGAGCAGACTCGATGGGCCAAATGGCCTAGTTCCACTCCTATATTTATACTTATTATCATCTTAAATACCGTTGGTGGGACTTACAACAGCGGGGAAAATACAGGAAAGAGGATCATTAACTTATTAAGTGCTTATCATACGAAACAACTGCAGAGCATCATTGAAAGAGTTGAGCATAAATTATCAATACATCTGATCTGTATTGATCAGCATGACTTTGGCAATGAAAATTTGAGCTTAATATGTAGAACAAAGAACATGACAGCATAGTATAGACCCTTCAGCCTACAATGTTGTGCTGACATTTTAACCTATTCTAAGATCATTCTAACCCCTCCCTCCTACGTACCTCTCCATTTTACTGTCATCCATGTGCCTATCTAAGAGTTTCCCCAATGCATCTGCCTCTATCACCATGATATTCTACATATTGAAGATTAGAAGTCATTTCTACTGGGCATTCTGTAAATAGAACGTTTTGTATTTGTTAATGAATGGCTTGATATAAACAATTCACCTCCCACTACAACAGAAGTTATTTTATATAATAACATCTAGTTGTTTTGCATTTAAAATCCAGATGTCAAGAGACACTGGCTGATGCAGTTGCTTTCATTTCTGCTGCCTGGATTTTAAAGCAAACCAGATCAATAGGTTGCAAGTTTATATTTTACCAGTTCTATAAGTCTGACAATGGTGAATCTGGGGTTGCCGCCCAGCAACGCATACAACCCCAATTTAACCCTAACTCAAACATGGGGCCAATTAACCTACTCCACACAATTTTGGACTGTGGGAGGAAACTGGAGTACCCGAGGAAAATCCATGCATTCCAAGGGGAGGATGTACAACTCGTTACAGAGGATGCTGGGATTGAACTCTGAACTCCAACTGTAATAGTGTCGCACTAACTGTGGATGAAGGTATTCCACAAGCAAACCTTGAAACTCCGATTCACCATCAATAACTCTCAGAGACGTGAGGCGAGATATAGGCTTTTATTGGCTGGAAGAAAGAACAAGCAGCAATTGACCACCTCACTACATCCTGGAGACTGAGGCCGGGGCTGTGTCTCCAATCGCCTTTATACCGGAGTCCATGGGAGGAGCCACAGGAGCAGTCGGGGGGGGGGGGCGGGCGGGGGGGGAGCGTGTCCAGACAGTTATATGTAGTTCACCACAAACTCCAACCTCCATCTTTCCACGACATCTGCTAGACTCTCCTTGCTCCCATCTACCTCAGATTTGAGATTGCTCCAGCGGGTTCAGGCCGCTGGTTCCCAATTTCAGCATGCACCTTATCAGAATCCGATGGTGACTAACTAAAGAAATTAAAATTTCCAAAGCCTCTGTACTGGACAAGATTGATTACAGTCAGTGGCTAAGATACTGCAAATGGGAGTTAGATTATATCTCTACCCTATTTATTTATTATTGAATGTGTACACCACTTGTCAGGCCAAACTGCTCATCTAGGCTCTTCTGCTTGTTCAGCCAATTCAGAGGGAAGTTAAGAGTCCATCACATTGTTGAGGGTCTAGAGTAGACACTTACCTCTAAACACCATCAATGAACCAGGTGAGATTGTAAATTAATCTAATTTCAACAGTAATATAAGTGAAACTATCTTTTTATTTTAGAACGTTTAATTAACAAAATGTAAATTTCACAACTATCATGGTGCAATTTTAACTCATTCATCAAGATCAATAATTCATTCTTCTGATAAAGCGATCTAGTAAATTAACCATTATACAACAGGATTCCTTTTAAGATCCGAAATGCTTTAGCTGGTCTTTTATACAGCTTTTTATTGTTTAATTTCCACATATACTTCAGTACATGCAGGAGAGGCCTAGCATTCATTACTCATCCTAACTGCTGTTAGGAAAGTGGTGATGATTCACCTTCTTGAACCTCTGCTGTCCGTCTGGTGAAGATAATCCGCCAGTGCTTTTGTTTGGGGAGTTCCAGGACTTAGACCTACTCGCGATGAAGGGATGGGGATATATGTATTTCTAAGTCATAATTGTGTGTAATATACAGAGAATAGGCAGGTAATGGTGCTTCCATACATCAGCTACCCTTGTCCTTCTTTATGGTGGATTTCAGAAATTGTCACTTACAGCTGGTGAGTGACTGCAGTGAACTTTGTAGACTGTACGTGCTGCAGCCATGGTGTGCCAGTGGTGAAATGACTGGATATTTAAGTTGGGGGATAGGTCACCAGTAAGGGGGACTGTGTAGTCTTGGATGGTGCATGGCTGTGTTGTTGGAGTTCCAGTTATCCAGGCAATTGGAGAACATTCCTGTACATTCCTGATTTATTTTCTATCTCTTGTAGAATAGCTTTGGAGTGCCACGTACAGCCCAGCATTTTATCTGTTGCTCAAGTTGCAGTATTTCTCTGGCTGATCCAATTAAGTTTCTGGGTCAAGTGCAATTCCGAGAACATCGAAGGCTGATTATTCCACAGTGGAGAAGTGTTAAATATCTATGACAATGTTTATATTCTCCCCTGTTGACAATGGTCGTTGTGTGGTACTGGTGACTAAGAATGTTATTTGCTAGTAATCATTCAATATCTGAATGTTGTCTAGTTCTCACTGCGTGTTTCATTGATTACTCCATTCTCTGAGGAATTGCAAATAGAATTGAATATTGTGAGATCTTCAGCAAACATCTGATCTAATGTCTAAAGTTTTGATGAAACAAGCTTAGGATACTCTCTTGAGGAACATCTGTAATGATGTCTAGGGACTGAGGTGGTTGACCTCCAACAGCCATGACTATTGTGCCTTCAACCAGTAGTGTGAATATACCCTGGTACCCATCTCTGGGATTCATCTCATTTGATCATATTTGGACCAAGGCTGTGGGATGAAAGTCAAGAAAGCAAGAAGCTTAAATGGAATGTCAAAGAGCAAGTTAGTGGCTGGTGAGTGAAGCCCGATGATCATTGTAGTCTCCATTACTTTGTGAATCTTTGAGAGCAAGTGGGAGTTAGCTGGGTTGATTTGTTTTACTTTTCGTGGACAGGCCATAACAGGTCAATTTTCCACATTATGCTGTACTGAATCTATACGGAAACAGGAGGGCCCAGAGGCAAAATACTCAACACTGGTTCCCCACAAAGCGGTGTTCTCAGCTCCCCATTTCACTCCCTGTACACTTACAACTGCCTGGCCAGATTCTGTAGAGTGCCGCATCTTAAACAACAATGAGTCGGAGCACGGGAAGCAGATAGAAAGCCCAGTGGCATGGTGTCATGATAACAATAGTTCCTTCGAAGTCAGCAAAACTAAAGAGCTGGTTGGATAGAGTGAAGAAAGAGTGTTTTGGTTGGGATTGAGTTAATCACAGAAGCCCTGATGAGCTACCAGAAAAGCTGGACCATTTTAGAACCTACTTGCCTGCCTGCCAGCTTCAGAAGCATTTCCTGTTCCATCTGTGGAAGCGTCTGCAGTTCCCACTTCATCAGCCACATCAGAATCCACACAACCAGCATGGAAGCAAGTCATTTTCAATCCTGTCAAACGCCATAAAAAGAAAAAGGGCTCTTTCCCAAGTGTGTCGATAGGCATTTTATTATCAGATATACTTGTTGCTGTTGCCAGCATGCCTTACTTGAATCATTGAACCAAGTGTGGTTCCCCAATAGAAACAAAGAAAGATTAGCTTTATTTGTCACATGTACATCGAAACAAACAGTAAAATGCATTGTTCGCGTCAAATCAAATCAGTGAGGATTGTGCTCTGTAGCCCAAAAGTGTCACCTTGCTTCCAGCACCAATGTAGCATTCCAACATCTGTGTGGGAGGAATCCCACACAGTCATGGGGAGAAGGTACTAACTTCTTAGAGACAGCGATGGGAAAGGAACCCTGATCTTGCAACCGGTGGTGTTGTAGGGTAATGTAACTGGAGGAAATGTACATAATTCACAGCCACTGACATTGTTCACTTTAAATGACTGGTCTGACATGGTGATGTAATTATGTACTTCCACTGCACTTTGTGTTCAGTGTTTGGAGTACAATAAATGAGTTGCTATGGTTTTTCTGAAACATAAAATGCCTCCGCCCTTTTTATCTGTGAAAACTTACACTGCAAATCATAATACTAACCATTACGCTATAGTACCCAATGAATAAGAGGTATGCCATCAGGATACAGTTTATTGTGGGACACCATTGAAAGCCATTATGCCTATTCCTAGGTACATTAAATCTTAATTTACTTGCATCTCAAATCAAAATGCTAACATGTAGTGGATCAAATTCAACAGTGATGTAATCAAATCCTATTTATTGTTTTAACCTTGCACTTCTGTTACTGCTACATATACATCCTCGCTGTTGCACAATATTTATTGTTCTCCTACTTCTCCTCCTCTCTGACTTCACTTCAGATCCATGTCCCGCTTGCTCTTTGGCCCTACCCATCTGAACCCACACAGCAACCTCCTTTCCCTTCACTAATTTGGAATCTCTCTCTTGCATAGGCTTGCCGTCCCCTCCACCCTAAATTATATTTTGAATATTTTCTACCTTCTGAAATTTTCAGCTTCTAATCATAGACTATTGTCATAGATTGATCATTCTACCCGTGAGAAAATTGCAGTTAGTCTTTATATCTGCAAAAAGACGTGCAAAACGAGGTGGCACAGTAACACAGTGGTTAGCATAAACCTATTACAGTGACAGTGACCTGGGTTCAATTCCTGCCACTGCCTGTAAAGAGTTTGTATGTTCCTCTGGGTGCTCTGGTGTCCTCCCACGTTCCCAAGATGTATGGGTTAATAGGCTAGTTGGTCCCATGGGTGTTGTTGGGCAGCAAGAGCTTGTTGTCTTGCTGAATCTCTAAATAAAATAAATAAAAATAAACTTTTTGTAGTGTGACTTGAGAAAAGGAGTAGAACAAACATACCACTTTGGACATGAGTCAATGCATGACTGTCACATTTGTAGATTTTTGATTATTGTTGCCACAGAAAAGGTATGATAAAAAAGCATTCCAAATATTTTTGGAGCTTTAAAACTGATGGTGCAAAATTGGCCTTGTCCCACTTGCTTATTTGGGCGCACAGTTCATGCTTGATCTTTCCTGGAAGCAGGAGAGCAAAACTAGTTTTAAGACTGAAATGTCAAAGGTTTCAGAGCCACGTCAAGCAGGTGAGAGAAGGCGGCTCCGTGCACAACTCAAGGTGCTCAGGGTTACCTAGCTCCCACCCGAGCAATGCAGAAGGCTGAGATGACCCACTCTCAGTGTACTTCCACTGTGACTGACTGGGTGAGAAACATTGTAGATGTTATTATTAGAGCAATACCTGATTGAACACTCAGCCCGTTGAGCCTATTCCACAACTTCTGTTACCCCATAACAGCGCTGAGCAGGAGGAGGACTTGGAGTCACATTGGGTACGAAAGGATAAACAGAAACAGGTCGGAAAAACAAAAAAAAAAGAATTATACTTGTTGGGGCCTGCTCAAGATTTCATGACCTCAGCACCATCATTCAATGTCTAGCATTGACTGATTGAATTCTGATATTTCTGCCTCAAAGTTATGCTATCAACTATATTTAGTTGAATTCAGATTAGAAATGTGAATGAAGTACAGAGGATGAGTTTGATTCTTGGAACAGTCCGTACTAAAAAGCTATCATGATAGTGGGCAGGGAACATTTTTTTTCCCTCTGTAACAGATACTCAAATGCTACAGTGTGAATATCTCAGTGCTAATTTTCACAAAGATAATTTGATTTTGGTTTAATCTTTCCGAGCAAGTTCCCACATGAAATGATGCGAGAATGTTCTTCCTTGTGTGATGACGCAATTTCACCACCTGCGGTTGTCTTCTGAGACATTTTGAAGGGCAAAGTCATATACTGTCTCTGGAATCACAAAAATCAAACAACCTCCTTTATATTAATGAGATGCCCAAGAGCAATGTGTGTAATATGAAAGGAAATGACACATCTGAGAGTTTGTGAGACTGCAACTACATGGAAAATAAGTGACAGAGCACTCTGGGAATTTGGAGGTGTTTGCCTGATTCACGCGCTGCTGAATGTCCGTGCCTCAAATCAGCAGGCTCCTCAGCTTATGCTGCTCTGTTCCTATAGTCTCATTAATAACAATTTCAAGCCACATGGCAGAGTAAAATGCTGTTCCCAACTTTGCATAAACGACAGTATGTAAGCGATGCATGCAACGTTGTTAATTTTGTACTTTAATAGGTCAATGGCAGTTTTGCGTATCCATAGAAGTATAGCAGTACATTCCTCATTATATTGTCCATCCAAATTCATCAACAGCTCTCGAGTCGGATAGTTTAATTTGTAAAAAATTGTACCTCTAGAAGGCTTGTCCTAATTACGTTTCCTCTGACGGCACATCAGGTACCAGAAGCAGATGTGTTTGCTTTCACACAGCCGAGGTCAAAGTAGTGAAAAATAAATAACTACATTTCCATTAGGTAAGTTCAAAGGTGAATAGATTCGCTTATTATTTCTGCAATTGAAAACATCTGCCATCCTTCAAAGACTGCGAGACTGGGGAGAGCTGGCATACTATCAGCGTTTTGACCTCAAGCACAATTTCATCTCAACTAGCATTATCCTCTTTGCTCCCATAGGCAACACAGTTCATGCTAGTCAGCTACTAAAAACAACAAAAATTCATCAGGGAATGCAAAGAAATGAAAGAGCTCAGTACAAATATTTATTTTACTGTTGATAACTCTTATGAAGTTATTTTTCTCCCAAACTTTCCGTTATTGCTCTCATATACTATCTCCTCACTGCTTGCAATGCAGCATCTGTGGATTGGCGGGCCAGTAACGTTTTGCTCCTTAATCTCCACTGAACAAAATTTTTAATTAATTGACAGAGAAGGTGCACAAGGATGACATTTTATCTTCCTCATTTTTATGACCTTTAGCCTCACGTTGGTCCTCTACACTCATCCTGAAAAGAATGGGAATTTGAAACTGAACAGAAGCACAGGATCCCACCACCAGCAAGCACATCTTTCCCTCCCCCCACCACCTACTTTCTGCTTTCCACAGGGATCGCTCCCTACGCGACTCCCTTTTCCATTTGTCCCTCCCCACTGCACTTATCCTTGCAAGCCCTGACACCTCCTCCCTCACTACCATCCAGGGCCCTAAACAGTCCTTTCAGGTGAGGCGACACTTCACCTGTGGGTCTGTTGGGGTCATTTACCGTGTTCGGTGCTCCCAGTGTGGCCCCTAGTACATCGGTGTGACCGCTTCATCGAGCAACAACGCTCCATCTGCCAGAACAAGCGGGATCTCCCAGTGGCCGCCCATTCCAATTCCACTTCCCATTCCCATTCTGGTATGTCCATCCATGGCCTCCTCCACTGTTGCAATGAGGCCACAATAGATTGGAGGAACAACACCTTATATTCCATTTGGGTAGCCTTCAACCTGATGGCATGAACAGTGATTTCTCAAGCTTGCGGTAGTGCCCCCCAACTCCCTCTCCCCCTTTCCCATCTCCTTGTCCTACTCTCACCTCATCTCAGCCATCAACTTCCCAGCTCTTTACTTCATCTTCCCCCTCCTCCCACCTTTTAAATCTGCTCCTCAGCTTTCTTTCTCCAGTCCTGCCGAAGGGTTTCAGCCTAAAACATCAACTGTACTTTTTTCCACAGATGCTGCCTGGCCTGCTGAGTTCCTCCAGCATTTTGTGTGTGTTGCTCGGATTTCCAGCATCTGCAGATTTTCTCTTGTTTGAAAGGCACAGGTTTACGCTCAATCGAGCCAGCATACTTCATCACATAATCAATCTATAAAGCAGACGAGGTGACTTGCATCTACTAGTGAACATGCTTGCACCTTTATTTGTAGTTACCTCCGGCCCATCTTGTGAATGTAAGCACACAGGCATCACCATCTGTCAGTATTCTCGTGAGCCACTGGCGCAGGTAAATGGATGGAGGTGCAGTTACAGAGGAGGCATGGCTATATTTCATTCGGTGTCTGTGGAGATTTGGAAACATCTGCAAATTTCTACAGATGTACCATGGACAGCATTCTAACGGTCTGTATCACCATCTGGTATTCGGGGTGGGGGTGTGAGGGTGCTACTGCACAGGATCGAAATAGCTGCAGAAAGTTGTGCACCCAGTCAGCTACATCATAGGCAGTAGGCTCCCCAGCATTCAGAAGATCTTCAAGCAGCGATGCTTCAAAAAGGTGGCATCCAGCATTAAGGACCCCTTCACCCAGGACATGCCTTCTTCTCATTGCTACCATCAGGGAGGAGGTACAGAAGCCTGAAGGCAACACGCAACGATTCAGGAACAGCCTCTTATGCGCTGCCATCCAATTTCTGAATGGATATTTAACCCATGAACACCACTTCACTGCTTTTTAACTCTCTTTTAGCACAACTTATTTAATTTAACTATTTTAATATATGTATGCTTACTGTAATGTATGGGTCTTATTATTATGTACTGTGCTGTTCCTCTTCCATATAACAACAAATTTCATGACATATGCTGATGGTGATAATTCTGATTC
The DNA here is from genome assembly GCF_030144855.1 of Hypanus sabinus. Lineage (NCBI taxonomy): Eukaryota > Metazoa > Chordata > Chondrichthyes > Myliobatiformes > Dasyatidae > Hypanus > Hypanus sabinus. The sequence continues at coordinate 157,074,732 of NC_082712.1, forward strand.
TGAGAAGGTGGGGGAAGGGAAGAATTGCCAATGCACTGAATACACTCTTTATCCGGGAATCTAGGAGTATGCACTACAGCCAACCCTGGAAATCCTAGTCTGAAGACAAGCTGCTACTAACATAATCATGAAAGAGATGACAGAAAGGCAATGAACTTGAAGTGAAAGGACAAGACTGAAACAGGAATGTCAAAGAGATTTGGTTCAACTGACAAAGAACCACACCATCCTTGAGTGGATGGCAACTTATTCTCCTGCCGTAACCTGAGAATTTATCTTTTAGCTCCAGAAGAGCTTCCTGAAGGTGACTGACCCAGTAAGAATGAAAAATTAATCAGCCATGCAGTCTGTGATATGATGATCCACATATCAGCTTCACCGTCAAAATTTATGCTTATAACAGTTGCAAATATGAAACCTGGACTAAATCTGTGTCCAGAAAAGCATTGAAATGTTGTTCGGCAGTGTATATGATTTTATTACCGACCCCCACTGAATAGCAGCTCCAACCTGCTGGTTTTCTGCAATAACACCAACTTGCTGGAGTGGATTCCCATGGTAAACGGGGAAATTGATGGCAATTGGAACACCTTCTAGTGCTGACAGAATAACATTGTGGTCTATTGATAGAGACACCCACTTCAGCTTCTCAACCATCTAGTTGGTCAACAAGTTAGTGCTTAACTAAGAGTTAACCTTCTTGATGCCTTTATTTCAAGAGGATCTGGTGTGTTAGTTTCGCATCAGTGCAAAGGAAGACTATGAGAATGACTCGTTGGATACCAAGATAATTTACTTAACATTGGACCCTTCATATATTATAGTTAAATGAGTCAGATAAAATGAAGTTCGTACATCTCCTGGGATGGGAACAGAACATATCACAGCATTTGAATCAGCCTTATATTACCAAAAAAGATCTATATAATTGTATCTGCTACATCTTCTGTAACTTTGGATAAGAAAAACATAGATGAAGTGAAGCTACCTGGACACAAGGCTAGAGAAGTACGTGATCAATGACAATAAAAATATGATTACACAAGCTTGGAGATCTTTTCAAAAGGTGATCAGGTAAGACATCTTCAGTTCTAATAGAACACAGCACAGGAACAGGTTCTTCAGCCCAAAATATCTGTGCCAACCACAATGCCAATCCAAACTAATCTCAACTCTTGATTTCAAATAATTCTATCAGGTTGCCCCTCAGGCCCCGATTCTCAAGAGAAAACTATCCAAGTTTGTACAAGCTTTCCTTGTAGCTAGTACTCTCTAATCCAGCTAACATCTTGGTGAATGTCTTTCGCTCTTTCTCCAAAGCTTTCACATTCTCCCTGTACTGCAGTGACTAGAACTGCACACAGAACTCCAAATGTGGACTAAACAAAGTTTTACAGTACGGTGCAAAAGTCTTTTTATATATATATAAACTGGGGTGCCTAAGAGTTGCACAGTATGTTAGTAATTTTATGCACTGCACTGTATTGCTGCTGCTGCAAAAAAAATAAATTTTATGACATATGTGTGTGATAATAAACCTGATTCTGATATGGGTCTCTGTTGTGGATCGAGAGTGGAAAGGAGACGGGAAGAGGGGAATCATGGTTGGGAAAAGGGGAAGGGAGACAGGAGGGAGCAAGAAGCACTAGAGAAGCATTCTGTAATGATTAATAAACCTATTCTTTGGAGTAACTACAAAATTACTTCCCGATCCTTATATACATATGATGTACACCTTCTTTACCGCCCTATCTACGTAAGCGAGCTTACTGCGCCCCACAATCCTTATGTACATAGATGCTCCTAAGGCTTCTGCTGTTTTGCATTTGACCTCTGAAAATGCAACACTTCACACTAGTCTGATTAAACTCCATCTGTCATCTCTCTGCCCACATTTTCAACTGGCCTATATCCCTAACCCCCTCCACCAGTGACTCCTTTGACAGCCTTCTTTATTTTCCACAATTCTGCCATTTTAATGTCATTTGCAAACTCACTGATCAATATTTTCATTCAAATCAATTATATGAGGCATCGGTAGCAGAGGTCGCAGCCCTTGCAGAACAATGATAGTCACAGATCACCAGTGAAAATAACATTTATCCACAACTACAGTCTGTAATCAATCTGCAAAGTCTCCATGGATCCCTTGTACCTTATTTTTTTGGGTCAGTCTACTATGAATAGCATTGTTGAAAGTTCTATCGACCATCTTTGTCACTTCCTCAAAAACTCAATCAAATTTGTATGACATGACCTCCCTTGCACAAAGCCATGCAGATGATTCTGAATACAGTACCTATAAAGAGTATTCACTTCCCCCTTGGAAGTTTTCACGTCTTGTTTTCACAACATTGAATCTCAGTGGATTTAATTTGGCTTTTATTTTTGACACTGATTAACAGAAAAACTCTTGTGGCAAAGTGGAAAGAGTTCTCTACAAAGTGATCTAAATTAATTAAAAATATAAATTACAAAATCATTGATTGCATAAGTATTCACACCCTTTGTCAGTATTTAGTAGATGCACCTTTCGCAGCAATTACATCCTTGAGTCTGTGTGGATAGATCTCAATCAGCTTCGCACATCTAGACACTGCAAATTTTCTGCATTCTTCTTTACACAACTGCTCCTGTCAAATTGCGTGGGGATTATGAGTGAAAAGTCCTTTTCAGGTCCTGCCACAAACTTTCAGTTCGACTGAGGTCTAGACTCTGTCTTGGCTGTGGTGAACTACATATACCTGTCTGGACACGCCCCTCTGCTGACCCTCTGCCCCTCTGCATGCCCCTCTCCAGCTAATAAAAGCCTATCTCTCACCTCACGTCTCCAAGAGTTATTGATGGTGCATCATTGGCCACTCCAGGACATTAACTTTGTTGTTTTTAAGCCATTCCTGTGTAGATTTCCCTTTATGCTTGGGTCATGTCTTGCTGGGAAAACAAATCTTCTCCCAAGACACAGCTCTCTTGCAGATTGCTATGAGTTTTCCTTCAGGATTTCCTCATATTTTGCTGCATTCATTTTGCCCTCTACCTTCACAAGCCTTCCAGAGCCTGTTACAGTGAAGCAACCCCACAGCATGATGCAGCCACCACCGTGCTTCACGGTAGGGATGGTGCGTCTTTGACGTTCTGTGGTGTTTGGCTTACGCCTAACACAGCGTTTGGTCTGATGGCCAAAAAGCTCAATTTTGGTTTCATCAGACTATAGGGCCTTCTTCCAGCTGACTTCAGAGGCTCCCACACGCCTTCTGGCAAACTCTAGCCGAGATTTCATGTGAGTTTTTATTCAACAGTGGCTTTGCCTTTGCCACTCCCCCATAAAGCTGTGACTGATGAAGCACCGGGGCAACAGTTGTTGTATGTGCAGTCTGTCATCTCAGCCACTGAAGCATGTGACTCCTCCAGAGATCTCTTGCTGGCTTTCCTCATGAGTCTCCTTTTTGCACAGTCACCCAGTTGTTGAGGACTGCCTGCTCCAGGCAGATTTACAGCTGTTCTATATTCGTTCCATTTCTTGATTGACTTGACTGTATTCTAAGGGATATTCAGTGACTTGGAAATTTTCTTGCATCCATCTCCTGACTTGTGCTATTCAATAACTATTGTGTGGAGTTGCTTGCAGTGTTCTTTTGTCTCCATGGTGTAGTTTTTGCCAGGATACTGACTCACCAGCAGTTGGGCCTTACAGATACAGGTGTATTTTTACTACAATCATTTGAAGTACCTTAACTGCACAGAGATCTCCAAAAACAGATCTCCATTTAACTAATTATGTGACTTCTAAAACCAATTGGCAGCACCAGTGATGATTTGATGACTCACTTTAAAAGGGGTGAATACTTATGTAATTGTAGCATCCGTGCCCCCAATTTACCACTGTTCGCCTAGAGTTAACTGCCGTTGCCCTGCCAATAGTGCAATACTTTGGTGTAAATATGGTATAGTTCCCCCCCCCCCAGTACACGCTCGCAACACAAATACCAGACAATACACCAAAGGCGAGTAAATAATTGGAACTTTATAGTTATTTCTTAATGATGGGTTAGTAGAAACAGATAACCTAAAGGCGCCATAAGTTTATTAGTTTGTGCACATAATATTTTAATACATTGGAGCTCACGCCTCCGGTTCAATCCACAACGACCTTCCGAGCCTTCAGCCACCGTCCGAACCGCCGACTCCCAGTATCCGCTGCCCTGGAACCGCTGTCCGCTCCTCACACGTCCGTCCCCCTCGCTCACCTCCCGAAAAAGACCGCAAACTCCCGCTCAGCTCACATTTACAAGAGAGCATAACAATTGTCCATTGGTTAGACCCCCCCTTATCTGCAGTTATAACCTAAACATTCGAATGCAGAAACCCATTACAGCATTAGGTAACATTACAGAGAAGCCATTTTGTTAGCCTGGACAGTTAACATCACAGTTAATGGTACTGAGAGCCCTACACCGTCAATTATTTTGTATTTTATATTTGTAATTAGTTTAGATCATTTTGTTGAGATCTGTTTTCACTTTGATACAAAAGAGTCTTTTTTTCTTTTGATCAAGTCCAAATTAAATCCATTGTAATTCCATGTTATAAAACAATAAAACATGACAACTTCCAAGGAGGTGAATATTTTTTATAGGCACTATGCTTATCCATAAAGCTGCACTTTTTCATAGAGCTAGGTTGCAGCTCTACCCTGTAAATAACTCTGTTGCCTAAGAAAATCTAACAAAATGTAAGTCTTGGTATTGTCTGGCTTGTGTATTTTCCAGAGTTTCCTTGGGCCGTGGACTTTGGCGAATAAGCGGTTGATTTTATTTTAATGTTTTATTTGTTTCATTTAGTTTCAGTGTTATATTTTCTTAGCCTTTTAGCTGGAAGGAATTGTGAATTGGGAAAAATTTGTGTCTGCATTCAGCGAAAAGAAATGGAGAACAACAGGCCTGGAGTGATGGGGCTGCTAAAAATTAATACAGAATCACTGAGAACTATAAGCAAATTGCATGAACATGAGATTCTGCAGATGCTGGAAATCCAGGGCAACAAACATAAAATGCTGAAGGAGCACAGCAGGTCAGGCAGCATCTGTGGAAGCAAATTGCATGTTGGCTTTAAACACAAATGTGTTAGAGTACGTGTGGTGAACTACATATACCTGTCTGGACACGCCCCCCTGCTGACTGCTCCTGTGGCTCCTCCCATGGACCCCGTTATAAAGGCGATTGGGGACACCACCCCGGCCTCTCAGTGTCCAGGATGTACTGTGGTGGTCATTTGCTGCTTGTTCTTTCTTCCAGCCAATAAAAGCCTGTATCTCGCCTCATTTCTCCAAGAGTTATTGATGGTGCATCAATACGAGAGAACAAGATGTCTTCCTGAAATTACATAGGACCCGACTGAAGCTGCACCAGCAATATTGTCTCGTCTTCCTACCTCAGAAAAAATTATAAATACAATCCCTTCAAATCAAGAGTCAATCTGATGAACCTGCATGTCACTACTTCTACGGCATTTATATTCTCTAATTTGCAGAGAAGTCTAGAGTTACCAGCTTTTACAGAGCAGTCTAGAGTTTAAGATTGATCAGTGATTTCATGGAAACATACTAAATTCTTGCCTGTTGATTGACAATGTAGGTACAGGAGACAATGTTTCCTTTGAGTGGACTGTTTAGAATCAATTATCTGAATCCAATAATACACTGATGCATAAAGTAATTTCAAGACTTTGCTATCTTCTGATAACCAATCTGGGTTTGGCCTTAAAAGCTCTTTAACATTTGTATGGAGCCCCTAATGCAGGCTTTTGACTCTAAAGATAACTATAATAGAATAGATTGTAATCAGCTATGACACCTCACAAAAAAAACAGCCTGTACTCCATCTATCAGAATCAAACATGAAAAGTGTCAACATTTTTATTTCATACACAGTAAAATTCTGAAACAAGGTATCTGATTAAACAAAAAAAACATTGCAGAGAAAGCTGTTATTTCTCTACTATGTAAGTACCTGCGGCCACTCAGATTTTGCCCACATCTGCATTGAAGTATTCGTATCCTCAACATAGAGGGTTGTTAATCACATCACAATTCACCCTAACTAATAAGCCAAGTATTTTATGTGAAGAGACTGACATCTAAACAATTTCAAAGGCTTTCCTCAGTCTGATTACCCTAAAATGCTTTGGATCACTGTAGTTAATCTTTACCAACTGTATAAAATCTACTTCAATTTTACCCACGTTGGTAAAGATTGATTACAGTCTTGTGATTACCTCAGCAAATTCTACATTTTAACAACATTACTATGAAAATACTCTGTTGCCTGGTATTTCTCTTGCTCTCCTCTTCCTTCCCTAAGGATCATGAATTTGAAACATCAAGAAAATAATCAAGTGACTTGCTACCAGTAGTATGCCAGTGTAAATCTATAACTGTTGACGCTGAGAGACAACGTACATGACCCTTGCTTGATGTCGTTACTGATTTCCTCTTCCTCATTTTAAGAAAGCAGTGTCCAGTTAAATCGGAAAGTTCATTATAAGGGAATCACAGCTTTATCTCTTTCTTATTTCCTGACCTCTAAGCTGCCTTTCAAGGGAAATTCTTCCATTTGTATAGTTTGTTGAAATATGTACAGATATACTTCACATGAGTACAGTATTATATAACAGATCCTTCAACAGAGAAGACCTTAATGTTTGAACTGAAACTTGTTCATAAATATATGCTCTTCTGGATAAGTCAGAATGCAGATTTTCCTACAAAAGGTTAGTTAAGAGTGGAACTGGCTTCTTTAAAAGATACAGCCAGACAAACAAACTATAAACAGTTCACCTTTACTTGAATACAAATAAGACTTAGGTCTTGAACTTTTAGTTCTTGAATAAAATGTCTACCATAAGTTTATGCATGATACATTTCAGTTGAGTATCACAGAATCAAACGAATCTGGTGTGTTAAGTAGAGGACTCTTTCGCTACGAGTCACGGTGAACATCCTATTTTGTGCATTAACAAAATTTACCCGTGGTTTCAGTGTAAATCATATTACTGAAAATTGATAGAGTGGCTGACCATTGGAGAATATGAGGAGAATGGCAAGGTTTCATAAAATAATGAGGGAATTTTGTATTAACATTCATGTCTTCAGGCATGACCATTAATTCATGTCCTAAGGTTCATATAATGCTGCATTCGTCAAGATTAAATTGTTCCTTTATTGAAAACTGCTGGGTAAAGTTTTAAATTTGGAGTTAATTCTATTCTGCTACAGCACTATGCCCTCTGTCTTACGCATTTTCTTTGCAAAAGTGCACATCTGTTATGTTTCTTGCCTATGAGCAACAAGCCTCCCCAAACCCCTGCATTACTCATATACAGAATAATCAACCCACAGAAGGCTGTAGAAACACAATTTGCACATACATCTTTACTGCACTTATAAAATACATCATGATTCTGTGATTATTGTGCTTGAAGTTATACCAAATGTGAAATAAAAGTCAGTGATGGCAAGCCAGCTTTGCATTCAAATAACTGATGCTTAATATTGTGATTTTTTAGCTGAATCTGATAGGAGCTTTGATCATGTTAAGTATTTTTGTAAGGGAGACAATCTGGAAATGTGTAGCGGTAAGTGACTGAAGAAGGTAGAAGTTATTATTATGATCCAGGTTTAATTTAATGACCAGTGTTCCTGCTGCTTTAACAAAATATTAGATTATAAGATAAAGGAGCAGAATCAAGCTATTTGGCCCATTGACTGTGCTCTGCCATTTCATCATGGTTGATTTCTTATCCCTCTCCAACCACATTCTCTTGCCTTTTTTTCTGTAACCTTTGACACCCTTGCTAATCATGAACCTATCTGCCTCTGCATTAAATATACCCAATGACTTGTCCTTCACAGCCGTCAGTGGCAACGAAATCCAGAGATCCACAGATTCAGCATCCTTTGACTGACAAAATTACAAAGTTCCTCCCCAACTCTATTCTAAAGGTATAAATGTATGCTTATTTCTTTATTCATATATATATTTCATTATCCTTCATTATAAAACCATATAACAATTCCGTGCTGAACGCTTACTCTCACCTAGTCCCATCTACCTGCACTCAGCCTATAATCCTCCATTCCTTTCCTGTCCATATACCTATCTAATTTTACTTTAAATGACAATATCGAACCTGCCTCTACCACTTCTACTGGAAGCTCGTTCCACCCAGCTACCACTCTCTGAGTAAAGAAGTTCCCCCTCGTGTTACCCCTAAACTTTTGCTCCTTAACTCTCAACTCATGTCCTCTTGTTTGAACCTCTCCTACTCTCAATGGAAAGAGCCTATCAATGTCAACTCTATCTATCCCCCTCATAATTTTAAATACTTCTATCAAATCCTCCCCCCCCCAACCTTCTGCGCTCCAAAGAATAAAGACCTAAATTGTTCAAGCTTTCTCTGTAACTTAGGTGCTGAAACCCAGGTAACATTCTAGTAAATCTCCTCTGTACTCTCCCTATTTTGTTGAAATCTTTCCTATATTTTGGTGACCAGAACTGTACACAATACTCCAAATTTGGCCTTACCAATGCCTTGTACAATTTTAACGTTACATCCCAACTCCTATACTCAATGCTCTGATTTATAAAGGCCAGCATACCACCCTATCCACATGAGATTCCACCTTCAGGGAACTATGCACCATTATTCCTAGATCACTCTGTTCTACTGCATTCTTCAATGCCCTACCATTTACCATGTATGTCCTATTTCGATTATTCCTACCAAAGTGTAGCACCTCACACCTATCAGCATTAAACTCCATCTGCCATCTTTCAGCCCACTCTTCTAACCGGCCTAAATCTCTCTGCAAGCTTTGAAAATCTACTTCATTATCCACAATGCCACCTATTATTACAGTAACTTTACTATAAAAGTAGTTAATTGTCCATTAAGCACTTTAAGATATCCCCTGTCAGATGGTCTGTGTAATGCAAGTCTTTCTCTTTTATATATTTTAATATCCACAAAGCTTCTGATCCAATGACATATCAGAATAACTGATCTGATCAATCAATGCACAATTACCATTACAAATTTCCAATATTCTGCTGGGGAAACAAATGCAATTGTTTTCTAATTACTAAACATATGGATTGATTGAGGTAGAGGAAAGCCAGACTTGTTGAACGGGCCTCAGAACCTGATGTGGTAAGGAGCTGACTAAATTCTGTTATATCTATACAAACATATCTGTGCAAAGACTTCATTAATTAGGTGAACGGAATTGCTATGTAGTGTATTACAGTAAAGAAGCAAAGATGACCACCTATGCACAAAAAAACTTTAACGACAATTGAAATCTTTATTTTATTGTCCATGTGCAATGTGGTACCAAGCTGCAAGATATTGCCAATGGTCTTTGTATGTTCAATTGCAGTGTGTTATACTTAAGCTTCTAAAAGGATAGACTTGTGTAGATAGATTAAGGTATTGATTCTTTTCCAAGAAGTTATCTATAAATAATTTGCTGTAAGTGCAAGAATAAGGGCATGATATGGATTTATTTAAATATTATGCAGTCTGGATACTACTGCATAAATAAGACAGGGAATGAAAATTATTGATGATTGAGAAATTTTCCGGGAAGGTGCAGAAAACTGGGCTTGCAGAGAGCAAATTCACACTAGCTATTTGTTGCATCTACTAGTAACTAGCTTTCAGGTGCAGAACAGAGGAAATAGCTTTGTAGACCATTTCTGTTCAGCATCTACCCCTACTTCATTGAAATTAGATTGTCTGGGCTTTTCTGATACACTGGTGTGGGAATGAGCCTGGGCAATGAATGGCTGCAGAATGACACCCCAGTGGAAGTATTTACCTGAAATTTTGGTCATTCCTTTGAAGTGACAAGCAATTAAGCCAGGATAAGCTGCAAAATGCAATGAAAGCTCTGCTTCCTATTACATCATAAAATTTAAAAAAAGAAATAAAGTGAAAATTGTTTTGAATATTCCCCCTCACCTTGGTGGTCTTTGGGCTGGGCTTCTTCTACTGTCCAACAGTAATTGGAAAACCATAGATACCAAGAGGCAAAGCAGACTTGTAGTATAACTTTTGTTGTTTACTCACTGACCCACCAGTACCTACTCCCAAATCCTCTATCTAATGCTTTCTCAATGCTAGTCCTTCCAATCAAGAACGTTATGGGAGCTCCACTTTGAACTGTATATTGAACCTCATGTATCCTAAGCCTACTTATCATCACGTTGAAGATTCAGGAAGAGACACTAATTACTTGTGTAATTCTGGCAATTAAGTATACGTCAGTATTTAATGAGTATTGTGCATTTTTTGAGGCTTCCATCCTCAGGGTCAACCATGAATGTTGCATCTTGACTCTCTACATATGCAAGCCTGAGCAGTACAATATGGAGAGCAAGCTATTACCCCTGTAGCAGCCCCCCCCCCCACCACCACACATCAGATGAACCCAAAGGAATGGCAGGGACCGAAACAGTTTGGCACTACCATCGCTGGAATTGCCAGTTAGCACAGAGTTCAACATAGGACTGCCCTATGAGACTGAAATCTGCATTTTACTCCCGAAGCCTTCCTCATATAGCTGCAAGGCAGTGGAGATTTGAGATCAGAGTTTTCCTTCTCCTAGGTGAGCTGATGAGCCCTATCTGGCTGAGGGGACTGCTTTTAAGGCAGCAATAACCCATCTTTGCCCCTTCTCCTGGCAGTAGAAATGGTTCCACTGGGCTTAGTAGTTAAGCCACTTGTGAAGGCCAGGAGTTGAACCTGTTGTCAAAGGCTATTTGAAGTGCATGCCATTGGGAGCATTTAATAGGTAGTGTGAGCCTATCACCATTATCATCCCCCAGCTATAACAATCTTGTGGAACCATTCACATCATCCTTATTGAGTGTGTAAAGTGTGAAATTTCCACATTATGTTTATTACTTATGAACCGAACCTCATTACTTCTTCCCTCTAATCCTTTTGGGAAATGAATAATATACTCCCTGCGCTTCTATGGAAGTCAGCTAGCATTTTGAAAGCTATTGTTCTCCATGTCACGTCCACTACAAGGCCGGGGTTCTGCATCTGGATCTGCAGTGTTCTCTATTGGAGAATGGAGTCTTCACTGCTTTCTGACACCCGAACTGCAAAGTTCAGTGCTCTGCCATGCAGCCAGTAGCCTGGTTGACAGTATCTCAACATGTGACTCTATCCTGTGACAGTACAACCTTGGGACTGCCCAAGAAGATGCCCGATGCAAATAAGAGAAAAAGTAGTGGGATAAGGCAAAATTAAATCAGGTAATTACACTGGCAGGAGGCGCATGCAATGTAAAAGCATTGGCATGGACAATATAGGCTGTGTTACTCTACACAATGATGGCCATGATGATTTCTCAATCAGGCAAAACAAATTCTTTCGAGGTTAGAGTTAAGGGCCCATGGAAGACCATGGAAGCATTTGAAAGAAATTCCCATTGTACCTACTTGCAATCTATTAAATATTAATTTAGAAAATAAAAGTAACAAATAATTTTCAGACTGGAAATGTAATTCTATCTTTAAAAAAATGAAATAGTTAATTTATGGAACTATACACTCATTAGCTTATTGACAGCTAATGGTGGCAATATGTCAGAATCTTTGTCAAATGATGGGGTAATAACATTACTAGAGACAGGAAGTGTGTTTTTAAAACTTTCTTCATGGATTTCCTAAAGATCAAGATTCTGTACACCCACTTAATTCATTGAAGAAGTAATAGAAAGAGTGGGCAGATGGAATATATTTCTCCTCATCTGTACTAATCAGTCCTTTGTGCATGGGCCAGAATTTCAATCCGAATCTTCCTTCCGTGAATTTCCATGAATTGTATTTTTCCCTTTCAACTTGTCAGTTTGGTCTTTGTCCCTCATGATTCTTCGTAGTCATTCCCTATTACTGGGTCTATTGCTGCTTCTGCCATATTTTAATTTCCTGTATGACAGGTATTCACTCTTTCTCTCGCTCTTCCTGCTAGTTTGTTTGGAAGTAATTGAAATTCTCCAACCATTTCAGGCAGCCCCTTCCCTCGCCTCCACACTGACGTGGCTCCATGGCTGCGGACTCACTTTCAGGAAGTCTCCAGTTCACGTTCTGTGTGTTATTTGTTCACTTTTTTTTAATTGTTTGGACAATTTGTCCTTTTTTCACACATTGGATGCTTGTCAGTGTTTGCTGTGTGGGATTTTTCATGGATTCCATTGTGTATTTTTTGTTTGTGGTGCAAGAGTGGGTGTACGGCCATGAAAAGAGACAGATTTGATCAAAACTCTTTCCAGTCCAGAAGTGTGGGGGGGGGGGTGATCTCAAGAAACTTCTTTCAAATCTTCGCAGACTGGTATTTCTCTGGGCTGTGTGTCTAGAAGTCTTAAGATAAAGCACCAACTGTTTGGAACAGGGATGAGAAGTTTCTCCGCTCAGAAGATAGTGAATCTTCAGAACTCTCCACATCAACTCACTGGTGAAAGTTCATTTGCCAACTATTTTCAAGACAAAGCAATTACATGTTGGATACTAGAGGAATCAAAGGATAGTGTAGAGTGTGGAGGTGAACAGAAAGATCAGCTGCTAATAACATCATTAATATGCTGGACTAGACTAATTTTTGCATTCACTGCTTTTTAATCCTACTTCCATTTTGTAGCTTAACTATAACTATGAATGTGTTCTACCGGGCATCAGACACAGAGTCAGAATCAGGTTTAATTATCATTGACAAATGTCGTAAGATTTGTTGTTTTATACAGTGGTACAGTGCAAGATGCAAAAAAAAATTACTGGAATATACAATGAAAAACAAATAAATAGTGCAAATGAGGAATAGTGAGGTAGTGTTCATGGACCATTCATAAATCCGATGGTAGAAGGGACAGTTTCTGAAACACTGAGTGTGAGAATTCAGGCTCCTGTAACTCTCCCTGATGGTGGTAATGAGAGAAGGGCTTGTCTCAGTTGGTGCTCGAATGTAGTGGTTCTGTTGAACTTGTATTCCCCCAACCTTGAATGCTTAGGTAATAAAATTTATTTTGAGCTTTGAATGGAGTGAATGGTAAATTGCAGAAGCTTCCTGGAAGAATTAAAGAAGAATTGACCTGGTCGATTTAATGTTTTCTCATCAGGATATCAGTCCCTTCGATATTTCAGGCTCTGGAGGTGAAAGTCTATTGTCAACTCACAGTATTACCCTATACCCTATATTCATATGTTTTGGTTGTATTGTCTTAATTATATTCTTGGCAACATTATTGCATATAATACAGCTGTTAATATTTAAACCGTATATAAAAAGGATAATCAGTTTTCAATTACAATATAAACTACTGCAGAGTCTGAACAGGCCTGAGGAACACTACAGAGAAAGGAGTTTTGAGCCAAGAATTTTCCAATTTAGCAGCAGAATATCATAATTCATAATGACTGTGTTTGATAGAAAGGCAGTTCATTGACATTGTTCCAGCATGAATGCACTATATTTGGAACAAACATTAGCAGTAATAACTTTGGGTCATTTTTCTCTTAACTTCACAGATATGTTTTTTCCTTCAGCAAAACACACTAAATGCTGGAGGAACTCAGTAGGTCAGGCAACATCTATGGAACTGAATAAACAGTTGGTAATTTGGGCCAAGACCCTTTACTAGGACTGGATAGGAAAGGGAAAGATGCCAGAATTGATGTTTTAGGCTGAGACTGCTCATCAGGACTGGAAAGGAAAGGGGTAGGTGCTAGGATCGATGTTTCAGGTTGAGACCCTTCAGCAAGACTGGAAAGAAGAAATGGAGACACCAGAAGCAACACTTCCGGCCGAAATACTTCATCAGGACTGGAAACGTGGAAGTTTTATGTTCTTCTTCTCCATTTTCTTGAAATGGTCAGAGTGTTTCCAGTAGGTTCTCTTTGGTCTCCAGCATCCGGATATAGTTTTGGTGCATGTGACAAATAAAGGTATCTTTCTTCAAAAAGTATTTTGAAAAATAGCAATTAGTTTTTGAAACAGTTGAGTGTAATTTCCATCTGATTGGAAGTTAAATGTTTTTTTTTCTGTGTTATTGCTATATAACTTGGTTATTTTAAATGAACTGATCTACATTTATAAAAAATTCAGCATTATTACTAAGACTTGGAATTTCTGTATATAATGCCTAAGATAAGAACTAAGAGCTGAAGAGCTTCTGCCCTTATTGAATATTCTGAGTAATTGCAATATTTGGAATTATCTTGCAACCCTATTTGAATGTTTATCAATTATGGAATTTCAATAACCCATTAAAATGTATAAATCACAGTTATTAGTTTTCTTTTTAAAAAAATGTCTATTGAAACAAGGCACAAGGATGATATCATTTAGGAAATGGTTTTGAGGATAATGGAGATGACCATCAGTTTTCTGAAGTATGCAGTTCTGTTTGATTGCCAGGAGGTGCATTTTTGATGTTGTACACTTTAATTTTCTGGAAGCATACCACCCAAAATTCACTCCTAAAATTCCTTCTTATCACTCAGAACTTGTGTCCCATTATTCAATATCTAATGAAAAGTAATATTCTGGAATTACGCATTTCATGACATCTACTATCTCCTGGACCTCCAAAAGATCACTTTGTAGACAGATGTTTGCTTTGCTAGTTGGGAAAACATAATCTCTCCAATGCCTCCTTCACCAGTTGCAAAAATGTCATCTCTCTAATTTTTCTGCACAAGTGTCAGATAGCAAGGGTTACTGTGATAGCTTTTCTCTGGGCTGCCTCCAGCACTTGACTGTATCCCACATGACCAGCAGAGACTAGATTTATATGCAAGGTTAGGTGAGCTTTATATCATGCCATTATACTTTGATTTATTTCCCATGATTTCACGGTGTTCATCATTCCACTGGCTTTGTCGACTGCTCTTCCATATTGGTTGAACATGTTGAGCATCAGATGGACTCCACAGAGTCCTTTTTCAACTAGACCTTGGCTATTTGGAAATCATTCTTATGCTATGTAATTTAAACTGGCTAAAGGGATCTAAATCAACAAATCTCTAGAAGGGATAGGACTTATCCCAGAAAGCTAAGGTAGACTACTGAGAAGTTTTATGGGGACTAGATAATCAAAATGAAAAGTTATTTAAATACTGATGTTAGTGGGTTTTAGATTATAAATTGCAAAAAAAAGAGAGAGTAGCGGTCAATCTACAAACCCATCAGAAAACCTGTGAATCTGTGTAAAATTATGAAATCAATTTTCAGATGCAGCCTTGAGTTCTGTCCTCATATATAGTCTTTATAAATTGGTATTCACCTGTTTGTCTTAAGGGAAATCCTACTCTCATTATTCTCCTTGACCTCTTGGAGAAATCTGCATTCTATACAGACATATCAAAAACTTTGCACCTACATTTTTTTCCAAAGGAACCTGATGATTTTTTTGCACAAATTAATTTAAAATCTGTAGAGATTTGGGAATCTTTCTAGAAATAAGGATTTGGCTGATTGGAAGAAAACATTAAATAATTGACACAGAAGTTAGTGTTTGAATGGAGGAGGTGCTAATCGACATGGTGTCTGGATCACCTATCTGGATTCTGAAATCTGTTGTAAATTAGTAAATTTTTCAGATATTTTTGACACTTGCTGAACATTTTGGAAAAGAAAAAGCTAAATGTATTGGCAGTGAAAGTGGAGCTAAAATGATAAATCAGCTACGGTCATTTTGAAATGTAGAGCATGGTTAGGGTACCACGTGATTCACTTGTGCTCAGACTTCAGCATTGGAGAACTGTGTAATGCTAGATGACAGAACAAAAAGCAACGAGTGGATTTAATCAAAGTGCTTGAGTGAGCAGATGAAGTTGCGGTGGAGCAATGCAGCCAGATATAAAGAGGGAAGGGGCAGCGTCCTGTGCGACTGATACAATTGCCGAGTGCAAAAGGGTGTGTAGACATTTAATGCTACCTCTTTTGGAGAGGTATTTTAAACTGGTCCAAATTGTACAGATATGCACACAAGAGCCTTTCGTGTGGCTAAGTATTATAATGGGAGGTGGTAGCACCGACAGCTCTTTCCCCCAGATGCTCAAATGTCCAAGTGTACAGTTGAAATACAGTCAGTGGTACCTGCTGTACATAATAAAGTGGCCATTGTGGGTACGTTCACGATCTTCTGCTTCCACTTCAGGTTTGACGTGTTGTGCATGCAGTGACACCCTTCTGCACACCGCTGTCGTAACATAGTTATTTGAGTTACTGTTGCCCTGCTGTCAGCTTGAACCAGACTTGCCATTCTTCTCCGACCTCTCTCACTAACAAGGCATTTTTATGCACTGCTCTCTGGATATTTTTTTGTTTGTTGCACCATTCTCTGCAGATTGTTGAGCATGAAAATCCTAAGCAATCAGCAGTTTCTGAGATACTTAAACCATCCTGTCTGGCATCAAAAATCATTCCACAGTCAAAGATCACAAAGTCACTTTCTTCCCCATTCTGTGGTCCAATTCGAACAATAACGGAACTTCTTCACCATGTCGGCATGCTTTGAATTGAACTGAATTGCTGCCACATAATTGGCTGATTAGATATTTGCATTAATGAGCAGATGTACAGGTGTACCGAATATAGTGGCCACTAAGTGTAATTAATGATAAAATGGTACTTGGCGTCGTTGTGAACATTCAGTATATCCAATTAATATAAGATTTCAATCAAAAACCCAAGAAGGTATTTAACTGCTGACAGAACAGCTGAGTTAGAAGTAGAGGGAACTGGAATCTAACTGTACAGTGTTTTGGACAAATGACATCTTGCATGCTGCATCTACTCAATGAAACAAAAATATGCACTTAACTAGTCAAAGCAATGCAAATAAAAACTGTTAGACAACTCCCTAGCATCACAGATCGAAACAATGAGGAATGTATTGAGGAATGGCTTTGTTGATTTGATAGACTTGTTTCAATTGATTCATTGATTATATGTGGAGAGGTCAGCATTTATTGCCTATCCCTAACTGCTTTTAAGAGGATGGTGGCAATAGTGGAGAAGCGGTTAGGGTAACATCATTACAGTGCCAGTGGCCAGGATTCAGTTCCACCACTGTCTGTCAAAAGATTGTATGGTTTGCTCTGAGTACTCCAGTTCCTTCCTGCATTCTAAAGACACACGGCTTAAGGTTAGTAACTTGTGCACATACTATATTGGTGTTGGAAGCCTTCAGCACATACTTGGACTGTGTTGGCCATTCATGCAAACAGCACATTTCACTGCATGCTTCAGTGGGTATATGAAAAATTAAGCTAGTCTTTAGTCCTATTATCTTTATCTTCTGGAACTGCTTTCTCTCTCTCTCTCTCTCTCTCTCTGTGCTGTTAAATAGAAACTTCCAGGATTTTGAGCAGCAACAATTAGGAACTAAACAATATCCTGGAAAGGAAATGATATACTGGCTCACTCGCCTGAAATGTTCACTCCTCCCTCCATGGCGTTGAGGCTAAGAAGACCGCCCCTGGCTGCTGTGCTCCATGCCTGCTAATATGATGGACTGACATCGAGGCTTTGGGTGCACTCCGGGCTGGTCTGCGGTTTGGACCTAAGGACTCATTTTGGTTTGGAATGCTGTTGCTCCCTTCTGTTGTTTGCCTGATTTGTGTTTCCCCTTTCTTTGCACTTTGGGCGTTGTACTTTATTTTATTTTTTTAATTGGGTTATTTTGGATTTCTTGTTTTGTGGCTGCAACAAGAAAACAAATCTCAAGTTTGTATGACTTGTACATTCTTTGATAATAAATGAACTTTGAACTGGTGACACACTTCTGGGTCTGGTGACGGAATTTGCCCTATTCTGGGTGAAAATTTTTATGGTAGCGGAGGTCCTTGATTGGTCCTTGATCAGAGATTCTGCTAGTTTATACAAAATGGAAATGGTTAATATTGCTTCCAAGAAAATTGCTTGAATTAGATAAAGAATGTTGTTTTGTAATGTAGGGAGAAATGCTAATGCATATTAGAAAACCTAAAGCCTACAGCATCATACAGACCCTTCAGCCCACAAAGCTGTGGATCATTGTATGGATCAGTCTAAGATGGTCAAATTGAAGACTGATTTTAGAAAGTACTTTGGAAGAGCTAATGGATAGATTGGATGTATACACAGAACATCAATGTCTTTAAGCCAAAAAATGTGATTACTTCACTTCCTAAACTATTGAGCATATTGCAAGTTAACTAATAATAATTGCTAGATGAAACTTGGCAAATAAAATTAATGTGACCCCTTGTCTCCACTAATTAGAAATCTGCTTTAAGTTTCCACTAAATCAGCGCATGGAATTTTGTCATATCCATGTTGGAAGTTCAAAGGTTGAATTCACATCCTATCATGATAACAGTAATCAGTGAGGTTCATAGCTGCCTGCAATTACAACTGAATTTTCCCATTTGGGAACTAAGTGCAGTGTTTTTTAAAATAATACTTAATGTTAAAGCTAGAAAAACAGAGTGTTCAACCACAAGGCATCAAGCCAATTTCAGCTCAAGTAAATCTTTCCAGACAGTTTTCTTTTTCACTTATTCACCACCTCAAATAAATTTGTTTTTAAACCACATTTTGTTGCAAATATTATGAAATATTGAATGCAAATACACATGCATTTACTTTTCTGTACTTAGACACTTAATTATCTGAGCTCTCTAAAATTCTGCAGAAACTTCAGTCACACTCTCTACTTGTATATGGCAAACACTAATTATTTTGGCATTTCATATATGAATTCCATGCATTCGACACTAAAGTAACTGGCAGTAAGCCTCAGAGTCTGGTTCCTCCAAACAAATGAAATAAGTCAGTCAATGCTTTAAAAAGAACATCTGAGGCATAAAAGTAAAAGAAAAGGCAGGCTTCTTCACTGCTCAAACATCTCTGAAGGAAAACAGATGACAAGGGAACAGACACCCTGGATGGGTAATATTAACATTGATGTTTTTGTCCATAAAGCACATATATCACAGTCTCGTGTGTGTGTGTGTGGAGGGGGGGGGCACAGTATCTGTCCTCTATCTTCTTTATATCAGTCATTTAACTGAAAGATGTTCTTTAAGCCAAGGGGATCTTACTGCAACAAGGGAGCTATGGATGGTAGTGAACACAATTGCAGAGTAAAGTCTAGAATTGCCTCTGACACCCTCTCAGAAAGGCAACACAAATAAAATTCAAAGGCACAATCACAAACAGTAGTACTAGAAATGGAACTCCAACAACTGGGCACAAGGCCTTTCAGTGCAGACTTTCCATGAAGGGTTGTGGCAGGCAGTAATTGGCAGTCGGAGTCTTAAAGGGACAACTGCAGCTAGCCGTACTCCGGGAATTGTCACTCCTTTCTGCATCTTGTGAGGGATCGGACGGCACTTTTTGCCATTTGCCATTTCTGTTTTCATGAGGCCGAGTTGCTAGCTTGATGCCTAGCCCAGCATGGATGGAAAGCGTACAAGGAGACGTCTAGATTCGAACCTGGGATCTTTCACCTCGAAGTCCAGTGCTGATGCCACTACACCATCAGCCAGCTAATTTGGGGCACTGGAGTGCCGAAACCTGGATGCCTGCAGTTGTTCAGTCGGGACCATGACACTTACATCCTGGGTCCCCAGATGGTGGCGATTACACATGGGGCTCTTTATTTTGTGACCCTTTACAAATGAGTCCACTTGAAAAATATGCCTCATCTTCCTCAGAATGAAGGCTGGAGATGGGGACCAATGGGTCAGATGGTGCAGGACCAGGCTGCTGCCAGCTGGATTCACTACCTGCGGTTTGTGGAATTGACCACGCAGGATGATCTCACTATTTCACCGTGAGTCAGGTGCTAATGACCAGACAGTAGGTTCAAAGTTTATTATCAAAGTGTGTACTGTATATGCCACCATCTATTGCCCCGAGATTCATTTTCTCACAGGCATTCTCAGTGGAAATATGAAAGAATCAATGAAGAACCACAAATATAGACTGATGAACAGCAATTGTGCAAAAGAAGACAAAGAATAATAATAATAAATAAGGACGCAAATGAATAATACCGAGAACATGAGCTGTAGGGTCCTTGAAAGAGAGCCTGTAGGTTGTGAAATCAGTTCAGTGTTGTGGTGAGTGAAATAACACTGGTTCAAGAGCCTGATGGTTGAAGAGTAATAACTTTTTCTGAACCTAGTGCTGTGGGTCCTGAGGCTTCTGTACCTCCTTCCTAATGGCAGCAGTGAGACTATCAGCCCCAGGGAACCACTCAAGTGGCTTGATGGAAAATAAAGTTGTCGATTCATCTTTATCTCTGAGGAATTTTAATAGCTTTTAAATATCTCGACTGTTTACAGACACTTAAGAACTATAAAGATAGAAGTAAATGAGCATAAAATCTATATTTAAATTAAAATTAATGTAATTAAAA
The DNA here is from genome assembly GCF_030144855.1 of Hypanus sabinus. Classification (NCBI taxonomy): domain Eukaryota; kingdom Metazoa; phylum Chordata; class Chondrichthyes; order Myliobatiformes; family Dasyatidae; genus Hypanus; species Hypanus sabinus. The sequence continues at coordinate 157,095,208 of NC_082712.1, forward strand.
TGCACTCAAAGCCGTTATAAACCATTAAAAATACAATACTGAAATAAAATAATTTACAGAATTAATTTACTTTTAAGTGAACTATTAATCCACTTATTCCACAGACCAAGAGCACCAGTGAAAAGAAAGAGATGGTCAAAACCACGTGAGCCTAACTGACGTAGAGTTAAAGAGGTGAGTCGGCACTTTAACGTTGGGGTCTGGGCTCCACCTGGAGTTTAGTGATTGAGTTTAATGACACATGCAGTGGTTGCTTCAAGGCTGCTGCCTCTGCAAGCACCATGTTACATACTGTCCTTTGAACTGTACGTTGTGTGTAGAAGCTATCAGAGCCTGTCTCTGAGGAGCCATGGAAATAAACAGTTATAATTTTAACAGCTCCTGAAGTCCGCGTGAATTTGTTCAACACTTCACCATGCAGAGCAATTGAGAATGCACTCCACTAAAGGATATTTCTACATCAGGGCTGCCCCAGGTACTTAGTAATTTGTGATGTTACAGACAAATATAAAACTATAAGACCATAAGATATAGGAGCAGAATTAGGCCATTCAGCCCACTGAGTCTGCTCCACGATGTCATCATGGTTGATTTTATTAATCCTTCTGAACCCCATTCTCCTGCCTTCTCGCTGGATTTTCTTTGACACCCTTACTAATTCAGAACTTATCAACCTCCGTTTTAAATATACCTTAGCTTCCACAGCCATTGATTCACCACCCACTGGCTATAAGGTGACATCCTTTTAGTTTGAGATGATGCCTGCTGGTCCTAGACTCCCCTACTATAGCAAACATCCTTTCTACATCCATTCTATCTAGCCCTTTCAATATTTGATAGATTTCAATGAGATCTCCCCTCATTCTTCTAAACTCTAGTGAATACAGGCCCAGAGCCATCAAATGCTCCACATACTTAACCCTTTCTTTCCCAGGAGCATTCTTGTGGACTCCTGTGGACCCTTTCCAATGCCAGCACATCCTTTCTTGGATAAAGGGGCCCAAAACTACCTTAATGTTGCTCTATACTGACATAGGATATGAACAGAAAAAAAGAAATGTACATGGTAATATGTATATCATATTACTCTATTATTGAAAGGCACTATAATTATGTTGAATTATTGATTTTATTTTTGACCAACAGAGCCATGCTCTACCTACCTGTCCATTCTTTCGATGCAATGTGTACCCTTGGATGTTAAGTTCCCAAATGTAATCTTTCAGCCATGACTCAGTGATGCCCAGCTGTCAATCTTTATCCATGCTACAAGATCATCTATCTTATTCTGTATACTGAGGCATTCAAATATAACACCTTCAGTCCTATTTGTTACCCTTTTCGATTTTGTCCCCCTTTTACATTGCAACTCTTCCCACTGCCTGTGTTTGATCAATTTCTCCCTTAGTACTTTCTATTTTTAATGTTTTCCTTTTTAATTATTTTAAAACTTATATTAATGAGCTTAACAATGTTAATGTTTTCAAGCAGATTTGAGCTTCGATTTTGTTTATTTTTGATGACATTGAACAATTTTATTAGTTATTAAATGTTATTGAATATCACAGCCATAATATAAGGACATAATATGGCTTTGCAGCTTTAAGAGGGTGTGAGGTGCTGCAAAGGCATTGCTCAGTTAGAACTTCAATAGTATGCCATTTGGGAGCTAGCTGACATTGTTGACTTGCTGGGCAATTCCTGTTTGTGATTTGATGCAGATCCATTAGTCTTCTGTGGTTGGGTCAGATGAACACAAGCATACTAGGACCATTGGCAGTGAGTCAGGTGAGGGACTAAATCCATATTTAACCCAACAACAACCTTGTAGCCTTCTTCAGCCACATGGCCAGGGAAGACGAGGTACAGGTTGTAATTGGATTTTTCTCCACCAGGTGGCACACTGTGGCTTTCTAAGTAAATATTTCTTCAAGCAATTAATTCCACATTTTCATTTATATAGTACTTTATAAAACTATCCAGGGAACATTTATTCGTATATCTAATAAATAATAGTTTTGCACATGGGTTGAATTATCTGGAAATCAATAGGGTACAGATTGTCACACTACGTTATTCTTTTCAGAACATAAAAAAGGATTCCAATGGCAGAGGGAAAACCATCATCACAGCATATATTTTACTGTAATAATTAGAAAACTATTGGCGCCATTTGGTAGCAGGGGGTGGTAAATGGTTAAAATGTGCAATTCACTTTGATCTAGATGATATTTTGTTTTAATTAAAACTTCACATTAAATTTTGTTTTGATCTTCAGAAAAGGGAATTAACATGTTTCAGGAAGATGTGTGCTGTTGTGAACAGTCATTAATTGATATTGCAAATTAAAAGTAATTTCATTGTATATGAGAAACATTTATTTATTCAAGAGCCTTACATACTTACATTATCACTGAAGGAAGACATTCAACCCATCAGGGGAATGTCTTCTCCCAACAGAACAAACCCATCAGTCCTATTCCCCCTCTTTTTATTTCATTTTAGTCCTGCCATTTATGACATGAGTTGAGAGTTAAGGGGCAAAAGTTTAGGGGTAACATGAGGGGGAACTTCTTTACTCAGAGAGTGGTAGCCGTGTGGAATGATCTTCCAGTAGAAGAGGTAGAGGCAGGTTCGGTATTGTCATTTAAAGTGAAATTGGATAGGTATATGGACAGGAAAGGAATGGAGGGTTATGAGCTGAGTGCGGGCCAGTGGCACTAGGTGAGAGTAAGCGTTCGGCACGGACTAGAAGGGCCGAGATGGTCTGTTTCCGTGCTGTAATTGTTATATGGTTATATGGTTAACCCTCCATCAGCTCTCCTTTGTATCATAACCTTGGTTAGTACAGTTGTTATTTAACCCACTAATATTTTGGCTAGAGGCAACCTAGTGTGGCATGGTGGTGCACTTGCTAGCTTAATACTTTGTAGTGCCAGTGACCAGGTTTCAATTCCTGCACTGCCTGGAAGGAGTTTGTATGTTCTCCCCATGATAGTGTGCTCCAATTTCCTCCCACATTCCAAAGATGTATGGGTTAGGGTTAGTAATTTGTGGGCATGCAATGTTGACGCTGGAAATGTGGTGGCACTTTTGGGCTGCCCCCAGTGCATCCTTGGAATGTGTTGGTCATTGACGTAGAAGATGCATTTTCTTTGTATGTTTCAATGCTCTGATGGACATATGATAAGTAAAGGGAATCTCTTTGAATCTTTAACCTGAGCACCCATGAGAAACCCAGTGAGTCACAGAGTGCGTGTGCACCCTCCGCAAAGACAGCCCCTGAGACTGGGGTCCCTGGAGTTATGAGACAACAATGCTGCCTTCTGCGCCACAATGCCATTCATTCTTCACAGTGCTCAGTGCTTTGTGCTCCGCACAGTGATGAGGCCAATAACATACTCACAAAGGAATACACCAGGCAGCAAATTCCAAATTATTCATATTTATAAATAGTCATATTTATAAATAAATAGAGTCTGGAACTTGTGGTCCAAGCTACTTTGCTTCCCTGTTGCTGTGGAATATTCCCGGACAAATTGACCCACCCTGGAAATCAAAGTAGTAAATACGGGTGCATTCAGTTAAAAGTGGATCTTCGGTTGTGTAATCAGATACCATTACTTCCAAGAGCTACATTTAATTCTGTCCGTGTGCAGTTTCATTTCCTCAGAATTTAATTACTATCAAAGACAACTTAAATTCAGTAAAATACTGTACTTTTTCTCTCTCTTATACCCCTATTTCCTTTCCGATGTTTATTTTGACTCATGTACATGATGTAAATATAATTCCTACTTTCTCAAAAGTGATTGTAATTTATTTTTGTTGTTAGTATTAAACTGGTACTTAGGGTGTCCATCAGTGTAATTGGCAGAGAATTCGAAGCACATTCATTGATCAGACTAGAACTTTAAATTGATGGATTAGTTTTCTTTGAAACACAATAAACTGCAAAATGACAAAGAACTGGGATGTGTAGGAGGAAAGAGTTAGACTGATTGCGGAGCATGTTTATATAGGACGGTACAACATTACGGGCTGAAGGGCTTGTACTGTGCTGTCCTATTATCCAAGATAACCCACAGTATGTGCTCAGTATCATGGTTTGGGTGTGGGGGTTAATCGAGTTGCTGTTTGTTAGCTGTAAGCTCCCTTTTATCAAATGGTTTGAATATTATTATTTGCATTTGTCCAAACTTTCTGTTTTCAGTTAATGAAGGAGTTACATTGAGCTAATCCACAAATTCAGATAGCTATCTTGGTTTAATTTTCTTTAGAGGGATAATAAATCAGCCATAATGGAATTGCATAGCAGATTCAATGGGTTGAATGGCATAATTCTGCTCTTATGATAAATTAAGCCTGGAGTCTGGGATAAGTGGTTAGTGACAGGTGGTAGCAGAGGGGATTCTCAAATGAATTTTATCTGGTACTTACAACAATATGGACTTCAGACAGAAATTGTCAAAAGAATTGTCTGTAGAAACAATGGCAAATGTTGGCTGGTCTTTCCATTTTAACTCAAGGGTGCTAGGATTACATATAGAGGCTTCGATAAGTGAGCAAAGATAAATGATCAGACTGGGCTCAATAATGCAACAGTTGTTTTGCATCAATACTTTCCCTACTCTGTGTATTTCACTCTTCCTTGTATACAGAAGCATTTACAAATATGTTTCACCAAGCAGTGGTGTCTTAACAGGGCAACACTCACAAAATGCTGGAGGTACTCAGCAGGTTAGGCAGCATCTATGGAAAGTAATAAGCAGTCAACATTTCAAGCAGAAACCCTTCCCCAGGATTGGAAAGGAAGAGGGAAGATGCCAGAATAAAAGGGTGGGGGAAGGGGAAAGAGGACTAGCTAGAAGGTGACAGGTGAAGCCAGGTGGGTGGGAAAGGAGGAGAAGGATTTTGATAGGAGAGGCATGTTGACTGTGGGAGTAAAGGGAGGTAATAGGCAGGTGAGGAAAAGAGGAAAGAGGCTAGAGTGGGAAACAGAAAAAGAGGGAATGAGGAGGGGGAAAAATTAGTGGAAAGAGAAATTGATATTCATGCCTTTAGGTTGGAAGTTACTTAGACAGAATGTGAGGTGTTGCTCCTCCACTCTGAGTGTGTCCTCATTGTGACAAAAGAGGAGGCTGTGGACTAACACGCGTACAGGGATTATTTTACTTTTCTGTATATACAGAAGCATTTACAAATAAGCATCATAAAGCAGTAATATTTTAACAGGACAACGGGGATGGCCGCTGGCAAATTTTGCTGTTGGCGGATGGAATGGAGGAGCTTGACGAAACGGTCCCGCAGTTTCTGTCGGGTTTCACCAATGTAGAGGATGCCATTTCAAGAGTACCGGATACAATGGATGACCTCTACAGATTCGCAGCTAAGGTATTGCCTCACCTGGAAGGACTGTTGGGGGACCGGAATTCAGGTAAAGGAGGAGATGAATGGTCAGGTCTATTTCAACAGCTATTTTTTGACTAGGTTGTGATCTTATATGAAATTATATTCTGCAATGATACCATGATCATAATGGCTTTGAGTTGATCAAATTTATTGAGAAATAACTCACCTTGTCTGAAGAGGTGTATCAAAAATCGAAACTAGTTTTCAAGGAAGCGATTTATCATCACACAAATGCATCAATTTAGTGCATTTGAAAATTAAGTGAGGGCAAAGTAATTGAAATAGTACTTTTTTGTTAAAGGGAAGGCAAACTGACAAGTGACATTAGAAAGTAAAAATTTAATTTTACAGTTATTTGTTTTATTTTCCTACAAATATTAAAGCAACAGATTGCACCAGGCCTTTGGGTTGTTTTATTACTGTAATTTCAAAGTTTGTTTTAGCATCCTTTGGTGACTGCTAAAAGCAAAGGAGTCTATCAGGTAAATCTCTAGCCCCTAAAAGTTTAAACTTGATGGTTGCAGATATGTTGGTAATAGTCCTCAATAGTTGAATGTATTCATTTTTATTTTCAGGTACCTATTGGTCTTTAAGTGGAATGAAAATAAAATTCTGAAGGTATATTTGCATCTCTGCAATCAAAAATTCTATTTTCCTAATGTTATACAACTATCCCACAAATACTTAACTGACTTCCTTTTTATTGGAATCATACATATTATCAATAAATATAAATATATTAAGAATAAAATTATGTGAATACTAAAAGGAATAATGTTGAATATTGTTGTGGTTTCTGGAGGCATGAATAATCTATTATCAGGATAGTACAACAGGTTACTTAACTAAACCATCACTAAGAAAATCATACAATGGCCACATTCAAGGTCCTTGTTTGATGTTCTTTGTGATGGTTTAGATAGATATACTTTTTATTTGACATTGGGTTGGTTAAATGGATTACCATAGGTTACTCAAGAATTTGAACAAATCTTTTAGTGGAAAGAAAACTGCTAGTGACAAACAAGGATGAGTTTGTGGTCCAATTTATTCCGCTTATGTATAAAAGTAATCTAGGAATGTAAAACTTATCCCTGATATTCTCCGTTTCTTTCCCTCGGGTAGGATCCCTTCCCTTCCAAATGTCAAAGGCATCCTTTAAGAATGAGGTGAGAAGGTAACTTGATCATGAACCAAACTTTGTCTGATTCCTTCATTAACCATTTAGCAGAGTAAGGGACTTATTGTGGGAGTCAAACAGACCTTTCACCCTCCTCACAAAGTACTGTAACTATCCCCCATTTGTACATCCTTTCTGTTCAATCCCCCACTCTGAAAACAGCAAATAGGAAAGTCAGAAATGCATTTTTATAGCATTCTGTTGGCTTACTAACTTTGAGTTATACCCTATTCTATCTATATGGAAAGTAAAACAGATTGTTATGTACAAAAATATGCTTTAATTCTTTTTATGCATGGTGTTGAGCATTTTGCCTTTTTATATTTGTTAATTTTTGGGCTGTGAACTTTGCAGGCTAAGCAAACATCTGTTGTCCTTCCTACAAACCCTGTCACAGTGGGCCATTTCAGAGAGTAGTTAAGAACATAGAACAGGCCCTTCTGCCACGCTGCCCATGCCAAGCACAATGCCAAATTAAACCAAACCCTGCACTTGCTCCATATCCTTCCATCCCTGTATAGTCATGTGCTTCCTGAAAGCTAGTGGAATGCTTATTGTAGTGGTGCTAGAGTCATGAATAATGTAATATCAAGCAAGGATAACGGGCTTCTTTCCTTGAAGCCAGAGGGTGGTGAATCTGTGGAATTCATTGTCACAGACAGCAGTGGAGGCCAAGTCATTGGGTATATTTAAAGTAAAGGTTGACACGTTCTTGATTAGTAAGGGCATCAAATATTATGGAAAGAAGTACGCAGAATAGGATTGAAAGGGATAATACATCAACTATGATGGAATGGTGGAGCGGACTCAATGGGCTGAATGGCCTAATTTCTCCTATGTCTTATGGTCTTAAAATTTTACTATGCTCCAGTCACTAACACAAGTTGTTTTTTTTTAAAATTCCAGATATATTAATAAACAGAATTTTAAATTCACCAGCTACCAGGATAAGATCCGAAAACACATCTGTGGATCAGTAGCTGAGATCTCTGGATATCAGTGCAGTAACCAAACCACTAAAGTAGCCTTTTCCCTTCAAAGTACAAAGTGTTATTGTAATATCAGAGGATGGAAAACAGTTCCATTTGATACTAGCTCATTGGATATTTTTGTTCTCCCAGATATGTTTTACGTTGGAAAGTAATACTGTAAGTAAAAATTGGCTAACTACATTATAGAGCAAAATCTTCTCTTTCATGGACACAAGAAGTGTTCCTTAAAAATTTTTCATTTTAGTTTGGACTTTGGAATTTGAAAGGTTCAGAAAATAATAAAGTAGCCTAGGGTAAAGGGTCTCCTTTCATGATGTGGAATGAGAATGACAAAAATAGATTTCTAACTATGGAAGTTTTAGCATGTAAATGTTCTGATGACTGAAAAAATATACACTAATAACAATTAGCTTCCTCCTATTTTCTTTTGCAGAACATGTTTTTTTCCAGAATTTCTTTGCAATAAAAGATCTTCCAAATTGAAGAAATCTTGAGATTTAATAGGCATTCAAGAGGCAGAGCTGTAATACATTAATTTATCTATCTATCTAATTGTATTTATCTATATCTATTTATTTGTTTATTTATTTTATTTAGAGATGCAATACATTAAAATGTGCTGGAGGAGCTCAGAAGGTCAGGCAGCATTTATGACTTATGAACAGCTGTCTTTTCAGGCCAAGACCTTTCCTTTCCCATCCTAATGAAGGGTCTCAGCCCAAAATATCAATTGTTTATTCCCATCCATAGATGCTGACACACCCTGACCTGCTGAGCTCCTCCAGCACATTGTGTGTATTGCTCTAGATTTCCAGATCCCCATTTAGACCCGGGGAGTGGTTGGGTTTGTAAAGGATTCTGCCCCGACACCCTTGTACATGACAGCCCTCCCCATCACTGAGCACATATTCAGGGAGCACTGTGGCAGGAAAGCAGCCTCCCTTCTCATGGACCCCCACCACCCAGGTCATGCTCTCTTCTCAACTGCTGCCGTCAGGAAAAAAATAGGAGAGCCTCAGGACTGGCACCAGCAGGTCCAGGAACAGTTATTACCCTTCACCATCAGGCTCCTGAACCAACGGGGATAACCACTCAACTTCATTTGCCCCATCACTGAAATGTTCCCACATGCTGTGGGCTCACTCTTCCTCTCGTGTTCTTGATATTTATTGCTGATTTATTCATTATTTCTTTCTTTTTGTAGTTGCACAGGCTGTTGTCTTTTGCACTTTGGTTCTAGAATGATTATTGTTATTCATTGAGTACGCCCGCAAGATAATGAGTCTCAAATGAGACTGTTCAAATTCACTTTGAACTATTTCAGGTGGTCGATTGGCGTTTATGCTCTGGTGCAAAATATAACAGCAGCATGACTGTGAAATACGTATGTGCTCAGAAGTTGGTGTGATGAGGAGAATCCTTTGGACATTCCCTGCTAAGTAATTCAAGTAAGACGGACACTGAGCTTGGACAAATTTACCAGAAAGTCACTTCAACACCGGGGCAAGATGTAAACCCAGGTGCGACTCCAGAGAGTTGCCCTCCTGTTTCATTTTCAAAACTTAGAATAACCTTCTCTCCCCAATTCCATAAGCGTGCTTGTTATTCTCAACAAATACAAATAATGGTTCATGGTTTGCAAGACTTCCACACGTTTATTACTAATACACAATAGAGGCAATATGTATAACGCATTCAACCAGTGAAATTCAGATGACTTTTGCCCTGGCCTTTGTGGTCTCCCGACTTTATTTGCATGGAAGGCGAATGAATCGACGTGAACACGCCGGTCCATCAATGGTCCTTTTGTCCGATTTTGAAAACAATGAAAAAAAAACGAATGGTTTCATTCTGGAATGGTGCATTGTACAGCAAGAATTAAACCTGTTAATTTAAATCCCAAGGGAATAAAAAAAAACTGATAAAGATCGAAGACAGCACCTTGACTTTTTAATTCCAACGCCATCGGTAGAAGGTAAAGCAGTCAACAAAGATAATACTTATAAGAAATAGAACCACTTACTGGCTAATGTAAACGGAATGTATCTTGAACTTTCCAATGGACAGATTCGTATCGAACAACGGAAGCAGCATGCAATACGTATTATTTTTTTAACTTTCGTTTCATGTCTTGGCAACGTCACTCAACCACGATATTCTGAGGAATGTAACACAGGCTTATTGTTTTGTTGTGCGCAATATGGATGTCTCTCTTCCCCCCTTCTCGGGTCATGGATATGTTCAATAAATAGACCGTAAAACCACTTTTTTTACTGTATAAACTTCATTTATACATGCAGTCCATAAAATTTTCTGTATCATTTCGACGGAATAATTTACCCTGTATGTAATATATACAAATAGATTACTTCTCAATAAAATCTATATACACCAATTCACTATCTTCCCCTCTTAAAGGTTAATGTACATACACACGACGTGTCTATCCTTATAAATCTCCACCCAATTTTCTTCCTACTATCCATGGTGAGAGCTCGCACGTAAGATTGGCTGGTTCTGCACTGTGAGTTCCAATGCTTCTTGTCTATCCCTCTGCAGCCTTCATTGGTGAAACCTTTGGGGTTGCATTTGGTCTCGTAAAAGTACTGCTTGAGCTGGCCGTTCTGGACGAGGATCTTCTCTAGGACGCTGACGGTCTGGCCCGACATGTCTACGGCTGTCTTTTTCTTGTCGGCCGTCACCCACTGACTAATACTGTCACAGACGCTGAGCTCGCCCCGTCTGCCCGGGTCCGAGTGGCGTCTAACCCTCGCTGACATGTTGGCCGCCTCCAAGTAGTTCCTGTACTCCTCCATCAGAAAGAGCAAAGGGGGCTCCAAAGGCACTTGGCCGCTCAGCATCACCCGGGACGAGTACAAATCCACGTCCTTGCCTCCTCCTCCTCCTCCTCCCCCGCCGTCGTTCGGCTGGGTCTCGGGCTCCTCCTCCAAGAGTTCCTCCAGCACGTGCTCCACCGTGTTGGCCAAAACCCCAAGTCCATGGGGAGAGACGTCCGCTCCCCTTCCTCCGCCGCCCAGACCGTCCAGTGTCCCGGAATAGAGCGAGGCGACATGATCTCGGCCTCCGGCGTCTTTCATTGGGGCAGCTTTCAGGCAACCGAAGTATGAGATAACCATAGTAAGGAACAGGATGTTCATCACTCCCCTCACTTGGTGGGACTGCGGGGAAGACAGAAAGAAAGGAAAAACGTTATTCAAAAAGTTATTCAACAGTTTATACAACTATCGAGACTTCAATAAATTGCAAAACATTGATTTGTAGCCAACGGATAACCGCAGGTGTCAAGTAACGAGATCCCCAACGCTCTGGTCACAGAATGTTATGGTTACTCAGAGAGAAATTCGATCCTGACTTTGGACTAAGATGGTCCCCAATGCATATAGTTACAACCAGGAAACATATTTCTACCTCTTTTTAAAACTAGAAATATACATAAACATATGCACAGAACCTAAATTAGTATTATTGCTTCCAGCACTTTCCTGAAGGCTGCTTGTCCCAAATATAGTTACGGTTACGGAATTAATGTAAAAAACACACAGAATACTCTTAAGTTATTTTAATAACTAGAGAAATAGTGAGCCATTATCTATGATGTCTGTTCCTATTGAATAAGGTCGGTTATGATTCATAGCATTCAAAATAGTAATGTTAAATTATTCTGTCAAGAAATAAGACTTTTTTTTAAAAAAAGCAAAGCTAATATATTGAGGAACGACACGGTTCTGGGGACGTTATCGGAGTAATGTTGCCGAGGGTCATTTGCCATTCTTAATATTTCCACAGCAGATCACAGAACTCGTGAGAAGGGACACGGAGGAACAGTTTACACACGCTGCAACAGAATGTACTTTATTAGGTAAACTTGTATACCTGCTCGCGAATGCAAACATCTAATTCGCCAATCATATGGCAGCAACTCAATGCATAAAAACACGGTCAAGAGGTTCAGCTGCGGTTCAGGCCAAGCATCAAAATGGGCAAGAAATGTGATCGAAGTGGCTCTAACTGTGGAAGGATTGTTGGTGTCAGACGGTGTGGCTTGAGTATCTCAGATAACGCTGATTCCCTGGGATTCTCACGCACAACAATCTTCAGAGTTTACAGGGAATCTTGCGAAAACAATAAATAAATCGGTGAGCGGCAGTTCTGTGGGTGAAATCGCCTTATTAAGACCATAATTATAAGAGCAGAATCGGGTTATTTGGCCCGTCGGGTCTGCTCCGCTATTTCATCATGGCTGACCCACTTCCCAGCTCAACCCAAATCTCCTCTGTATATCCCCGTATGCCGTCATGCCCTGACTAGTCCAGAATCTACCAACGTCTGCCTTAACTATACCCAATGACTCGGCCTCCACAGCCGCCGATGGCAAGCAACCGCACAGATTCACCACTCTCTGGCTAAAGAAATTCTTCCCCATCTCCGTTCTAAATGGATGTCTGTCTAATCTGAGGCTGCGTCCCCTACCATTGAGAATATCCTTTCCACATCAACTCTATCGAGGCCCATCGACATTCGATAGGTTTCAATACGCACCGCCCCCCACCCCACCCTTGCCATTCTTCTGAATCTTCAAACTGAAGAGCAGAGGTCAGAGGAATCAAATGCTCCTCATATGACAAGCCATTCAATCCCGGATGTTAAAGAGACAGGCCAGAGAATAACCAGATTGGTTGGAGCTGACAGCAAGGCGACAGGAACTCAAATGGTCACCCGTTACAATCGTGGTGTGCAGAACAGCATCTCCGAACACACGGCGCGCCGACGATCCACAGCAGCCGAAGACAACCAACACCCACTCAGTCGCCATTGATTATATGTACACCGTTAACAATATAGAAAACGTGACGATACTAAACCTACTCGTGTTGAAACTTCCTCGATTTCCCAGCATTTGCACCGTTTTAACTGGCCGAATCGTATGAGGACGAATAAAAGATTTGAACAGCCTTCATACGCACATCCACAACAAAAAAAAACACTTCCTACAGATTCCGGAAATATCTTGTCCCCAACAGTTTAATTATAATTCCACCTTGTTTATAACAAACTTTCGTTAGCAGCTGCTGAACTTTTATCTGTGAGTGCTTAGAAAACCAGAATTGAAAGATAAACCAGAATGTCTCACGCAAGAGGCAACATTGAAAACAGGATTTTTGTTTGGAAACAGGAACAATCGTGCAGATGATTTCATCTTACAAAACATTCATGTAAACCTCCCTGCGATAGTTATTTGCGTATTCTCCCTCAGCAGCAGAACTATCCGTTGCTATGGGAGGCGCACCTATTCAGGAGTCAGAACAGTTAATGAGTTAAAGAGGGGCTGTGGAAAGGCTGATAGGCCAGGATTCGAGCTGTTATGGTAACTTTAATATATTTCTGCAAACAATGTGATCCCGGTAGACAGTGTTCTTCTGTGGGGGAACTTGGTGACTGGGAAGGAGGGAGGAGTTGTGAGAGGCCAGGTAGGGAATCTTGATCATGAATACATTCTCTGCTGCCTTAAACTAGTGTCAAAACACTGGCTAACCACAACAAACTGCTCACTGAATGCCTGGCATTAGAAATCCCCTCTAGTTTCTGTAACACCCCGTATCTCCAAGCCAAACACTGGAAGGTTAGTCGTGATATTTTAAGTCAATTGAACATTCACAGGTTTGTGATTGATCGCAGACTCCGGAATATCGGAGATTCCGGAATATCGGCGAAACAATGCGCGATTGTAACAAAAATTATATTCCAAATGAAAATATCTGGCCATATAACTAAAATAATTTACGCTTTGATTTACTGCTTCGTGTTCTTTAAGAGGAACTGCTCCTGAATTATAACCAGCCAATGAGAACGCCACAGTAATTGTTGCAATGGGCATTACTTCATTTATTCCAAATATTAAAACAAACGTTGTAAACTCTCGGCATAATTTGCAATTCATTGTAATATATGTATTATAATTACAGCGCATGCGACCAAGATGCATTTCATACTATGAAGACACGAGAGAGTATTAACAGCCGAGCGTGAGTGCTACAATATGACTATGAAAGAAAAGCTTTCAATAATGGTTGCAGTGTGTGTTTTGACTCCACGGAACACTTTTTAAACACAAATATCAGCTGGTTGCTTCCCGACACGGAATGCAGGACGTCGCTCAGGAAACCTCGATATGACAATCCACAGCAAGGCAGCAGAGTTTATCATGGTCTGCTGTACAGTACAGACACTACAGGGAAATAATTCCGTTCTCTTAAGCTTGCAGGATTTAGACACACTTTGATAGTAGCTTACAGATCGTTATATTTCTGCTTGATGCGTAATTTCCCAAAGTTAATCAATGGGAGAGCTAAAGACATCCCCTCCACCACCAGAATCTCCCATTCTCTCCGCCAATTCCACCCCCTTTCTCCCTCGGTAACCACCACAGGTTATAACTGGCAACAGAGCTTCCAGCCTTCAGTATTTGTCCCAGTCCCGCCTCTTAAAGAAGCTCTCAATCAGCCTCGACAAATCCAGTGCCTCAAATCCACACTTTTCAGACAGTTCAGCCCGTGTCCAAACCAGCTCGCTGCCGCTCATCCACCATCGCTTGCGCTAGTTGACCAACATTGTCACCTGGTCTCATCTTTGTAGTCAGATTCTTCCGTGGCATCAATTGCCAGCTTCTCCAGGATCTCCTCCACTAAACCCAAGAACTCAGCAATGGCCCGGGTTTGGAGTATCAACTCGCACATCTCTTTCTTTGTCTTTATTAAGTCAGCAACCAGCACTACTAGCCTTTCCCCCCAACTTTTATGTCATGTCCCTCAAATTCGTTATGATGTGGTGTTAATGTGGTTCTGACTAGCTTCTTCGTGCTGTTTGTATCTATACTGTTTAAATGCACCAATCAAATACAAGTACCTGCTGAATTATCTAGGACGGAGTTGCGATGGCATGAATGGAGCCTTGTGCGAGGACTGTTGGACTGTCTGACCAGGGAGCAGGTTACTGAGTCTGCCGCAGAAGAGCTCGATGATTCCCCTTTCAGGTATGGAGTTTGCAAGGCTCGCTCCTTAATCCCCAGTTACTGTACCCCCTTCATTAACTCGCCCATTGGCTGCTATTGGATGACCATCATGTGTAAAATCGGCAAGCCGTGTTTTGAATTCTCCTTTGGAGGCATCGGGCACCAGGCGATCCACCTAAGTAGCAGAACTCGCCATAAAAGTACGCGTCCGATCAAAACACAAGCCGAATCATCATCGAACAACAAGCTAACACCGAGATTTAAACATATCTCTTGCATCAATTTATGAATGGCACATTGTCTTTATGCGGAACGAACACAGAGGGCACTGCAATTATATTTACATTTCAGAAGGCACGATTAACATTTCAGATGATGGATGCTGTTTATTCAGACACACAGATCTGGAACTGCGTCACTGTCGCCAGGGTTTCTAAATTTAAAATTGCTCATTTGCATCTATCTCCTTTCGTAAGAACTTGGTATCTTGGCGTTGATCGTGACGTGTGTCGGAGGGAAATAGAATATGAAAACGGATAAAGCGGACTTCACGTGAATGCCAGGCCTCATTGTTAAGAATGTTGACTTGCACAGTGTCGACCCCTTTATTAATTTTATCTAACAAAAACGGTCCAAGACTATCACTAAGTAAATCTCACACCTGGATCTTCGGCCTCTCATGCATGCTACACGACATTTATTAATTTGTTGCTTTCCGCCTTTTCCATTTGTAACATTGTGTGTTGCGGTTTTTTTTTTAAAAGCCCTTCCAACAGGGCCAAAGCGTTTCACAGATTAAAACCTGCCAACCCCGGTACTAACTACCTCGTCCCACAGTGAGTGAACGTTTTAAAATAGATATTTAGTTTAAAGAATCCTCGGGCCAATACTTTTGATTTTCGCGCTCAGTACACTTTCAAGGTTTCGATTTTTGTTTGTAATCGTTAGTTCTAACCGTTGAGAATTGGTGTCCAAGGAACCCAACCCCTATCACACGATAAAGCTACTGTTGCCCACGCGGTGGCGCTGTTGCTTGCGCTTGAGCCCTCTGCCTAGGTGCTTCTCCGCGAGTCTGCTGTGGACGATGCATAAATTTCACATTCTTTAATTATCAGGTAACTAAACGTGACTGATTGTGTCAAAGTATTTATTTACAGACACAAGGGAGAGCAAGAGAACGCGCGTTTCAACGTGTAATAGTTCAAAGAAGATTTTAGCAATATCCAGAGCGGGTTCCGTCCCTTCCCTCGCTGCGAAAGATAGTGTAAACTCTTTGAAACAGCAACAGGTCGGACCAAACTCCAAAACAGACGCTGAAAGGCTCAGAGGCACCGTTCGCGTTTGATCCCACGGCAAAAATCAGTTGGCACTTGCCTCAAAATTAACGGAATTAGGAAATATTTCAGGAGTCCCGGGATGGGGGCAGAGGCTCAAACAATGTGAAAGTTCAATGCGGGTTTTATACTCTGAACATTATATTTGCAGCACTACATTGGTAGCACCCGATCACTTCACAACGCGGGATGACGCCCAACGTGAGGAAACAATCAACAATTAGTACTGACCTTAAGTTACAATCGCCTGAGATGGGAAACACTCTCGCTATGTTTAATTGCCCCTCGCCTCCCTTTTCAGAGCATCTCGAGACGGAGAAGTTTGTGTGTGTGGAACTGCTAAGCGCTAACGATGGAACTCCTATAGTTCAAGACGGGAAGCTTTCGTTCACATCTTGCTGGAAAGAGCAGTAACACGTATGTTCAGGGAGAGGGAGCTTTGTGAGGTTCAGTCAAGTTCCCTGTGCTCTGAGTGATCGCTGGCGCGGACGCGCATCGGGTTTCCTATAAAATCTTTATGAGATCTCCAAGTTATTTGCTGCGAGGCTTACCTTGTGTGTGTTCCTGTAGACAATATGTTCTGGCCATTTGACAAAGAGGACTCCTTTATATCTCGACATGCACCGAGACTGACAGCTTTCTGCAGCGCCAACAAGATCTAAACATCCTGACTTTTGACACAAGGACCGACTACACACAGTCGCGCGTTATAGCCACAACATCTAGATAAACACGCAACGCTCCCTCAGCAGCCGGGACGGTCGAAATAATTAACTAACTTCAACTTTCTCGAAGTTTAAAATTAATTTAAAAGCGAAACCGCTTATAAGAGGTGTCCCGGCGTGTGTACTCTGCTCACTCCCCAGCCCTGCCTTTAATAGACTAGTTTGATTTAGTCGATTGCAAGAGGTCCACGGGTTCAACAACATTTAAATGTTCCCTTGTCTCTTGAATTGCATTTAGACTAAATGCACTTGAACTACATCGGATACAATGACCCCTGGTAGTTGTCTATTTAGAATTCAATCAAGTTAATAACAGCATGTCTTATTAATGAAGGCAGATGATAGATTTACAGTTCCCCTTTCAGTAAGTTCCCTGAACTATATTTGCACAGCCACGAGGTACGTTGTAATCTCCATTCAAATAATAAAGCGCACAGAATTGCTTTAAAAAAACACCCACCGTTTAGTGTCAGGGTATGAAAAAGCATCAACAGACTTTCATTGGGAAATTATTCGCACTCTCCTGCCCCTTCGGTTCTTCCGGCTGAAACGACTTCTCTCTTCAGCAGATCGTAAATTATTGATGGCGGAAACTACATGGTCGATAGACATGGAGTAATACCATACTCATACACCAGTTCCATTTGATATTCCGATGGTGAGATCGCGCCGTTTGTACGCCGAATATACATTTTAATCGACCGGAGCACACAGAGAGTCGCCGACTTCTCTGGTACTTCCACGGGGGTGGGAATCCCTCGATATGCTAAATAGACCCGGTGACGTGATCATCAGAGTTCACGTGATTCTTGTTAAAAACCACCAAATATTGAATAATCGGCGTGGATATTTCTCTCCGATGTTTAAATATACGGCGCGCATGAATATGCTGCTGTTATTTATTGAGTGGAGTTAATTAATGTTTTAAACGGCCGAAACCTGCACACAATCTGTCGGAAATACTTTATTCCAATTAACACATTGCAAAGTAATAATTACACTCCCACGTCAAATCCTCGGTAAAATCTGGGCATATTTTCACACCTCTTAAACAGATTGCTTTGCAGGTTCAGGATTTATCGTTGTCTGACGAATAATGTAAAATTAATTAGCTGGCTAAACATTTAGATCAGCATTTGATACACTCTCTCTCCTTTGTCCGCGCCGACCCCCTTCTCCGTCCCTTAAACTTGTGGGTCCCCCCCCCCCCAGACAAGCATAGAGGATAATTTGAAGTTGACCTGGGGGAATAGCTAATTAGGGTGGTAGGCGAGCCCCCCGGTCCTCACTGATGCCATTCACCTGAAGTAAGATGCTCTGACCACATCTGTAAGTAAATGCAACGATAATTGTCACCTTCGCGGGAGGGACATAAATGGTGCTATTAATTAGTTTGAGGTCGGCTGCATAGGAAATGAACTTCAAACATCATCTGTCATACTCCCCCACCCCAGGTCTGGGTGCTCGTCATGACGTGGCGATCCACCCCCTTTTGGAATCCCAGTACAAACCCTTTCGCGTAATGTTCTGAGATGGGGGAGGGTGCACGATTAATATAACATGGGAACTGCTGAAAGAAACTTGTATTTATTTATAGTTTATCCGTGCCCACGTGCACCTAACTCAAACCTTGTAAAGTCACCGAGAAATAAATTCACTTTGTAACTAAGTATTTGCCGTAAAATTGGTTCTTAGAATGACGCCAAACCAAGTTGTCAATTTGCTGGTCACTCGACCTGCACTTACAACTAAAATTGCTTGCTGGTCAAGTCAGGGTCTTTCCAACAATACTTAATTCGAAGTTAACTGAAATCGCCTCCTGTGAAAAGAGAAATCACTTGACCTGGCCGAGGACTAATTATTTTCAACCATGCTCCGGACGCCTTATTGCAGAGTCGTGGCTCTGCTGAGCCTGGTAGGCCACGGACATGCTTCATACAGACGAGAGTGCCAATTCAAGGCGCTGGTTGTAGTAGCCACATTCATTATCAATCCGGGGTAGTCCCACTACGCACGGCCAGGACGGCAAAAAGCCAATGCAACTAAATATCAAATGGAGCTCTTGTACGAGTGGGTGGACATTACTCCAGTTCGAGGCCAGTTCTGTTTGAACTGTACTCTGACCCGACTAGTTGTCAGCCAGCATACACCCACATTTTTGCTTAATTATTGCCCAGAAACCTTACCTTTGGCAACATTTCAATTGACAGTGGTTAGTGCTTTAAAGCCCATAAGTCTTTTATGAATTCTCATAAATACTTGATCTAGTAGTCCTTTCAGTCCCAGTTGTGCTCTTGTTATCTGCGGCTAGTTGCAGCTCACTAATGCAGCTTAGCCTATTTTCTATAATGTAGCATGTTTATCCCGATAGGTGACCCAATATATCTCCAGGCTTTGAGCTTTAAAATATTAAGATATTAACTTCAAGTAAGATCTTACTAAGATCAATAGTTAGCATTCTAGCTGGACTCTAATTAGTATGGATCAGAAAGGAATATCTCAGCGGAACCAGGGCTCACGCCAGGTGCGCTCCCTAGGATGAGGTCTGAAGCTACCTGCTGGCTCTATCCAACTTGCTACACTGCGCTGAGTGAGCGGAAGGAAAGGGGAAGATTACATACGGAAGAGATGCAAAGCTTTGTGCAGTCGGCAGAGTCAACCACATTACAAGCTACTGTGAGGCTGGAATGACATATTCCACGCAATTCCCTGCCGATCAGCTTATTCACCTGTGCGAAAGTACAGGGTTGCATCTCCCAGCCGGCACCACACCGATCTCTGATCCTCACGCGATCATAAACATCGTTTTCTCCTCCCCCTCTCTGCCACGTTGGTTATCAATTTTACTTCTGATGAAAGTTCACCGACCCCAAACGTTAACTCTGTCTCACCGCCTGAACATTTTTAGCAATTCCTGGGATCCTAGCTTGTACTGGAGGCGATATGTTCTGTTTATCGTGAATCAGAGGCTAAAGAGTAAGCAATGAGTGCAGAATTTATCCTTTATTGGGTATTTGATTGGCACTTGCTCCACCGTTGCCTGTGGTATGGAGTGACAAATCACTGGCGTTAGATTCATAGAGTTATAGAAGGAAACAACTCAGAAATAGACCCTTCGGCCCATCTAGTCCGTGCCAAACTATTAATCTGCCTAGTTCCATCGTCCTCCACCCGAACCACGGCTTCCATCCAGGTACCTATCCAACTTTTTCTTAAATGTTGAAATCGAACTCGTACCCACAACTCAGATGGCAACTCATCCCACCCTCGCACCACCCTCTGAGTGAAGAAGTTCCCCTTCAGGGTCCCTTTAAACGTTTCACCTTTCACCCTTAACTCATGACCTCCACTTCTTGTCTCACCCAACCTCAGCAGAAAGAGCCTACTTGCAGTTACTCAATTAATACCCTCATTCTCCTAGGCTCTAGATTTGAACGGAATCGTTGTCAAAGGGATATATTTCAGGCAAAGGAGAAATAACAAACTATCGTTCAGAATGACTAACTGCACTTTCTTTTCTATCCCGTCGGTACATTTAGCGTCACTTGGACACTCCTAGCATTGACCGAGATGGGAGAAACAGCTTTGACAGGAAGCTGGATTCTCCCGTCTGAGCCCCAACTAATTGTGTGCGGCGTGAGGGTACTGGCCACTGGTGAGACAGGAACCGCTGGGAACTTGTGTTCCAACCAAATCAAGTCGGAATAATAACATAAGCCTGAGTTTGCTTATACGAGAGGTACGTCAGGTTGCCGTGGAAACCGCCGTCCAATAAGAAATCCTCCCAGCAGTACCATTGAAAATACGAAACCGGCAGTGGGGAAATACTATGAGCTGCACTGAATGAAATGGCAGATCTATGTCTGACATTAATGTTAGGAACAGTAGACAAGATGCAAATCACTTTCATTTCTATTGGTAAATAAACTTTAAATAATCCTGCATTTAAGGTTTAGGCAGGGGTCCGAGAGCAAGGTCCCGGGTAGAAAACTCCCACACTAGTCGGAAGGATACTCTTCTGCTGTGCAACATTTCTGGGAAGAATCCATTGATAAGATCACGCCGAGGGATGCCCGCTTCTGCCCGCAGCCAGCCCTGTAAGGTTTGCCAAGGCTCACATCTCTTGCTCCCCCGGCAAACAGCGGATGCTGCCCTCTGCAAGACATTCTGCAGAGCGCTCCAGCCACAACATGCCAGGAAGCTCGCAGTTTGTGCGGAACAGTCGCGCATCTACTCTCCGGTGCCTCCTTCCGTACCCTGACTCAAAGCATTACCGCAAGGGACACCTCACAAAGCCCTGAGAGCTCCTTAGCAAAGGAGAGGGGGCTCATACCTAAAGCATTATCTCAGAGGAGAGCAATGGTCAGGATTAGGGGGCATCAAAATGTTCTTTTGGAAAAGGTGAGTATTGATTCTAGATGAAACATTTGGACTCCTGGTGTTATTTCTATTCCTTTCACTATTTCATTCCTTTTTTTTTACATCTGCACAAACAATCGACATGAAACATACTAAAACTAATCATTCTGTTGAACACAGTCATTGTTATTTGCATCTAGCCGTGCAGGCGAACATTCTGAACTGAAGTTAGCACACTGCGGTTGTGCGCAACAACTGCCAAGACCCCTCTCCAGGCGGGAACCCGATGATGGCTTAGCTTGTAGTCCCAGCTATCAGGGAACTGCGGGGCACTGGCTCTGTAGCTTGGAACAGCGCCGTCTGCCGAGGCGAGTTCCTCTCTTGTGACGTCGATTTGCGCGTTAAGCTTCTGCCGACTGATCTCCCTCAACGCGCTGGAGCATCAGCACCGAGTTTAGGTAGAATGCCCAACTCTGTGGGCTGAGCCCTGACACCCCTCAGCTACTGCTCGTCACACATCACGAATCGCGCATTTGTCTACATTCAAGAGATAATATACAAGCGCCCAGCAAACGGAAGATAAAGACTCGGGGTTTTTTTTTCCCGTCTCAGAAACTATAACAGAACTCACAACCAAGCAGGGTTATTTTTGGCAGTGAGAAGGCTCAATTATTTATGGGATTTTTATGTCCAAAAGGAACCAATTTGCAGAAAGCGGTCGACGCGTCTCTATAGAAACAACACCTGGCTCAGTTGCCGCGGTTTATAGGAAACAATTGTTTAATACGGGTTTCAGGTAGTGTAGAATAACGGAGAATGGACGTCAGTTCAACATGATATAAGCGGTATACATACCTTTCTGTGATGCAACGGCACAACCGCAGGACATCCTAATCAACCTTTCCAATTCAGAAAGTTACATTATAGTGACCTTGCCTTTCTATTTTGCTGCACTGAAGGTTTCCATGCATCGGTAAGAACTTCACCAAGCTCTTAAGTAGCGACTACACTCCAGCTGCAAGCGATCAGACCTGTGATTGTGCCGTACGCTGTCTCGTAGTAACCGTATCAGCTTTTACAGATTTTACATTTAAATCTCTCTCCTTTTCTTACATGGCAATTACATCTGATGACCCGCAATATTTGGTTACGGTTGCTTTCAATCTGCTGTCCACGGTGCTGATACCTACCTCTCAATATCGCGTCGAGGACCATTGAGGAGCGAATTGCTCTCTCCTTCCCCTGATAAAATCTATCTTTTGATTACGTGCGGGTTGGTATTGCTTTAGTATATTACTTGCCCACGCGCTGTCACGTGAATACAGCTTTGGCAAAAGCTATCTTATAATAATATCTAATCACATGTCGCCCCTCTTTGCGGGGAAGTAAGTGTTCCTTGCCCCAACTGCTCCTCACCAACATAAATCTACGGCAAACACGGATCAGTTCAACTCAGTTCCAATTGTCTCTGGTTACAAACAAAATCTCGTCAATCGAATATGGTTGGTGCTCATTCAAAGTATTTCCATTCAACTTGGGGGTTCGATTTCCCTAGTCCTCTAGATCTGTCAGAATTCTTCGAGGGTATCGCTATCCTTTGTAGATATCTCTTATTAAAGATGACAGCAGCCGCAGTTACCCCGCATCACAACACTCCCCCCCCCCCCACCATTACCCACCACTACTGCCACTATCTCCTCCGGTAATTTACTTACCATTGTTTGTTACTGCCTAGGATAGCGAGGTGTCTTAAAATCCAGCCTCTCCAACAGATGCTGGAAGGTAATGTGTCTTGTTTGAAGTCATCATGTGAACTTCTGCTTGCTCAGTGAATCGCCCACCACTTGTGTGACTTATGAATGTAATAACCCTTTGCAATATCCGCAGCTTAAACTCCCAACACCTTAGTGACTAGAAGATAGACGCACACAGAGGTGATTTAAACTTCCACATTTACGCAACACATTCGCTCAGAGATGCGTTTCAGGTCTTACGTGACTCTAATGAATTAAGGAGTAATTGTTCTTGGGGAAAGCGAGCTATCAGTTACTATACACTGAGTTGTTAGCACCGTCGCTTCCAGGCATTCAGTACGGGTTAAATGGCGCATCATATGGACATATATAGATATTTTTACTTTTTTTGGTCCATCTTAAAAGTGCAATATAAGTTAACTTTCAGACACGTGGTTATCTTAACTACCGAGAATCACAGGTCTCCGCTTAACTCCAAAGGGAATTACATAGAACAGGTAAGAAAGTAGTTTACTGTTTCGGTGTTTTGCGTATTTAGAAGGCACCGCTATCATAGACTCGGATTTGCTTATCACAGACTTAGATTTAGCAGCACATGTTACAACAAGCTTTAACAACGTCACCCCTTCCATAAACGTGTCATAACGCGACTCGCTCCTATGCTACTTGCACAGCGAAAACACCTTCCTTCCAAGAAAAGTTTGTAACTGGCAGTGGCACTAACTGTCCAAACCTGCGGCAACTTGCCTAGCCGGGCAGGGTAAGCCTTTCCCTGGCACAGGAGCGCTAAGCATTAAGCAATAACTCTCTTATTTTGCTTCGAACCCATGCTTTTCATTCACCCATCTCAAAAAGTAGGAGCCCTTCCAACTTACCGGCTGAAAAAAGCTGGCTTATTGTAGAGGATCAAACCTATGGCTTCTCAGCTCTGCGCCTCGCCTTCCGTGATCGCTGAAAGTATCAAACTCAACTGCCATATAATCCAAAGTGGCAGGTTTCCTACATTCAGAATGACGTGAATTTAAATATGAGTAATAAGCCATATAGACGTATTGGTCTGTGGATGGTTTGGATGTTTTACAAAAAGGTCCATACCTTCACTTATTCGCCAACCGAACTGGCACGACATAAACAAGCTCTACGTGGTCGAGATACGTTTTGTACTAGAATAAGTACATAGTTGAGATCATGCTTTCAACCAGTCAAGTTATTTACAACGCATTACATTGCACTTTTAAATATATTTTAATAGCATGCCTGTTGGAGTGCACTCACCAAGATCAGCCTATTGTGTACAGGCAATGTATGTATGCAGGCAGATATGGATATACTGTAGGTAATAGCGACGGATACTTATATAGACGGGGGCGCAAATTATTCATATTTATAGATAACCTCAAAGTTTAGATGGATAGCCGTGACACCAAATAACAGGACAACTGATTGAGTGGATACTTAGAAAATATGTTTTTTTTAAACCGGACTGGGTTCGTTTGTCCATTCATCCAAAGGAACTCCGAGCTGTTGGTACTTCCAACGCATTACTCTCAGGACAGCCACCTCATTAAGAAAAACATATAACCCCACGCTTAAACAAGCAGTCCATCAGGACCTCCTGTCGGGAGGGTTTTGGAGCGATATGGAGCATTTTGGGGTAAGAGTGCAAGAAGAGGATAGGTGACAGAGAGAGAGAGAGAGATTTATTGACCATTGGCATTGGGTAAACTTTCCTACACACAGACATTTCTGGCGCCGAGACAACCTTTCATGCGCTGTCATTTTCATGTGGCGTTATCATATGTAAAATTCAGGGTCCTGCAGGGAGAACTAGTTTAATTAATGCAGTCGGAAGTATGCAAAAAAAGTTGACGGAGATCCGTACTCACACGGGCCAACACCGGAGGTCACAGACTGAAATAAAAATATAACAAGTCTAAAGCTTTAGCAGCTAGGTCAGCTATTTATTACTTTGCTTTACCCAAATTAGCAGGAAAGTTTCACACATATTAAGAAGCAACACGTTACTGGAGCGTTCTAATTTTTTTCAGGATGTTTGGTTGAACACGATTTTTTTTTTTGCTGAGATCCTGTAATGTCAAATCATTTTTAAATTACTTTTCTATCCGGCGAACACTCCGCGTTTCTTTAGGCGCCCGAGTCAGAAGTCTTCACCTGAAAGTGATCCCGTATTCTTATTCCAAAAACTCTGCGCTAAGTGACTAGCGCTTCCTCGAGTTGACGGAATAATACATTGGTCAAATAACTTTGGCAGCACAAACAAAAGACAGACTAAAGACTAATCAGGTTGCTCGGAACTCGTGTTTACAATGCACTTCTTCCAACCCCTACCCCCGATCACATTGCGAAAATTGCTGGCAAATCTTCCTGGGTGAAGAAGTGCACTCATGGAGCAGAAAGAGAAGTCCCACATTGCTTGGGTGATGAATAGATACCCCCTCCCCACCCCACCACCACCACCCCCCCCCCACACCCCCACACACAAATCATTGCATATAGAACTTCAAAGTTATTGCGATCTTGAAAAAGCAAACTTTTGATTTAATGGCATTAACAGGGTGAAAGTGCATAGGATACATTAAGCTAGTATCTTGCATGTTAAGTGTAAGTTTGCCAGACTTCGCTGTTAAATTAGTGCAGTGCAGGTGGGAGAGTTGGTTATAATACTGTACCTCCGTTGCAATGCTGTGATACAATACCAGTCAACTCCACGAACTTCCCCTTTGATTCTAAGTCGTAAGTTGGCTGTGACAACTCATCTTCAGGCGTCCTGAGTCCACTTTGACTAGATGGATGTTGATTTGTTGATATCTTGTCGGTAGAGATTTTATTTATTTTATTAATCAAACTTTATTAACCCTAAAAGGAGATGGAGGGCCGATTTTGCCTCCGTGATTTCCAGTTATTTGGAACAAACAATACCCTAGGACCAACATTAACCGGCTTCACGTCAAAGTTCATTAGGAGATTTATCCTTCAGCAGCCCTTTCCGCTTCCTCAAAACGCCCCCGGATCACTTTCTGGCCAAAGCATTTCTTTTTAACTGTTCCGGAGACAGAGCTGAGCTCTCTTACTACACAGCAAGATTCCACACCAAATGAGAAGGTGTTAAGAATTACCGGGAAAGAGGCAGAAGAATTGGGCTGACGAAAATATGAGCCATGGTCGACTGGTGGAGCAGGCTCATTGGGCCGAATGGCCTGATTTGCTCCTATAGTTTGTGGCGTTATGGTAATGCAGAACGGAACACGTATGGTTCGAGATTTCATGCTGTTCAGCGTATCTTGCTCCCTATTACCTCCATCGCAGATAGTCCAACATGAACTTTTACGTCTGTTTAGATAGGTTGGGTAAGTCTGTTTTCTCGAATTACCTAGGATAAAACAGTAATGACCAATAGTAACACAATCTTAGCAGGGAGCCACGTGCCGTTCAGTGCCTTGTCCAACTCACCATTCCCCACTGACAAATCTTCTTTCTGAATACCAGCAGACTGGTTCATCAAAGCTGGTGTTCAGCTTTTAGTTTCCAATTCTTATATGTACCATTCACCAACAACCAGCAATGAGAGATAGGGGGCACTTCCCAGTAAAGGTTGGGTATTTGGCTAAAGCACCAAATCCCACTGTAAACCTGGCTGATGTCAATAGAAGGAATGCAGAGCAGCCTTGCTGTTGTCTCCATTCATCTCCTGGCTATGGTTTAGTGTTGTTCATCTTGTGTGGTTTGAGAAGTGAGGAGAGTGATTGCCCAGTTGAACAGGAGACAGTCGCTGTCATCCAGAATTCTTCCTTTGTGGCTGTATCTGCCCTGAAAATACAGGGCAAATGTGACTGGCTAAATAATGATTAGTAGTGCCAGCATGCCCAGAACTGAACATTTGTATATCTTTCAGATTTTCTACTCCTGATTCATATTAAGAGAAAGTCACCTTGTCGCTTTAAAGAATATTTGTGTTAATTTGAGGACACTATGGCCACATGAAAACAATGGTCAAGGGTTGCACTTGATGCAAGTCTGCAATAGAAGTAAGATACTGGAGGCCAGTCTATCTGTCATAGTGGGTTGATAGAAAAGTAGATGAGGTCCAGTCTAGGGGAGGAGAAAGCATCAGTGACCTCCCCAGTGCAACAGTAGTGGGTAAAATGTGACATGTAGCATATATCAGCAATTATGAGGTGGTATGATTTTGTAAGGAGATATGATTGAAGATCTTCTCATGGAAATGTGGCCTGAATAGACACTTATTCTTTAGGAATTGTAAATAAGCACATGAATCCCAATGAAACCTGAATGGGGAAGACCCCTGAGCGATGAGACTCTGAAAACCTCCAATGATGTGATCTCCTTTACCATCTGAGGGGTATCTTCTGTATGCCTATACTGCCCATAAAGTAGAGTTTCATATCTAGTTATAACCATCCAGGACCCTCAGCGTCCACTGCTACCATTGGGAAGGAGTACAGGAGCCTGAGCTCCCTCACCATGTGGTTCAGGAACAGTTATTACTCTTCATCCATCAGGCTCCTGAATCAGCATGGATAACTTCACTCACTTCAACACTAGTTACTGAACCACAACCTATGGACTCACTTTCAAGGATTCAGTATTATGTATTTATGTCTTTTTAGTAATAATAATTATATTAATTTTTATATATATGCATGGTTTATCTTTTTTTTGCACATTGGTTGCTTGTCAGTCTTTGCTTGTGTGTTAGCTTTTCATTGATTCCACCGTAGTTCTTTGTTTTAATGTGAATGCCAACATGACGCACAATGAATGAGCAAACCGTTAATGTCTGTGTGAAAATGAACCTCAGGGTAGTGTATGATAACATATATGTACATTGAAATTTGAACTTTGTGTTAAAGGGCATTGGAAGGCAGTATTGTTTGCAGGAACCTTGAACCTCTTGAAGAGGCCAATAAAGCTTGTTCTTTAATGCCAGCAGAGCACAGAATAAGCTGAGCAACAAACAGTAGATGTAGTGCCTGGCTACAAATGTTGGTTGATGAGATTAGTCCTTTACACAGTTTTTTTTTGGAGCATTTAGCATTAATGAAAACTGGCTCTCCTATGGTTGAACTGTGATTGTTGATCTTTGGATCAAAGTGGCTGAA
The DNA here is from genome assembly GCF_030144855.1 of Hypanus sabinus. NCBI lineage: Eukaryota > Metazoa > Chordata > Chondrichthyes > Myliobatiformes > Dasyatidae > Hypanus > Hypanus sabinus. The sequence goes on from NC_082712.1 coordinate 157,123,135, forward strand.
AATTAGGCTGAATTTTGGACATTGCACAATTGTTGACATTTTGACCAATGCCAGGGAAACAGCACTAGCGAACAACAAAGATTTGCCCAAAAGTGAGAACTTGATTTAGCAACTGCTTCCCAGGAAGAAGCAAAACTGCTCCATTCACAACAATGCGACTGTTAACTTTGCAGGACTATTTGTTCTGCTTTGCATTATAAATTTCTTGCCTTGAAGATTTCTTTCATTGTAGATTTGCAAGTTGATGTTGAAAGGAAAGGTCCAAAAATGAATGACTATTACCTTTCACTTAATGTCACTGATATTGAAAAAAAAGGACTTTATTTACACTTCTTTCTGGGGGTGGGTGGTTAGAATTTTCAGTTATGTGGATTACTAAAAAGTTTCATGACTAATGTATTAGATTTCAACTTGTGTTACTCATAATCACTTGATCTAAAACTAGAACAAGATCAATGCTTTGATATCCAAGAAATTGTAACTGCATTGATTGCCATTTTCCAATATTAGCTACAGATTCCCAATTATAGCAACCTTCTGGATTCAGAAAACGTGGGCTAGGATTGCAAACGTCACACCATTATTTATTAACACAGTGAGTGAGAATGCAAGTAATATTGACTTGACAGCTAAGGGGCTCCTCCTAGTCAGAGGGCTACACAGGAAAATAGGCAGCAACTTGGCCTGTTGTGTCTGATTCCATGCTTTTCTTAAAGAGTCACTGTGCTTTTCCTCAAAACACTCAATTTCTTCCTTTTAGAATTTAAGAATAAATGTTGGATGGAAAGAACACTGGAGGTCCAACCAACTCACTTGGAAGCAATACATTCTTAAGACCACAAGACAGAGGAGCAAAATTAACCCATTCAGCCCATTGAGACTGCTCTGTCATTCCATCATGCTGATCCCGGATCCCACTCAATTCCATACACTTGCATTCTCGCCATACCCTTTGATGCCCTGACCGATCAGGAAACTGTCAACTTCTGCTTTAAGTATACCCATGGACTTTGCCTGCACTGCAGTCTGTGGCAGAGCATTCCACAGATTCACTACTCTCTGGCTAAAAAAATTTCTCCTTACCACTGTTCCAAAAGGTGGCCCCTCAATTTTGAGGCTGTGCCCTCTAGTTCTGGATACCCCCATCAGTAGGTTTCAATGAGACCCCTCCCCCCAGCTTTCTTTGAAATTCCAGTGAGTACAGGCCCAAACCCGCCAAAGGCAATATTAACCCCTTCATTCCTGGAATATTCCTCATGAACCTCCTCTGTCGTCTCTCCAATGACAACACATCCTTTCTGAAATATGGGGTCCAAAGCTGTTGGCAATACTCCAAGTGTGGCCTGACCAGTGTCTTATAAAGCCTCAGCATTGTCTCCTCGTTTTTATATTCTATTCCCCTTGAAATAAATGCCAACATTGCATTTGCCTTCTTTACCACAGGCTCAATCAGTAAATTAATCTTCTGGTTGTCTTGCATGAGGACTCCTGTCCCTTTGCATCTCTGATGTTTGAATTTTCTCCTTGTTTAGATAATAGTACACACTATTATTCCTTTTACCCAAATGCATTATCATACATTTCCCAACACTGTATTTAAGCATGGTTGAAAACCCACTACTGTCCAAAGGTAAACCTGGCTGAGAACCTTGACTGGCGGTGCAATTATAAGGGACAATGATTCAGTTAGCACCTGCTTCAAAGAATTGTTCAACCATTCCCCTGTCCTTGATGCAAGCATCCTAGACTTAATTCATCAGCAAACTTTATCTTCTGGCTTTGCTGGCTTCTCAGACTGACAAGAAACGGAAAGCTAAAAACATCACACCCCAGGAGCTGTCGTAATCCCTGCTAAAGAACTAAACTTTAGCACAGAGTAACTTCCCTTGGTCAAAATGTTACAATCTTACCTGCTATGTCTAGGAAGAGGAGGAAATGCCAGATCTCAGAGTTGTCATGACCATGATAATCTTCAAGGAAGGAGTTCAATCTGATTGTGCTAACTACAGAGCAATCTCCCTTCACATAACATCTGCTGAATATTATCACCTGTGTTCTCTAAAGATATGGTGGACTGTCCACTCAGACTTGAATGGTCACAGAATTTTTTTCCCATTTTGTGGTTGTTTTTGATTTTGAAAAGTGATCTTAACAACACACCCAAGTTCAGTGGAATCTGTTGTCAATACTATGTTGTCATTCCATCACTTTTTTTCATCTCTTCTCACTGCAGCGCCTTGAGTCACTTCGAACAAACTAGGCACTGAAGTAGAGGCAAAAATTATAACTCATGGCAAACTTGAAAGGCCTAAATGAAGTGGATGTGGTGAGAATGTTTTCAATAGTCTAGGTCCAGAGGCGCAGCCTCCCAATAGAAGGACATCTCTTTAGAACAGAGATGAGGAGTGATTTCATTAGCCAGGTAGTGGTGAATCTGTGGAATTCATTGCCACAGATGGCTGTGGAGACCAAATCATTGGGGTTCTTGTTTAGTAAGGAAGTCAAAGGTCATGAGGAGAAGACAGGGAAATGGGGTTGAGAGGGAAAGTAAAATAAGTTATCCATGGTTAACTGGTGGAGCAGACTCAATGGTTCAAATGGACTAATTCAGTTCCTATGTTTTATGGTCAAGTTATATCGGCCCCACTCCAGAGTCAAAGTTATCAAGCTGCAGGGTGTAGACAACATGTCCATGTATTCAATCCAGAGGTCGAGTTCCAAGATATGGTGGACCCATTGACAAAAGAACATGGAGGAATAGGGCTTCCGTTTAACATCTGCAGAGTAAATATTCTCTACTAACATGCCCCAATTGTACAGAACCACTTGTCAACAATAATGGTTCATAACGTAACCCTGGAATATGTGGACTACTTACCTTGTGTTTCCAACTTCGTGTAGGTAAAGGCAGATCGGGCTTAAAATTTCAATGTCTTGGCATTGTCTTCAGACATCTGAGGAAAAGGGTGTTTGAAGATCAAGAACTTAAACCCATCATCAAGCTCATGGTCTCCTGCCCTCCTACATGCTTCTGAAACTTGGAGTACCTACAGCAAGCATCTCAGTCATATTGGATAAGTACAGGAAAACCCTGTGTTATGGCCATTTGGGTTATGAAATTCTGCCCTAATAGAATTCACAAAGTTCAGAGTAAATTCATTATGTAAGTATATATATGTCACCATATACAACCTTGAGATTTACTTTCTTGTGGACATACCCAATAAATCCAATAACCACAATTGAATCAATAAAAGACTACACCAAACAGGATGGACAAAAAAAAAACAATGTTCAAAAGATAATAAATTGCAAATAATAATAATAATAATAATAATAATATGTAAATAAATAAATAAGCAATAAAGCAATAATTATTGACAGCATGAAATGAAGTGTCTTTGAAAGCGAGTCCATAGGTTGTGGGGACAGTTCAGTGAGGTTGAGTGAAGTTATACCCTCTGTTTCAAGTGTGTAATGGTTGAGGGGTAACTGTTCCATGTAGATGTGCTCAGTGGTGGTGAGGACTTTACTCATGTTGGACTGGACTGTATCCATAATCTTTTGTAGGATTTTCCATTAATGACATTGGTGTTTCCATACCAGGCTATGGTGCTACCAGTCAATATACTCTCCACCACACATGTATAGAAATTTTTCAGTGTTTTAGATGTCATGCAAAATCTTCACAAACTCCTAAAGAAGTAGAGGTGCTACCATACTTCATTCATAACTGCACTTACATGTTGGGACCAGGTCAGATCCTCTGAAATGATAACACTGAAGAATTTAAAGTCACTGACCCACTCCACCTCTAATCTACCGATGACGTCTGGCTCTGGTTTTTCCCTCCTGAGGTCAATAATCACCTCCTTGGTCTTGCTGACATTGAGGGAGAGGTTTTTGTTGTGGCACAACTCAGCCAGATTTTCCATTTCCCTCCTATATGCTGATTGGTCATCTCCTTTGATTCAGCCAACAACATTGGTGTTGTCATCAAACTTAAATATGGCATTGGAGCTTGTCCTTTTCCTCACAGTCGTAAGTATAAAGTAAGTAGAGTGGGAGCTAAGCACACAACCTTATGGTGCACCTGTGCTTATGGAGGTGGTGGAGGAGATGTTTTTGCCAATCCAAACTTACTGGGGTCTGCAAGTGAGGAAATTGAGGATACAATTGCACAAAGAGATATTAAGACAAATGTCTTGAAGCTTATAGATTAGTTTTTAGGGATGATAGCATTGAATACTGAGCTGCAGCTGATGTATACATTGTTAATCCAGGGTTGAATGAAGAGCTAATGAAATAGCATCTGCTGTGGACCTGCTGTGACTATAGGCGACATGGAGCTGGTTCAAATTGTTTCGTAGGCAGGATTTGATATGTTTCATTACCAATTTCTCACAACGCTTCATCACATTGGATGTATGGGTTACTGGATAATAGTCATTGAGGCAGGTTAACACATTCTTCTTAGGTACTGGTTTAATTGAAGCTGCTTGCTGAAGATGATTACTTTAGACTGCTGAAGCAGGAGGATGCTTTTTGTGGCTTCACCTTCCTGAAGGGTATATTTAAAGTAGTGATTGATAGGTTCTTGATTAGGGTAGCAAAGGTTACTGGGAGAAGGCAGGACAAATGAGCCAGCCATGTTGGAATAATGGAGAAGACCCGATCAGTCAAATGGCCTAATTCTGCTTCTAAGTCTTATGGTCTTACCTAGCCCTCAACAGATTGCAGGTCTCATGGTTCAGCCCATACTTCTGGTTGAGGAAGACTCTGAATGATTTCCTGGGAACACACTTATCTATGACTACTTCTATAAAGTCCATGACATCTGTGATGTATCATTCAGATCCTCTGATGAGTTCTGGAACACAGCCTGGTCCTCCGACTCGAAGCAATTCTGTGGCCACCCATCTGCCTCTTGTGACTATCTCTTTGTTGTCCTTACCTCTAGAGCATTGTTCTTTAGCCTCAGCCAGTATGCAAATTGGAAAAGAACAGCCAAGTGATGGGATTTCCTGAAATGCAGTCCAGGCATGAAACAATATGCATTCCTACTCATAGTAGAGCAGTGGTCAAATGTTTTGGGACTCTGGTTCTGTAGGTTATACGCTGATGATAACTAGGGAGAGTTCTCTTTAAACAAGTATGATTGAAGTTCTCGACTATGATTTGAAATACGTCAGGCTGGGCTATTTCTTGTTTGATGATGGTAGCATTCAATATCTTGAGTGGCTGGTTAACATCAGCATTTGGTGGTAGTAAGCTAAGTCAGAATCATGAAGCAGAACTCTCTTGGTAAGTAGAATGGTTGCCACTTAGTTGTTTGATGATCCAGGTCAGGGGAGCAAGAGTGTGACAAGACCGCTGCATTTGAGCACCACAGAGAGTTTATCATGAAGTACAGGCTTTTGTCTTCTCCAAATTAGTAGTCTGATCCATCCTGTGTATTGAGAAGCCTTCAGGTTTTACCAACGTACCCAGTGTGTCCAAAGTAACCATGTCTCCATGAAATATAGGACATAGCAATTTCTTATTTCCCCCGAAGTAGCAATCTTGCCCTTAAGAAAGGTCTCGGCCTGAAACGTCACCTATTCACTCTTCTCCATAGATGCCGCCTGACCTGCTGAGTTCCTCCAGCATTTTGTGTGTATTGCTTAGGTCTTTAGTCTTGTTCTCCAGTGTCTGTACCTTTGCTAATAAGATGCTGAATAGAGGATCTTTCATTCCTTGGAGTTACAGTGTGGCTTGGAATCCTTCCTCCTCACTCACTTCCAGCCATGACACTGTACCTTTGACCTCTTAAAGGCGCTGAACATGCGTGATAGAGAGTTAAATCAGTCAAGTCCTTTAGAAGATTGTGAAATCACTAGTTCATTAAGTACATTATTTAATAAAATGCTCTTTCATGGGATTTATGTTAAAAATGTAAACAGATCAACATTTTCTTTCACTCACCAGATGCAAATTTGCATTGCATAAAATTATGTAATGGCTAGTTTTTGTGAAATCTCCTGGAAGTCACCAGAATCACCAACCTTATTTCTCCAAAATCTCCCAAATCCATTGGAAAGACAAGCAACCCAATTTCAACATTCTCTCCTGGGTCAACTTCTCAACACTGAGGAGTAGATTAGTCCCATATACATCTTTGATGCCAGATTTCAAAAACAGGCATTCTGTTCTCAATCCAGATTTAGATTTATTTATCACATGAACATCAAAGCATACAGTGAAGTGCATTGTTCACATTTACAACACACCTAAGGAAGTGCTGGGCAGCCTGCTAGCACCTTCAGTTTTTCTGTCACCAACATATGTGATGCCCACACTGGTCAGCAGAACAACACAAGTAGCAAAAACAACAATAGCAATGAGGCAACACAAGCAACAAAGGAAACCTCTTACCCCCACCCACACATACACCTCAGGACAGGCCACCTCCAGGCCTCCAGTCCCTGGCCCCGGACTCTCCGATTCACAGACATTGGGCCTCCAACTTCCAGTACCTGGCAGGTATCGGCCCTCTGAATTCAGGACAAGCCAACCCTAGGGGCTTTGATCTTAGGGTCTCTACCTCCAGATTTGGTCTACGACCTGCATACTTTCACCTCTGGATTTGCTACACTCTGGTCTTTGATGTTTGGCTTTGCACTTTGGATTTTGCCGACCTCTGGGCATCAACCCCAGGACTCACCAATCGTGGTTTTGATCTTTGTTCCTCAATCCTCTGGTCTCAATGAATCGGATTTGACCTTTCAGGCTTTGACCTCAGGGCTCTGTAGTGACCCGGAGGTGGTCACTGGCCCTTTTGACTCCCACCTGTACAGACCTCCACCTGGGAGTTGCCAACCTGAGGATTGCTAGTCTCCATCTTCAGCATCTGTTCACCTGACCCCAGAGGTTGTAGGACTTTGACCTTCAGGCTTTGAGCCCCGAACTCACTGATCATTGTTTTGATTTTCAAGTCAAGTCAAGTCACTTTTTATTGTCATTTTGACCATAACTGCTGGTACAGTACACAGTAAAAACGAGATGTTTTTTAGGACCATGGTGCTACATGAAACAATACAAAAACAACACTGAACTACGTAAAACAACAAAAAACTACACTAGATTACAGACATACTGAGGGCTGCATAAAGTGCACAAAACAGTGCAGGCAGTACAATAAATAATAAACAAGACAATAGGCATAGTAGAGGGCAGTAAGTGGGTGTCAGTCCAGACTCTGGGTATTGAGGAGTCTGATGGCTTGGGGGAAGAAACTGTTCGTGAGAGCCCAAATGCTTTGGTGCCTTTTCCCAGATGGCAGGAGGGAGAAGAGTTTGTATGAGGGGAGTGTGGGGCCCTTCATAATGCTGTTTGCTTTGCAGATGCAGTGTTTGGTGTAAATGTCTGTAATGGCAGGAAGAGAGACCCCGATGATCTTCACAGCTGACCTCACTACCCGTTGCAGGGTCTTGCGATCCAAGATGGTGTAATTTCTGAACCAGGCAGTAATGCAGTTGTTCAGGATGCTCTCAATACAACCCCTGTAGAATGTGATGAGGATGGGGGGTGGGAGATGGACTTTCCTCAGCTTTTGCAGAAAGTAGAGACGCTGCTGGGCTTTCTTTGCTATGGAGCTGGTGCTGAGGGATCAGGTGAGATTCTCCACCAGGTGAACACCAAGAAATTTGGTGCTCTTAACAATCTCTACCGAGGAGCCGTCGATGTTCAGCGGGGAGTGGTCGCTCCATGCCCTCCTGAAGTCAACAACCACCTCTTTTGTTTTGTTCACATTCAGAGACAGGTTGTTGGCTCTGCACCAGTCCGTTAGCCGCTGCACCTCTTCTCTGTAAGCTGACTCGTTGTTCTTGCTGATGAGACTCATCATGGTTATGTCATCAGCGAATTTGATGATATGGTTCAAGCTGTGTGTTGCGCACAGTCGTGGGTCAGCAGCATGAACTGCAGTGGACTGAACACACAACCCTGGGGAGCCCCCATGCTCAGTGTGATGGTGTTGGAGATGCTGCTCCCGATCCAGACTGACTGAGGTCTCCCAGTCAGGAAGTCCAGGATCCAGTTGCAGAAGGAGGTGTTCAGGCCCAGTAGGCTCAGCTTTCCAATCAGTTTCTGAGGAATGATTGTGTTGAATGCTGAATTAAAGTCTATGAACAGCATTTGAACATACGTGTCTTTTTTTTCCAGGTGGGTTAGGACCAGGTGGAGGGTGATGGCAATGGCGTCGTCTGTTGAACGGTTGGGGCAGTACGCAAACTGCAGGGGGTCCAGTGAGGAAGGCAGCAGGGTTTTGATGAGCCTCATGAAAAGCCTCTCGAAAAACTTCATGATGGTGGATGTGAGTTCAACGGGACGGTAGTCATTGAGCAGGACACTGAAGACTTCTTCAGCACAGGGACGCTGGTGGCGGCCTTGAGGCACATTGGAATGACGGCGCTGCTCAGGGAGATTTTGAAGATGTCAGTGAGAACATCTGCCAGCTGGTTGCATATCCTCTGAGCACTCTGCCAGGAATATTGTCTGGTCCAGCAGCCTTCTGTTAGTTGACCCTGTACAGGGTTCTTCTCCCATCGGCCACGGTGAGACACAGCACCTGGTCATTTGGAGGAGGGGTGGACTTCCTCACCGCTTTACGGCTTTGACTTCTGGACCTGCATGTACCTCCCACCTGGGACCCACTGATTGCTGGTCTCTTCAGTGTCTGTTGTCCTGATCTCTGGGTTCTGGACTCCAAACACTGGCTTCTGACCCTGACTCTCTATTCACTGTCCTTGACCTCTAACTCTCCCTCATCCCTGTCACTAAAACCTAATTTGACACTTAACTCCCCACACTGTCCCCAAAACCAACCACAAGAACATAAATAAAAACAACTAAATGTTAGAAATGACATTAATGGACATTGCAGCTCGTCACCATCTTGACTCGATATGTTATGGATCTCTTGCTCATGATCATTCGAAATGTAGAAGGAGCACTTGAAATGAGTTTGAGAACCTTAAGTCTACTTGAGGAACAGTAGCCTAGCGTAAATGACAGAAATCTGAACCATCCACTAGTACCTGCCATCAAGCTTCTCCTGCCCAATAACCTTCACTGGTTTAGTCAGTTACCTCAGAACCCACAGAACTGGAATGGAAATTAGTCATTTTCAGTCCCGAGGCCCTGTCCAAGAAGAAAAATAAAAATAATCTAATTCCTCCTTGTAAATTCTCATTTAACACAATTGTACCAGACTTTCAGGCACTGCATTCCAAATAGTGAGTTTAATTTAAAAAAATCCTTGTTCGGCATCTTTTCTTCTTTTGATATTCACCTTAAATTTATGTCCAATGATTACCAGTACGTTCACTACAGAAATAGCTTTTGTTTATTTAGATTATTGATGCCTTCTTAAGGGTCTTGCTGTTATTGGGGGGGGGGGGGATGAAGAATTGCTATATTCTATATTTCATGGAGACATGGCTCACTCTGGACACACTGGATATGTTAGGCCTTGGCTAAACTCTGGTGGCTAGAACTTAGCACCACACTCTAGAGAAGGACTAATCAGTGTTGCATAAAGGATTAGAATAACCCTCTTACTTTATTACTCCATAATTGCGTGAATGAATCCAAGGAGCACAAACATTCAGTGGCCATTTTATTAGGGAATGGAGTGGAACCCAGTGTGGTTTTCCGTTGCTGTAGCCCAACCACTTCAAGATTTGATGTGTTGTGCATTTAGGGATGTTCTTCTGCACACCACTGTTGTTGGCAATCGTTTGTCTCGAAGGACAATAGGTGATGATGATCCTCATCGCAAGCCTGGGCGGAAGGTATGGAGATACTGAGATGACCGATAGTCATCTTTTGGACTTCACCAGTGTAGTCCAAAAAAAGAAGCTTATGAAGCAATACATTTGGCACCAGCTTGGCTGCAGGAAATGTCAGAAGGACGTTCAAAGACATCCAACCACCTAAGGGGCTTCACTCCGGATTTGCTGTCTGGGTTTACTCCCATAGTCTTCACCTATCCTGAGGCTGCCCACAAGGCAGTGGGGCTATTTAGCTGGGGATCTGGTTCATGAGCACCAGTGCATGTCCACACTCTGGCAGGCCTGTGTGCTACTTTTACAGGAGCCAGCAGTTTCCGAGATGCTCAAACCACTCTGTTCAGCACCAACAATCATTCCAGAGTAAAAGTCACTCAGATCACATTTCCTCCTCATTCTGATGTCTGGTTTGAACAATAACTGAACCTCTTGACCATGTCTGCATGCTTATATGCTTCGCGTTGCTATACCTGATTTGCTGATTAGCTATTTGCATTAATGAGTAGGTGTACCTAATAATGTGACCAATGTGTATATGTTTTCTAAGACTCTTTTGCTTATTTGATATCGTCTATGATTTGTGCATATATAATCCCCGTTCTCTTCCCAAACATCCTAAACAAAACATTACTTTTTTCATTTAAATCGCCTCTGTTATTGTATCCACCAAAACTTTCTGCCTGGCTGGCATCCAAAGAAAGATTTTTCATTATCGCAGTACACGTGACAATAAGCCAACATCAGCCTGAAATGTTTCATATTTCTCTATATTCAATTTCTTCTAATTCACCTTGTCTGCCTAATTCACCGAACTAATGGAATTCTGAAATGAAAACCGCAAACGCTGAGAATACAAAGAGCTAAGCAGAATCAGTAGAAAAAGAAACAAAGTTAACTTTCAGGTCATTGACCTTTCATCACAACCTTTCGTCAAACATAATTTGTCTTTAACACCTTCATTTATTAGACCATGCATTCTCAAGTGCCAAGTAACTTTGACTTTTATTGTTGTTCTACCTCTGATGTCAGATTGATTGGTCTGTAGTTGTCTGGTTTATTCTCCTGCTCCTTCTTAAGCTAGCGCGTAACATTTGAAACCCTTCAATCCTCTGGCACCAACTCCTTGTCCAAGAAAGGTTGAAAGATTATGACCTGAACCTTTACAATCTCAGGTCTGTGATGCAGCCTATCTTGAATTTTCAACTGACAGAGGTTCCCAACCTTTTTAATGACCAAGTGGCAATGGACCCCAGATTGTGAACTCCTGACTTAAAAGAATGCCATCTTCTAAAATTATGCCTCCCTTAATTGATTTTATCCCATTTTATTGCTGTCTGCACCTTGATAGTTATTTTGTCACCATCAGCTTTCTAATTAAGGCAGATGTTAAGTTTGCATTAAGACTTTGAATATAGTTTTTGCTTTGACTTTTTATTTTCAAATTAGCCTGACTTTTCATAGACTGAACATTTTTAAAATGTATACCCTAATAGAATACTTTCAGGTTTCCCTTTAAGTTTTCTGCTAATCTTCTCTCAAGTACACTTATACCCACTATGAGATCCTTGTACTTTCTATATTTGCTTTTCCGGAAATGGTCAACAGGGTCAACAGTTGTGCAATAATTGGTTGATTAAAAAGGCAAAATGTCTCTGTAGACATTTCTAAACAGACAATTTGAAGTATTTTGGAAAGTTACGGGCATATTGCAAAGGGGTCTGTCTCTGCATGTTAGGGAACAGGTTGTAAGGAAGTAAGGGAGTGCTCTGAGAGCTTGCATGGAATCAATGGGCAAATGGCTCCTTATGTTCACTGTAATAGCATCAGAGAGGCACTTAAAATTTGGGACAAAGTTTGGGACATGGATGAAAGAAAAATGGAGGGCTTATATGGGAGGTACGGGTTAGATTGATCTTCAAGTTGGTTAAAGAGTCAACACAACATTGTGTGTTGAAGAACCTATATTTGTTGTATGTTCTATGTTCTAAATTATAGCATACAGAGGTAACTGTGGGAGAATTAAAGGTATAGAGGAGAGATAATCAAATAAAGATGGAAAATAGAACAGTACAGCATAGAAACAGGCCTTTTGGCCCACACTGTTGTGACAAAATAATTAAATTAGTAATCAAATGTCCAGCGAAGCTAACAGAGACCCTTCAGGACAGGAAAGGAAGTGGGCAGAAGCCAGAATAACAAGGTTGGAGGGTGGGGGGAAGGAATACAAACCAGAAGGTGATAGGTGAAGGAGGGGGGAGGAGGGATGAAGTAAGAAGCTGGGAGGTGATAGGTGGAAAGGGTAAAGTACTGAAGAAAAAGAAGTCTGATAGGAGAGGAGAGTGGACCACAGGGAAAGGGAAGGAGGAGAGGTGATAGACAGGTGAGAAGAGAAGAGGTAAGAAGAGAGCCAGAGTAGGGAATGGAAGAAGGAGGAAGGGGGAGGGGGAGAAATTACAGGAAGTTAGAGAAATCAATGTCAATGCCATCAGGTGACTGAGACAGAATTTGAGGCTTTGCTCCTCTAACTTGAGAGTGGCCTCACCATGGCAGAAGGAAGTGAAGGGATTATTAGAACATAGAATATAGAAATCTAATGCACATTACAGGACCTTTGGTCCAGAATGTTGTGCTGAACATGTAACCTACTCTAGAAACTGGCTAGAATTACCCTTTTGCATGTACCTATCTATGAGTCTCTTAAAAGACCCTATTGTATCCGCCTCCACCACCATCGCCAGCAGTGCACCCACCACTCTTCGTGTGAAAAACTTACCGCTGACATTCCCTCCGTACCTACTTCCAAGCACCTTAAAACTATGCCCCCTCATGCTAGCCCTGGGAAAAAGCCTCTTTCTATCCACACGATCAATGCCTCCCATCATCTTATATACCTCTATCAGGTCACCTCACATCTTCCATCACCACAAGGAGAAAAGGCCAAGTTCACTCAACCTATTCTCATTAGGCACACTCTCCAATCCAGGAGATTGTAAATCTCCTCTGCACTCTCTCTATAGTATCCATATTCTTCCTGTAGTGAGGTGACCAGAACTGAGCACAGTATTCCAAGTGGGGTCTAACCAAGGTATTATATAGCTGTAACAGTACCTCATGTCTCTTGACGATGGGTTTCGGCCTGAAACATCAACTGTTTATACTTTTCCATAGATGCTGCCTGACCTGCTGAGTTCCTCCAGCATTTTGTGTGTGTTGCTACGATTTGCTCTGTTGCAGAGTGGGGTAGGGTGAAGAGTAAGCAAGCAATAATGATAGGGGCACAGACAGCTAACAATAAGCAACGCTACAGAAATGTGTGCTGCCACCCAGGTGCCAGGGTCAAGATGGCCTCAGACCAGCTACAGGACATTCTGAAAAGGGAGGCTGAGCAGCCGAAGGTCATGGCTTATATCAGCGCTAGCAAGACAGGCAGGTATACTTCTTTTCACATTATACGCCAATGACCTGGGTGATGGAAACAATGACTTTGTGGCCAGGTTTGTCGACAATATGAAGAGAGGTGGGGGGGGGGGGGGCAGGTAGTGTTGAGGAAGCAGGGGGTCTGCAGAAGGATTTGGCCAGTTTGGGAGAATGGTTGAAGAACTGGCAGATGGAATATTGTGTAGGGAAGTGTATGACCATGCATTTTGGGAGAAGGAATAGAGATATGGACTGTTTTCTAAAGAGGGAGCAAATTTAGAAATTGGAGCTGCAAAAGGACTTGGGAGTCTTTGTGCAGGATTGAAGGTTAACTTGCAGGTTGAGGCAGTGGTGAGGAAGGCAAATACAATGTTAGCATTCATTTCGAGAGGACTAGAATATAAAAGCAAGGATGTAATGTTGAGGCTTTATAAAGCACAGGTCAAACCTCACTTGGAATATTATGAGTTACCTAAGAATGGATGGACTGGCATGCAAGCAGGTTTTTTCCACTGAGGCCAGGGGAGAAAAAAACCACAGGACGTGGTTTAAGGGAGAAGGGGAAAAAGTTTAAAGGGAACATTGGGGGGGGGGGGGGCTTCTTCACACAGAGAGTGGTGGGAGTGTGGAATGAGCTGCCAGATGAAGTGGTAAATGCGGGCTCACTTTTAACATTTAAGAAAAACTTGGACATGGATGAGAGGTGTGTGGAGGGATACAGCCCAGGTGCAGGTCGGTGGAGCTAGATATAAGAAAAATGGTTCAGCACAGCCAAGAAGGGCCAAAAGGCCTGTTTCTGTGCTGTATTGTTTTATGGTTCTAAGCGAGATGGTGTCCTACAACGAGAATTTAGGGAGCAAAGTAGAAAGTTAGAAACAGGACTGCCAGGGCCACATTCCTAGGAGATAATGCAGCTGTATGCTTGGCTAAGGGCTGGAACAGGAGAATGATTCAGGTCTGTGGATCATTTGGGTAACTTTCCTGGCAGTTGGGACCTGTAAAAGAAGGAGGAATTGCACCTAAACTGAAGGGCGCTGATAGCTTTGTAGGGAGGTTTGTTAGTGCTATTTGGTGGGTTTACTAAGAGAGACAGGTGGGGGTGGGGGGGGGGGGGGGAAGAGCCAGAGTAGTAGGTCAGGAAGTGAAGGGATTGAGGCAAAAGCAGAGATCAAGAAAAGTTGAAAGTAAAGCCAGACAGGGCCACGTTAGTGAACACAGTGGGGCTTATGGACTGAAGTATACTTATATCAGTGCAAGGAGTATTACAAATGAGGCAGTTACCTGGAACTTGGATTTGTTCATGGAATCACAACATTGTTGCCTTTACAGAGGCTTGGCTGACAGGCGAGCAAAACTGGCCCAGGATTCAGCTGTTTTAGATGTGACAGAGAAGGATGTAAAAGGGGTGAAATGAGTTGTATTACTGATCAGGGAGAATATCACAATGTAACAGAGAGGACATCCTGGAATGTGTTGGATCCTGATGCTTATGCAATCCAAAGGTTCTTTAGAAGCCAAGAATGAGGCATAAAACTTGTTGCTTATGACTGTTTTACTAATTGTTTCAAGAGCAAAGAATAAAAACGAAGAAGGTTGGCAAGAGTGAAAGGAAAAAGAACAGATAAAAGGAAGAGCATGGAAAGAGAAAGACTCAGAGTAGTGTGGTCTTCATATAAGTTGACTTGACTTGACTACTGATGACAGAAAATTCCATTGTCATTAATTAACCAATGAGATAGCAGGATTCAAGTCATATGACACCCACCACCGAAACCAGGAAACTTCAAAATGTGGAGGCAACAGTAACAGCTGAAAAACTCGCTGAACAATAACATGGAGATGGGTGACTATATAAAAACACAAAAAAAAACATTTCTACAACCAAAATCAATAAAGGCTCATCCAATGAAACAATAGAACTCAGGAACAAGAAGCTATATGCCTCCCACTGGCTGGAAGGAGTCAGAGAAACAGATATGCTGGCAGATTATGGATAGATACAAAAGCAAGTGAATACTTGTGGGTGACTTTAATTTACCCAGTATTGACTCGGACTGAATTAGTGCCAGAGCTTGAAGCAGATGAATTTATTAGAGATTGACTTTTTTGAGGAAGTGTTGAAGTTGATTGATGAAGGTAAGACAGTGTATGTTGCATACAGTACATGGACTTGTAGTAAAGGTTTTGACAAGGTCTTCTTGATAGGCTTATCCAGAAGACTGAGGAACTTGGGATCTATGGGGCTGGTAGACTGGAAGACAGAGCGTAGTAGTGAAAGAGTGTTATTCTGACTGTTGGACTGTGATCTGTCTTGTTCCATGAGGGTCAGTGCTGGATCCTCTGTTGTTTGTGGTGTACATAGCTGTGGTGTGTATAAATAGAGCTGATTTGGACAAAATGTAGCCAGGCAGATTAGTAGGTTGGCAGAGTACATGAAAAGTGGCAGAATTGTGGATAGTAGGGTAGGTTCTAGAAAGATTCAGCAGGATACATCAGATAAAAGTGTGGGCAGAGATGTGGCAGATAGGTGTGGTGTGTTGCCCTTAGGAAGTCAAATGTAAGAAGAAGTTGTACAGCAGTGTGAGAATCTTTGGAGCCATTGATGTTGGGATCCAAGTCCGTAGCTTTCTAAATATAGCAATGCAAATAGATAGGGTTGTGAAGAAGGCCTATGGCACGTTTGCCTTTATTAACCAGAGTGCTGAGTATAGGAGTAGGAAGTCATGTTGCAACCATATAAACCACTACTTTGGTTGCATTTGGAATATTATGTGCGGTTCTAGGTGCTACGATGCAGAGAGGTTTGCCGGGATGTTGCCTGGATTACAGAGGAAGATGGACAAATCTGGATTTTTTTTTCCTCTGGAGCATCTGAGGCTGAGGGGCGACCTGATAGAACCCGATACAACTATGAGAGACTGAGACAGTCTTTTCCCAAAGGTGGAAATGTTAAATCTTAGAGGACATATCTGTAAGGTGAGAGGGGGAAAGTTTAAAGGAGAGTTATGAGATAAATTACTTTACATAAAGAGTGGGAGGTGCCAAGTACTCGTTGCTAGGTGTAGCAGTGGAAGCAGATAAGATCATAACATTTAAGTGATATTTAGACAAGCACATAAACAGGCAGTGAATAGAAGACTACAGACCTTGTGCAGGCAGATGGCATTAGTTAGATTGACATGATTGTTGCTGACATCTTGAGCCAAAGGATCTATTCCTGTGTTATACTGTTCCATGTCCTATGTAAGATTTCTGGACTTGCGTGAATATTTTTGCTGTGATTTTAAGGCCATGTTCTCCTGTCCTATGTTCTACTACCAGAACCTTTTCCTGTATATTAATGCTTTTTCAAAACAAAGAAACTGAAATCAAACTATTCAGTCTTCAAACTATCTAAGGTATACAAGTCTGTTTTATCTCATCATTTCCTATGCTTTGCCTTGTTCTAAGGGCAACATTCTTCATCATTCCCATGGCCAATATACATGTAATAGGGTGTGCTATCAAAAACTAAACACTGCAGTTTAGATATGGTCTAAACAGACCAGGTAAAACTACAGGAAATCCTCTTCTCCTCCAGATTACTGATATAGTTTAACATTCCATCAGATTTTTTTGTACTATCTTTATTTCTTCCATTTTAGTGATCTGAATCCACAATCCCAATATATAAATTCTCCTATGTTACCTGAGTATAACTCTATAGGTAATGCACAAACTTATTCCCCCGGTCCTAGCACTTCCTACATAGAAACCACCTCCTTAGTTTCATGTACTCTTTTAGTCTTTCAATATACCACGCTGTTAGTCTCTGCGTTATTTACTGACGACTCACCTATCTATCATTGAGTTGGATCTATATCTTTCCAATTTGCTAATGACATTATTATAATAGGGAAATAGTTAAAACTTAACCAAGATACTCGTCACATTTTTTTCCAAGATGAAACCACACCCATACTCTATATTCTGTTTTCTACCACCAAACCAACTGTACTTTGGCGAGATTTGACAAGTGGTGTTTGTATGGGATCAATTCTGGGCTTCATCTTTTTTACCATTGTGTACTTCATTGGAATGAAGGAACAAAATTTTGTCTATCCAAGTTTGCAGAAAAAAAATTAATGCACAATTCAGAATATATTGCATTGGAAGAGCAGAATTTACCAAGGGAAAATGTGATCGATGAGGGGAATGTTCGTTTTATAAACAGACACACTGACAACCAACTAGAATATCAGAAGAATTAAATTTTAACATTTGGGTTGATTGATTTTATTCATCTTTAATTTATCATAAAACTTGACACATCAGATCAGAAAATTTAGTAGAAAAGCTGTTCATCTTTTTACTGAACTTGTCCTTGTCCTGATACAATGTGAAAAAAAAAATTACTGCATGTTTAATTTAAACTGGTAGATATTCAATTGAATACATTTTTTGGGCATTTGCATTGCTTTTATGAAAATAATGACATAAATGAAATGGATTTCAATTTATATAGTACAATAGGAACATTGATGACTAAAGATCAAATGGAGAAACATTTTGATCTTCAGTAACATAATATTTATATGTCCTCATGTTACGATAGTGGAGATATTTCAAAAATGTTATTACTAAAAAGTAAGAGATCATCAAGAACAATTTAATAATTGAAGTACAGATTTGTATTTTTATGTGTTAAATGAAAATATATTTGCTCTTGTAATTGATCCAAATAAAACTTGCTTGTGAATTTACTTATGTAAATATAAAATCTAGCCAATACTTGAATTGAAATATAATGTCAAGATGAAATAGGGTATATTGAAAAAGTTTTATTTTGTATTATGGTTTGAAATCTGAAGCTATGGATTTGAAATTTTACTCGAAGGAGACCTTAACAAAGCAAAGGAAGTGCATAAGAAGCAATTCAAAAAGATGATTCATTGCATTAATATATTAAAGGACAAACTTGGCACATTTTAAAGCTTGCCTAAGAAGATTTTAAAACTAGATTTAAATGCTGCAGTGTATATTATTTTCAAACAATGTTATTCTTTTTATAGCATGCAAATTCAATTTCAAAAAACTATCCAGAAAATATTTCCTCTCTTTTTAAAACATAGCTCTTAAACTCTGGAAAACAGCAAATTAAATGACCTAAAACAACTGTGGTTCTGAACCCATGTAAAAAAGAAGATGCGTCTTAACTTAGTTCTTGCTTTCCCCATCCTAAATGTCTACAGCCAATATTGCTGGTCAACTGCTTTGCAATTAACATTTTAAAAAATTCCTTTCTTTCCTTTTTTTTCTCCAGATTATGCACCCATTCCCATTACTTGTAGCGTTGCAAATAATTATGCCATATAATAGAATAAATGAGAAAGTTTGGAATTGATACAAGTAACAACTACTTCATTTCTGATGAAAGGCCATCAGCCTGAAATGTTAACTCTGGTTCTCTCTTCACCAATACTGCTTGAACTGTTAAGTATTTCTAATATTCTCTGTTTCTACTTCCAATGTTCCCTGCTTTTGTTTTTAGCTATATTGATACCACAAATCTTCTCTTGGTTGAGCTTTCTCCAAAAATCTTTGATTTGCAGACCTGCTCATATTTTGGTTTGAAAATGCAACTGTAGAATATTGCAACTGGTCCTCAGTAAGGACAAGAGGTACAGAAATTCATACTTACTGGTTTATGTTTTTAAATCTGGAAATCTCCATTGTACTTTTAAATGGACAAGTTAGGTATTTATGATTTACAAAATACCATTTTACCATGTACTCTAAATTGGTGATTTCTGGAGTTTATTCTCAAAAAATATTCTTTGCAAAAATGCCATCAGGGTATCTGCTTATTAGATAGTTGCAATGTTTGGTGTTTATGTTGATTCAGTTTTAGATATATAGTATCATTTTATAAATCATTGAACTTCCTTAAATCTCAGCCTTCATAGGTGACCACTAGCCATTTCTTGAGATCCCTGAAGATGAAAAGGTATATATGTATATATAATCCACATATAATAATCTTAGTAAAATATCTTTGTCTTGGTAAGGGTTATTTACCCATTTCTGTCTTGATTTGTTGCCAGTTTTGCTCCCACTTCTATCTGATGCAGAAGTGACTCAATTATATTCTTTCAGAACATGTGAAAAGAAAAGTAATTAAAAACACAGTAATAGAGTTCTTAGTTCACCCAAATATTATCCTCCAACTGGAGAGTTAGATTGGTTGCATACTTCTGTCATCCAGTCATCATTTTCTGAATGCTTGACTCAGATCCTTTGAAGTTCAAAGTTCAAAAGTTCAAAGTTAAAAGTAAAGTTATTCTGATAGTATGTATATGTTAGCATGTACTACCCCGAGATTCATTTTCTTGTGGGCATTCCCAGATTATTTGAAGATGTAAAATTATCTTCTTTATATATTAATTTCTCATTCTTCCCTTCACTACCATGTTTTAAATATCTCTCACTTATGGCAAATAAATGTTCTCCTTAAATCAGTTGCATTGTTCTGAAGATGGGCTTGATATTTTCTGTCTATTTTTGAAACAATTTCATATAACTGTTTGAACTCTATATATGGAAAATGTTAGCTGACTAACTCAAACCGAAATCATTTCAATGGTTTTACTTTATCTTATACTTAACATTTGATCATTTTAACTAATAATATCTCCATTAATTTATAGAGGGCACAAAATATGAATAACTACCAATACAAATTAAAAGCAATATTCCAAAATGAAAATCATGTCTATGTCAACATACTATCTAACTTGGCCCTTCTGAAGGAAATGTGCTCCTCAGTAAGATGATATTTTTGCAATTTCAAATTGGCAAAGTGAAATAATTCCTTGCAAAGCTCCTGCAATAATTAATCAATTTATTTTTTGGTCAACAATTTTGGTGTCATTTCTGATGTACTTTAAGTCCAAAGTCAATCAAATTAGTAGGCTGCAACTGAAACTCGTTTATGCAACATTTTTCTTCTACTCTTAGGCTTACTAATGAGCATTTTTAAAGCGTTATTTTTCTTAAATGTTTGGCTGATGATTTTCATTAGCTTTTGTATTGCAACAATGATGGTTGTTTAGTTTGTAAGATTAAGATGTTAGACCACTAATCGAAATCTCAGAGAAGTTAAAACAATATCATGGTATTTTTACAAATAATCTTTACATTTATTAATGTATATGAGTTTGTGCATGAGATTGGATTTTGTAAAACTTCTAGCACTGGAGGTAATCAGCAGGAAGTTTTAATACTGATAAATTTGAAGAAATCTAATATATGAAAGGAAATGACACCTAAGTTATATTTCTTTACCACATCTGAAAGAAACAACACCCCCCTCCAAAAAAAAATCTTATAAGAGCTACCACTTATAAGAGATGAATTAAATGAAGCAAAACTGGAAGTTAAGATTAATAGTGAAAAAATTACTAACTGCTGGATTTTAATTTGTTGGTCAGCTTCCATCTGTGATGAGAGAAAGAGAATTAACTTTCCAGTTCAGGTTAACTGTTCAGTTTCAATCTCAGAAGTTCAGTGCCTTCAGATTACTGTGGGGTGCCATGGTAGCATAGCATTTAGTGTGACACCATTACAGCTCGGAGCATCAGAGTGCAGAGCAGTTCCAGTGTCCTCTGTTTGTACATTCTTCCTATGACCACATGGTTTCCTCTGCGTGCTCTAGTTATCTTCCCCGTCCAAAGACGTACCGATGTAAGTGAATTGGTCATTGTAAGTTGTCTTGAGATTAGGCCAGGGCTAAATTGGTGAGTTACTGGGTGGTGCTGGAAGTGATCGCTCCGTGCTTTATCTCTAAATAAAATGAAATAAAATAAATTATAACAAATCTTAAATTGATCAGAACTGGTACAGTGAAGACAATACAGAGTTCAATTAATGAAGAAATAGAAGAGGACAGAAAAATGCGGGGAGAGAGAGATAAAGAGTATAGAAAAGTTAGGAACACAAACTAAAAGGATTAAGCTTGTATTTACTTAATCAAGATGAATTCATGTTCAAGTTCAAATTTATTGTCATTCAACTGTACACATGTATACAGTAAATGAAACAATGTTCTCCTGGGTTCAAGGTACAAAACATGGTACATATATCACAAACTGCAAATGAAATAACATTAACACAATAATGATATTAACAGATAATAAACAATTCTGTAAATGTACAAGTGGACGTAGAGTGCATTTATGACAGCTTGTTAAATATACAACAGTATAATGCTACTGACACTGTCATAAATAATGTGTAGTGGATGATAGCAGGGTGTTCAGAAGTCTCACTCTTGGAGGAGGAAGCTATTACCCAGCCTCACAGTCCATATTCTTGTACAGCATTAACTTCTACCTGATGGTAGGAAGTCAAAGCAACTTTGGGATGGATGGATAGGAAGGTCCTTGACAATCACCACATTGTTAAGGCCATTTGGCCCATATCATCAGTCATGATGTCACAAAGTGTCACACAAATTAATATACTGTGTTTTATGGTTTTAGTTAAAGGGCTACTATTGAACAGGCTGCCATCCTCACTCTCTTTCGAGACTTGCTTTTGATTATTATACAGCTCAGCAAGTTAATGGGCCTTGATTTTAATATTGCACCTGAAAGAGTTTGCCTTTGTCTAAAGAGGCCTGGATTATGTTTTTGTATATTTCTGCAGAACTAGAAAACATGTTCTTACAGTTCAGGAGTGAGGCCATACAACTTAACCATTTTAATGCAGAAATAACAATTATATAATGAAAAAATAACAACAAAAATCAGAGAGAAATTCAAATAATTATTTTTAAAATACTGACAGAACTTGTATAGATTTAATAAGACATGCTGTGAATATCATGCATCAGGGACAGCTTTAAGGATGTGAGATAGATTACCATTTACACATTACATGATATAACTTTTCCTTACTGCCTTACAGTGTAAATATTATGCAATATTGGACTGGTGGCACATTTGCCAAAGTGATTGGTCAGCTAGTTGCTGGCATCACTAAAAAACTACAGCTACCAATGTGAACCAATGGAATGTTTCAAGTACATTCTAATCTGGAACATCTTTGACTCTTTCTGCTGTTCCATGAAGCTCACGGCACAGCATTTCAATGCTCATTCTTTATATTAGTTACTCTCCTCAGTAGTAAACCGAGATCATATCATGTAAGGTTTTGTGGGGTTACTTCATCTGATGAAGATTCACGTCTTCACTCGTCTTCTTGTTGTCAAACTCCTGGTTATCAGCTGGGCTAAAATATAGGAAATCTCAATATAATTGCCTCTGCTTACAACTATTTGTGCCATCCTAATAAAAAGGGCAAATATTTAATATAACATTTATACATGGTCAAACCCAGTTTTATGTTAGAGTCAGAGAGCACAGAAAATCACCCTTCAGCAGATCTAGTCTGTACCAAGTTGTTATTCTATCTAGTCCCATTGACCCAAACCTGGACCATAACCCTCCCATTCATATACTTACCCAAACTTCTCTTCATGAATCAAACCGGCATCCACCACTTCTGTGGCAACTCATTCCACACTCAAGTCAGAGTCATGAAGACTCAAAGTTTTGGAGAACAATTGTTGATGATAAAAGGCATCATGGCTGAGCAGAATGGTACTAAAGACACTAGCTCTAGAAGATGGTTCATTGTTAAAGTAGCAAAATAATGCAGATGCTGCAAATCAGTAATATAAACGTAGAATAGCCACTGTGGAAGAAGAAACAGAATTAATATGTGGATAATAGCAAGTTGATCACCTTTTATCAGAAATAGAATAAGTTGATTTAATTACCAACTTATAACTAAGGCAAAGAACCATTACATAATAAATAAGGAAAATGGTTTAAAGAAAATACCCCTTATGTCCCTTGGTTTCCATCCTATCACAGGCCTTCCCTTTGTGCTCTCTGGTCCTCCCTGTTTTCCTCACAACCTCCTCTGTGATGAAAGCTAGGTGACCTTTCATCAGAGTTTCCTAATTCTGAGGAAAGGTCATCCAGCTGAAATGTTAACTCAGTTTTGCTCTTCACAGCTGTAGTCTGACTAGCTGAGTATCTTTAACGATATTTTTTGTTTTTATTTAACTTGAGTATAATGTTTACTGCAAGAACCATTTATCATGTATCAAAGTAACCTCAGATTTTCTCATTGAATATTTACTTTTTTAACAAAGGATTGTAAACAGAAGATATATGACACAGAAAGACACTATTTGGCCGATCCTATTCATGCTAGTGTTATGCTACTCATAAGCCTCTTCACATCCCTGCTCAGGGTTTCCTCCAGTAGCTCTGATTTCCTCCCACATTCCAAAGATAGACAGGTTGGTGGGTTAATTAGTCACATGGGTGTAATTGTGTGGTGCTGCCTCATTGGGCCAGAAGGGTCTGCTACCATGGTGTAGCTCAATAAAAATAAAACTGCAAATAAAATAAACATATTACTGTAACCTATTCCCTTATTCCTCTAAAATAAACCCTGGCACTGCTTTGGCTTTTCATTGCTGCAAGTTTGATAGTATCTCTCAATTCTTACAGCCCACCAGTTTCTTCTTCCTCACCTTCCTCCGATTAGGTATCAAATTTGGGAATTACAATGTTTTTGGTTCCAGACTCTGCATCGTTAGGGTAATTTGTCAACAGCAGTGGTCCTGGCACAGTTCCTCATGGAACATCACTACCCACCTCTCTTAACTGTGGATAGTTAATCCTTACTCCCACTCTTTGCTTCTTGACCTGAAGCCAACTAACAAGCCATTCTGTAACCTGTCTCCTCATTCTGCATTCATTGATCACATTCACTAACCTGTCAAGGTTTAATTTATCAAAGACCTTTTGAAATCCTAGATAAATTACCTCTACCACATTACCATAATCCATTTTATATTTAGTTCAAAAATATTATGAAAACCTATCAAGAAAATTTCCTCTTTTGAAAACCATACATATTATTTCTAGATACTCTTCTGTTGTCTCCTTTGGTAAAGATCAGTCTGTTGTTTTCTTAACACCAGTGCTAAGCTGACCGGTCTAAATTCCCTGAGTATTTTCTGCTCATTTTTTAAATGCAAATATTACATTAGTTCTCTGGCTCTACACCATGATCTAATGAATTATTAAATACATGTTGTAATGCCATTGGTATCCTGTCCCTTGATGGTAGAATTAGTAAGCCTTGTTGCTGGTATTCACCAAGAATTTTAATTCATAAAGAAGACAAAGTGTAATATAGTCAAAGTCAACAACTTTTATGCTGTTTCTTTTTGTTCTGGGAAATAATTGGACAATTGGCTCCATCTCTGTGATAGTGTAGGTGAAGAGATGATGCTTTAAAAAAAAACATGATTGAAATGTAGGTGTGTCGTGAACAAGACGAGGATCTATTGCAGATCCATTGTTGACTTCCAGTGGGTAGTCATGAGGCTCCCCTAAGGTCCTGGAATTCATGATATAAAGTGTTCCATCTAATCTACAGTATACAGCAAGTAGGGACTTCTGAGCTTTTGACCATGGGACAATGAAGGCAGAATTATATTTGACATAAGCAGAAGCAAAGGGAATAGAATCAAAAGAAAGTCATTTTGTCCTTTCTGCCTCCTCTTGCATTCAATTCACTTTTTAAATGCAAATGTCTGATCTCTTACCTCAGTGCTACTTTGCTGCACCAACAGTGTATTGATTTCTTTAATAAATAAATGAATTATTGATCTCTATCTTTAATATATACAACAACTGAGCATTCACAGCCCTTTTGGGTAGAGAAGTGCAATGATTCATTGCCATCTAGGTGTAGGAACTTTATCTTAGCTCAGTCCTGAATAACAAACCACTTCTTTGGAGTTTGTGACCCCTGGCTTTAAGCACTCAAGGCAAGGAAAATATTATCCCTGCATTTATCCTCGCCTTTTAAGAACTTATATGTTTCAATGAGATCATTTCTCATTATTCCGGTCTTTAGAACATATAGATTTTTTCACTTTGATTGGACAATCCACCTATCCCATGAAGCAATTTGGAGAGCCTTTATTGCGCTCAGAAATGTAAAGTTCCATAATTGAGGATGACAGATCTGTACAAATATACCAGATTCATTCAACTGAGTTCATTTTATTTTATTTAACGATACCATAAGATCATAAGAGTAGAATTAGGCCATTTGGCCCTTTGCACCTGCTCCGCCATTTCATCATGGCTGATCCATTTTCCTCTCAGACACCATCTCCTGCCTTCTCCCTGTATCCGTTCATGCACTGACTAACCAATCAACCTCTGCCTGAAATACACCCAATGACTTAGCTTCCATAGCCGCCTGTGGAAAAGAATTCCATAGATTCACCACTTTGGCTAAAGAAATTTCTTCTCATCTCCATTCTAAAAGGATGCCCCTCTATTCTGAGGCTGTGTCCTCTGGTCTTTGACTCTTCCACCATAGAAAACATCCTCTCCACACCCACTCTATCGAGGTTTTAATGCAGTCCGCCCCCATTCTTCTGAATTCCATACTCTTCATATGACGAGCCTTTTAATCCCAGTATCATTTTTGTGAATCCGCATAGTATCTCAACACATCCTTTCTTAGAAGAGATGAACAAAACTGCTCAAAATACTCCAAGTGAGGCCTCACCAGTGTTTTATAAAACTTCAAAATTACATTGTTGTTTTCATATACTAGTCCTCTTAAAAAGAATGCTAATATCACATTTGCCTTATTCACTACCAACTCAACGTGCAAATTAACCTTTAGGAAATCCTACACAAGGACTCAAGTCCTTTTGCAACTCAGATTTTTAAATTTCTCGCCATTTAGAAAATAGTCTACCCTTCTATATCTTCTACCAAAATGCATTACCATTTTCCATTTGCCACTTCTTTGCCTATTCTTCTAATCTGTCTAAATTCTTCTGTGGCTTCAAAACTACCTGCCCCTCCAGCTATCTTCATATCATCTACAAACAGCCACAAAGCCATCAATTCCATCATAGAAGTCCTTGACATATAATGTAAAAAAAAATCAGTTCCAACACAGACCCCCGTAGAGCACCAACCAGCAGCCAACCAGAAAAAGTTCCCTTTCTTCCTCTTTTTGCATCCTGCTAATCAACCACTGCTTTATCCATGCTAGTTTCTTTCCTGTAATACCACAGGCTCTTAAGTTGTTAAGCAGCTTCATGTGTGGTATCTTGTCAAAGGGCTTCTGAAAATCCAAATACAGAACATGCACCGATTCTCCTTTGTTTATCCTGCTTGTTATTTCTTCAAAGAATTCCAGCAGATTTCTCAGGCAGGATTTTCCCTTAAGGAAACCATCCTGACTATTTTATCATGAGCCTCCAAGTACCCTGAAACTACATCCTTAACAATTGATTCCAACATCTTTCCAACCACTGAGGTCAGACTAACTGGTATATAATTTCTTTTCTTCTGCCTCCCTCCCTTCTTGAAGAGTGGAGTGACATTTGCAATTTTCCATGCTGTGAAACTATGCCAGGATCAATTGATTCCTGAAAGATCATTACTAATGCCTTCACAATCTCTTCTTCCACCTCTTTCAGAACCCTGGGGTGTACACCATCTGCTCCAGGTGACTTATCCACCTTCAGACCTTTCAGTTTCCCAAGAACCTTCTCTATTGTAATGGTAACGTCATACACTTCTACCAAGTGACAGTTTCAAACTTGTGACATATTGCTAATGTATTACACTCTGAAGACTGATACAAGGTAACTTATTTGGTTCATCAGCCATTTCCTTGTCCTCTTTTACTATTTCTCTGTGTACATACACCTACTGAAGCCTCTGGACACATCTTCAGTGATGTTCCTGGAATCATCGGGTGTTTCGGGTCTTTCAACATCATACACCCTCCTCCAGGTGACCCAGCCGGGGCTGATCAGACCCCAGGTTGTGTCCAGATGGCTAGCTACACATGACTCCAAGGCTCCCCTCTTTTGAGCCACAGCTATCTTGAGGCCCTCTCTGCTGCATCAGTGAACCTGCGAATGGCTCTCCACTTCCTCTCTCCGTCGATGCCCAAATTGCTGTAGGCTCTGGCTGAGGAGCAGGCTGCAAATCCTCTACATCCAACCTCCACTGGGAGACACCTCGCTCTCCATCCAGCCTGCTGACAGTTGCTGACCAGTCCTGCAAACTTGGAGAGCTTCCTTTCAAAGGCCTCTTCCTAGCGATCTTCCCATGGGACCGTTAGCTCCAGCACCACCATTTGCTTGGTAGACTCAGACACAAGGACAATGTCTGGTCACAGGGTGGTGGTTGCGATACAGTTGGGGAACTTCAGCTGCCTTTCAAGGTCCACCAACACCTGCCAGTCCTTTGCAGAGGTCAGGATGCCTGCAGATGTTCTTTTGGTGGGTATTGGCTGCTCCCCAGCTCTGACAAAGGCAATGGTTTGCTTGGAGGGTTGGGACCACTTTGCCCACTCAACTCCTGAGCTGATGGCTTCGGCGATGGTCTTCAGGACCTGATCGTGCCTCCATCGATACCATCCCTCATCAAGTGACCTTGTGCAGCTGCTGAGGATGTGCTCCAGGGTTCTTCACTTGGAACACAGTGAGCATGCTGATGACTCTGCTTTGCCCCATGTTTGCAAGTTAGATGGGCTTGGAAGCATATCGTACACTGCCTGGATGAGAAATTGGATGCAGGGTGACTTGGCTTTCCAAAACTCAGCCCAGGTCACTTTCCTCTCAACTGCATTCTCCAAAAAGCAGTTGTCTTCCAAAAATCAGGACTTTAACTTTAAAGGCAGAAGAAAATCCCACCATATTCCCATGGAAAGATGGCACAGTAGTGTAGTGGTTTGTGTAATGCTTTATAATTCCAATTCCTGCTGCTGTTTATGAAGAGTTTGTACATTCTCTCTGTGACAATGTGGGTTTCCTCTGGGTGCTCTGGTTTCCTCACGTGTTCTAAAAGACACATGGTTAGGGAAGTAAGGAGTGGGCATGCTACATTTGCACCATAACCACGGCCACACTTGTGGTCTGCCCCCTGAACATCCTTGAATTGTGATAGTGGTTGATGCATTGTACGCTTCGATGTTTCAATGTGCACGTGACAGATAAAGCTTATCTTCATCCTTACACAAAGTCTTCAGTCCCACGTATTACAACACTACCTTATACCTTCGGAATCCTGCACTTCTACTTTCATGTAGGCCAAGGTTAAAATGACCGGGGTAAAGTGGTCCTAGTAGAACTACAAACCAAGTTTGTTAAGTAGGTTCAATACATAAACAGAAACTATTGGAAGCACTCAGCAGATCAGGCATTACTTATAGAAAGAGAAGTGGTTAAAGCATGGGACCTTAACCAGAACTGGCAAGTGTCAAAACACTAACTCTGTTTGCAGCTGCTGCCTGACTTGTTGAATGTTTCCAAAACTTTCTGATTTTGTTTAAGGTTTCCAGCACCTACGGTTGACCGAGCAAAGGTTCTTCTCTTTGGAGTATAGGAGGATGAGAGGTGACTTTACAGAGGTGTACAAGGTGATAAGAGGTGTAGATCGAGTGGATAGCCAGAGATTTTTTTTCCCCAGGGCAGAAATAGGAAATGCAAAGGTGCATAATTTTGAGGCAGTTGGAGGAAAGTACAGGAGGGATGTTAGGGGTAAGTTCTTTACACAGAGTGTGGAAGATACATGGAATGCCCTGTCTGTGGTGATGGTAGAGGTAGGTATTTTATGGACATTTTATAAAATAGTTAGATAGGCACTTGGACAATAGAAAAATTGAGGGCTATGTAAGAGGAAAGGATTAGATTGATCTTAGAATATGATAAAATATCGGCACAACACTGTGGGTTGAATGGCTTGTAGTTTGCTGTAATGTTTTATGCTCTATGTTCTACAAAGGTTTTATTTCCTTTGTTAACCTAGTTATTAATGAGTAAATGTATCTTGAATCCATTATACATCATATTGCTGATGACTGAGAAAAGGCTGACAAGATGGTAAAGGGCAGTGTTGAATTTGTCTTGGCTTATTTGCCAATTGTCTGCATTGTTTTACAGATTTCAGTTCTGCATTTGCATTGACTTACCCAAGGGTGCCATCAGGTCACGAACACAGGTCCCTGGAACTGTGGCCAGGACCCAGCCAGAAGCAATGATCAGTGCATGCACACATCAGTGTGGGAAGGGAAGGAAGCTGGCTAAGGCCGGCATTAATGATGATAGAAACTGCAGAAGGCAAAAGCAGAAAAAGGCAAATCGCTCAGCAGGTCAGCCAGTATCAATGGAAAGAAAATGTCAGAGCCCCTTCATCTGATCATTAGACTATTAGAGCAAAATTAGACCATTTGGCCCATCAAGTCTCCTTCCCATCATGGCTGATCTATTATCCCTCTCAGCTCCATTCTCTGGCCTCCTCCCCACAACCTTTGACATGCTTATTAATCAAGAACCTAACAACCTCCACTTTAAATATACCCAGTGGCTTGGCCTCCGCAGCATCTGCGGTAATGAATTCCATAGATTCTCCATCCTTTGGTTAAAATAGCGGTTCCCATCCTGAGCTCCATAGACCCCTCGGTTAATGATAGGGGTCCACACCACAAAAAAAGGTTGGGAATTCCTGGGTTAAAGAAATTCTTCCTTATCTCTGTTCTCAAGGACATTCTTCTCTTCTGAGGTTGTGGCTTCTGATTGTAGAATCCTCTTTTATAGGAAACATCCTCTACATATCCACAATATCTAGGCCTTCCAATATTCAATAGGTTTCAATGAGATCCCCCCCCCCCCTCATTCTTCTGAACTCTAGCAAGTACAGGCCCAGAGCCATCAAACGCTTCTCATACATTAGTCCTTTCGTTGTCAGGATCATTGTGAACCTACGTTGGACCCTCTCCAATGACAGCACATCCTTTCTTAAATAAGGAGCCAAAATCTACTCACAATACTCCACATGCAGTTTGGGTCACCCTGACCACATGTGAGTGACTCTGGAATTCTTAGTTCGTGTTTCAGACTGCCAGTTTTTTTTCTATGTTCATGAGACTTCAGGAAATGACATATTCACACTCTTGAGTTTAAATCTTGAAGAAAGAAATGGTATTAATCTATATTTGGATAAATGTAAGCTTTATAAAACTCTGAAGTTGTTAGTGGTAGAATATATGGCTGATATCTTTTTTGAGCATACTTTAGTGATATTTCCAATTTGTTTCTCCTCAAATAGATCAGATATGAAGAGTTTGTGCTGTCTTTGAAACACCATTGCAAAAGTTTCTTTCCAGAATTAATTACTCAGTCTTCTCTGCACTGAAGATATCATGCCATTTGTCCTCCCACCATCCAACTCTGCAATGCTTCCATTGATCTAGTCAGTCTATTCTAATTAGCCCAAAGATGTAGCAAATGCTGGAATTTGAAGTTCTGTTTTAAATTCTTTACTGAGGTGTGGGCGTCAAATACAAGGCAGATGTTTATTTCCCATAACTATTCTAACTACCTTTGTAAAGGTAGGAGATGAACCTTCCTCTTGAAGACGTGCAACTACTGAGGTAAAGACGCTCCCTCCATGCTGTGAGATGGTAGTTTCAGGACTCCATACTGCTTGCATTGAAGAAATTACAATCTTGCCTAGATCTTGTGGTAAATTTCTAAATGGGCCCACTAATATCTGAGCACCACCTTATCCAGGATTCCAGAGCATATTTTATCAGACATGGAATTCAGAAATTGGAGATGCGTGCTTTGATGCATTTCACTATGAAATCCTGCACTGGAACTTAATCCTGTAGAGATTCCCTAGGATTTATCTGTGGAATCCTCTCTCAGACCTTATGCCAGCTTGGACCTGATGCAGATTCTCTAACTCTACTGCAGGGGTCCTAACCTTTTTTGGCCATGGACCTTTACCATTAACCATGTTGAAAACGTTTACTGACCTCAGGATGGATTGAATTTGAGAGCTGAGGTGAAAAAAAACTGAGGACAAGATGTATTCTTTTGCTTACTAGTTTGTATTTTTCTCTTTTGCATTTAATAATTTAAATCTGCTTTAAGTTCTTTTTATTTCATGAATTTAAAACTTTTTTTCATTTTTAAGATGCTCTATAAATATGTGAAATATCTAAGAGTCCTTATTGACAACACACTGGTAAAGTAGGGCACAGTGCTTTCCCTGCAGTCAAATCTGTCAGAAGGCAGTACATGTTTAGTGGCTGTTCAAGACCCTGCTGCTGCTCAAGGCTTTGCTTGGTGCCAGAAAGTTAGAACTTTTGTCGCTGGGCCGTCTAGGTGTGGGTGACTGTGGCAGTGATTGCTTGCAGTGGGTCTGACCGACTAAGATCTAGTTCCTTGTGCCTGCTACCTTGGTTTGATGAACTGAACTATTGCCTCTTGGGCACAACGTTTGTTCACAGTGTGAGTACAGAGCTAGCAAAGTCTAAGCTGATACAAACAATGATTAATGGAGGAAACACTGTTGGGGTTCATCCTTTGAATCAGTTCATAAACTGAGGCACCATCTGTTCTCGGATCCCAAAGCAAATCCAGCAGAGTTATGCCCATGTCCTGGCCAATGTATTTCCTTCAATCGATTTTACAAAAACAATATCAATGATGATTTCATCATATTACTATGTATGAGAATATGTTGTGCACAATTTACCTGCTGGCATTTTACACTGGGTGTGATGCAGCCACCTTGCGAACCATCATATAATGACCATGAGTCTTCTAGCTGCTGAGGTAATTATCACCAGCCACTGAGTAAATTGGTATCACCATTGGAGGATTCAAATCACTGCAGCCTGCAAAGTGTTTTGAGATATACTAACATCGTGCGAAGATTTAATTGAATGTACATATCTTCTTTAGGTCAGCATGGAGTGTGATTTGGTCAGGGATTTACTATTCTCCAACTCCTTTGCCCTTCGAGATACAGATCAAGATCAAAGATGTTCTATAAGAAAAATGGAAGGTTACATGGGAGAGAAGGGTTAGGTTGATCCAAGAGTAGGTAAAGTGTCAGCACAAGATTTTGGGCTGAAGAGCTTTCAAAGTGCTGTACTCTGCTATGTCCTTCATTGTTGATTGGTAAAACCAGTAATAGGGTGGGTTTGGGGTGGAGAGAGGGATTGAAAGTGAAATCATTACCCATTACATATGAGTATGGTACTAGGGGTGCACCATAACTGGAGAATTTATGAACTTGAAGACATGAATAAGCCACTGAAGTTAAGAAAATCAAGTCAATGTCAAAGTTTATTAACCAAGTACGAATACACTCAGTGGCCACTTCATTAGCTACACCTGTACACCTGCTCGTTAACCAGTCAATTGCGTAGCAGCAACTCAATGCATAGAAGTATGCTTACATGGTCAGGAAGTTCAGTTGTTGCTAAGATCAAACATCAGAATGAGGAATAAATGTGATATAAATGGGTTTGACCATGGAATGATTGCTGATGACAGAAGGGGGGGTGGGGTCTGAGTATCTCAGAAACCACTGATTGCCTGGGATTTTCATGCACACCAGTCTCTAGAATTTACAGAGATCATTGCAAATAACAGAAACATCCAATGAGTAATAGTTCTGTGGGTGTGAACAGCTTGTAAATAAGAGCGGTCAGAGGAAAAATGTTAGACTGGATCAAGCTTACAGGAAGGTGGCAGTAATTCAAATAACCATGCGTTACAACAGTGGTGTGCAGAAGAACACTTCTGATGCAAAACACATCAAACCTTGAATTTGATTGGCCACACCAGAAGGAGACCATGGGCATACAATCAGTGGCCATCTTATTAGATACAGGGAGATCTTAATAGAGTGACCACTAATTGTACATCACAATATCCTACGTTGAGATTCATTAAAAAAATTATTGTATAATTTATGAGAAAACTATACAATCAACAAAGACTATGAACAAGGGAAGACAATTTGTGCAAAAAATACATAATTCTGAGAACATGAGCTGTTGAGTCCTTGAAAGTGAGTCTGCATTGTGGAATCAGTTCAGAGATTTGAGGTGAGTGAAGGTATCCATACTGGTTCAGGAGCCCAATGCTTGTAGGGTAATAAATGTTCATGAGCTAAGGTTCCTGTACTTTCTGCCTGATGGTAGTAGTGAGGAGAGAGCATGGCCTGGATGGTGAGGATCCATGATGGATTCTGCTTTCTTGTGACAGCACTAAAATTGTGGGGAGGGCTTTGCCTCTGACGGATGGGGCTTTCTCCGCTATTTTCTGATTCAAAAACCTGTTGCTGGATAGAGGTGGATTAAAATGAATCCATTGTCATGTTTTGAACAGTAAGGGGTTCTTCTTGAGAAGTACCCCTTTTCCAGCATTATTAAAGGCAATTGATTTCAGGTTCTGCTTGTGGGAGTTACCATCTATATTTTAAACATAGGGTAACTCTTCCACCATCTGTGCCATTACACAGCTGAAACTGATCTTCGCCAGAGAGGAAAACAGCTTTATTTACTACCTCCTCCATTAAGAATGATTCACAGGCAAAGGATGTCATGATTTTCAGAAACTGTAAAGCTAGAGAGAGAGATGACATCTTGGCTGAAAGCCTTGAAAACTTTATGAATTTTTAAGACAAATGTATAGTCCATGCATAAACAGCTTCCAGCTTTTCAACATAGCTTCTCACATTTGAGGACAGATTTTTCATGGGAAGCTCTTGGAGTCTGAGGTCTGTTGATTTCTTCATAACAAACAATGGGCTTCAATCTCCATGGGGTCCCATGTTAAACTCTGAAACATGGAAGCTGGATTCTGAAAATGCTTGTCAAATTTCACATTTGTTTGCAAGTACCTGATTCTCCATGGTTACTGATATCAAAAGCTATATAATTCTTTGGTATCTGCTCAATGGAAATTGGTTTATTGTGGTTATATGTTGATATACACTCAGCTATCACTTTATTAGGTGCATTTGTACACCAGCTCGCTAAAGCAAATGTCTAATCAGCCAGGAAGCAACTTGATCTGCCTTGATGCAGGCATGGTGATGCACCATCAATAACTCTCGGAGACGTGAGGCGAGATATAGGCTTTTATTGGCTGGAGGAGAGAGCACTATCAGCAGCAAGAGACCACCATACAACATCCTGAAGATTGAGGGAGGATACCTTTATACAGGGGTCTGTGGGAGGAGCCACAGGAGCAGTCAGCGGGGGGGGGGGGGGGGGTGGTATATGTAGTTCACCACACATGGTCAAGAGGTTCAGTTGTTGTTCAGACAAAACATTGGAATGGGGAAGAAATGTGATCTAAGTGACTTTGACTGTGGAATAATTGTTGGTGCTAGAACATGTTGGTTTGAGTATCTCAGTAACTGCTAATCTCTTGGGATTTTTACCCACACCAGTCTCTGGAGCTTACAGAGAATAGTGTGACAAACAAAAAATATCCAGTAGGTGGCAATTCTGTGGGTGAAAAGGCATTGTTAATGAGGGAGGTCAGGAGAATGGCCAGACTGATTCAAGCTGACTGGAAGGCAACAGTAACTCAAATAACCACATGTTACAACAATGGTGTGTTGAAGAGCAACTTTGGATGAAAAACACATTGACCCTTGAAGTGTATGGGTTACAGCAGCAGAAGACCATGAGCATACACTCAATGGCCACTTTAGTAGGTACAGGAGATCAGCGGCACAACTTTATTGAGGCCCACCACCTCGAGGGAGTCTTGATCATAAGCAGGCCGAAACTCCTGAAGACAGGTGGCAGATCAACTGCTGATCCCACTGGTGATAGCTCAGGACAGTTAACATCTTAGTTCAAGTGTATTTTCAATTCAATTCATGTGGATTCATTCATGAAGTTCATTCCAGTAAACTCTTATTCCTGTCCTCGATTTGAAGTACAATTGAGCCAGATCCTGAAATTCACAGAACAGTTGAATATAATTGGGGCTGAAAATGCTTCATGTTGTTTGCTACCTCGTCCACTGGTGTCCTGAAAGTGAGAAGAGTTGTGTCCAAAAATGCCCTGGTGTTGACATCTGTTGTGCCACAGACATTAAAGAAGATATCCATGGTAGGAAATCCCCAGCTCCCTATTTCTGGCCATTAGCAGCCTGACGAAAAGGACAATGGTTGCCTTTTGGATGGCAACCAAAACACTGCACCCAACAGGCAGAGATTATAGGCCACCCTTTATGGGGTCTGGACAATCAGGCTGCAGGTCCTACTCAGGAGGTTGCAGAGTCCAGTTACAAATTGGTTTCAGGAGGCAAATAGCTCCTGCACTGATCCTCAAATAAATCAATGAATCAAGTGTTGGTCCATGCACATGCTTGACTGGATAAGCCCTGTGATCAATCCCTTTCATCAACCGCCTCAGCTAATGTTTAGTTTGGATGTAATTGCATTTTCTTCTATGTCAATCCAGCTAAATCAGAGATTACTGACTGTTTTTATGCCACAGACTCCTACCACGAACCGAGGGACCCATGGACCCCAGGTTGGGGGCCCTTGATTGAAACAACAATGGCACCAGCAAATGATTTGAGTTTGTGATGGGCAGTGTGGGGGTGGGGGATGGTTGTTGGTGAGGCAGACCAAGTTAAACATAGCAGAATAAAACAACAGTAAATGGAATCTATGCATATTCTGGAACTCTGAAACAGAGATAGAAAATCCTGGAAACAGACAGTTGCTGTTTTCGTTTGAATACCTTTCATCAATGTGCTACTTCTTTTATAGATCCCACAGTGGACTTTGACATTTCTGGCATTGTTTGCCTTTGTTCAGAGAGAAACAAACTGGATACTCGGAATGAATTGGAATTTTACTATTCATAACAGTACACACAATACGAGTACGCAAAGTTGAATAGCTTATTGAAAGCAACTTGGAGTTGTATCAATCAGGTTGTATAGCTGGTGATGCTAGACTTTACTCAGTGGTTGGCTACTGGCTGGGCTTCTCAGCCGGGCTATTTAAATCCCCTTGTTGCTGACGCCTTTGGCTTTCTGTTTTAGATCTGTGATGCCCGTATCCTTGTAGCAGGCATGCTTCTGAACTCACTCAGCTACAGAGTTAAAATATCATTTGTGCAGAATTGGCAGTGACAAGAGTTGGAGTAAATGATTTTTCCCATCTTACCCATTCATTGGCTTTGCTCCCGCTAAGCAAGGTGAGTTAAAATCGGGGCAGTGTTCTACTCCACCCCCACCAAGCAAGTAGGTTTCTCTGATGACTCACCGTAGAAAGTAATGGACTTCTCCAGATGCAAGGCATGCACTTGCCAATTATACACCAAGTTCACAAGAACACCGCCTACTGCACTGGCATGACATTTCTATTCCCTGCATTCACTACAAAGATAGCTTTGCTGCGTGAACTTGCCTAATTAGTAGAAAATGGTGCATAGTTATGGGCAGTCTTGGAAAATGGGCTGGAACTATCTAAGCAAATTTCACTGAGAAACTGTAAACAGCAGTGAAGAAAGCAAGTTTTATTCTCGTCTTGAGAGATGCAACTTCAGGGCTTTGTTTTAATTTGAGGTGACTTTCTTCACAAATGTTCCTGACACAGACGGGATTTCAATTCATGACATTCGTAGCCATCCCAGAAAAGACACTTTAACGATGCTCTTGTTCAGCACGGTAGTTTAATAGGATTGCAGAAGGAACGTGAGATGAATGAAAGAGGAGTGAACAGTCCAAGGAGTGATGCTTTTTAAACCGAGGATTGATAAATGCAGCTACACACAATATTGAAGTTAGAATCGAACAGCAAGCTTTAATACCCATTTAATTTGTACTCCCCAGTAACAGTGTTATTACTTGATAACACCTCAGCACCCACACGTCCAGGTTCAGGAATAGTTATTACCCCTCAACCGTCAGGCTGTCGGACCAGAGGGGATATCTTCACTCACCCCAACACTGAGCTGAGCCTTACAGCCTATGGGCTCACTTTCAAGGACTCCTCATCTCATGTTCTTGACTTTTACTGCTTATTTATTTTGTACTTGCACAGTTTGCTGTCTTTTTGAACATTGATTGTTTGTCCATCCTGTTGGGTGCAGTCGGTTATTGATTCTATTGCACTTTTTGGATTGCCCGCAAGTAAAAGAATCTCAGGGTTGTGTATGGTGACATATATGTGTTTTATAATAAATTTACTTTGAACTTGAGCACATTTTTGCATACATAGAAATGAGAAAAAAATAATTTATTTTAAACTAAATTATCTGCCAGGAAATGAATGGGATTCAGTTGGTTATACATATTATGTCCTGTATACATGAATCTACAGTGACTGACCTTATGGCACTGTCCCTCTTCTATTGTTATTCTCTTTCTAATCCAATTGCCCCATACTCTTGCCACCCTCGCTGTAAGCTCCACCAGATCCATGAGACATGTACATTCCTCCATTTCTAACTTCCTGGGCGTCTCTGGATTTTAATTGCTCCATCAATGCAAGAGTACTTGCATCTATATAGCTCCAAACCTCTGGAGTTTCATCCATAACCATTTTTAGCTTCAACTTCTCCATCTCTGCTTAAAGCCTGTCTGAAATGATATCCGGATATTTTGCTATAAAGCCTCTATGGACATTTTTACTATGGTAAATGTGATACATAAATGCAGACTGTTGCTGTTAACTAACATGATTTTATCTGACCACAAAATGGAGTGGGGTGTAAAAGGGTCCACATTTCAAGTAGGCTTAATTCACTGCTCATTAGGGGCCTAAAACCCACTGACTGACTTCTGTGCAAAACAGAAGTTGGACAGAAAATACACATGATCAGAATTCTTTAATGTATTCTAAGATATTTCTTTTACTTCATCCAATATATAATATCTAAATAAAATAAATATCTCTACATTTTAAATAAATACTCTTGAAACAACTTTTTCTGATGGACTGAGCTGCCCTGGCTCAATAAGCTGAATATTTTGCTGAGTTTGGGATCAGGCCCTTCTGAAGGTTGGGCTTTGTTCCTTATAGGCCCATCAGGCTTTGTGACTATCATCTAAGTGAATACAGTCTGCATATGACCGGGCAGGTGGTAGGTAACCTGCTTTTGTTGCAGTAGCAGAATGAATCCCAGTCCACAGTTGATTCAGTAACACAGGTCTGCAGCAGGACCTTGATCCAAAGGATAATACATTCAGTAACGCAGCCCCTTCTCTTAGGCTGCACTGCATTGTTAATGAAGGCTTTGCTTGAAGTGCAGCTTAACCTCCTTTGTAAGAGACTAGTTGATGCTGAACTGGGATTTCAAGTGACCAACTTGATCACATGGCTAGTTTAGGACATAGAAAGGTCATTCCATTAGATTTGAAATACTAATCTTATGGTGTTATTATCATCAATTATCAATGGAGCCCCACATCATAAATTATTTTGGATGACGGAAGCTTTATTTTCCATTGTCTTAATTGAATTCAATTTAATTTTAGCTCTATATATCTTATTCAGCATTGAGTTCCAATCAACTTACATTTTTTTCATAATATATAAATGCAATGTTGTCACCAACAATCATCAATAGATTAGATTTAAGTCATGATAATTTGATGCTTGGTTACTTGGAATATGAAATATTGATGAAAAGTTCAGTCAAGCTTGGTTTATTTACTTTGCATGGCTTACCTGCTGATACAAGGGTTCAGGGATCTGCTTAGATATGAGGTTCACAGTAAAGATCGTTGAATATTGCACCACCACATAATTACAGTGTGAGAGTAAAATAACAAAATTTAATCATTTATACACACCTGAAATAATATGCTTCATGATACTCAGTGAAGATACAAGTAAACCCAGTCTAGATTATTGAATGTCAGATGTACACACCTGAAAATTTCAGATACATTTTAAAGTCTTCTTACTTATTCTAATTGATGGCAATGCTTATGATATAAATGGACA
This sequence comes from Hypanus sabinus, assembly GCF_030144855.1. NCBI lineage: Eukaryota > Metazoa > Chordata > Chondrichthyes > Myliobatiformes > Dasyatidae > Hypanus > Hypanus sabinus. The sequence goes on from NC_082712.1 coordinate 157,162,283, forward strand.
CAAATAAGAAGATGGCATAATGTGTTATTAAATGGGCAGCAAGAACAAACTTCTTAAAATGGATGCAACACACACAAAACAGGTCAGGTAGCACCTATAGGATGAAGTACTGTCGACGTTTTGGGCTGAAACCCTTCATTCTGACGAAGTCTCTCTGCCCAAAACGTCGACTACACTTCTCCCTATAGATGCTGCCTGGCCTACTGCGTTCCACCAGCATTTTGTGTGTGTTGCTTGAATTTCCAGCATCTGCAGATTTCCTCATGTTTGCGGTCTTAAAATGGATTATACTTTTAAGCCATTAAGCATTGCCATCAATTAGAAGATTCCTGAGAGAAGAGTAATTAATTTTTCTTCCCCATGAAAATAAACTTAAAAATCTAGCTGGTCTAGAAAAAAAAGGGCTCTGGAACTCACATTTTATTCCAGTGACCAGAACCTGATGCAGTAATGAATGTGCGATTAGGTTATTATATTATTTGTACTTCATCTGTTCTGGTTATTTATTACCATATTTCCTTGCTGTACAGCAATACTTGGGACTCTGCATCACTACAGCAATTTTGCAATTGTGAATCAGGTGAAACCATATCTGCAGAAGTTGGAAACTTGAAATGGAAACAAAAAGTGCTGGAAATTTTCAGTAGGCCAGGCAGCATCTATGGAGAGAGAATCGGAGGAAATGATTCAGCTAAGTGCCCCCTTCATCAGAACTGCTTTGTTAAATTTGCCCACTAAAATTCCACAATCTAAAATCTGCCCCAAATCCCTTTAACTTCTTACTGTTAGATAGATGGTGCTACAATGTATGAACAAGGACCGCTAGGCTGAATGACAGCTTCTTCTCCCATGCTGTTTGTCTTCTGAATACCCTAGAACCTACTATACATTATTCATGACAGCACCAGTAGCAGTAATAGTGTTGTCTTCTTAACTATATACCGTATATATATGTTATGTCAACTTTTACATCTACAGAATACAGTTTTATCTGTAAATATTATTGTGTTAATATTATTTTATGTGCTGTATATGATGTATATATATTTAAAATGTATTTTGCATCTTTGAACCTGAGGAACATTGTTTCATTTAGCTGTATATATGTGTACGGTTGAATGACAATAAATTTGAACTTGGACATGAAATTTGGATTAACCGTGTTATGGAGTATAATAAGATTAGAGGCAAGGGAAAAGGTGAACAATAAAAAGATATATCTGTGAATGGACAGGTTTAAGAGGACCAGAGATATGATACAAGTTCCGAGGGATGGTCGTAAGAAACACAAAACATGTCTATGTAAGTGACAACAGCACAATTTTGAGCAACATCTGCTGTCTGAAATGTGGCAGCAGTGGTTACAGTCTGAAATTGTTAAATTGCTAACCTTGGTAGATAAATAACTTACCAATAATTATTTGATTCAGTTAGAGTTTTCTTCTAGAGTTGGAACCTAGATGTTACTCCATCATTCCTACCTTGCTCTGCCTGTGTCTGTTTTTATCTAGCTGTTGGATTGGGCAGTACATGAACTTTAGGCAACATCAGCTAAAATAAAGGCACTAATTTTATTTGACCTTTCCAGAGTTTCTTTATTTGCAGAAGCAAACACATCTTTTGAAGCCAATATAAAGAACAATGAAATGCTACTTTAATATCACCTTTAGCCAGTGACTTTCATGATAATGGAAGTTTATTTAGCAGTTCATTTTTCCAACAGGTAAATTGGGCAACAGATATTTCAAAATGGGAATGATATTTGGGGGGCCCTTGAACTTTGTTCAAATGAACACCACTCTAAAGCATGACGCAGGAAGTAAAGACTGCACTGGAATTTATCAGATAAATCATGGCTCAGTCAGTTTCAGATAATCAGTTTTCTCTTTCAGTGCTACTTTATTCATGAATTTCAAGAAATAATCTCTAGAGACCACTGTCTAAGTTTTGTTCCTGTGTCAGCACTATAAAAAAAACATTTAGTGCGTCACATAGATTCCCAAATCAATAAAGTGCTGTTGGCCAGTAAACACAGAGTCCTGCACAATTCAGTGATGGTTTGCAATATTTATAAATAGCATGCATAAATTTTATCGACAATATCACAGGCTTTTCCTGACAAAACAGATGTCTAAATATTTATTGCATAATAAAAATTAAGCTAAATATTAGAGAAAGAAATTAGAAGTAATTTCTATTCAAAAATACGGAGAACTGAATTTCTTTAGTATTTCAGAAGTAAATCAAATATAAAAATACAAAATTAATTTAAATTCCTAATATAGTATTCATCAATAAAAATATCTCTCAGCAATTTTCTTTGTTTTCTCGTGTTAATATTTAATATGCAAAAACATTGAATATTATTTGATTATAGTAACTCACAGATTATTTTCTTCATGTAGATGAATGATATTTCATTTGGAAAGTCTGCTGATGTTTATGAGGATTTCCCTTCATAGTTCATTGAGACTAGTTGTTTATTAATGTAAGTGGCAGCTTGTAAAATCCCAGAGGTACTAAGAGTCTTTTGCTTTTCTTCTCACAGACATGCTGATAATTCCTTATATAACATTTTTTTCATAGAATCACCAATGATAATAATCATTGTCTGGAGTGAGATTTACATCGCCTCGTTAGAATCAACATTAGCTTAATAGGTCTATTTTAGGTTAATTCCTGAACATTGAATGCTGTCAGATTGATGCAAGACTGGAACATCTGGGGGAAAAAACAGTAACCAGATAATCTTTACCTTATCTCATCATCTCTGGCATCATTTGCTTTGGTCGAGCAATTCATTGAGTTGAGTTGACCTGGATTTAGCCTGCTACCTGGAGTTCTCACTCTTGCCCCATTTTTTGCCTGCATTTGTTCTCCAAGCTGACCCTTCAGCCCTCCTGTGTCAAGCGGTGAAGCTTCACCTGGCCTCAGCAGGGAGCAGGTCTCACATGTAGTGCTTAGGTCTCACCTCTTGGGTGTCCTTTATTTTGATTGGAGTATAAGATAAAGGTGTCTCCCCAACTGCTGGCAAAGGTAGCAAGACATTGTAATACTATTTTTAATGCCCCTAGTATTCAGCGGGGTTAAAAATTATATTTAAAAATATTTAAACTAAATTTAAAAATAAATTACACTATTAAACAATAAAAATGTTTAATACAACATAAAAATAAAGTAAAATAAATAATAAATAAATTATGGAACCATCTAACTCACAGGACAAGGGAAATTAATTGTCCTTTGCCATGTCATGTGGTCTGGGATCTCAGTGATAGGAATTTACAGCAGAAATGCTGGAGAAATTCAACACAATTGGACTTCGTCACTGGCCTTACTTGGAATCCAGTGATGAAGCAAAAGGACTATTTCACCAACATGTGTCTGCCACATGTCCTGGACACATAGTCCACCAAGTCAGAAGAAGTCCAGGACTTAGTTTTTGAGAGCCACTGAATACCAACCACAAGCAGATTGATTCAATCCCTTGTGTTCTATGCAGTTTGAGTTTTAGATCTACCATCCCTTTTTTAATGAAGAAACAAAAGCCTCTTTGTGTATATATATGCAGCACAATTTTTAATATTGTGCTCACATAACGTCTGGATTTAATGACAGGAGCAGCCACATAGTCAGTATTCATGCAGGAAGCTTGGGTGATAGGGGAGCTGCTTTAATTCTTATGTGATTTCATCAGACTGGCACAGGAAATAGACTTCTAGGCTCGTGCTGGGAGAACAGTAGTTGTGCAGTGGTCCGCACTCTGTGGCTGCTTGCAGAAGGATATGATTCAACAATTCCCGTGGTGGAGCGCATGTTTGTTCACAATAGCAGTACGGTAGACAAACACCTAAAAAAACTTCAGCAAACTTCTATAGATGTGTGGTGGAGAGCATATTGACTGGTTGCATCATGGCCTGGAATGGAAACTCCAGTGCCCTTGAATGGAAAATCTTAGAAAAAGTAATGGATACAGCCAGTCCATCACCTGCAAAGCCTTCTCCATCAGAGAGCACGTCTACACAGAGCGCAATTGCGGGAACGCAGCATCCATCATCAAGGACCCCACCACCCAGGCCACGCTCTCTTCTCATTGCTGCCATCAGGGTGAAGGTACAGGAGCCTTATGACTCACACCACCGGGTTCAGGAACAGTTTATCTCTTAACCATCAGGCTCTTGAACCAGAGGGGATAACTTTCGATTGTTTGAACAGCAGCTAGTCAGAGATCAGGAGCAAGAGAAGAGGTGATGCAGATGAGCCGGCGCGAGTGCATTAAAAAGTTTTGGCATTTGAACAGTGGTCATTGTTGAAGCAGGCAGTGTTAGTGTGTGGATTTGAGGCTTTAGCTCTTTGAGGCTTGAGTGAGAGAAGGCAAAAAGCTGTCAGTAGATTTTTTTCCCCAGTTTCTTTATTGTTTCCTTCTTTTTATTTGCTCAGTTAGAAGAGTGCCAGACAGGATGGTGGCATGCTCCTCTTGTGGGATGTGGGAAGGCAGGGAGACCCCCAGTGTTCCTGATGACTTCATCTGCAAGAGTGGATCCAGCTGCAGCTTCTAACGTTCCACATTAAAGACAGAGTTGGAAGTGGATGAACTCTGGATCATTCAGGAGGCTGAGGGGGTGATAGACAGGACATTAGGAGAGGTAATTACAGCCAAGGTAATAGGGGAGTCATTATTTAGGGTAAGAAAAAGGAGGGTCTGTGGATGAGAATGAGATTTCCAGGTGGAATTTTGCCTCCCGGGTGCCAGGGTCTGGGATATCTTGGATTGAGCCCTCAGCATTCCGAAGTGGGAGGGTGAGCTGCCAGAGGTCATGGTTCACGTAGGTACCAATGACATAGGTAGGAAGAGGGATGAGGTTCTGCAAAGTGAGTTCAGGAGTTAGGTACTAAGTTAAAAGACAGGACTTCCAGGGTTGTGATCTCAGGATTGCCAACCATGCCACATGCTAGTGAGCTCAGAACTAGGAAAACCATACAGTTTAACACAGGGTGGAGGAGATGGTGTAGGAGGGAGGGCTTCAGATTTTTGGATCATTGGGCTCTCTTCCATTGAAGGTGGGACCTACATAGAAGAGACAGTTGCACCTGAACTGCAAGGGAAATAATAACCTAGCAGGAAGGTTTGCTCATGCTGCATGGTGGGGTTTAAACTGGAGTTGCAAGGGGATGTGAACCTGAGAGCCAGAACAGACAGTGGAGTGTTTGTGGAGATAGATATTAAGATCTCAGACAAACTCAAGAATCAAAAGGCTGAGCATTGTGGGACTGATGTTCTGAGCTGCATATATTTCAATGCAAGAAATATTGTAGGAAATGCGGATGAGCTCAAGGCATGGAGCGAAACAGGCAATTATGATATTGTAGCCATTAGGAAGACTTGGTTGCAGGAGGGGCAGGACTGGCAGTTCAATATTCCAGGGCTCCTTTGTCTTGTACGTGATAGTGTGAAGACATGATAAAGGGATAGGGGAGCCATTACCAGTCAGGGAAAATATCACGGCAGTGCTCAGTTGGGACAGACTGGAAAACTTGTCTAGTGAGGCATTATGGGTGGAACTGAGGAATAAGAAAGGTATGACTACATTAATGGGGCTATATTATTGACCACCCACAGTCTGCGGGATTTAGAGAGACTGTTGCAAGAAATGTAAGGTTGTGATAGTAGGTGATTTTAACTTTCCACATATTGACTGAGTCTCCCCTACAGTAAAAGGACTAGATGGGATAAAGTTTGTCACATGTGTTAATCAGTACATAGACATCCCAATGAGTGAGAAAGTGCAGTTCTTGATCTCCTATTGGGGAGTGAGATGTTTGTGAAAGGGAACACTTGCATCGAGTGATCATAACACTATTAGTTTCAAAGTAATTATGGAAAAGAATAGGGCTGCTCTGCAGGTTGAGATTCTAAATTAGAGAAAGGCAAGAGAAAGTTATCTACATGTGGAGCCAAAAGAGATGGGAGAGATTTTAAGTGAACTTTTTGCATCTATATTTACTTGGGAGATGGACAGAGTCTACAGAAGTGAGGCAAAACAACAACGAGGTTATGGATCTTATACAGATTACAGAGGAGGAGGTGTTTGCTGCCTTGAGGCAAATTAGAGTGGAAAAATCCCTGGGGCCTGACAAAGTGTTCCCTCGGGCTCTGTGGGAAGCAAGGACAGAAATTGCCGGGGCCCTACCAGAGATATTTACATCATCCTTAGTGACAGGTGAGAACTGGAGGATAGCCAATGTTGATCTGCTTTAAGAAAGGCTCAGAGAATTAACCAGGAAATTGTAGGCCAGTGAACCTGACATCAGTAGTAAGAAAGTTATTGGAATGTATTCTAAGGGACCAAATATGTGTGAATTTGGGTAGACAGGCATTGATTAAGGATTGTCAGCATGGCTTTGTATGTGGTAGGTCATGTCTAACCAATCTTACAGAGTTTTTTTTTTGAGGAAGTTACTAGGAAAGTTAATGAAGCCAAGGCAGTGGATGTCACCTACATGGACTTCAGCAAGGCATTTGGCAAGTTCCACATGGGAAGTTGGTAAAGAAGTTCAGTTGCTTGGCATTTAAATGAGGTTGTAAATTGGATTAAACATTGGCTTTGTGAGAGGAGCCAGAGGATGGTAGTAGATGGTCGCCTCTCTGACTGGAGGCATGTGACTAGTGGAGTGCTGCAGAGATCAGAGCTGGTTCCATTGCTGTTTGTCATTGATATTAAAAATCTTGATCATAATGTGGTTAACTGGATCAGAAAATTTGCAGATGCCACCAAGGCTGAGAGTATAGTGGGCAGCGAGGAAACTATAAAAGCTTGTAGTGGAATCTGGACCATCTGGAAAAATGGGCTGAAAAATGGCAGATGGAATTTAATGCAGACAAGTGTGAGGTGTTGTACTTTAAAAGGACCAATCATGGTAGGTCTTACCCACTGAATGTTAGGGCACTGAGGAGTGCAGTAGAACAAAGGGAACTGGGAATGCAGGTCCATCATTTGTTGAAAGTCGTTTCACAGGTAGTTATGGTCATAAAGAAAGCTTTTTGCACATCAGCTTTCATAGATCAAACTACTGAGTACAGGAGTTGGGATTTTATGTTGAAGTTGTCTAAGGTATTGGTGAGGCTTGATTTTGAGTATTGTATGCAATTTTGGTCACCTTCCTACAGGACAGATATAAGTAAGTTTGAAAGACTACAGAAAAAATTTACAACAATGTTGCTGGGACTGACTGCCCTTTATTATGAGGCAAGATTGAACAGGTTAGAACTTTATTCCTTAGAACATAGTAGATTGAAGGGAGATTTGATAGAGTTCTAAAAAATCATGAGGGATGTAGATACGGTAAATTCAAGCAGGCTTTTTCCACTGACGTTGGATGAGAGGTCATAGGTTAAGGGTGAAAGCTGAAATGTTTAAGGGGAACATAAGGCAGAACTTCTTCACTCAGAGGGAGGAGAGACTGTGGAATGAGCTGCCAGTGCATGTGGTGGATGTGATTTGAATATCAATATTTAACAGAAGTTTGGATAGGTACATGGGTGGGAAGGCGATAGAGAGCTATGGTCTGGTACAGGTTGATGCCACTGGGCAAATTAAATGATTTGGCATGGATAAGGTGGGCAGCAGAGCCTGTTTCTGTGCTGCAGTCTAACTTCACTCGCTCCATCACTGAACTCTTCCTACAACCAGTGGACTCTTAATCTCATGTTCTCGATATTTATTGTTTATTTATTAATATCAATAATTTTTTCTCTTTTGTATTTGTACAGTTTCTTGTCTGTTTGTTCATCCTGTTGGGTAGTTTTTTATTGACTCTTATGTTTTGTGTATTTACTGAATATGCCTGCAGGAAAATAAATCTCAGGGTTGTATATGGTGACATACATGTACTTTGATAATAAATTTACTTTGATCTTTGGACTTGAATCGGTCCATGGACTGAGTGAAAGTGTGGCATCTGCATTGACGCTCTGATGAAGCAGTATTCCATGCAAATTTCTCCTGGATCCATGTGTACTCATTTCTTTTGGCAGAACAGGGAAGATAAGCCACATTAAACTTTTGGATTATGGGATACATGAACATGCAAAAAAAAAAGAAAAAAGCTAATACAAGAGATAAAAGGGATGAAGGTACAGTTGTAGTGAATGGAGAAAGTAAATTATTCCATAGCATGATGACCACACTCAATTTGGGCACAAATGAAAGTCTATGTCCATGCCATTTAACAAGACAGCTAAGTATTGAGTACCAAGCATCCTGTGCCTGTGTACATGTCCATCAATAGAATAAAACGTAGGAGTATTGGGTGTAAGCGGTCACTTTCCATGGTTTGGTTTTCACAAGTGGCCATGGTTACAGAACTCATCATTCTCATCAGGCCAAAATTGTTTCTTTCAATGGGCAAGCCATTTTTGCTCCTGTCTTGTGCCACCTTCTTCTGCGAGTGTCTGGGTAACGTGCCTGTGCCTGTTGTGTCTGAGTACACAAGCTGCGAGATGATGAGCCGATGTAAGCAACAGAGCTGACATCGTGATGGCAAGGAGAAGCAAATGAGGTGCAAATTTTCCTTGCCAGGAATGCTGTTGTCATTCAGGATGATGAAGCTATGTTGATGAACAGTGTCTAAGGTTGGTGCTTTGTTTGGTGGGGATTTGAAGGTGCATTTACTTACCATTCAATTTATTCCAAGATAATATAAAATTCTTGGAATTACACACACAAAATTTGCATTGGTAATGGCATTATTTACATGTAGGAAAATATGTTGAGAAGCTTATCTTACATACTGTTCATACAGATCAAATCATTACACAGTGCATTTAAGTAGAAGGGATAAGCCAAAACAGCAAAGAATAGGGAGTAAAAGCTACACAGTGCAATTAGAGCAAACAATAAATTACAAGATCATAAGACCATAAGATATAGGAACAGGATTAGGATTCTCAGCCTTCTTCGGTAACCCTTTATGCTCTGACCAATCACAAATCTATCATTCTCTGCCTTAAGTATACATAAAGATTTGGCCTCCACAGCTACATGTGGCAAAGAATTCCACAGATTCACCACTCTCCAGCTGAAGAAGAAGATTGTAAAGTGAGGTAGATTCTAAAGTCAGGAAGAGCTCAGCAGGTCAGGCAGCATTTATGGAGGGAAATGTGCAGTCAAACTGAAACCCTTCATCAGGACTGGAAAGCAGGGGGTCGGAAAGCAGGATTAAAAAAAAAACAGGTGTGAGAGTGGGAAGGTGCACAAAGCAGGAAATGGGTGACTCCAGGGTGGGCAGAGGAAGGTTGATAGTTGGGGAAAGGTTTATGAAAGGGGATAATGAGAGAAGATAGGATGTGTCAGCTGGAAGAAGCCAAGTACTGAAGAAGAAGCCACCTGATAGAAGAGGATAGTAGACCGTGGAATAAAGTGGAGGCGGTGCGTAAACAGAGAGAGATGGTTATGGGAGGGGGGAGAGAAAGGGTGAGAGGCCCACTGGAATGAGGGAAAACATAGGGGGAGGGGACAGAAACAAAGAAAACGAGAAGGGAGTGGTTAACAGAAGTCAGAGAAATCAATGTTGATGTTGGAGTCATCCAGCTGGCAGTGCCCATGAGGACTAACCCTTGTCACATTTTTGAATTATGTTCCAGATCATAAATTTTGTTTCTCTCTTTATAGTTGCTGCCTGACATACTGAGCACTTATTTTTTCTTTCTATTTAATATTTCCAGCACCTACACATTTCACCTCAGTATTATCCTCAACACCTTCTTTACAATAAGATCAAACAGACTTTAAGTCGTACAGTCAGGATTTAGATTCCATTTGTCCATAAGACCATAAGACAGAGGAGCAGAATTGGGCCTTTCGGCCTATTGAATACACTCTACCATTCCATCATGGTTGATCCCGGATCCCACTCAACTCCCTACACCTGCCTTCTCGCCATTTCCTTTGATGACCTGACCAATCAGGAAACTATCAACTTCTGCTTTAAGTATACCCACGGACTTGGAACCACCGCTATCTGTGGTAGAGCATTCCACAGATTCACCACTCTCTGGCTAAAAGAAAAAAAATCCTCCTTACCTCTGTTCTAAAGATTTCCCCTGAATTTTGAGGCTGTTCCCTCTAGTTCTGGACACCCTCACCATAGGAAACATCCTCTCTACATCTACCTTGTCTAGTCCTTTCAACATTCGGTAGGCTTCAATGAGATCCCCATGCATTCTTCTAAATTCTAGTGAGTACAGGCCCAAAGCTGCCAAACGCTCCTCATATGTTAACCCTTTCAATCCTGGAATCATCCTCGTGAACCTCACTAGACTCACTCCAATGACAACTCATCCTTTGAGATATGAGGCCCAAAACTGTTGACAATATTCTAAGTGCAGCCTGGCCAGTGCCTGATAAACCCTTGGTATTATCTCCTTGCTTTTATGTTCTATTCCCCTTGAAATAAATGCCAATATTGCATTTGCCTTCTTTATCACAGACTCAACCTGCAAATTAATCTTCTGGGAGTCTTGCACGAGGACTCCCAAGTCCCTTTGCACCTCTGATGTTTGAATTTTCTCAAAATTTAGATAATAGTTTACACCATTGTTTCTTTTATGAAAATACATTATCATACATTTCCCAACACTGTATTCCATCTGCCACTTCTTTGCCCATTCTTCCAATTTGTTTAAGTCCTGCTGTAATCGCACTACTTCCTCAGCAGTACCTACCACCCCACTTATTTTCGTATCATCTGCAAACTTTACCACAAAACCATCAATTCCATTATTTAAATCATTAACAAACAATGTGAAAAGTAGCAGTCCCAATTCTGACCCCTGAGGAACATCACTTAGGTCACTAGCAGTCAACCAAAAAAGGCACCTTTTTTTTCCCCCCACTCCTGCCTGACAGCCATTCTTCTATCCATACCTGAATCTTTCCTGTAACGCCATGAGATTTTATCTTGTTTGGCAGCCTCATGTGTGGCACCTTATCAAATGCCTTCTGAACATTCAAGTAAGTGACATCCACTGCCTCTCCTTTGTCCACCCTTCTTGCTACTTCCTCGAAGAACTAACAGATCTGTCAGGCAAGATTTCTCTTTACAGAAACAATGCTGACTTTGACTTGTTTTATCATCAGTCTCCTAGCATTCCAAAGTCCTATCCTTAGTAATAGACTCCAACACTTTCCCAACACTGAGGTTAGACTTATTGGCCTATAATTTCCTTTCTTTTGACTTCCTCCCTTCTTAAAGAGTGGAGTGACATTTGCAGATTTTCAGATCTCCAGGACCAAGCCAGAATTAAGTGATTCTTGAAAGATCATGACAAATATATCTGTTACCTTTTCAGCAATCTCTCTCAGGACTCTAGGATGTAGTCCATCTGGTCCAAATGACTTATCCACCTTAAGACCTTTGAGTTTGCTCGCACTTTCTCCTTTGTAATAGTAATGGTACTCACTCCTGCTCCCTGACACTCACAGACCACTGGCACACTGCTAGTGTCTTCCACAGTGAAGACTGAAGCAAAGTACTTATAAAGTTCATCTGTTGTTTCTTTGTCTCCCTTTATTACCTCACCAGCATCGATTTCCAATTGTCCAGTATCAACTCTCACTTCCCTTTTATTCTTCATATAACCGAAAACACAGTATCCTGCTATATATTATTTGCTAGTTTGCCCTCATATTTAATCTTTCCCTTCTTTAGGCTTTTTAGTTTCCTTTTGATGGATTTTAAAAAGTCTCCAGTCATCCAACATCCTACTCACTTTTGCTACATTATAAGCCTTTCCTTGGGTTTTATGTCATACTTAACCTTCTTTGCAGCCACAGTTGCCTAGCCTTGCTGTTTGACAACTTATTCCTCTGTGGGACATATCTATCCTGTGCCTTGAGACCTATTCCCAGAAACTTCAGCCATCTCTGCTCTGCTGTATTCCCTGCCGGTATCCCCCCCTCCAATCCTCTTGGGCAAGCTCCTCTCTCATACCTCTAATTCCCTTTATTCCATTGTGATACTGATACATGTGTGTGGTGAACTACATATACCTGTCTGGACATGCCCCCCCCCCACCCCCCGCTGACTGCTCCTGTGGCTCCTCCCACGGACCCTGGTATAAAGGCGATTGGGGACTCTGCCCCGGTCTCAGTCTCCAGAATGCAGTGTGGTGGTCAATTGCTGCTTGTTCTTTCTTCCAGCCAATAAAAGCCAATATCTCACCTCACGTCTCAGATAGTTATTGATGGTGCATCAATATGACTTATGGTTCTCCATCTCAAGTTGCAGTATGAATTCAATCATATTATGGTCACAGCCTCCTAAGGGTTCCATTACCTTAAGCTTCCTGATAAACAACACCCAGTCTAAGACAGCATTTCCCTGAGTAGCTCAAGCACAAACTGCTCCAGAAAGCCATCTCGTAGGGCTTCAAGAAATTCCCTCTCTTGAGATCTGACACCAACCTGATTTTCCCAATCCCCTTGCATGTTGAAGTCCCCCATTACAATTGTGACATTACCCTTATAACATCCCTTTCCAGCTCCCTTTGCAATCTCAATCCCACATCTTGGCTACTATTTGGAGGCCAACATGTGATTCCCATAATGATTTTTTTTACCCTTACAGCTTCTTAACTCCACCCACAAAGATTCAACATTCTCTGACTTTATATCACCTCTTTCTAAAGATGTAATTCCATCTCTTACCATCAGAGCTACACCATCGCCTATGCCTTCCTCACTGTTTTTTCGATACAAAGTATATCCTTTGATGTTCAGCTCCCAACTATGACATTCTTTCATCTATGACTCAGTGATGCTCGCAACATCATACTAACCAATCTGTAATTGCAACACGAGTTTGTCTACCTTATTCTGAATGCTACACGTATTTAAATACAGCAGCTTCAGTCCTGCGTTCTTCACAATTTGCATTTTGCCTCTGTGGTACAATTTAACTCTTTGCGTTGTCTGCATTTGTACCCAGTTATTGGCTTGTCCTTCCTTACATTCATATTACTTCCATCATCTACTTGTAAACCTGCTGGCTCCTTCCCAGCTCTATCATACTGGTTCTCATCCCCATGGCACATTAGTTTAAATCACTCCCAACTGCTCTAGCAAACCTACCTGCAAGGATTCAAGTGCAACCCATCACTCTTGCACAAGTCTCACCTGCCCCAGAAGAGTAGCCAATGAATCCCTGCCTCCTGCTCCAATTCTTTAGCCGTACATTATCTCCCACCTCATTCTAGTCCTGTCCTCACTGTCACTTGACACAGGCCACAATCCCAAGGTTACTACCCTTGAGGTCCTGCTTCTCAGTTTCCTGCCTTTTTTTCAGAACATCCTCCCTTTTTCTACCTATGTTGTTGCTACCAATATGTGCCACAACTTCTGGCTGCTCACCCTCCTTTTTCAGGACATTGTGGGCACGTTCAGGAACAATGTGGATCCTTGCACCTGGGAGGCAAACTGCCATCCTGGTTTCCTTTTTGTGTCCACAGAATCACCTATCTGACCGCCTAACTAAAGAGTTCCCTGTTACTGCTGCCATCCTCTTTAGTTCCCTATCTTTGTGAGTCACAGGGCCAGACTCCATGCCAGAGGCTTGGCCATTATTGCTTCCCTCAGGTAGGTCGACCCCTCCAACAGTACTCGAAATAGAGTACTTATGGTTGAGGTGGATAACCACGGGGTGCTCTTCACTATCTGACACTTTCCCTTCCCTCTCTTGACAGGCACCCATTTATCTGTCACCTGTAGCCTTGGGGTGACTAGCTCCCTGTAACTCCTGTCCATCATCTCCTCAATTTCCATAAAAAGCTGAAGGTTATCAAGCCGCAGCTCTAGTTCTCTAACAAGGTCTCGAAGGAGCTGCATTTCAGTACACATGGTGCAGATGTGGCCAATGGTGAGGCTGGAAATCCCACGTCTGACACCCAAAACAGAACTCTGGCCCTGCAGACATACCCCTTATTCTTTCAAGCATTAAATAAGAAACAGAAATAAGAAATAAACTTAGTAATTCACTAAATTAGTTTTCTGGCAAATGGATGCAATCAAATAACATATGTTGTGCGTCCACATTATAATTGTATGTAGAGTTTCAGGTACCTGCTTTTATTCTTCTTGCCTTCTTCAAAGTTACTGAGATGATTTTCTTCTGGTGATGAGGCCAATCTAGGAACCTCAGGCTCTTCTACAGATGGGAAGAAATGGTTGATGAGACGAGCAGTGGATAGTTTGTGAGGATTTGCATTCCTCTGTCATTTACATAGGGCTTCTAGATGCCCCATATACATGGGCTCCAGGTTCCCAAAACCCTCCTGAATGCTGCTTCTCCACTGAACAGAGTCAGGAGGCAGAACGCATTTTTTTGAAGAAGGCTTTGAGTACACCTTTAAATTATTTCCTCTATCCACCAATAATCACTTCATGTGACAAAACTTGGAATGGAATGTTTGCCCTGAGAGCCTAATGTTACTCAAGCAATGGGACCTGCCTGTGAGATAGCTGAATGTCACTGATCTTCAGTGTTGGTCTTGTGTAGGACACCAGTATTGGTTTACTTATCCTTCTGGTGAATTTAGCATTAATGGAATCTTTCCCGTACCTTGAGGAGTCTATTACAGCTATCACAGGTCCAGGGCAGCGCAGTGCATAGTGGTTCATGCAATGTTATAACAGCTACCCAGCAACCCAGTTCAATTCAGCTGCTGTCTGGTGGAAGGGATTTGTACGTTCTCCTGTGACGGCATGTGTTTCCTCCCACATTCCAAAGATATAAAGGTTAGTAGGCTAATTGATCATAAGGGTGTAATTGGACAGTATGGGTTTGATGGGCCAGAAGGGCCTGTTAAAATGCTGTACCTCTGAATAAATAGATAATAAAACAGAATTTGCTTTGGAAGGTCAAATTTGTAGGTAGAATACAAGATTAATGCATGATTCTTGGCAGTGTGGATGAACAGAGGGATCTTACGTTCATATATCTTTCGAAGTTGCTGCATAAGTTGATAGGGTGGTTAAGAAGGCCTATGGTGTGTTGGCCTTCATTGATTTGGGGATGAGGTTCAAGAGCTGAGAGGTAATGTTGCAGCTCTATAAAACCCTGGTTGGACCATATTTGGAATATTAAAGAAGGGTCTCGGCCTGAAACATCAACTGTTTATTTGTTTCCATAGATGCTGCCTGACCTGCTGAATCCCTTCAATGCAGTGTGGGTGCTGCTTTGGATTTCCAGTATCTACAGACTTTCTTGTGCTTGGAGTATTGTGTTCTGTTCTGGTTGCCTTGTTATAGGAAGGATGCAGAGGCTTTGAAGACGGTGCAGAAGAGGTTTACCAGGATACTGCCTGGATTAGAGAGCTTGTCTTATGAGAATAGACTAAGTGACCTAGGGCTTTTCTCTTTGCTGCGAGGGAGGATGAGAGATGACTTGATGGAGGTATAGAAGATTATCACTCATTTTTATTGCAACAGCAACAAATTACGTTCAGTACAACCAGTTGCCGATCACATTTTGACTGTTTAACCCAGCCACTCCCCAGCCCTCATTCCCATCCCCCTCTCCACCCCTCTCCCCTCCACCAACCAACTGAATAGTAGTGCGTACACAGACAGAGCATTCCTATTTTAACAGCAGATCTTTTAAGTTAGATATCAAATTTGTCCACATTAATATTGTGTTTGGTCGTGAACCATTTACTCTTGCTGATGATAATTCCACAGAAGAAATGTACAAAAAGCTCCGAAGTCAGTGAGTACTTGAAATATCATGGGGAGGTTTCCAACGTTGGACTCCAATCTTCTTAACTCCAGTCAAGCCTGCCAGCCAGATTTTGTGTGTTTTTTTTCCGTAAGGGAAAGGTGGGAGTCATCATTTAGAAGATGTACAGTGGGGTCCAGTGGTAATTGTACCCCCATTAGTTCTGTAAGAGTACTGATAACCTTCCCCCACAAACCAAAAACCCCTGGACATTCTCATACAACATATATAAAAGAGCTAACGGTTCCATGGGGGCAAAATGAGCAATATAGGTCAGGAACCAGTCCCATTTGATGCCTAACTCTCGGTGTTAGATAGGTTCTATAACAAAATTTCAAGTGTATATACCAATGATTTGGGTTTTTTAAAGCACCGGCAGCATTATCCCAAATTGCATCCCAGTTTAAGTCTCGTCCCAATTCAGATAAGTCCCTATCGCAGGCTTTCATTCCTGATGTGGGCATATACCTCTGGGAATTTAATTTGTCATAGATATATGACACTATCTATCTTGGAGCACTCTGTATCCAACTTAAAATGGGATGGTCATTTAAATCTGACCCCCAGGGAAACCCGTAGGCTTTACAAGCTGATCTTACTCTAAAGTAGAAAAAAGTGTTTATCACTATTATATCAAGATACCAGTTCTTGCAAGCTAAGGAGGTTTTGAAGATAATAAGAGGTATAGATTGCATGGATAGCCAGAGACTTTTTCCACCCCCAGAGTGGAAATGGCTAATATCAAGGCACATCACTTAAGATGATTGGAAGAAAGTATAGGGGGGATATCAGAGGTGAATTCTTTACACAGAGAGTGGTAGAGGCAAATACAATATGGGCTCTTGGATAGGCGTATGGTGATAGCAAACTCTTAGATAGACCTATGGATGATAGAAAAATGGAGAGACATATAGGAGGGAAGGGTTAGATTGCTCTTAAAGTTAAAAGGTCAGCACAACATTGTGGGCCAAAGGGCCAGTGCTGTGCTGTAGTGTTCAACGTTCTATGTTTCACGTTCTAGAAGAATACAGGGGTGGGGGTCAGGGGTCAGTAGGTCATTATGAGTTTTGTGCCAACTTCTAGTTCATATTGGAATACAATACCAGGAAGGACAATAAAAAAAGCACACGTGTGGTGACGACTTTGTAACAGATAGAATGGAAGACAAGGTACAGATGACCATCTTGTATGGCTGGTTGCACCACTTCTGCACGATCCCGTCCTTTGCAACAGTGTGCAGTAAATTGAAGGGGCTGATGTCCAATGGAGGAAAAGCTGGATTGTCTATTCCCTTGCTGGAGATGGTTGGAAGTGTTTCCGCCTTGGCTTTGGCACTCATATGGTGGCCCATTCTTTCTTTAGTAAAACCCATATTTAGACGTGGAGGGACCTCAGTTTTGATAAGCTCTGTTGATTATATGATTTCTTAGCTCTGTCTGCTGCACATGATCTGGCTGACACTTTGTTAGGAATTCCTATTGCTGCTCATGTCATGTCCTGCAATCTTCATTGAACCAGATTTGGTCATCTGGCTTCATAGTAATTGCTGAACAATGGAAGTGCTGGACCACGAGGTCACAAATTGTGCTGGGATGCAATTTACCCACATGAAACAAAATATTTATGGATAATAAACTATGACATTGGTTCTGATGTCTGCTGTCTGGCAGTTTCATGGAACAATTTTTAAAGGAAAAGAAGAATAATAATATAAGTCACATCATTTGTCATCCTAATGAGCTGACAGATCTTTGTGGATACAGTATGAAAATTAGTATTGGTTTATTATTGAAAGAAAGAATAGCTTTATTTGTTACATGTGCATCAAAACATTAAAACATAATGAAATGCATTGTCTTTGTGTCAATGACCAAGACAGTCTGAGGATTGTACCGGGGCAGCCCTGAAGTGTTGCCGCACTTCCAGTGCCCACTCATTCACCCTAACCATCGAAGATCCATGTCTTTTAGATGTTGGAGGAAAGCAAAGCTCCCAGAGGAAACCCACGCAGTGACTGGAAGAATGAACAAACTCTCTAAAGACAGCGGAGTGAAGCAAAGCCTGAATGGTGATGGCTGGTGCTGTAAAGTAGTTGCGCTAACCGCTATTCGACACTACTGTGTTGCTATTGTCATGTGCACTAAAATACAGTGAAAGGTTTGACTTGCATACTGTTTATACAGATCAAACCATTACACAGTGCAATGAGCTAGAATAAGGCAAAACAATCACAATGCAGAATGAAATAGAAAAGCTATCAACAGAATACAGTAAACAATAAAGTATAAGATTATAAGGAGGTAAATATGTGTGGAAGTGCTGGAAAGAAATGGATGTGACATTTTACAATTCTATTGGGAAACCTCTCCCATCATTTTTGAGGTCCTCTGCTGATCAGAGACATTTGGAACATTCTGATAATTTGAAATATTTTATTAAATCATAAGTTGGAGATCAACAAAATAATTATAAGTTACTCTGTGCTGAGTGATGACATCTGCCACTTCAAATCATTTTGATATTCAATTGGTGAAGGGCATCAGACCTAACTGGTACCTACTATAGGTTTGTCAGTGTATCTATGATCACCCTTTAATAAATTGTTGGAAAGCTTGTCACCATTTCAAAATAAAAGAAATAAACATACTTTTTAGTTGTTATATATTGCTATCATCTTGGCACTGGGTACCCAACATCACCTCCCCCTTAGAAGATATGATTGTCACCTTCATTTTCACCTCCGATTTTCAGCCAAAAATTGACAGCTCGTTCTGCCAGACCTCTGCCACAACCTCTAAATATTTCTTCTAAACCGTGACATTTATAAACAATTCAAGTATCTCTGAAAATTTTTTTGAAAATTAGTTTGCTTGATGATAAGGAAATGATACCTTTTAATTTAATCTTGTAAATTAATTAAGTTTTAATCAGGATGTTTAATAAAAAAAACTAGCTTCACTTGGCTTTTCAATGCAGGTTAGTGACCCAATCAAATGAATGGGATGTTCTCGATATGTCAATCATGATTGGTCTAAAACTAAGGACTTGGAGGCTCCATTGGACTTGGTCCTGGTGAAACAGGATTTTTGGAAACGCCGCTATATGCCCTCTATCAAGCTTGAGCACATGTACATTGTACACTTACTAAAACAGAACTGGTGGCTGAAAATCAACACTATTCAGCTCCATATTGATCAACAACAGAACAGATTTGAATTCACGAGGTGCCTTATCCTTAACAATATGTTTCAAAGCATTTTGAAAGAGCAAACTCAATAAAACTATTTCACAGCAAACCACCAAAATGATATCAGAGCATGAGCCATAGCTGAAACATTTGCCATGCATTTCATAGCCCATAGCAACATCAAGGAGTGAAGAAAACACAACTACCTGAATTAAGCTCAATGTCAAAGTCAGCCCCATTCTCAGAAAGTATGCTTGAAAGGTTTTTGCCCCTGTGAGCCAGATTGTGTATTAATGAGTGGACTGTGGCCCAGATAAATACCATAAAAAACTTGAAATATTGGAATTATCCATTTAAATACATCTAGTTAATCTAGATGTATTTAATCTAGAAAATCATTTGTACTTACTTAGCCGATTAGTAATCAAAGAACTCAGTTTAGTTGCAATTTATTTCAATCAAGGGATCTTTTGAATTTATCAAAAGGACACAAAAAATCTTTAAACATAAAACGTATGAATGTGATGCATTGAATGGTGGTAAATTAAATATAATAAAAAGAAAATTTTAATGCAAACAGTCGATAAATCAACGCGAAACTTGATGCTGTTTGTTGCTTGAAAGTTTCTCAATACTGGGTGTCAGACTTGTTGATGCCAAGAGCAAGACATTATCCTGATGGATATCAGTCAATCTTGTCCTCAAATGGTTCTTGGTGTGCTTCATTTTTGAAAACAATTGCTCACACAGACAAGTGTTGCTGAACAATGATGCCATTTTTTTAAACGGTCCACTGGGTTAGAATACTTCCCACTTGGATGAATATATTTTCCATAGAAGTCAAGCACTGACACATCTTCAGAATGAAATTTCGATCTCAATATGTCGTCACACTGCATCTCAGTCAATTCCAATTGAAAAGTTTCTGATGCAGTGTCCACTTCCACATCAAATGGAGTAGCAAATAGCTTGAACTCATTTGCATGCAGGCAAAAATCAGCAAAATGAGATGAAAACTCTTTTCTCAATTCTTGGACCATATTCACAAAAATGCCTGGATCTTGTGCTTTACTTTTCTGAAAAGTGGGAAAATGTGCACAATTTCCTTTTTGAAGCTGGTACTCCCACAAATGCAACCTTTTTTCAAAGGCCACAATATGACCATACATCTCATGTATCCATTGATTTTATCCTTGAAGTTGTAAATACAAGTAATTTAAATGAGATGTAATGACAAGATTCCAAGGTTGCAAGCCAATCAGGATCATGAAAATGTGAAGCATCCTCATTTTTGCTTTCAAGGAATATTGCCACCTCTTCATGCAATGCAAATACTCTTTCCAACATTGACCCTCGGCTAAGCCAGCATACATTGCAGAAATAAGCCAGGTCCCCATATTCTGCCTCCATATCCAACAAAAACTGCTGAAACTGGCGATGATTCAATCCATGAGATAGGATCAGATTCACTGCCTTCACAACAATGTCCATAACATCCTTTATTTTCAAAGACTTGGCACATAATGACTCTTGACGGTTAATGCAATGAATTTTAACCAGTTTCTGTGCGATTCCATTTGTCCCTGCAGCAATGTGATGATGCCTTTTTTTCTGTCCCACCATTGCTGGTGCCCCATCAGTTGTGATGCCAATTAACTTCGACACGTTAAGTTTCATTTCCGACATAATTTTCAACAAAGCTTCAAAAAAAATGTCTGCTCCAGTAATCGTGTCCTTCATAGGAATTAATAGAATAAACTCTTTAAAAATTTGAAAAGTTGCGGTCTCTCCTCACACAAACACTGCAAGTTGAGCAGTGTCTCTCAAGTCTGTGGTCTCATCAAGCACAATCGAAAAAAATTGCAATCCATTGCAGGCATCCCTTAAACAACTTTTAACATCTGCTGAGATTTCTTCAATTCGCTGTGTGATCGTTCTTGATGACAGACTGATAGGTGCAAATAAAGATTTCTTTTCAGGACAAACAATATCCACTACTGCCGGTAAACATTATTTGACAAACTCTCCATCTGTAAATGGCTTCATCTTTTCTGCAATATGTTTTGAGACTCCATAGCTGGTACGGGTATTTCCTTCATTTTCACTGCTTTTCTTGGCAAAAGAACAACTAGCTAGTTCCGAAACGAGCCTTCATTCGCGCAACTTCATCCTTCCTTATTTGCCCAGCAAACTTGTTAAAATTTCCAGTATGGTGGGTCTCGTAAATGTTCCCTGATATTTGCCATCTTCTTCATAGCAACATTTTCTAGGCAAATGAGACAAACTGGTTTCCTAGCTTGCTCGACAAAGAGGTAATCTGGTGTCCAAGTGTCTTTGAAATTCCGGCACTCAGTGTCTACCTTTCTGCGTTTTATATTCATTGCCACTGGAATTTTTTTTTCTTTGATTTTATTCTGAAACGCGAGTTATTCAACAAGTTTCGTAGCACATGTAAATATCTGGATATTTAGCATGGAGTTCTTGTTAAAGCAGTGACGCTGCTTCTGTTCACAAATTTGAACGATCCCATCTGAGAACCTGTGCGTGCACAGACAGTATCTAATACATATTAATAAGGTAGTCTGCCTTCCCGTCATTCATGTTTGGTTTGGAACAAAACGGAACCTGGGGCCATGCATGTCCGTCAATGTGGTTGCGTGAAACACTCAGAATAAGGAAAAATCGCTCGTGGGCCGGATAAGCACAGTATCCAGATATTTGCTTGCGGGCCAGTCAAAATACCCTTGGGCCATAGGTTGCCTACCCCTGCTTTAGATGTTTGGTGATTTTGTCTTCTGTCTATATTGGCTATATTGTGTGGGGACCAAACTTTTTCTTGATAACTCCCTACTAACTTAATTTGCCTCAGGAAGATGC
This sequence comes from Hypanus sabinus, assembly GCF_030144855.1. NCBI lineage: Eukaryota > Metazoa > Chordata > Chondrichthyes > Myliobatiformes > Dasyatidae > Hypanus > Hypanus sabinus. The sequence goes on from NC_082712.1 coordinate 157,184,118, forward strand.
CTCCTGTGCATCCTGTTCTTTAGAATCTTGTGCAGGTTCCTCTACCCTTGGGCAGACTGTAACAGAATCCTTTCTCATTACTTTTGCATACACTTTCCCTGTCAGCACTTCCCAGTAGTTTAAAGAGTGTTGATTGTATTGTGATGTGTCTTTTTAAGGATTATTCTCTGAAGTCAGAGTTGTGAGAGAAAGTGCTACTAAAATGAGAAATTCATTACTTAAGGCCTATTTTCCTGAAGCACAATAAGATTATATGATGTTTGCTTACTGTTTTCAAACTTCATGATACCTTTAGAGCATTTCATAACTGAATTACATTGTCTTGGACACTTTCACTATTTCTGGATGAGTGTAGACATGACTTTCTCAATCAGGAAGGAGTGAAATCATGAAGAGATTTGAAAATAAGAAAGGATTTTCAAGTGAAATAACCAGCAAATCACTAAATACATGAGAGTTGGTTGAATAAGGGCTTTATCACTATTGGTGTCAATGAAAGGTACATGGCAGATGTTGCTTCAGATCTCAGTATCAAAGACTATCCCTCCTCTGTACAAAAGCAGCATTTCACTGACTGGAATATCTTTTCTTTGATTAAATCTATTAGGGACAGCACAAAAAGTACAAAAGCAGTTTGAAGATCACTTTAAATGTACATATTTTCTTGAATAATTGAAAGAAACAGTGAAAAGGGAAGGCACAGTCACAAGCCTGATAACAAGAGGGTAAAGAGCCATTCAGTGCTTTAAGTTAGAGCAGCAAGACCTGAGAGAATAGATAGCTCTGATAGTTTCTAAATCAAAATATTGAAAGGAGACTGACACTAGAGGCATCACAGTAGTACAGTAGATAATACAATGCTTCACAGTACTGTACAGGTGATCCAGGTTCAATTCCCGCTGCTGCCTGTAAAGTATTTGTACATTCTCCCCGTGACTGCATAGGTTTCTCCTGGGTACTCTGGTTTCCTTTCACAGTTCGAAGACTGGTACTAGCTTCTACCTGTTGGTTGGTTAATTGTTCATTGTAAAAAATTGTTCTATGATTAGGGTAGGATTAAATTAGGGAGAATTGCTGCATGGTGTGGCTCAATTGGCTGACAGGGCATATTCCGTGCTATGTATCAATAAATATACGAACAAATAAAGGTAACTGACCAAATGATACTAAATTTAGAAGATACAGCACTACAAATATTTTGGACAAAACTAATCACTTTAGATTTTATACATAATAGATGAAAAAAAAGACTCAAATACAGACCCTGCACAAGTAAAAGCATTCATAAGCTCAAGAGTTTCAGTAGATGCTGGAAATCTTGAGCAACACACACAAAATACTGGAGGAGCTCAGCAAGATAGATAGCATCTAGGAAGGAGAATGATCGGGCCAAGACCTTTCATCAGGACAGGAAAGGAAGGGGCCTGGCACACTCAGGACAACCAAGTAGTAAAGCCTGAACGTATTAAAATAATTGCAGAACATGAGTTCATTAGGTAAAGGCATTTGGAAAATTGCAATAGCTATACATGTATTTTATTGGCTAGCAGCACTCCTATACAGTTTGGTTTCTTGTTAAATTTTGATCACATCTATATTTATGCATCTCAGACATTGCACTGGTAACCTGACACATTTGTCTTCCCAAGCATATTTTTATGCAACAGAAAAACACATTGAGGGAATATGGTGAAAAATAAGAATCATGTATTAGAAGGATAAGTGCAGGGTGCGAATGGTGCTGGAAACCAGTGAAGAGTTTGCATCTCTTCTCTTGTGTTCTTCCTATGGACTACTTTTCTCATTGTAACTATGACAGAAATTATACACAGTTTTCCATAATTAATTGTACTAATTCAAAATAGCATGAATAGACACCAATCTTGTAAATGGCATTCATCTAAGCAAGATTAATAAGCAGACCATTGAATTTGTATCTCTTACCTTGTAAGCTTCACTTATTGTTGAGAACACAGGGATATCTAGACAAATCTCATTCACATGCCTTTGGATTTTCATTCTACATTAGCTTGTTGTAAAGCATTGGTCTGAGTCTCCACTCCTCATATTGCGAATGCAAACATTGCTTCAGGATTACACTTCAGTATTAATATGAGTATTAAAGTGCATTTCATATTGTTCCTGTTGTCAAGTTCTTCCCACCACAGAGCACATTTATGAGGAGGTCTGCCCCAAGAAAGTATCATCCATCATCAGGGATACCCATCACCCAAGCCATGCTCTCTTTTCACCACTACCATTGGGTGGGCAGGAATGGAGCAAGTCCCAGAGCACCAGGTTCAGGAACAATTATTACCCTATAGCCATCAGGCTCCTGAACCAGAGTGGATAACTTCACTCACCACAACTCTGAACTGATTCCACAACCTACAGACTCACTTTCAAGGACTCTACAATTCATGTTCTCAGTATTATTTATTTTTATTTCCACGTTTAGTATACTTTCGCACATCGGCTGTTTGCCAGTCTTTGTGTATAGTATTTTCATAAATTCTATTGTTTTTCTTTGTTTTCCTGTAAATGCAGGCTCAAAACTGAATCTCAGAGTAGCATATGCTAACATATGTGTACTTTGATTATAAATTTATTTTGATTTTGGCTTTGATCTCATGTTCATTCCTTTCACTTGCACGGTCTTCTCCTCCCACCATTACATTTCTCCTATTATGTACTAGCAAACTAACCCCAGATAACCGAGTGCAAGCGTTTGTCTCAATCCATACGTATTTGTACTCACAAATTTTTTGCTTTCTGACAGAGTTTACCAGGTAAAGCATGCAAATTATGAAAAATACAAGGATTAATAACTCAGAAATCAAAGGGGAATTAAAGGCCAGCGCCACCTGACTCCATTCCAATTCGGGATGTCTGGTAATGAGTGACTACATTACCTGCCTTAGGACATTTAAAAATGTTTGTATTGAGACGGTAGATGCTTTAAAAGTCAGACAGGCAGACGTACCACTGAATATTTGTTCAGTTCAAAATTTAATTGGCTTACTCCAAATTCTAGTCGTGAAGTCTTGGTCAATTGTCAGCTGAGTGACAGTTGGATGAGAGCTAACCTTCAGACCTCATTCAAGTTAGACTTTATTAATAGAGCAATTTATAAAAAGGCAAACATAAACAGGCTGCTATCAGAAATTACTAGACTTATGTTTGCTATTATATGTGGAATAAAACAAGCAGAGTAGTTTATCCAGTGTAACAGTTTGTCTCCATTGTAGAACACCAAGCCTGTGCATCTGATGAATTACATTTTTCCTCATTGACTGAGCCAGACCATTGACTGAAGCAAATAGGCCTGAGGGAATAAAGCGTCACCTAACGCCCACTACTAACTGGGATCAAATTAAAAAAAACAGGTTATAAAAGAAACAAGTAAACAATGGAAGAATCATTCATATTGTTCAGATGCAAACCCTCTCACAAGGAACATGTAAGAATGAGGAAAGATATGAAAACTATTTTCATATAGGAGGCAGATACACTAGTGAAATTTAAGAGACTACTAGACAGGTATATGGAAGAATTTAAGGTGGGGGGATATATGGGAGGCAGGGTTTAAGGGTCGGCACAACATTGTGGGCCGAAGGGCCTGTACTGTGCTGTACTATTCTTTGTTCTATTTTTAAGGACAAGAATAATAAATTTCTGTTTTGATGCAACACCCAAGTGAAACATATTTGTTGGAAAAAGAACTGTTAATCTTTTGTTTTTGAATTGTTTTAAATTGACATCATAAAGCATGGTAAGCTGTTCACAAAGAACGCTGAAAATGAAGCTGGTGCAGATTAGATAAGACTCAACTTATTGTCATTGTGCCGAGTACAGATACAAAGCCAATGAAATGCAATTAGCATCTAACCAGAAGTGCAAAAAATAGTATTATTTACAAAATAACTGAATATACAAAATAAGTACTACAGCATACAAATATAAAAGTTCTGAGACAGTACAATATGGGTGCAATACTGCTTAGCACTGTGATGTGAGGTTCAGCAGGGTCACAGCCTCAGGGAAGAAGCTCTTCCTGTGCCTGCTGGTGTGGGAGTGGAGGCTCTTGTAGCACCTACTGGATGGGAAGAGAGTAAAAAGTCCATGGTTAGGGTGAGATGTATCTTTGATAATGCTTTTCACCCTGCCTGGGCTGTGTTTATGGTAGATGTTCTCAATGGTGGGCAACTGGGTCCGATAATCCGCTGGGCAGTTTTCACCACCCGCTGGAGTGCTTTGCTGTCCGATACAGGACAATTGCCATACCACACTGAGATGCAGTTGGTGAGTATGCTCTCAATGGTACAGCGGTAAAAATCCGTCAGTATCCTGGGACAGAAGTTATCTTTCTTGATGCTCCGCAGGAAATAAAGGCGCTGTTGTGCATTTCTGATCAGGATGGAGGAGTTCAGGGACCAGGAGAGATCATCAGAAATGTGGACACCAAGGAATTTGAAGCTTGATACACACTCCACTACAGTTCCGTTGTTGTAGATGGGGACTTGACTGTGACTCCAAGCATACCTGAAGTCCACAATGATCTCCTTGGTCTTCTGGGTGTTAAAGGCCAGGTTGTTGTCGGCACACCACATGGCCAGATGCTGGACCTCATCCCTGTAGACCGTCTCGTCATCCCCTCTGATCAGGCCAACCACCATGGTGTTGTCTGCGAACTTGATTATGGAGTTAAATCCATGTACAGGAACACAGTCATAGGTGAAAAGGGAGTACAGAAGAGTTCTCAGCTCACAGCCTTGAGGCAGCCGGCATTCAGGGTGAGAATGGAGGAGGAGAGGTTGTCTAGCTTAACAGATTGGGGTCTGTTAGTCAGAATGTCCAAGGTCCAGTTCCAGAGAGATGAGTTGATACCAAGCTGGCAAAGTTTGGCGATCGGCTTGGAGGGGGTCACAGTATTGAATGCCAAACAAAGTCAATGAACAGTATTCTGACGTAAGAGTTGGGGCTGTCCAGGTGGGTCAGGGCTGAGTGAGGTGCCGTGGAGATGCCGTCCTCTGTTGACCTGTTGGTGCGACAGGCAATTGATGGGGGTCCAGGGTAGTGGGCAGACAGGATTTCAGATGTGATAGAACCAGTCTCTCAAAGCACTTTGCAATGATGGAGGTAAGTACAACTGGACAGAAGTCACTCAGGCCCGTGGCAGTGGAATGCTTTGGCACTGTAACGATGGTGGCAATCTTGAAGCTTATGGGGACAACTGCCTGGGTCAGGGACAGATTGTAAATGTCCACGAAAACCCTGGCCAATTGCCCTGCACAGACTCTGAGCACACGGTCAGGTATTCCATCTGGACCAGCTGCCTTCCATATATTCACCCTGCTCAGGGTGGCGCAAACATCGAAGGTGGAAAGTGAGAGAAGCAGTTCACCAGGTGGGAGATGACACCATAACTTTGAGAAATTGGTTATAGAGTCATAGAAGACTACAAGACAGAAACAAGCCCTTCACCCCAACTAGTCTGGCCGAACCACTAAAACTGCCTAGTTCCACTGACCTGCACCTGGATCATAGCTCTTCTTATCCCACCCATCCACGTACCTATCCAAATTTCTCTTAAATGCTGAAATTGAAATCACATGCACCACCTGCATTGGTAGTTCGTTCCACACTCTCTCCATCATCTGAGTGAAGAAGTTTCCCCTCATGTTCCCCTTAAACATGTCACCTTTCACCCTTAAACCATGTCCTCTAGTTGTAGTCTCACCCACCTTCAGTGGAAAAACCCTGCTTACATTTACACTATCTATACCCCTCATAATTTTGTATACTTCCATCAAATCTCCCTCAGTTTTCTATGTTCTAGAGAATGAAGATCTAACCTATTCAATCTTTCCTTATAACTCAGGTCTTATAACTCCAGTCCTGAATTTGTAAACTTTCTCTGTACTCTTTCAATCTTGTTTACATCATTCCTGTAAGTAGGTGACCAAAACTGCATACTATACTCCATTGATCCGATGATTTTGTAATTTCCTAGACCATAACATTTTGTTTTCCTTCCACTGCTCTGCTTGCGGAGGATTCCAGTATTTTCTGTTTGATTTCAGATTTTCCAGCATCTGCAGTATTCTGATTTTCATTTAAAGATCATAAAGGCAGGTCTGGCTTGACTTTGTTTGGAGCCTTTTAAATGGCAAGCAGTCAACTGACTGCTGCCACAGTCACTGGATAGAAATCAAAAATCACTTCAGCGAAGAATCATTTGCTCGTTGTTTCAGTCCTGCAGCATTTCCTCAAGAAATTTTGAGCTTTAACATAATCTTTTACACAAACCACATGTTGTTGCTCATAAACAATGGAACATCTGCAGACACTGGAAATCCAGGGCAACACACACAAAATGCTGGAGGGACTCAACAGGCCAGGCAGCATCTATGGTTAAAAGTACAGTCAACATTAACCTCGATGGCACTATTTTCCACAGATGCTGCCTAGCCTGCTGAGTTCCTCCAGCAATTTGAGTGTGTTGTTGCTCATTTTGTTTTAACCAGGAACTATGTAGGTTATACAACAATGCATCACACCGTGATACAATTCTTAATGGAGTAACCTGTCAAAACTTATCAAACCTGTCAACACTGAGACCACTTCCTACTGCACTGTGTAATGAAACTTCTGTACTAAGTAGATAGATTAAGGACAGATCCAGCAGTCAAAGCTATCTGTGCAACAAATGTTATGGACAAATAATAGTGGGAAAATAATATATTTTAACAATCTGTCTTCCATCACCATCAATTTAGATTATTATCATGGTTCACTGAAGGGAGCACATGGCGTGACCAGTGCCAGGTTTTGGACATTTGCTGCTGAATCTCCGATAACAATATACTAAAATACACCATGAGCTAGATAGCCACTGAGGCTTGAGCTGTTTCATATAAAGCACATTGGCACTTGGCAAGAGCTATCACTAGCCAAAGAAAGCCTGACTGCTTTTTCATGTCTTTCAACGATATTGTAATCAATATCCTTGGGGTGGGGGGAACAACAGAAGCTGAACCAACTGCTGGAGGAGCTCAATGTGTCAAGCAGCACCTAAAGGAGGAAAGGAATTGCCCACATTTTAGACCATAAGACCTGTGGTGAACTACATATACCTGTCTGGACACGCGCCCACCCCCCCCCCCCCCGCTGACTGCTCCTGTGGCCCCTCCCACAGACCCCAGTATAAAGGCGATTGGAGGCACAGCCCCGGCCTCAGTCTCCAGGATGTAGTGTGGTGGTCATTTGCTGCTTGTTCTTTCTTCCAGCCAATAAAAGCCTATATCTTGCCTCACGTCTCTGAGAGTTATTGATGGTGCATCAAGACCATAAGATATAGGAGCAGAATTTAGCTCATTGAGTCTGCTCCGCCATTTCATCATGGCTGATCCAATTTTCCTCTCAGTCCCAGTCTCCTGCCTTCCCCCCATGTCCCTTCATGCCCTGAGCAATCAAGACAGCCTTAAATATACAAAAAGACTTGGCCTCCACAGCTGTCTGTGGCAAAGGATTCCACAAATTTGCCACTCTCTGGCTAAAGAAATTCCTCCTCATCTCCATTCTTAAAGGATACCCCTCTATTCTAAGGCTGTGTCTTAGACTCTGCTACCATAGGAAACGTATTGGGTTAAAACTTTGTATCAAGACTCGCATAGAATAATAAAGTAGAACAACAACATAAAGCTACAAGTCAGAAAGAGAATTAGAATCAGAATCAGATTTATTATCCCTGACATATGTCGTGAAATTTGCTGTTTTATGGCAGCAGTACATTGCAATATTCAATGTGAATGTGTATGTGTGTGTATATATATATATATATATATATATACACACACACACATATACATATATACACACACACACATATACATATATACACACACACACACACACTCATTGCACATTGCTATAGATTGCATAATATATGTAAGCTAAATTAAATAGGCAGTGCAAAAAGAGAGCAAAAATCATGAGGAAGCCTCCCTCTAGTGCTCCTTCCCCTCCTTTCTTCTTTCTTCTCTTTCTCCAGTCAACTTCCTAGCTCTTTGCTTCATCCCTCCCCCTCCAAATTAGACTTATCACCTGCACTTCTCTCTCCCCTATCCACCCCCCACCTTTCAAATCTACCCCTCAGCTTCTTTTCTCCAGTCCTGCTGAAGGGTTTTGGCTGAAACGTCGAATGTCCTTTCTTCCATAGGCGCTGCCTGGCCTGCTGAGTTCCTCCAGCATTTTGTGTGTGTGGCTCGGATTTCCAGTATCTGCAGATTTTCTCTTGTTTGTAAGGTAGTGTTTATGGGTTGGTTCATTTGGCAGTAACTGCCTTCTTTTCAGATTCTCCATAGCCTTTCAGACAATAAAGGAGTGTCCAGGAACGTGATAGAATACTTTTTGTCTGACTGTAAGAACAATCAACTCCAGCTGGGCTGAAATGAAGCCTAATTTCTGGATGCAAAAGAGCACTGGTTACTGAACATATCCAGTAACAACTGAATCCAGATTGGGAAGTGCTAAAAGGCATTGTAAGTGGATAAAAGAATTCCCAAATCTATCCCTTTACAGTGTGCCATGTGAACTATAGCTAGCGGCTGGGTCTAACATCTCACTGAATGTTTTTAACTAGTTTATTTGTAGTTGCTGAAGGTGTGGCGAGCTAGAAGAGGCATGATTTCATGTTATGCTTCCATCTGGGTACCCCCTCAACCTTCCTGCCCCCCCCCCCCACACACACAGGGGAATTAGAACAAATTTGCCCTGTTCGAATAACGACCTTTAGATAAACAAAACTAACTGACTCTGGAGTAATTCGTAAGACCATAAGACAGACGAGAAGAATTAGGGCTTGCAGCTTATCAAATCTGCTCTGCTATTCGATCATGGCTGATTTATTATCCCTCTCAACCCTATTTTACTGCCTTCTCCCTGTAACCTTTGACGCTCTTATCAAAAGCCTATCGATCTCCACTTTAAGTATACCCAATGGCTTGGCCCCTACAGCCCTTCCATTCCTGGAATCATTCTTGTGACCCTCCTCTGGACCCTCCCCAAAGCCACCACATCCTTTCTTAGATATGGAGCATGAAATTGCTCTCAATAAGGAATAAAGACTATTCCTATCTCTTCTTGGGAATCAACTGGCTAAATTTAGTTACTTAACTTAGTTTTGATTCCTTTGTATTCGTTGCCTGCATTTCTCCTGTTCTTCCTTTGGATCAAGGAAACAACGCAGTGTTATTTCTCCATGAGGCCCTCTATTATTTCAGTGATCGATACAAGAAATTTCCTTACAAGAACCTTCTGTGAAAGACCAGGCACAAATGGAGATTAGATTTATCTCCTGGTTGATTAGCAGGAGGCAAAGAGTGGGAATAAAGGGAGTGTTTTCTGACAGGCTGCCAGTGACTAGTGATGTTCCACAGGGCTCTGTGTTGGGACCGCTTATTTTTATGCTATGTATCAATGATTTGGATGATGGAATTGATGGCTTTTTGGCTAAGTTTGCGGATGATACGAAGATAGGTGGAGGAGCAGGTAGTGTTAAGAAAGCAGAGAGACTGCTGAAGGACTTAGACAGATTAGGGGAATGGGCAAAGAAGTGGAGGATAGAATATAGTGTCAGGAAGTGTATGGTCCAGCCCTTTGATAGAAGGAATAAATGTGTAGACTATTTTCTAAATTGAGAGAAAATTCAAAAATCTGAGGTGCATAGGGACTTGGGAGTCTTCGTGCAGGATTCCCTAAAGGTTAGTTTGCAGATTGAGTTGGTGGTGAAAAAGGAAAATGTGATGTCAGCATTCTTTTTAAGAGGACTAGAATGTAAAGGCAAGGATGAAATGCTGAGGCTTTATAAGGTACTGGTGAGGCCTCACTTGGAGTATTGTGAGCAGTTTTGGGCCCCTTATCTAAGAAAGGACGTGCTGATTCAAAGGAGGTTCATGAAAATGATTCTGGGATTGAAAGGCTCATTATGTGAGGAGTGTTTGATAGCTCTGGGCTTCAGAAGAATAAGGGGTGACCTCATTGAAACCTATTGAATGGTGAAAGGCTTTGATAAAGTGGATGTGGAGAGAATATTTCCTATCGTAGTGGAGTCTAAGACCATAAGACACAGCCGCAGTATAGAAGGATGTCCATTTAAGATTGGAGATGAGGATGAATTCCTTTAGCTAGAAAGTGGCCACAGGCAGCTGTGAAGGCCAATTCATTGGGTATATTAAGTATATTTAAGGCAGAGTTTGATAGGTTCTTGATTAGTCAGGCTTGAAGAGTTACAGGGAGAAGGCATGAGACTGGGGCTGAGAGAGAAATGGATTAGCCATGATGAAATGGAGCAGACCTGATGGAACAAATGGTTCCAATATCTTATGGTCTTAAGTTCTTAAAGCTATTTAAGATTAGAGTTGAGAAATCAGGTGCACATTGACTGTAGTGCTCACACAGACAGGCAGTGAGTATGTTGTTTAGTCAAAACAAGTCAAAACCTTGTGACTGTTTGAGAAACAGGAGCAAAAATAAGGTACTGCTATCCAATCAACAAAGATTACAGAAATTGTGGGAATGAACCACTACTATAAACTGAAGGCCAAATCGTAAAAGTTAAGCAGACCAGGCAAGCTTGATGCAAGCATACTTTAACACGGAAGCAAACTATCCACAACAGATGTTTACAGTTCCCTATCCCACCAAGAATTGTGGCTGGATGTAAATGCCTAGAAGCTGATTGAATGTATTTCAGGTGTGCTGGTCAGGACCCATGTATAAAGATAAGACGATGCTTGCCATGGAGGGGAGAAGTTACTGGGTGGGAGGGAGGCAGTTCCTACATTCACTTATTTTCACTTACAACTTGTGCTTTAGAGATCCAAGCCTGCGTGTGGCAGCATTCGTTTACTCACTTGGTCCACCCGATGAATAACCTGAAATGAGGAGGCTAATGATGATACTTTTAGGGGTAAGAATCCCCAGACAACACTTAGGCAGGAAACAAATTCATGTCCTCATTATCAGCGCAGGTAAATCTGCAAAGTAGCCTCTGGGTGAATGTTAGATTTCAGCTATCTGATTGTTGGTGCACCAAGCTGTGTGTAATGCTTGCAGTGTGAAGAGAGCCACTTGGCTTGCACTGGTGATTATACATTTTCAAGCTCCATTGCAGAATGATCTTTCTGTCAGTTCCTTCTGGCCCAGGTGGACAATACTTTCTTCCAGAGGTGATATCAGAAACCTCTTTATGGGGCTTACAAGTATAGATGCAGAATTGTTGTATTGCCTTTCTGGAGAAAATCAGGAGACAATGTTTTAGAACTGAGATGAAAAACTTGTTTATACAAAAGGCAGTGAATGGTTAGGACCCAAAATGGCTTGGTCACTGAATGTATTCAAAATAAGGACTGGTGGATTTTGGAATATTACTGGACCATGTTTGGAAAATTCCAATTAAGATCAATGATCAGAAAGGAAAAATAGATTGATTGTTGATTAACTGGAGACACCAGCTTTCCCCAATCTGTGCTCTAGTTCTACTGATGGACTAGTAGGTGAAAGATTATTCAAAATGTTTACATTATTCTGCTGAATGCTAATTTCCTCTGTGAAGTTTTATATTCATCAATTTTTTTACTGTATTCTCAGAACTCAGAAGGTAGTATCAATTATTGTTGGATGATTTTCAGATGACCTGGAGTCATCAGAAAAACCGTTCTCTTATTCACCCAATTCAAGTCTGAATCCGGCTGAATTTCACTGTAATTCCGTAAAGAATCACTGTAAAGAAGTACACTGTACTTCTGCCACTAAACAAATTACACAACAAGCCAGTGATAAAAAAAACCTGATTCCGATTCAGGTTTCTTATCACTGACATGTTGTGAAATTTGTTTAGTGGCAGAAGTACAGTGTAAAACATTAAACAATAAAAAAAAATCAAATAAATAAATAGTGCAAAAGAGGAGTAGAGAGTTAGTGTTCACGAGTTTATGGACCATTCAGAAATATGATGGTGGAGAGGAACAAACTGCTCCTAAAACATTGAGTGTGCATCTTAGGCTCTAGTACCTCTGTGTTGATGGCCTTTTGAAGGTGTCCTTGATGGTGGGGAGGCTGTGCCTGTGATAGATATGGCTGAGTCTACAATCGTCTGCAGTCTCTTTTGATCTTGTGCATTGGACCCTCCATATCAGGTGTTGATACAACCAGTTAGAAATCTCTCCTCTGTATATCTGTTGAAGTTTGCTGGAGTCTTTGGTGGCATACAAAATCTCCTCATACTCTTTTTTTATTATTATTTATTAGCATTGATATGATTTTGTCAATGGTTAACATTATGTTTGTATATTGTTTTTTCCATCTTTACACTAACATTTCTCTCTCTTTGAGGACCCAGGTCTCTTGATTCATCATACAATTCCTATCAGTTCACTATTGATCTGCATTGCTTATATTCAAATTTGATTGAATTCCAGACTTTTTCCTGATCACTTTCTGCTTCCATCTACACTCTCTACTGTACAGCTTTACTTGGTATTGCCAGAAAACTCGGATTTATGACTCTTTATTCCTTTGCCCAAGTCATTTGTGAATATATGAACATGCTATTGACCACACCTATTAGTAGCTGAAAATGCTCTGGTAAACTCTGTATTGTACATCTTAACCACTACTTACCCACATCAATAGATTGCTTCAAATTTCCTGCACTCATTTCTGTTAGTAATATCAAAGTGGAATCTTATGAAGTGGTATGGGTTTATGCAAATAGCACCCACAGGTACTCAATTATCTATCATTCTACTTTATTTTCATAATTTTCAATTACATTTACTGATCATACTTTAACAAGCTATGTAGATCTCTCTCTGTTAAACTCAAAATCAACCAAATGCCCACCCAGTTGCTCTGTCCTTTAATGTTTTTAGGCTAATGCAGTTAATGTGGGAGAACTTGATACCATCATTCACAATGGTGACTTTACGCTGTAATATTTTTCTTTTCTCAAACACCACATATGCATCCTGACTCTGAGTTAGAAACCTGTGGGTTTGTGCCCTACACTGTCACTGATGCTATCTTTCAGAAAGCAAGTTAGCAGAAATCCCATCTAATTACTTTGGTGGATGGCAGAGAGCTCAGTGTTTGAAACCACATTACGAGTTAACAGTTCGCGTATGAACTCACAGCAGTGAAATGAGAATAAGTGATTTATTTTGCTGCCATATTTGGTTTCTTCTGTTTAATTTGTTCACTAGGTATGGCCGTGTCTGATATGCTAGCCTTTATTGCCATTCCTAACTATCTGTGAATTGTATTTTTTATTAGAGACATTTAAGGACCAGTCACATCCCTGTGGGCCAAGAGTCATGCACACAGCCAAGTCATTTAATAAAGCAGATTTAAACATTAATAATTTTTTAAACAGTAATCTGTTATCACCATTACTGAAACAAATTGCTTTATTCCAGTTTCAATTAACTAACTGAAATTAATGTTAGTCCAGTATTCCAGATTCAACTAATCTAGATGCCAAACTGGGACACAAACTCACATCTCCAGTTCATTAGTCAAAGCCTTCAGATTACTAATGCAGTAGCATAACCTCAACGGGCCTGTATGATCCTCTTCCATCCATTTGATTTAATAAGCAGAACATAGAATGTCAGTAGGAACAGAGGCAATAAACATCAGCTTCTACCAGTGAGCAATGTATTTCACTCAAATCAGTGTCCAGTATATTTTACTGGGAAATTGTTCATAGATTGATATTGAGTATGGTACTGCTTATTGTTATAAGTTCTCTGAATGTCAGAAGTGACTACTCTCATCTTGCAAGCAGCAAATACTTACACTCAGTGACTACATTATTAGGTACCTCCCACATCTGTTAAAATGGCCGCTGAGTGTATGTTTGTAGTTTTCTGCTGCTGTAGCCCATCCACTTCAAGATTCAATGTGTTTTCTATTCAGAGATGCTCTTCTTCACACCCCTGTTGTAACACGTGGTTGTCTGAGTTACTGTTGTTCTCAAGTTCAAGTTTATTGTTATTTGACTGTACATATATACAACCAGGCAAAACAATGTTCCTCTGAACCACAATGCACCCACAAAACATATATTACACACAGTACATAAACTATAATATTACCACAAATAACAACAAAATATGATTCAAAATCCATGTAGTGCATAGCGTAGGTAAACTGTAAACAGCTCACTGCCTTAGTGATGAGATGTCGGTGGTGGCAGGGTATTCATTAGTCTCACAGCCTGAGGGAAGAAGCTGTTTCCCAGTCTGGCAGTCTTAGTCCTGATACTTCTGACCCTCCTCCTTGATGGTTGTGGGTCAAAAAGTTTGGGGGATGGGTGGTAACGATCCTCAGCAATGCTCAGGGCCCTTCATCTGCCAATAAATGAAATGGGGGGGAGGGAGACCCTGATTATCCTCTCAGCAGTTTTTATTATCCTCTGTAGGTTCTTGCAGTCTGATTCCTTGTATCACACAGTGATGCAGCCGGACAGGGCACTCTTGATAGTGCTCCTGCAGAAAGTTGTTAGAATGGGACAAGGGAGCCTTACATAAACAAGAGAATATCTGTAGATGCTGGAAATCCAAGCAACACACACAAATGCTAGAGGAAATCAGCATTTGTAATGCAAAAAAGAGCACAGTTGACATTTCAGGCCTAGACCCTTCCTCCAGCATTTTTTGTGTGTTGCTTGGGGAGTCCTGCATGCCTCAATCTCCTCAGAAAATGTGGCCACTACTGTACCTTCTTGACAAGTGAATCCCAAGAGAGACAATTTGTGGAATGCTTATGAGATAGTTTTTTAGCATCATTTGAGTTTGAGCCCACTAGGGGAAAGGCTGCTGTGGACTGGGTGTTGTGTAATGAACCAGATTTGATTTGGGAAGTTAAGGACCCCTTAGAGGGAGTAATCATAATATGATAGAATTCACCCTGAAGTTTAAGAAGGAGAAGCTGAAGTTAGATGTATCAGTATTACAGTGAAGTAAAGGGAATTATAGAGGCACAAAGAGGAGCTGACTGAAATAGCTTGGAAGGGGACACTAGCAGGGGTGATGGTAGAACAGAAATAGCTGGAGTTTCTGTGGAAATTTTAAGGCAAGGATAGATACATGTCAAAGATGAAGTATTATAAATGGAGGGTGAGGCAACCATAGCTGACAAGGGAAGTCAAAGACAGCATTAAAGCCAAAGAGAGGGCATAAAATATTGCAAAAATTAATGGGAAGTTAGAGGATTGGGAAGCTTTTAAAAACCAAAAGAAGCCAACTAAGACAGCCACAAGGAGAGAAAAGATGAAGCAAGTTAATAATATAAAAGAGGATACAATTTTTTTTTCAGATATATGAAGAGTAAAATAGAGGCAAGAGTGTATATTGAACCATTGGAAAATGACACTGGAGAGGTATTAATGGGGGACAAAGAAGTGGTCGATGAACTTAGTAAGTATTTATCGGTCTTCACTGTGGAAGATACTGGAAGTATTCCAGAAATTTCAGAGTGTCAAGAGGTAGAAATAAGTGCAGTTGCTAATACTAAGGAGAAGATGCTTGGGAGATTAGGCACCCGCAGCAGTTAGGCTACACCCCAGGTTTTGAAAGAGGTGGCGGTAAAGATTGTGGAGGCATTAGTAATGATCTTTCAAGAATCACTAGATTCTAAAATGGTTTATTTATTTAGCAGTACAGCGTAGAGTTGGCCCTTCGAGTCACGCTACCCCAGAAACCCCCGACAAACCCAATTAACCCCAACCAGATCATACGACAATATGCAATGACCAATTATCCTACTCAGTACATCCTTAGAATGTTGGAAGAAACCGGAGGACCGGGAAAAACCCACACATTCCACGGGGAGGACATACAGAACAGCATGGGAATTGGACTCCGGACTCTGGAATGTCGCGAGCTGTAACAGTGTTCCGCTAACCGCTAGACTACTGTGGCACCCAGAGGACTGAAAACTTTCAACTGTCACTGCACTCTTTAAGAATAGAGCGAGGTAGAAGGACAGAAACTATTGGCCAGTTAGCCTGACCTCCGTGGTTGGGAAGGTGTTGGAGTCCTTTTCCAAGGATGAAGTTTCGGGGTACTTGGAGGCTTATGACAAAGTAGGCCAAAATCATCACAGTTTCGAAAACTTGCCTGATAAATCTAATGGAATTCTTTGAGGAAATCACAAAGGAGGGTAAGTGGATGATATTGACTTGGATTTTCAGAAAGCCTCAGACAAGATGCTGCGCATGAGGCTGCTTAACAAGAAAACAACTCATGGTATTACAGGAAGGAGATTAGCATGGATAGAAGATTGGCTGACTGACAGGAAGCAAAGAATGGGGTCTGTTCTAGTTGGCTTCTGGTGACTAGTGGTGTTCTGCAGGGGCCTGCTTCTTTTCATGTTATATGTCAAATATTTAGATGATGGAATTGTAGGCTTTGTGGCCAAGTTTGCAGATGAGATGAAGATAGGTAGAGGGTCAGGTAGTGCTGAGGAAGCAGGGAGTCTGCCGAAGGACGTAGACAGATTGGGAGAATGGGAAAAGAAGTGGCTGATGGAATACAGTGTCAAGGAGTGAATGGTCATGTGCTTTGGTAGACTGAATAAAGATGTAAACTATTTTCTAAACTGGAAGATAATTCAAAAATCTGAAGTATGAAGGGACTTGGGAGTCCTTGTGCAGGATTCTCTAAAGGTTAACTTGTGGGTTGAGTTGGTCTTAAGGAAGGCAAGTGCAATATTAGCATTCATTTCATGGGGACTAGAACATAAAAGAATGGATGTAATGTCGAGACTTTATCAGGCATTGTTCAGACCACACAGAGTATTGTGAGCAGCTTTGATTGCCATATCTAAAAAGAGATGTGCTGGTTCATGAGAATGATTCCAGGAATGAAAGTGTTAATGTATGAGAAGAATTTGATGGCTCTGGGCCTGTACTCTTTGGAGTTTAGAAGGATGAAGGGGGAATCTAATTGAACCTTATCAAGTATTGAAAGGCTGAGATAGATTGGCTGTGGACAGGATGTTTCCTATAAAAGGGGTGTCTAGGATGATTGGGCACAGCCTTGGAATAGAGGGATGTCCATTTAGAACAGAAATGAGAAGGAATTTCTTTAGGCAGTGGGTTGTGAATCTGTGGAATTCATTGCCACGTACAGCTGTGGAGGCCAAGTCATCGGTGAAATGGGAGAACAGAAAGGGTGACTCACTTTGGAGTAGTCCTTCACAAACCTCTGATAGTACCCACAGAATCCAAGGAACGAGTGTAGAACACTCGCATTCTTGAGCCTTGGCTGTGTGATCACTGCCTCAATCTTTGATGGATTCATAGCTATTCCAATCCATGAGACTATGTGCCCAATGTAGCTGACAGACATCTTACAGACCAGCACTTGTCCAATGACAGTATTAACCCTTTGGTTTCCAGGTGGCCTAACATCTTCAGTAGCTTCATCTCCTGCTCTTCCAGGGTGGACCCAAGCGCTATGAGATACATCAGTACCTCAAACAGGTTCATATCCCCAACAGTCTTCTCTATGACATACTGGAAAGAAGCTAGTGCTCCTGATATGCCCTGGGGCATCCTCTCAAGCTGAAAGAATCCAAGTGGACATATGGATACTACTTTTCTTTGTCAGCTTCAATCTTGGATAGCTGATAAAACCCACTGAACCATTTTGCTTTACTCAGACAGGCCAGTGCATCCTCGATCCATGGAACAGTATACTGGTTGAGGATTGTGGTTCAGTGTCTGATAGTCAACACATATCTGTACCTTCGCATTCTTCTTCCTCACCACCACTATGGGGGATGCATAGGAACTCCTGGACTCAGTGATAATCAGCTTCCTTCAGCTTCAACAGATGCTGCCTAACTTACTCCACCTCTGTGGGTGCTAATCACCAAGACCTTTCTCTGAAAAGGGTGCCCTCTGTCACACGGATGGTATGGAGATTACTCTTGGAAAAGCCCACATCAAACTCGTCAGTAGAAAAGACACCTTTAAACTTTAACATCTTCTCCGTCAGTCTCCTTTGCCAACCTCCAGGTTCTAGGGAGTCACCAAAGTTGAATGACGTGGCTGTCAACTTTCCTGATCCAGGAGATGGTCTCCCTCCCACTTCACACACAGGAAAACTAAACATTATAGTCACCGGAAAAAGATGAGCCATCGACATTCCCCGCCTGAGGGTAACCCCTCTCTCCAAGGTGTTCCTGACAATCACTGTCATCCGGCTCATCTGTACAACCCACGGCTTCTGCAGTTTGGGCTTCACCAGTTAGCCAGCAGGTACGCATGACTCCTCCATGTTCTTCAGGAGCATCCACCAGCAGATCCTTGGCATCAGGCGTTCTGGGACGTTTGGTGTTTCCTGTCACTCGATGGGTTTGGACTGGGTGTACTACACAAGTCCTCATCTGCGCTCACCATCCAGCCTAGGATGGGCTTGCACTTTCTCAAAAACAGCTCTGAGCACTGGGTGTATGGACAAGATTTTCAATGAGCTCTCCAATTCTGTCCTTGCAGGCTCCCACCACCCTCCTCACAATAGTAGTACTTGAAGCTTCACCTTTTTCGACCGGGACCAGACAGACCAACACTAACGTATCAAAGACCTCAGCTACTCCCACGTCTGCTGCCGAAAACACCAGCTTCACTGACAAGTAACCATCGTACAGGTAGTCACCAGTACTAATGCCCCAGAGCTCAAGGACACTGAGTGGCATCAATTGTAAATGCATCAAAACCCGGTTGTAGAAGCATCTGTGCAGCAGAGTAACCCGAGAACTGTGTCAACTATGCCTCTATCATAAATACCCTCGATGTGTAGGGATACACTGTGGCTTGGCTGCATTAAGCCTTCAGGAATAGGGATTTGCCCTTTGATTGGAACGTGTTCCCGCTGAGACACCAGGCCGTTCCTTCACTGGGTCTCTCCGATGTTTCCTGACTTCCCCTTCTGTTTAAGTAATGATTGGTTCTCTTTTCGAAGGTTTTCCTGTCCTTTGCACTCACAACTGAAATGTCTCTCCTCACTGCACTTGTAACAGACAATACTGGTTGCTCCCCTTTTCAAGCGACCCCGTTCAATCGCAGCCCTTTGTTTAGTATGTCCAAACAATGGGTCCGGCTCCCTATCGGCTTTGTCATGCTTGGTGCCTGCACCCGCTGATAACAACCGAGATACCTCGGCTCTTAATCCTTTCACAAAATCTGGTCAGACCTCCACCAATGGAACATCACGGGTTGCTTCAGCAACAGAGGCTACTACCGAGGATTATGTCCTGCTGACAGAGGCCTCTCGCTCCTCCATTGCATTTTCCCCCTCTCTTACTTCTCTGATCAGCTCAACAAACGAGGGAGTGAGATCCGTCTTACTGGCTGTTCAGAGGCGTAAAGCAATTGCATCATGTGACTATGTGCCCCTAATTTATTGATTCACATCAGCCAGTTGATGGCCCCTTTACGCTACAAACAAAGCAGCTGTCTCTCTAGCCGAAAAATGTAGGCAGTAAGTTTCTCCGCTTTCTCCTGAAACACGCAAATAAAACCCTGTCATAAGCTCCATTGGGATTCCTGTTGTGCCAAAGGTGCTTTCTCACACTTGCATGTAGCCCACGGAAGTAGGAAAGGGGTTCTCTGCCTTCGAGGACATCACTGCCTCAGCAGCTGGATTCTTTAGACTCTACCAGTCGCTGTCTTTTCACATCATCAGGGCACTGCCACTCATCCAGCATCTGATCGGTCCGCTCCACCCAAGTCTCCAATTGCCCCTCATACTCTTTAGTTGCTCTCTTGACATCTTTTGGTTTTGTGATATAAAAGTACCAGAGCATCTCCCAAAGAATCCCTTCCCTGTTCATTCAAAACTCTTCCTCAGCAATAAGTTGTGCAGCTGGGCCACATCACGGGCCTTTTTGTTGTTGGGTGTACTGCATTGCATCAGCAATTTTAAAATATGGTAAAAAAAAATTGAAAGCCAGGATTTTGGGAAGGATTTAGACTGTTGCATAGGTCACTGTGGAATTTATGTTTCATTATTAACACAGAACAGTAAATGGTGTAGAAATCCTGATGGTTTGGCATCTGACTCACTAGGGTCACTTTTCCAATATTACCTTTAAACACCCAGGGACATTGTTTTCTCTGGGTCTTTGTTCCTCGTTCTCCATTTATACTCGTTCCTGTGCTTCATTTAAAATCACTGGGGTTCCATTTCATGCATTTCCTTTAAGCACAATGCTTGTCCTCCCTTTAAGAATACCGGGGCCCTATTTCCCATGCCTATTGGACCTCAATTTCCCCGTTCTCTTTAAACTCACCTGGGCCCTGTTCCCTTAACTACATTTAAAACACCCTGACCCCATTTTTAGTGCCGCCTTTAAACATACCAGCACCTCATTTTCCCAAGCTTCCTTCAAGCTCAGTACTCCCTGTTTCCTGAGCTTCCTTTAAATATATTGGGATCCTTTTTCCAATGCTTTTATGAAATACACCAGGGGCCTGGTTCCAGCAGTCCCTTTAATTCACCAAGTTAATGTTTCCCACATTGTCATTAAACATACCAAGGCCCCTTGTATATTGTTTCTTAAAACACTCCAGAGTCCCATTTCCAGTGTTCACTTTAAAATCACTGGGGCCCTGTTTCCCACCTTCTCCTTAAACACAGTGAGGCCCTGTTTCCAGTGTCATTTTGAATTCACAGGGTTAATTTGAAAATGTATTATACCATTGTGCAACATTTAGAATGGTGCACTAAGTTGAAATAATAGCCAGCAGTCCAGAAAATCTGCTCATCTAGCACCACCAAAGTCCTGAGTGTGCCTGAGTATCTGAGCTTTACTGTATATAATTCATCTAAATTTTGGGTGAGTCTCTCCTATTGATCCATCTTACTACAGTTGAAGCATTGTGTCACAGAGCTATAGAGCACTACAGCACAAAAACAGGTCTTTCAGTTCAGCTAGTCCATGCTGACCTGATCTTCTGCCGAGACCCATCTGCCCTTCAAACCCCTCCCATCCATGTACCTATCCAAACATCTCTTAAATGTTACAAGTGAATTTGCATCTAACACTTCCACTGGTAGCTTGTTACACACTCGCACCACCCTCTCAGAGAAGAACCTCCCCCTCAGGTTCTCCTTAAAAATTTCACCTTTCACCCTAAACCTATGGCTTCTAGTTCTAGTACCTATAGCTACAGGATTTACCCTATCTATACCCTTCATAATTTCTTATGCCTCTGTGGTGAACTACATGTGCCTGTCTGGACACGCCCCCTGCTGACTGCTCCTGTGGCTCCTCCCACAGACCCCTGTATAAAGGCGATTGAGGCCTGAGCCCGGCCTCTCAGTCTCCAGGATGTAGTATGGTGGTCAACCACTGCTTGTTCCTTCTTCTAGTCAATAAAAGCCAATATCTTGCCTTTACGTCTCAGAGTGAGTTATTGATGGTGCATCAGCCTCTGTAAGATCTCCTCTCATTCTCCTGCACTTCAGGGAATAAAGTCCTAACCTATTCAAACTTTCCCTATAACTTAGATCTTAACTCCTGGCTGGATCATTGTAAATTTTCTCTGCATTCATTTAAGCTTATTTATATATTTCCTGTTAGTAGGTGACAAGAACTGGCTCCAAATTCAGCCTCACTATTGTCTTCAACATCCCAACTCCTGTACTTAGTGTCCAATGTGGTAAATGCTCTCTTTATGGCCCCAAGTATCTGTGATGCCACTTCAAGGCATTCCCTGGTCCCTTTGTTCTACTGCGCACCTCAGAGCCCTACCTATCCTTGTGTTAGTCTTACTCCAGTTTGTCCTCTCAGGGAGCAACACTGGGCATTTGCCTGCATTAAATTCCACCTGCCATTTTTCAGTCCTTTTTCCCAGCTGGTCAAAATTACGCTACCAGTTTTGATAGCTTTCCTTGTTCTCCACCACCGCCCCCAATTTGCTGATCTAGTTTACCATGTTATCATCTAAATCATTAAACTAGATGATCAACATTGGCTCCAACCCTGTGGCATACATC
This sequence comes from Hypanus sabinus, assembly GCF_030144855.1. Taxonomy (NCBI): domain Eukaryota; kingdom Metazoa; phylum Chordata; class Chondrichthyes; order Myliobatiformes; family Dasyatidae; genus Hypanus; species Hypanus sabinus. The sequence goes on from NC_082712.1 coordinate 157,206,191, forward strand.
TAGTCACAGACCTCCAGATAGAGAGAGGGCCATTTACCACCACTCTCCGGCTTTTCTTGCTAAGCCAATGTTGTATCCATTTGAATACTTTGTCCTAAATCCAACTTAATCTTCAGGACCAGTCTCCCAAGCTGGACTTTATTGAAGGTCTTGCTCAAGTCCATTTAGACAACATCCACAGCCTTTCCTTCATCAAACTTTTTGGTAACCTTCTGGACAAATTCTGTAGGATTGTTTAGACATGACTTATCATGCACATATTGACTATCCATAATCAGGCTCTGTCTATCAAAATATTTATATGTTCTGTCTCTTACAATAATTTACCTATGGCTACTGTCAGCCTCTTGCCCCATAATGCCAATAACAGCTTGCCAAAGTCCTTTGTCCTGGGTTAGCCCCTCAAGCTGTCCCCAGATGTAGCCTATTTAGGTGAGCATCATTCCCCTCCCAATGATGAGGCCTTTGGAGATTCTGTGGCCCTCCTGTAGCTCTGGGTTTTTGACAGAATGGCGCTGCTAGCCCCATGCTCAATCCTCCTCCTTTCACAGCCCGGCCTGGGACCACCCATGGCGGAGCTGATGTTAGAATCACTGGTGTGAAATGTTCAGCTTATTCTTAGATCCTTTTTGACAAACAGAACAACATTTACTATCCTCCAGATCTCTGGGACCTCACATTCAATAAAAAAGATTCCATCCTTACTACCTGCTTAACAGTCTGCAGTTTGGGAATAAGATGACTTTTTGGGTGTGGGAAGTATATGATAAGTAGGGATATCAATAATATCCCTACTGAATGGCTATCCTGGAATAAGATACTCTGCTAGCATGTAGAAAAAAGGGGAACATTTGTATGCAATTGAATTTCCAAATTGCGTGTTTCAAATCTCACATTTTTGACTAATTTACCTATACTGGCCTGAATTTGTATAGGGGTGAAGTTATAATATGACAAATCCATGGAATTAGCCTTCACAGCCTCCTTTGACAGTGAATTTGACAAATACACCACCCTCTGGCTAAAGAAACTCCCCCTCATCTCCATTCAAAAGGGAATCTGTGAGCGCTGATCCTAGAATCTCCCACTACCATAAGCATCCTCTCCACATCCACTTTAAAGGTTTAAAGGTTCAAAGATCCAATTTAATGTCAGAGAAATGTACACAATATACATCCTGAAATGGTTTTTCTTTGCAAACATCCATGAAAACAGAGAAGTGCCCCAAGGAATGAATGATAGTTAAACGTAAGAGCCCTGAAGTCACCCCCCCCCCCCACCAGCTCTCCTCCTTCCCGCACATAAGGGGCAGCAAGCAACGATTTCCCCTCCCCCACCAGCAAAAAAAAGCATCAGCACCCACCACCAAGCACTCAAGCATGAGCAGAGCAATAGCAAAGACACAGACTTGCAATTACCCCAAAGACTTCGCGTTTCATCTGTCATTTGACATACCACAGGCGCGCACTCTCCCTCTCTCTCTCTCTCTCTCTCTCTCTCTCTCTCTCTCTCTCTCTCTCTCTCTCCCTCTCCCTCTCCCTCTCTCCCTCTCTCCCTGATAAGGCAGAAGGAGGTGTCACCATTTTTCCCAACGAGCTGGGAGACATAACAAACAACTCGTTGGTTTATGATGTTAAAAGTCCATTACGTTGCTTTTTCCGAGTTCTGTTACAAAAGATCTGAAGGATCCCGGGTCTTTGGGCACACAGCAGTAGATTTTCCAACTCCCCCGACATCACTCGGGTCTCCTGCTGTAACACTGACCCTCCATCCATCCGCCTCCAGAGTACCAAGATCTTAGGCTTCCAAATCCAAGCCGGACTCTCAGGCCGAACCCTTGGTGTGCTGAACAACGGCCAGTCCTGAAACCCTGAGAACAGGTCCCATTATCGCAAAGAACTGTAGTCAGCATGTAAGTCCAGTTCAGGGTCTTCAAAGGAATCCTGAAAGGGAAAAATAAAGATATTAAAGATGGAAATTGAGCTGTTTCTGAAGATGCAAGCAAAGGAGTCGCCATTTGGCACCATCTTAACTTCGCTCCGCCTCCCAGGCCTTTCAATATTTGATAAATTTCAGTGAGATTCCCCCCCACTCATTCTTCTAAATGCTGGTGAATACAGATCCAGAGCCACCAAATATGTTAACCCTTTCATCCCTGTACCTAATGTGAACCTCCCCTGGACCTTCTCGAATGCTTTCTCCTATCTCAAACTGTTCACAATACTCCAAATGCAGTCTGACCAATACCTTGGGAAATAAAGTTGTAGAGACCTGCTTGGCATATGCAAGGAAAGATAAACTTACAATAGAGGAAGTGCAGCAATAATTTTCCAGATATATTTGAGGAGTGCGGGTATTGTTCTTTGAGCATAGATTAAACTGGGTTGGCCTAAACTTCCCAGAATTTGAAACAGTGGGTGACTTCATTGAAACATACAAAGTTCTTACAGGATTTGACAGGGTAGATACAGGAATATTGCTTCTCTGTTTGGACGTCTTAGAACCAGAGACCACAGTTAACCATTCTGGACTAAAATGAAAAGAAACTTCTTCACCAGGTAGTCATGATTATTTGTAATTCTCTATCCAAGTGAGCTTTGGAGGCTCAGAATATTCAAGACAAATAATAAATTATTGTATATTAAGAGGATCGAGGGAGATATACATCAGTATAGGAAAATGGTGTGTTATTGTAATAAACATACACACTGTTCCAAGATCTAGATGTTTTAATCTATGCATTTTCTTAATAATTTATCATGGATGTGGGAATTGCCAGCAAGATCAGTATTTATTGCCCATCCCAAAATTACCCTCAAGAAGACGGTGATGAGTTAGTTTTCTGAAATGCTGCATTTTCTAGTAAATGAATTCTGAATGTGCTGCTGGTTTAGGGAGTCCTGGAATGTCAACATAGCAACAATGAGGAGTTGTATTGCATCTCTTGGGCCTATGAACACATCTTAATTGGATAAAGAATGGCAATCTGCATAAAAATATGTGTTGTCCAATGAGAAGGACAATGTTTAATCAGTTAGTTACATATAAATAATATTACATTTAAAATATATTGTTTTTTATTTCTTCAATAAAACATCTAAGTTTTGTTCTTCATCATATTGAGTAGGTGCATGGAATAATTATGCAATTTCATTCATAAACGACTCCTGTAAGAACAGTATGTTCAAGGTCATGAAGATGAAAAACCTTCATAAAAACTGTTGAATAAAATGAAGAAAATCTACAGTCACTGAATTACAGTGGCCAACTATTTATCAACATGTTTCTGCGGTACTCTCTTTGTAAATATTTATTACATATTTGCAGAGAGCTGCCTGACAGCAGTCCTAAATTTACCTTTCACCAGTTTGAACCTATAACCTCCTGTTCAATTGTTATGATTACTTTGAGGCAGTCTCTAAATTTACTTTCTCTTGCATGTACTATTTTGAGGTCTCTCTGAGTCATCTTTCAAAACTGAAGGGCTTGTTACTCTCATATCTCAATCTCCTGACACTTAGTTCAGTCTTGTGACTTCTCTGAGCATCATCTCAAAGACTTGTCTATCTTACCCCGTCAGAAGGAAATGTTAATATTTACTTCCGATTGGCAAGGAAAACTGCACTACATAGTAATGTCAACATGTTATATTCTTCCTGCAAAATATCTTTTATTGATTTCAATGAAATTTGGAACCATCAGACAGGAAACTAAATCTGTCAATCAGATCAGCTTCCAGGGAAGGACAATTCTGGAGGAAAATGGAGGCAATACAGTACAAACAATAAATAATAAGTAGGGAATCTTCAGTTCCTTGAGTCAAACTTTTCTGTTTTAGTCAACTTTATCTGACATAAACTTAACTTTTTGATTCAGAACAGGTGTAGTCTTAAAAAATAAGTCTTTACTCTTTTCCTGGACTTCTTAAGTAAAAGGCAACGAGTAGTAGGAGTTCAGGGTACAAAATACCACAAAACATTTCAGGCACAAAATACCACAATACCTTATTCAAAATCTTAGTAAATTCTCCACATTGCACCACCCACCATGATGGCATGCTTGATTCTGGATTGTATTTGACATTTTTTGTGATATCAACACTCTGCAGGAGCTCAGCAAGGTTTGTGCAAATGTTTCTCAAGCAACTGATAATAATTGGGCCAGGCTTTCAGGAAAATTGTACACTTATAGTTAATTACTCTCTGTTGGCAGAATACTTTTCAAAACATTGCTCAAGTGAATGTGTCCTTGAGCAATCCTAAACAGTGGTATAATGAGCAACTTTATATCTGCTTCTTTGGAATGGAAAGGCAAATTACTTCAAACTGCTAACATTTACCATTCAATAAATAAGCCAGTTAAGCAGTATTGAATACTTATTAAAGAACTGCATATTTTCTCTCCCTAATCTTGAAGAGACATCTTTATGAAGAACCAGCGTTTCTTAACCATGCACATCTGTTCAAACTCCAGAGCAGCTGACATACATTAAAGTTGTCCATCACCCAGTCAGGTAGCACAGTACAAGAGTTTTAGGGGTCTTATGGAATGAGTGCATTATATTTCTTTGTCAAGCATGAAAGGTAATGGATTACTTCTTCCTTTCATTACTCTTTTTGATTATGCCAGGGTAATCACAGTTCAAAGTAAAGTTATTGTCGAAGTACATATATATGTCATCATTAGTACCCTGAGACTCAAGCAGGCATTTACAATATAATTATTAAGGATGAGGTTTCAAAGTACTTGGAGGCTAATGATGGAATAGGCCAAAGTAAGCATAGTTTCCTTAAGAGAGAATCTTGCCTGACAAATCTGTCGGAATTCTTTGAGGAAATAACAAGCAGGATAGACAAAGGAGAATCAGTGGATGTTGTGCACGTGAGGATGGTCCAAGAGACCATGATATCACAGGAAAGACTCTAACATGCATAGAGTCCTCATGAAGGGTCTTGGCCTGAAATGTTGGCTGTTTACTCTTTTCCATAGATTCTGCCTGGCCTGCTGAATTCCTCCAACACTTTGTGTGTACAGCATGTATAAAGCATTGGCTGGCAGGCAGGAGGTAAAGAGTGTGGATAAAGGGACCCTTTTCTGGCTGGCTACCGGTGAGTAGTGGTGTTCCATAGGGGTCAGTGTTGAGATCGCTACTTTTTACATTGTATATCAATGATTTGCGTGATGGAATTGATGGCATTGTGGCCAAGTTTGCAGACCATATGAAGATAGGTGGAAGGGCAGGTAGTGTTGAGGAAGCAAAGTGGTTGCTGAAGGACTTAAACAAATTGGGAGATTGAGCAAAGAAGTGCCAGAAGGAATGTTATTATCACCGGCACATGTCGTGGAATTTGTTAATTTAGCAGTAGCATTTCAATGCAATACATAATATAGAAGAAGGCAGTGTCAGGAAGTGTATGGCCATGTACTTTAGTAGAGGAATAAAAACATAGCCTATTGTATAAATGGGGAATTCAAAAATCTGAGGTTCAGACAGACTTGGGATTCCTTGTGCAGGATTCCCTAAAGGTTAACTTGCAGGTTGAGCTGGTAGTGAGGAAGGCTATTGGAATGTTAACATTCAATTTGAGAGGACTAGAATATAAAAGCAAGGATGTAATGCTGAAGCTTTTTAAGCCACTGGTGAGGCCTCACAGAGTATAGTGAGCAGTTTTGGGCCCTTTATCTAAGAAAGGATGTGCTGACATTGGAGAGGGTTCAAAGGAGGTTCATGAGAATGATTCTGGGAATGAAAGGGTTATCGTATGTGGAGCCTTTGATGGCTGTGGGCTTGTACTTGGTAAAATTTAGCTGGGAATCTTATTGAAACCTATTGAATGTTGAAAGACCTAGCTATATGTTTCCTAAGGTAGGGGAGTCTAAGATGAGAGGACACAGTCTCAGAATGGAGGGATGTCCATTTAGAACAGAGACGAGTAGGAATTTCTTTAGTCTGAGGGCAGTGAATCTGTGGAATTCATTGCTACAGGCAGCTGTGGAGGCCAGGCCATTGGGTGTATTTAATGTGGAGGTTGACAGATTCTTGATAAGTTAGGGTGTAAAAGGTTACAGGGAGAAGGCAAGAGAATGGGGTTGAGAGGAAATGGATCAGCCATGATCACATGGCAGAGCAGGCTCAACGGGCCAAATAGCCTATTTCATTACCCTGTGTCTTATTGCCTTCTGGCAAAGAAATACTGTAGAATCAATGAAAATTACACACCAACAATTACTGACAAACAACCAATGTGCAAAAGAAGACAAACTGTACAAATATATAAAAAAAGTAAATTAATAATATTGAGAACATGAGTTGCATGGTCCTTGAAAATGAATCCATAGGTTAAGGAATCAGTTCTGTGTTGAGGTGAATGAAGCTATCAGCACCTGTTCAAAAGTCTGATGGCTGAAGGGTAATAACGATTTTTGAATGTGATGGTGTGGGACCTAGGCTTCAGTAACTCCTTCCCGATGACAGCAGTGAGAAGAAAGCATGGCCTTTACAGTTGGGGCTCTTAATGGCGAATGCTGCTTTCTTGTGGCAGTGCTCCTTTAGGTGATGTGGAGGGCTTTTCCTGTGATGGACTGAGCTACACCCACTACTTCTTGTAAGCTCTTTGAAGGTGTGTCCAAATATGATTTCAGGGAGGGGATACCCAGGCAACGAGATTGACCTTTTTCACCCCTTTGTGTAAATTATAAGTAAGATTTATGTAATTTGTGGTAATTTTGAATAAGTGGAACTGTTAGGCTATAGCGGATAAATGGAATTAGGTCACAGTCAGCTAAGGAACTCATCTGACGGAAGTGCAAGCTTGAAGGCGTCTTATGAACAGTGTTCCTGTGCACAGCTAATTTATCAAGGGAGGCCTGGGTTAACCCTACGCTGAGAATGCTGACACTCTAAGAATTTGCTAAGTATCCTCCCTACTTACATAAAGTACAGCTGCTGTACTGCTTTAGAGGCACACCTGCGTTACCTTCTCCTTAGATTTATATAAGCTGTCCTATAAATACAATTGTGTGCAGATGTGAAACTACATTTGACTGTGATAGCGTTACTGCTCCGTAGGGTTCTTCCCAGCCCTGGACTGTGGACAGTGCATTTCAACTATTCAGGCATTAATTAAAACAGGCTAGAAATTTAAACATATTTTCAGTTTGGAAACATTGCACCTCAAGCAAGGAAAGAAGAAATTGGGTTGGGTTGCCATTGAATTTTCACCCAAGCAGTTATTCTTCTGCCCTGATTGGAGATGAAGTTGGTGAGTTAGAGGTGGTCTTGGAACTATCCAGCAAATGAAGATCCAAAAATACATGCAAAATTAAAATCACAACGGAAAGTGTTGGAAACCTTTACGGGACAGATGGAATCTGTGGAAAGAGGCAGAGGATTAATGGGTCACCTCAAAGCATCAGGGTTTCTGCAGATACCTGCTGAGTCTCTCCAGAGCAAGCTACACAAAATGATGAAGGAACTCAGGAGATCAGGCAGCATCTATGGAGAGGAATAAACAGTTGACATTTCAGGCAGAGACCCTTCATTGGGACAGGTGGGAAGAGGGAAGAAGCCAAAATAAGAAGTTGAGGGGAGGGAAAGGAATAGATGTTGGCAGGTGATAGGTGAAACCAGCTTTCTGTTTCCACAGGGCTATTTAGCAGTTTCATCGAACATCTGATGAGTGGCAATCATTGTTCCTTTCAAGCTCCGTGGGTGCATGACCGTACAGTAACTTAAAAGCTCTTGCGCACATAGCCTTTGTTGCCACACAGCTAGAATTTTATTTTATATAATGTTAATATAATTTTGAAATTATGTTAATATAATTTTAAGTATATGTTAATATAATTGTAAAATACCCTTTATTTAATTGTACTAATGAATATAATCTGTAAATTTTCTAAATAATAAATGTGTCATAAACTTTACTTTGAAACATTTACATTGGCAGTGTTTCATGTTACAACACTGTTACAAATTGTAACAATAAACACAGTATGGATGTCAGTAGCTCATTGCTGAACACGGATGCCGTCAAATCAAAACATTTTATTTTTGCCGTTGTGCCTGTCAGTTGTTATGACTACCTGACATTGTTTACTTGTGCTGTGAGTTGTGGTGGTTTGTATTTGTTTGATGTGTATGTTACAAAAAAAAACATTTAAAGTGCCACGCATTTTTCAGGCCATGTAAAATTTCCTGCTCAGAACAATGGTTGGTCTATGCAACTGTAGTAAAAAAATTAGAGGGAACACTGGTAGTGAGGATGTTTTTCAATCTGTAAGGCAGCGAAAGAAGTGCAGATATTTTACTGGCCCATTGGTGCAACAAGCATTACAATTTTATCCATTTATCCTAATTGTGACAGGCATTTCGTACCGGCCAGTATTGGGTATTCTTTTCCCTCTGACCAGAATCTATTAGTTGAGTAAAGTGGCACAGCAACAATTGAAATCTATTATTTAGTAAAGCAAAGAAAAAGACAACCTGGAAGTAGACATTTTGGGTAAGACATCTCTGAGCTCTCCAGTGGATTAGAAAGATCCCAGTCTCTTCATCAATAACAGCACTTTAAATATTTCCATGACATCAATGACTTAGGTCCTGGTGACTTGGACTTCTATGCTAATTTTTGTCTTTTACATGTACCCAGCCAAGTGTAATTCCTTTTTATTCATTGAAATGTTTCTCTCTTCCTCCTTCTAAGCTAAAATAATGCAGGAGCTGTTTTTATTTTGGAAGTCTCCTCTAGTGAGTTGCTATCCTGTCAATAATTGGTTTTTGCTTTGTTTTCTTCATCTTTCCAGGTGGCAGAGACTATGTTGCATAAGTGGTGTCTACAATCTACTCTTCTCTGAAGGCTGAGCAAAGGTATTACTACAACGCTGCATTCATACACCTTCAAATGTACCTCTGTGTCCAACCCCCATTCATTCCTGTGAATTCCAGAAAAAACACAATGGAAAACTGTTACAACAGATAGTAATTATAGCAACCTAATAACTTTAGTGGCAACTAGGGCCAACATAAAGACATGTAGGATGGCCCTGGGTCTACAGCATTTAACTGTTGGTATTGAATTTCTCAGATCTCAACAAACACCTACTTGCACTTGTTCTGAGAAAGAGCTACTGATATGAGACTGCCACCAGCCTATCACTTAACACACCAATTATAGGATCTCAAGAGATTAAATTATCATTTAAAACTCACAAGAATGGATAAAGCCACTTAATCAACCAAATAGAAAGTATCACAGGCTGACTTCAGTTACCCTGCCTTGCCAGAAAGGCATTAAAGGATGGATTGAAGACTAGCCATCTGCTTGTGACTCCCTGTACAAAATATGTTATCAAAGAATTTCTCCCCCAAATTATTTGGCTATCAATATTCATTGATTCTGTTTTTTTTATATATAGATGAAAAGGTACTATAAAGTCATCCAGCTCAGTGGTGTGATTGACCAGACCCAACCTTCACAGACCCTGGCAACCTGTCATATCTATGGGATGCTAGATAGACCCAGATGTTTGGCTACAAAATCTTCCTGTGTAGCCTGTCTACTCCTCCACCTATTTTGAGTCATGGGGTAATACAATTAGAAAGAAGCGCTTTAGGCTGCAATAATTCCATATCCCTCCATGCCCTGCTCATTCAAGAACCTGCTGTTATGCTTCATAAAGTTGCTACTTGCTCCACGGCCTCCTTTGGTATTTGATTCCAGATGCCAACAAGTCACTTTTGAAAAAAATTACCTCTCATAGAACAAGGACTTAGAACAATACAGCACAGTACGGGCCCTTCAGCCACAATGTTGTGCCAACATTATAGCCTAATCTAAAATCACTCTAACCCTTCTCTCCTACATAGCCCTCCATTTTTCTCTGTCATTCATGCCCCTATCTAAAAGTTTCTTAAATGTCCTTAATGTATCTGCCTCTACCACCACGTTCCACACACTCATCAATCTCTGTGTAAAAAAAAACTTAGCCCTGACATCCCCATATACTTTCCTCCAATAAAATTATGCCTTATTGTATTAGCCATTCCTACCCTGGGAAAAATTCTGTAGCTATCTGCTCAATTTATGCCTGTGATCAATTTGTACACTTTTATCAAGTCAACTCTCATCCTCCTTCACTCCAAAGAGAAAACCCCTAACTCACTCAATCTATCCTCATGACCAGTTCTCTAATTCAGTGTCCAGGTGAATCTCCTCTGCACCCTCTCTAAAGCATCCACATTCTTCCTATAATGAGGTAATTAGAATGAACCACACTAATGTGGTTCAACAAGGATGTTATAGAGTTGCAACATTACCTCATGGCTCTCAAACTCAGTCCCACGACTAATGAAGATCAATGTACCGTATACCTCCTTAAACAGCCTATCAACTTGTGTGGCAACTCTGAGGAATCTGTGGATGTGGAGCCCAAGATTCCTCTGTTCCTCAACACTGTTAAGAATCCTGCCACTAGCCCTGTATTCTGCCTTCAAATTTGAACTTCCAAAGTGGATCACTTCACTTGCATGAGGTTCTGGAAAACCCAAAAAGGAGTGGAGTTACTCAATAGGTCAGGAAGAATCTCTGGAGGGAAATGGACAGGCAATATTTTTGGTTTACTCAGTGAATATAGCATCACATTATTACAATAGGACAGTATTCCACAATTCACATTTTTTACAATTTACTCCGATTAGAGATGGATGGGGGTTGGGTGGAGGCAGTTACTCTAGGGAGTGAGCACTTGACATTGGAGATGAGGCAACCAACCTTATTTTAGGCTTGAGGAAGCTGGGTGAGTTTGGAGGGAAAGTGACAACACTGTAATGTTTACATCACACATAGAAGCTGGAAAATCTCAATGGGTCAGGTAGCGTCAATGGAGGGAAATGGCCAGTTGGCATTTTGGGTTGAAATCCTTCATCAGCCCTGATGAAGGTCTCAGCCTGAAATGTTGCCTGTCCATTTCCCTCCATTGACGCTACCTGAACTACTGAGTTCCTCCAGCTCATTGTGGTGCTGTTCCAGACTCCAGCATCAGCAGTCTCTTGTGTGACACTCCAAAAGTTATACTTGTACTAGTGACCTGAGGCAAATTTCTCCAACCGCCCACCCTTGTGTTTAGTTTCCTGCCACTTACAGAACATTTTGTCTGGCTGTTCCCAGTCTGCTGTTATGTGCCTCTTTCATCTTACTTATTAAACTACCTTCCCAGTGTCTCTCGGCAATACTAAATCTCTTTATTCTGGCTAGGATTTCCAACTCACTTATATGAACTTCAGATTTGCCATGGTTAGCTCAGTTTGGGGAAGACAGGATGTGCATTCAAGGTTGTTTGTTGTCACTCTTCTGTACATGAATGTAAAGGAGAATAAAATGATTGTTACTCTGGATCCGATACAGAACAATAAAAAACACAATAAATATAAATATAAAAACAATTCGATAAAACACAAAGTACAAGTTTGAGTGTGACAGTACATACGTAAGATTAGCTTTTAAAAATAAACTATTGTGTTACCTAAGATGACACTAGTGGAGGACCATCTATACATAAGGTGACTCTGACAGGAAATGACAATGTGACTCTTGGCAAGAGGAACTCTTATAGGTAGCAGCAGGGCATATGGAAACACAGTAGGAGGGTGACTGTATCAGTATAAGTATGAAGTGTGGAGTACAATTGTAAAACGGCAGGGCATGGCGGGATGAAGGGTGCTGAGGGGCTGTGGAGAGGAGTGACTGTTGTAGACCTTGTGGTGATGGGGGGGTGGGCTAATGAATGGAGGTGTTGATCAGCCTGACGGCTTGAGGGAACTTACTGTTTTTGAGTCTAGTAGTCCTGGCACGGATGCTGCATAGCCTTTTCCCTGATGGGAGCGGGACAAACAGTCCATCAGTAGGGTGGGTGCAATCCTTCATTATCTTGCTGGCGTTTTTCTCCCAGCACATTTCAGTATATACAACGCTGTGCAGAAGTCTTAGGCACTTGTAAAAAAATCTGTAAAGCAAAGATACTGTCAAAAATAATTAATTAAAAATTTCTAAATATTAAATAAACTATAAAGATCAGTAAATAGTTAAAAAAAAGCTAAGTCAGATCAATATTTGGTGTGACTTTGGCTGTCTCACTTGCTTCTGACTCTGCAGCCTCGAAGATGCTGAGATCAGGGCTCTGTGGAGGCCATACCAGAAAAAAATTCTCGGGTGCCGAAGTCTTTCATACAGTACTGTGTGTCCGTGATTGCGGCTAGCATGGTGCCAGTGTTGTGTTGGGCAATTCTTCTTTCCTCTGTTCTGTTCCATTCATATCTTCTATGATAAATATTTGAAAGAAGCATCCCTTTCAGACATTTACCACTCTGTGTTTCTGTGTCTATTCTGTGTTTAGGTACATCTACATCTTTCATGGAGTCTTATTTACCTCTAAGTTTGTTTCTTTTGTGTTAAGAAATTCTTACTATTATGCTCATTATTCCAAGGTTTCTGTCTACTCATCTGATAACTCCCTTAACGTGTTTCAAAGAAATTCCTCTATATGTTATAATACGTCCCATCACTTTGCTGCCTGTAGAATGTTACTATTAATTCTTTCATTAATCTCTTTGGTGGTTATACCTTTTTAATCAGATCCAAGGTTCTAAATATTATATGTAGTTCAGCTCCATAACAACCCTTGACCTCACGTTTGCTCTTTCATTCCCTAGAATTGAAGAAAAGTTATAGTAACTGTTCTCACAGTGAGTAGAATTACTAAGTTCTTGGCAAGAAATCAAACATGGGCACCGTCCCAACATTTATCTATACTTAGAAAAATGTAACGCTTAATATTTAAACTTAAAACAAAATACGCTGGAAAACATTCAGCAGGTCTTGTGCATTTGCGGAGTCAGAGAGAGAGAAACGTGACTTGTGCTCTCAATAGCTACTGCTGGTAGCGGCCACTTGGGGTCACACCATGTCCGAACTTGTTTGGCCCAGATGTGGAGGATTTATCTTGAAGGCCTACAGACTACTGATGTGGGCTTGAGCAGCGTGAAAGCCCTGAATAAGTCAATGGAGAAGCCCTGCCCGAAAGTTCCACTGACACCTGTAACATCAGCAATAATTAGTACTTAGCTTTGTTGGCTGTCAATGTGGCAGGGTTTTAAATGTTTCTTAATGTCTCCCTAACAATCAGAAACATTATTAAACAAGAATTAAGGGATTAAATAAACCTTATAATTTAAAATATTTTTAAATTGTTAAAGAAGAACCTTATTTCCTTTTACTTAATCATACAATCCTCGTTGAAATTACTTGAGCCATGAATCCTTTACCAGATTTAAATTAGAGCACAATCAATGAGGCGATTCTCCAGTATAAACTGGAAATTTCAGCAGTGTGAAGCTCCATTAGTTTACTACTCATTGAGTCCAACAACAGTGAATATCAGAGTATACAGCACCATTCATCAGTAAAATTCTGGACTCTTGTTAACATTTTCAGGTCAATGGTAAAAGACAGATAATCAGGTATTAAAATGAAAGAAAATGGAGAAGGGAGGAGAGAACAGAACATCTCTGATGAAATGGATGGCAGGAGAGATTCAATAACTTGGGTTTTCGCTTTACTAAATCTTTGAGAAAATTGAGAGAATTTTTTAAAAAAGTGGGATTAATATAGGACTAATATAAATGAGAATTGATGGCTACCACAAGCAGGTGAGCCGAAGTGCCTGTTTCTGTATTTTGTGTCTCTGTGACTGTGGTTTTAACAGAAGCATGTTATTGTATAATTTAAATTTGACGCTGGAAATAAAAGGCAACAAAAAGGCCATACTGGAGGAGCTGTAAATGGATTAAGCAAATAATTGTCTAAAATCCCAAAAGGGAATTCTAGAGTAAAAATGCTGAAGTTGTTGATCAAGGCTGAATTATAACATGCCTAGCTGAAAAATGAGGCTCTGTTGCTTGAGCTACATTGTGACTCAGAGGAACAATCTAAGAAGTTAAAGACAGGAAGGAAGAGAGGAAAAGAATTAAAGTGGCAGTTGATTGGCAGGGATCGCTCCCTTTGTGACAACCTTGTCCATTCATCTCTCCCCATTGATCTCCCTCTTGCCACTTATCCTTGTAAGTGGAACAATTGCCACACCTGCCCCTGCCCCTCCTCTCTCACTACCATTCAGTGCCTCAAATAGTCCTTCCAGGTGAGGTGACATTTCACCTGTGCATCTGTTGGGGTCTGTGTCCGGTGCCCCTTGTGCGGCCTCCTGTATATCAGTGATGCCCAATGTAGATCGGGAGACTGCTTCACCAGGCACTTACACTCCGTCCACCTGTAAAAGCGGGATCTCCCAGTAGCCACACATTTTAATTCCACTTCCCATTCCCATTCCGATTCCAACATGTCAATCCATGGCCCCCTCTATTGTCATGATGAGGCCACACTCAGGTTGGAGGATGAACACCTTATATTCTGTGTGGGTAGCCTCCAACCTGATGGAATAAACATCAGTTTCTTGAACTTCTGGTAATGCTCTCCCTACCATTCCCCATTCCTTTTTCACTCTCTCACCTTATCTCCTTGCCTGCCCATCACTTCCCGCTGGTACTGCTCTCCCTTTTCTTTCTTCCATGGCTTCTACCCTCTCCTATCAGATTCCCCCTTCTCTAGCCCTGTACCTCTTTCACCAATCACCTTCCTAGCTCTTTACTTCACACCTTCCCCTCCTGATTTCACCTTTCACCTTGTGATACTCCTTCCTTCCCCCCTCTGTGACTTCTCATCTTTTTCTCTCCAGTCCTGCCGAAGGATCTCAGATTGAAACGTCGACTGTACCCTTTTCCATAGGTCCTTTTCTGGGCTACCGAGTTGCTCCAACATTTTGTGTGTCTTGGTTGAGTTGATTGGCAGAGCAGTTACCCAGTTTGGATTCACTTGGATGCTGAGGTAAACAGAAAATGCATGATTGTTCCCTTATTCAAGTAAGGGAGTAGGGATAGCCCAGAAAATTATAGACCAGTGAGTCCTTCTTCACTGGTTGGTAAGTTGATGGTGAAGATCCTGAGAGGCAGGATTTACGAATATTTGTAGAGGCATAATATGATTAGGAATAGTCAGCATGGCTTTGTCAAAGGCAGGTTGTGCCTTACAAGCCTGACTGAATTTTTTGAGGATGTGACTAAGCATATTGATGAAGGAAGAGCAGTAGATGTAGTGTATATGGATTTCAGCAAGGAATTTGATAAGGTACCCCATGAAAGGCTTATTGAGAAAGTAAGGAGGCATGGGATCCAAGGGGATATTTCTTTGTGGATCCAGAACAGGCTTGCCCACAGAAGGCAAAGAGTAGTTGTAGACAGATCATATTCTGCATGGAGGTCGGTGACCAGTGGTGTGCTTCAGGGATCTGTTCTGTGACCCCCTACTCTTTGTGATTTTTATAAATGACCTGGATGAGGAAGTGGAGCAATGGGTTAGTAAATTTGCTGATGAAACAAAAGTTGGGGGTGTTATGGATAGTATGGAGGTTACAATGGGAAATTGATAGGATACAAAACTGGGCTAAGAAATGGCAGATAGAGTTCAACCCAGATAAGTGTGAGGTAGTTCATTTTGGTAGGTCAAATCTGAATCCAGAATATAGCATTAATGGCAAGACTCTTGGCAGTGTGGAGGATCAGAGGGATCTTGGGGTCCGAGTCCAAAGGACACTCGGAGCTGCCGCACAGGTTGACTGTGTAGTTAAGATGGCTTACGGAGCATTGGCCTTCATCAATCGTGGGATTGAGTTTCAGAGCCGAGAGGTAATGTTGCAGCTATATAGGACCCTGGTCAGACCCCACTTGGAATACTGTGCTCAATTCTGGATGCCTCACTATAGGAAGGACATGGAAACCATAGAAAGGGTGCAGTGGAGATTTACAAGGATGTTGCCTGGACTGCGGAGCATGCCTCATGAGAATAGGTTGAGTGAACTCGGCCTTTTCTCCTTGGAGCGATGGAGGATGAGAGGTGACTGTAAGGTGATGAGAGGCATTGGTCATGTGGACAGTCAGGCTTTTTCCCAGGGCTGAAATGGCTAGCATGAGAGGGCACAGTTTTAAGGTGCTTGGAACCAGGTACAGAGGAGATGTCAGGGGTAAGTTTTTTATGCAGAGAATGGTGAGTGCACAGAATGGGCTACCTGCGACGATGGTGGAGACAGATATGATATGGTCTTTTAAGAAACTCCTGAATAGCTACATGGAGCTTAGTAAAATAGAAGGCTATGGGTAAAGCCTAGGTAGTTCTAAAGTAGGGACATGTTCGGCACAACTTTGAGGGCTGAAGGGCCTGTATTGTGCTATATGTTTTCTATGTTTCTATGACACTGAATTGAAATTATTATAAGTAAATAGAGAGATAAGAGATGGCATCTGATGCAAAAGCAAAATGCTATAAGACCATAAGACGCAGGAGAAGAATTAGACCATTCAGGGCCATCGAGACACTCCAGCATTAAATCATCACTGTTTCAATCATGGTGATGATCTAAGATTCATATTCAGATTCAGTTTATTGTCATTTAGAAATCACAAATGCAATGCAATTAAAAAATGAGACAACGTCCCTCCAGAATGATATCACAAAAGCATATGACAAAACAGACTACACTAGAAAATCCACATAACATTTGGCAATCCCCAATCCAGAGTCCTGGAGAGGCTGCTGCGTATTAATATCATGCTGCTGTCTTAATTTTTGCCATGATTTGCCATGATATCTATAACTTGTTTATTAATTATTGTACTGCCCTGCACTGTTTCGTGCACTTTATGCAGTCCTGTGCAGGTATGTAGTCTAGTGCAGTTTTTATATTAGTCCAGTGTAGCCTTGTACTGTCTAACATAGTCTAGTGTAGTTTTGTGTTGTTTCATGTAGCACCAGGGTCCTGGAGGAATGTTCTTTTGTTTTTACTGTGTACTGTACCAGCAGTTTATGGTCGAAATGACAATAAACTTGACTTGACTTGACTTTGCCAAACTCTATAGGTGTCTGGTGGAGAGTATATTGACTGGTTGCATCACGGCCTGCTATGGAAATGCCTTTGAATAGAAGATCTGACAAGTGTAGTGACTATGGCCCACCCCACCACTGCACACATCTACCTGTTTCAGGAGAGCAGTCTCCATCATCAATGACCCCCATCATCCAGGTCATGCACCATTATAGCTGATGCCACTAGGAAGTAGGTACAGGAGCCTCAGGTTCGGGAATAGTTATTACCCCTCAACCATCAGGCTCTTGTACAGTGACTTAACTTCACTAGCCCCATCACTGAACTTTTTCCAAAGCCTTTGGACTCATTTTCAGCGATTCTTCATCTCATATTCTCAATATTTTTTACTTATTTATTCATTTTTTACTTTTGTTCATTGTCTTTTACACATTGCCCTTTTGGGTGCTGTCTTTTAATGATTCTATTGTGTTTCTTGGATTTGCCTGCAAGAAAATCGATCTCAGGGTTATATATGGTGACATATGTACTTTGATAATAAATTTACCTTGAAGTCTGAACTTTATTATTCTTCTCAACCCCATTCTCCTTCCTACTCCTCATACCCTTTGAAGTCTTTACTAATCAAGAACCTATCAAGAAAGTCATAAGTCGTGGTGCATATTGCTATCAATGACATAGATAGGATAAGGGAGGATGGCCTGAAGAGAGAAGGAGTTAGGCAGAAAGCTGAAATGCAAGACCTTAAGGGTAGTAATCTCTGGATTTCTGCCTGTGCCACTTACCAGTGAGGGTAAAGACAGGATAATTTGGCAGATGAATATGTGACTGAAGAAATGATGCATTGGGATCTCTTCTGGGGAAGGTATGACCTGTTAAAAAAAAGGGCAGGTTACACCTGAACTCAAGGGGGTCCAATATCTTTGATGGCAGGTTTGCTAGAGCTGTTGGGGAGGGTCTAAACTAATTTTGCAGGAGGATGAGAACTGCAGAGATAGACCTGAGGATGGGGCAGTTGTGAGACTGTGAGGAAGGACAGGCAAGTAATAGGGCAAAATTGCAGTCAGTGGGATGAGCTGAAATGATGGGAACAGGTGATGGGCTGACATGAAATAGGTGTTGAATACTGGAGTGAACTTTGTTAAATTTAAACGCACATAGTATATGGAATAGAGTAGAGGATCTTGTAGCATAGCTAGAGGTTGGATGGTATAACATTGTAAGCATCACCGAGTTGTAGATGAAAGAAGATCATAGTTGGGAGTTTAACATTCAAGGGTACAACATGTTTCAAACGGATAAGCAGGTAGGCAGAGGGGATAGATGCCTCTGTTGATAAAAAGTGAAATCAAATTGTTAGAAGGAGGTGACATAGGATCAGAAGATGTAGGATACTTATGGGTAGAGTTAAGAAACTGAAGGGGTAAAAAGACCCTGATGGACATTATATACAGGCCTCTGAACAGTACCTAGATATGAGGTACAAATTACAACAGAGAATAGAAAAGGCATGTGAAAAGAACAACTTTACAATAGTGTTGGTGGATTTCCATTAGTAGGTAGATTGGGAAAATTAGGAGAAGGAATTTGTAGATGGCTTTTTAGAGCAGTTTGTGGTTGAGCTCACTAGGCAAAAAGTAATTCTGGATTGGGTGTTGTGTAATGAACTAGATTTGATAAGGGAGCTTAAGGTAAAGGAACCCTTAGGAGACAGTGATCATATTAAGATAGAATTCACTCTGCAGTTTGAGAGGGAAAAGATAAAGTTAGATGCATCAGTATTACAGTGGAGTAAAGGGAGTTACAGAGGCATGAGAGAGGAGCTTGAGTAAGTTGATTGGAAGGGGACACTAGCAGGGATGATGGTAGAACAGCAATGGCTGATGTTTCTGGGGCTAATTGGAAGGAGCAGGATAGATACATCCCAAAGACGAAGAAGTATTCTAAAGGGAGGATGACACTACTGTGGCTGACAAGGAAAGTCAAAGACTGCATAAAAGCAAAATAGATGGCATATAATTTAGCAATAAATAGTGAGAAGTTAGAGAGTTGGGATACCAATGATTTTTTAATCAGATATATAAAAAGTAAATGAGAGGCAAGAGTAGATATTGGACTGCTGGAAAATGTAGTGATGGAGGACAAAGAAATGGTGGACGAACTTAATATGTATTTTGCCTCAGTCTTCACTGTGGAAAATACTAGCAGTTTGCCAGTAAGGGAGCAGAATTATGTGTAGTTGCTATTACTAAGGAGAAGTGCTTGGGAAGCAGAAAGTGCTAAAGGTAGGTAAATCACCTGGGCCAGATGGATTATACCACACTGTTCTGAAAGTAGCTGAAGAGATTGTGGAAATATTAGTAATGATCTTTCAATAATCACCAGATTCTAAAATGGTCCTGGAGGACTGGAAAATTGCAACCATCATTCCAGTACCCTGTTGAGGTTTCAGGGTACTGGGAGGCACATGATTAAATAGGTCAAAGTCAGAATGGTTTCCTTAAGGGGAAATCTTGCATAAAAATCTATTGGATTATGTTGAGGAAATAACAAGCAGGATAGATAAACTACAGTCAGTGCATATTATTTATTTGGATTTTATAAAGGCCTTTGACAAGGTGCAGCACATGCAGCTGCTTAACAACATACAAGTACATGGTATCACAGGAAAGATACTAGCATGAAGATTGGCTGACTGGCAGGAGGCAAAGACTGGGAATAAAAGGGGCCTTTTCTGGTTGGCTGCTAGAGACCAGTAGTGTTTCACCTTGGTTGGAGTTAGGACCCCTTCTTTTCATGTTGTATGTAATGATTTGGATAATGGAATTGATGGCCAAGTTTCATGTTGTATGTAATGATTTGGATAATGGAATTGATGGCCAAGTTTCATGTTGTATGTAATGATTTGGATAATGGAATTGAGGCCAAGTTTGTGGATGATATGAATGTAGGTGGAGAGGCAGGAAGTGTTGAAGAAACAATGAGGCTGCAGAAGGACTTGGACAAATTAGGAGATGGCCAAAGAAGTGGCAGATGGAATGTAATGTAGGGAAGTGTATGGCCATGCACTTTGGTAGAAGGAATAAAGGCATGGGCAATTTTCTAAATGGGGATAAAATTTAAATTCAGAAGTGCAAAGGGACTTGGGAGTTCTCGTGCAAGATTCCCTAAGGATTAACTTGCAGTTTGATTTGTTGGTAAGGAAGGCAAATGCAATGTTAGCATTCATTTCAAGAGACTAAAGTATAAATGGAAGGATGTAATGCTGAAGCTTTATAAGGCATTAGTTAGAATGCACATAGAGTTTTGTGTGAAGTTTTGGGACCCTTATCTGTGAGAAGTTTTGCTGACATTAGAGGGTGTCCAGATGCGGTTCATGAGAATGATTCCTTGAATGAAAGGGTTAATACATGAGGAGCAATTGTTGGCTCTGGGCCTCTACTCACTGGAGTTTAGAAGAATGAGCGGGCATCTCACTGAAACCTATCAAATATTGAAATGCCTAGATAAAGTCTATGTGGATAGGATGTTTCCTATTAACGGAGCGTATAGGACTAGAGGGAACAGCCTCAGAATAGAGGGATGCTCATTTCAAACAGAGATGAGGAGGAATTTATTTGGCTAGAGGATAGAGAATCTATGGAACTCATTGCCCCATACAGTTGTGGAGGCCAGGTCACTGTGTTTATTTAATGTGGGGGTTGATTGTTTCTTGAATAGTCAGGATATTAAGGGTTATGGGGAGAAAGTAGGAGAATGGCATTCAGAGGGATAATATGCCAGCCATGATGGACTGGCAGAGCAGACCTGATGGACTGAATGGTTTAATTCTGCACCTATGTCTTATGGTCTTATCGTCTTATAACACAAGTAGTGTTTCCTGATTAATCAATTGTGTTATAATCAACTCGCATTGTGGAAACACTCGGTGTACAGAAGCAGATGTACTGAAAAAAAAGAGATGAAAGATGATTCCTAATCAGGGATGAAGTAAAGAATGTTTGAAATATCTCTCAAAGAGTAAGACATGACTTTGACCCATTTGAGTTTCCATAGCTACTCTTGAAGAAGAACTTTCAGGCAGACGGAGCAACACACACAAAATGCTGGAGGAAATCAGCAGGCCAGGCAGCATCTATGAAATAAAGTAGAGTTGACGTTTTGGCCCGAAACATCGACTGCACTTTTATGTGTGTGTTGCTGGGATTTCCAGCATTCGCAGATTTTCTATTGTTCAGGTAGACTGAGGAGGGTAGTGGGTAGAGGGTATTGTTTGTGCCTCAGTTTAGAAGAAGACAGTCCTGAAGGCATCCTGGTGTGTGATAGAGGGATTCAACATTCTCAGTAAAATTAAGATGTCTGGGCATAAACACAAACTGGGCAAGGGGACTGGGATGAACTGGGATGAAATTATTTCAGCTGGTTAAGAAAAGGCTGAAATTGTGAGCCCACTGGGACAGCTCCGCTTGTGGATCTTGGTGAGAAAATAGAAGTGGGTTGTGTGAATGTGGATATTGAGTTTGGACGGAATGAAGGGAAATTTATCTGGGAAAGATTGGTCCAATGTCAGTCGTGGGCTCGTGGTCCAGAGGAAGTTTATGAGGTTCTCTCAGAGAGCTCATGTTCAATCTCTGTGAGATTGAGGTCAATTTGACAAACTACAGCATCTCTTCTTGTTTGCACACTTAGGAACAGTGTTAGAGTTACTGAGCATAAGGACTGGAGAGATGGAAATTCAGAGGAACAGGAATTAAAGCAAGTAGAATTGAAAAGGTACAGACTCAGATTCACTTATCACATGTATATTGAAACATACAGTAAAATGCGTCTTTTGCATGAACAACCAGCACATCCAAGTCTGTGCTCGAGTGGACTCGGGGATTCACAGACATTAAGTCTTTCATTTCCCCAGCGGACTCACAGAGACTCACAGTTATGGGGCTCCGTCCATTGGGCCTCGACTTCTGATCAACCCTTAGACTTTGATCAGGACTTCCAATTGACCTTTTGGCTTCAATCTTCAGTATTTAAAAAAGAATATGATGGTCAATGTCGTGCTGTCGATCTGCAATGAAATGAGCAAAATGAGGTAAGTGGCCTGAGGGTGATATCAGAATGAGGAGACAGACAATGGACCATGGCACCTCTCTTGTCGTTTCACTTTGCCCACTTTTTACTTTATCACAGACCTTCAGTTTTGATTTTTCCACCTCTCCCCAAGTCATTTGCATTTTTTTCTGTTTTTCTAAGCTCTATGTACCTGTCCAGGAGTTTCTTAAAAGATCCTATCCTATCTGCCTCCACCACCATCGCCGGCAGCCCATTCCACGCACTCACCACTCTCTGCGTAAACAGTTTACTCCTGACATCTCCTCTGTACCTACTTCCAAGCACCTTAAAACTGTGCACTCTCACATTGGCCATTTCAGCCCTGGGAAAAAGCTTCTGACTATCCACACGATCAATGCCTCTCATCAACTTATACATCTCTATCAGATCACTTCTCCTTCTCCTTCTACAGCCCAAACTACTGCATATTTTGAATATTTTCTGTTTCCTGAGTTTCTGATTTCCAATATCCACAGTACATTGCATACTTACAATTTAGATGGAAATTTTCAGACATTTGATGAATGTAACTACTGGTAGGAATGTTTATCTTTCCCTTTTAATCAACATTCTTGATTTTTTTTTAAGTAATAAAAGCTGACAAGAAAAGGGTGACTTCCCAGAATTTTATCCTTTGTTTCTCTTCAAAGAAGCAACAGGTTTGTTTAATTTCATGAGCTTCCTTGGTTTCATGACATGCCGAGCTGCCATATTTTCTCGTGCGTGTGGATAAGTTCTTGACTTGTTAATCCCTCTATCTCCAAGCCAGTAAACAAAAAAAAAAATCAGTCACTTTTTTCTGGAAGAGCGGTAAACAAATTTGTTATTCAGTTTGGGTTAGAACTTTGAGTCCCTTTTTATTTGAAGTATGGGGGTGTGAAATTGAGCGGGGAGCCTGTGTTCTTTTGTTTATTAGCTGTCACTTTCTGTTGAGCACACACAGGAGGAAGCCACATTGTATTAATTCTTAATGCTGAGACTAGTTCGTGATTTCCTTTTGATAGTTTGATCTGACAAACTGGTTGCTGAATCAACAAGTTCGTTTTCACATAAATGTTGATCAACAGTGGCAGCAAAAACATACCGAAAGGGGAAAACACAAAAGGAACAGATGTATCGAAGCACACATGGATATACAGCTCAGGAACTGAGTAATTTATCTAACCTGATTAACTTTGATGTCAGGACTGTTGAAACTCCTAAGTAGTAGGATCTTGATTTACTTGTTAGGTTAATGCTCCTGCAATGATTTTCTAAATATATAATATAACGTTGCTGTGCACCAAATCTCAGAACAAGGATAGAGCTACCAACATTTTGATTGAAGGAAGTTAATACTCAACTGACTAGAACACAATGTGATCAAAAATCATACCACACAGTACACAGAGTTCTTAAAGGAACACACACATCCATATATTCTGCAGTTGGCACTTGAAGAATATTTGCACAAATGATGATGAGTTTTCATTTTAAGATGATATGCAGTATCAACTGCAGCAAATACATTCTGCAGGTATCAAAAATCTGAAATAAACGAAAATGCTGGAAATATTCAGCAGAACTCTCAATGTCAGAGAAATACCACATGGACACATTCTCTTTGACCCCTGATTACGAACAGATCAGCAATAACCTATTTAGACAAATCCTACATTAATCTTATATTTTAATTTTCACTACATTCTCATCAACTCCTCCCTCCATGCCTTCCCGATTTGACTACACACTTATAATCTTGGGGCAATTTACGGCAGCTCATTAACCCACCCATCCACATGTCTTTGAGGTGTGGGAGGGAAACGGAGCACTCAGAGGAAACCCAGGTGGTTGCAGGAACACACGGACAAACAATCAGCACCCAAGGTTAGGACTGAGCCCATGTTTCAGGTACCGAGAGGCAACAGGTCTACTAGCTGCACCATTTCAGTGACAGTAGAGCTACTCTGATCAGTCAGGAACTGTGCGACCAGGAACAGAGTTAATGTTGAGTCTTCAATTTAAGAAGTACACCCAACATTTTCTCTTTCATCTCTGCCCATTACAAGAAGAATCTCCAGGTTATATTATCTATACATATTTTAATCATAAATGTACTTTGAACTTTCTGTTTCTGTTCTAGAGATACACCCAGTGACCATTTTATTGGGTACCTCCTGTTCCTAAAGAAGTGACCACTGAGTGTAGGTTCATGGTCTTCTGCCCATCCAATTCAAGGCTCAACGTGTCATGCATTCAGAGAAGCTCTTCAGCACACCACTGTTGTAATGCAGGGTTATTCGAGCAGCTGTCATCTTACTGTCAGCTTAAAATAGTCAGGCCATTCTCCTCTGGCTTCTCTCATTAACAAGGTATTTTCACTCACAGAATTGCTGCTCACTGGATGTCTTTTTGTCTCTTGCACCATTCCCTCTAAACTCTGGAGACAATCACAGGAGATCAACAGTTTCTGAGATACTCACACCACTCCATCTAGCACTAACAATCATCCTACAGTCAAAGTCACTGAGATGACATTTGTTCCCCATAAAAATCACAGGATAAGATGTTAATATCCTTTATGCCAATGAGTTGTGAGCTCTTGCTTGAGACTGCCTTGATGTTGAAAGGGGCATAGGGTTGACACGTAGGGGTTTTCAAGTGGGTACCACCCCACTTCCTCGATGTTTCATTGATTAGCCCATTACATCTCCGGAGGTTTGATGATGACTTTTGGTGTCCCAGAGTCACCTCCCCCCCCCCCCCGATTGCGTCTTCCCACTCTCTCAATGCTACCTTGGAGCTCAGGAGAGGTCTTTTAGCTTGATCCAAAGCTAGTGACTGCTTCTTTCTGCCACCTCTGATGGTTTGTCGTAGAGTCTGACCATGGACCCCCAGCTCCTTCGGTAATTGGAAGGTGGATGTGGCTATAACTCCCCTACAACCCACATCCACAGGACAAACTGTGGTTTTCCAGCCCCATCGCTGATCTTCAGCTGCTGGATCTGCAGAGCGTAGCCTCTATCACTCATATGCTTCAGCCACTGAATCCTCCCACGGAACTGTGAGTTCCACGATGTAGACGATTTGTAATGAGTTCTGAAATTTGGTCTGAACAACAACTGAACTTCTTAACCATGACTACTTGCTTTAATGCATTGAGTTGCTGCCACCTGATTGGCTAATTAGACATTTGCATTCACAAGCAGGTGTACAGTACAGGTGTGCCTAATGGAGTAAGGCTTGCAACTGAACAAGCTTGTTGGTTTAAATAGTTGTAATGAATTACAGTAACAGATTAATAACAACAAATACTAATTTTGATTAAAATAAAAAGCAAGGTACTAAGATCCAAAATTTTACTTCTAGGGTTTACTTACTTGCTACACAGTGAAGATCCATTTCTGTTAATTTTGAATGGAGTTTAGCTTGTGTTTATTTCTTATACAGTCATAGAGTAGTATGGTACCAAGGCAGGCGCTTTGGCCCTTCTAGTCCATGCCAAAACTATTTAAACAGCCTACTCCCATCGACCTGCACCTGGACCATAGCCCTCCATGCCCCTTAATCCAAGTAGCTATCCAAATTTCCCATAAACATTGAACTTGTGCTTGCATGCACCACTGGCAGCTCGTTCCACACTCTCATGACCCTCTGAGTGAAGAGGTTTCCCCTCATGCTCCCCTTAAACCTCACCTTTCACCCTTAACCCATGACCTCTGGTAGTAGTCCCACCCAACCTCAGTGGAAAAAGCCTGCTTGCATTTACCCTGTCTATACCCCTCAAAATCTGCATTGACTTCTGAAATAAGATAGCATTTTTTAACAGAGAATTAGGAAGAATTATTAGTAAGGGTTATTATTAATGATTCTCTTAACTCTGTTTTTCCACGTTAAAAGACATACTATTAAGTGTAGAGACCACAGCTGTCTCATATTGGACAAATTTCACTGTGTCTTGTGACTGACCCTTTACTTCTGATTTATGAGACTGGCAGCATTGGAACATTCAACTTCATCAAGAGCTTCATCTTAGCTGCAGATGCAAGGAGAAGCCACCACTTCCAAGTGTCTCCCCAAGTCGCACGTCATCCCAACTTGTTGCTGATTCAGAATCTGGAAGCCCCGGGCTGACGGTTCTGCAGGGGGTTCTCATCGCCACAGGGCCAGAAGTGGTTCAGAAGGCAGGCAGTCGGCATCTCCTCGAGGGCAATTGGGTCTCGGTGATAAATACCCGGCCATCTTGCGCTGTCCATATACTGAGAATGATTGAAAGATACAACGTTATGTCTTTAGTCGAATTTCTTGTCTTTTGCACTACCAGTGTGCTGCTGCACGCGCTCTGTAGCACCACCTTAAACCGGAAGTGATTTTAAGAATCTGGTAATTCACCATCAAACTTTACAATGACGGGCATATCATTATTGTTGGTTGGAATTAATGTAAAAATAAGTTCAGTTCCTGTATATTTATAATTGGGTGGGAGCTGTAAAACATAATGCCTCGGGCAATGATATCAAAATTTTGTCTGCAAATATGTGCAAATTGGACTACCACCTGTTGGAAGTAAACAGTGCACATTTTCATTTATTTTTAAATAAACAATGATAGTAAAACTAATCAGAAGCCTAACACAGCGTAACTAGTGGGGAAGAACAGATATTTTGCCTTTTTTTAATTTTATACATCTACGTTGAAGTGCATAATAAGTAAAGTCAGTTCACACAGAGCTTATGGGAATTTATGGCATTACTTTAAGGAAACAGCTGATGATCCACGTTACTGAAAACAGATGTGAACCTCCTTAACATAGTAAAATTATTAGAACCCTGCTGTTTCTCTCCACATGCATCACTGTTCATTCCCTGAAAACAACAAAGATGACAGACTTGCCCTGCGTTTCTAGCAGCTCACTAACTGGGAGTGACGTTAAAATCGAAATTTCTTCGGTGACATACCGGTGATGAGTTGACACCTTTCTTATTACTATGTTACGAAGGGGACTGGTCCAAAATTTTTAGGGTTTGTTTCATTTACTAAATGACTGAGTCAGGTGCCAGAAGCACACAGTTAAAGGATGTAGCTCTCTGGGGCATCAGCCTAGAGCTCTATAAACAGGCCAAAGACACGCAGGTTGATAGGTTAACTGGTCTCTGTAAATTTCCTAGTGTGCAGATGAGTGATAGAATTTGATATGAGCTGATGAGAGTATGGGAACAATAAAAAATGAGATTAAATTAAGATTAGTATAAATGGACAGTTGATGATCAGCACAAACATTTCTTAAATGAGATACAGCATGGAATAGGCTCTTCCACCACCCAACAATCCCCGATTTAATCTGAGCCTAATCATGGGACAATTTACAATTACCAATTAACCCACCTTTGGACTGTGGGAGAAAACCAGAGCACCTGGAGGAAACCTGCTCGGTCACAGGGAGAACGTACAAACTCCTTACGAACAGTGGTGGAACCACACTGTTATCATGTCGCCCACAATGAGCTAAAGGCCTGTTTCCATGCTCTTTGTCTTTATGACTCTAAGGTTTTGCAACTCATCCTTCCACTAAAAATTTCTCATTTGCTCGATTGATAGCAACTGTACCAAATTCTCATTTGGTACCTTATCAGGGACCACAGCACCATTTCATGCATGCAGTGTGCTGATATGTGCCTAATAACATGAGTCTAGTTGAGTAAATTCAAGGCCAACCACTTTACCTCCTTTCAGAATGGCCGGAATATCAAGGCAATGCTGGTATAGGGTGGAACAGTAGCATAGAAGTTAGCACAATACTTGAAAGTGCCAGTTCATTTCCTGCCCTTGCCTGTAAGGAATTTGGGTAAGGAATTTCCTCTGGGTACTCTGGTTTCCTCCCACATTCCAAAGGTGTAAGGGTTAGTAAGGATGAGTTAAGATGATGATATGTTACTGCTGGAAGCATAGCGACACTGGAAGACTGAACCTTTGGACTGTGTTTGTTGTAACACAAACAATGTATTTCACAATGTGCCTCCATGTTTCGATGTACATGTGACAAATCAAGCTAATTTTTTTTTTAAAAAAATCTTAAAATCGTAGATGAAGGATGCTTTATATGTCACCAGCTCTTAATTAGTGACTGAAAATGTTTTGTGTTCAGGCCTCATTTCTGAGGTTTGAGCTCGCAGTGTGGGTGACACTTCAATGCTCGACTGAGAGAGTGCGGTTTTGCCGGAAGAACTATCCCATATGGGTCTGAGGCCCTGTCTTCACTCTCTGGTGGAAGTAAACACGTCATTTCCATGGGGAGGAGTCCACTCTGGGGTCCTGGATGATTTTTACCCTTTCAGTCAATAGCATAATAAACAATGTGCTCATTATTAACTTACAGTCTGTGGGATCTCACTGAGCACAAATTGTGGTTGCATTTCCTACATTCCATCAGCAAATACCTTTCAGAAACAGTTCTGTAGCTGCAAAGTGATTTGGGACACCATGAGTTAATGAAAGGTATTAGACACTCAGTGGCCACTTTATTAGGTACACATGTACACCTGCTCATTAGGGCAACTCTAATCAACTAATCATGTGGCAGCAACTCAATGCATAAAAGTATGCAGGTATGATCAAGAGGTTCAAGAGTTGCTCAACCAAATGTCAGAATGGGGAAGAAATATGATCTGGAAAACTTTCACTGGAGACCGTGGTTCCATATGGGGTGGTTTGAGTATCTCAGAAGCTTCTGATCTTCTGGGATTTTCATGCACCTCAGTCTCTAGAGATAATGGAGAATGGTACGAAATACAAAAAAATCCAGTGAGCGGCAGTTCTGTGGGAGAAAATACCTTGTTAATGACAGAGATCTGAGGACAATGGTCCAACCAGTTCAAGCTGATAGGAAAGTGACAGTAACTCAAATGGCCACTTGTAACAACAGTGGTGCGCAGAAGAGCATCTCTGAATGCACAACATGGTGAAGCTTGAAGTGAACAAGCCACAGCAGCACAAGACCAGGAACATAAATTCAGTGCCCACTTTATTAGGTACTGATGCACCATCAATAACTCTCTCTGAGATGTAAAGGCGAGATATCGGCTTTTATTGACTGGAGGAAGGAACAAGCAGTGGTTGACCACCATACTACATCCAGGAGACTGAGAGGCCGGGCTCAGGCCTCAATCGCCTTTATACAGGGGTCTGTGGGAGGGGCCAAAGGAGCAGTCAGCAGGGGGCGTGTCCAGACAGGTATATGTAGTTCACCACAGGTACCGAGTGTATAAATGTTTACTTTTTAATTATCAGAGGGAGAAAAGCTGAGGGGCAAAGCACTACTGCTAACCCAAAGGTTGGCTGGGACAGCTTTGACCTTGACCTTTGCTGTAAGAATTCATTTGAGTCATAACATCCTCAAGAAATGACTGTGCGCATACTTGATGAGAGAACTAAAGTATTGGTCATAAAGCAATACAGGACATCTTCAGTGGGAATGACACACAGGAGATTTGTGAAGGCGGGAAGCATATGCTTGCAAAGAATACCTACTCCTTGATAGATCCTTCCTTTGAGTTGTAGCTTCAGTGCTGCCCTGCGGTTACGAGATCAAATTATTTTCTAAAGACTTTCCTATAATTAAATGTGAAATGGGAATAGTATAGCAGGGATACCGCCTTCATGCTGTTTTTGTTTACTACCATTGCTATTTCAATATGTGAATTTACAAGATTATAGACAGAAATAATATTTCCTTGTCTTCTATTTTCTGCTCAGTAATAGAAATACAAGATATATTCTTTGCTGATCATTTCAGGTTTTTGAGTCTCATCATTTATTTAATGAACTAGATATTCTTCAAAATAAATGAATTAATAAAATCATTGCATTAAGTTCACCACACACTTGAGTTAGCAACACAGGTGTGTGAATCAGTCAGAAGCTAACTTTATAGTCTTATTCTGAAGAGATGATGAATGTTTGGAAATCTGAACTTACTTACCTCTTTGGGCCGGCATAAAGTTTATTGACACATTTCCATGGTGAAGTGTTTGTGATTTTGCTACTACCCTGAAGCCTGACGCAGTTTGTTAAAAATGGCAGGACATCAAGATTTTCCCCTACTTTTGCAATTAGTCCCACCATGTGCCTGTATTGTTGGACACCAGAATTGACCTGCCACCCAGAACTTCCTGGCTGCAGTCCTTACCTGTTTGCACCTTCCTGGCCTGTAGGCAGAGGGACACATCTTGCTGGTTCTCTACCATTTGGGGGCAGGTGTGCAATCCAGACAGGGAGGAAACCTCAGTCAGTGTAGTGCCGTTGCCCCAACCCCTGAAAGACTCTTGACAGGCTTTGTTATTTGTTATTTTTAATCAGGAAAATTTAAAAGAATCAGAATCAGCTCCATCACAGGCACAAACCTTCACACCATCAAGGATGTCCTCAAAAGGTGAACCTCAAGAACGTTGCATCCACCATTAAGGACCCTCAGTGTCCAAATCATGCCCGTTTCACATTATTACCATCAGCAAGAAGGTACCAGAGTCTGAAGACCCACACTCAACATCTTAGGAACAGCTTCAGATTTCTGAAACCAGAATCAGAATCAGGTCTAATATCACTGGCATATGTTTTGAAATTTGTTGTTTTGCAGCAGCAGTACATTGCAATGCGCAATAATAAAAACAGAGAATTACAAGAAAAATATATATATTAAAATTATATTAGTTAAATTAAATAAGGAGAGCAAAAAGAGAGAAAAAAAAGTAGTGAGGTAGTGTTCATAGGTTCAATGTCCATTCAGAAATCTGACGGCAGAGGGATTGAAGTTGTTGAGTGTGTGCCTTCAGGCTCCTGTGCCTCCTCCCTGATGGAAACCATACAATCACAGAAAGACCGTGTAAACTCCACACAGACAGCATTGGAGGTCAGGATTGAACATAGGTCACCATAGTTATGAGGTAGCAGCTCTACTAGTACATATATAAAAACTTAGGTTTTAAAATTAAAGTTTATTATAGAGGTTTAAACATATAAAATGTTACCAAACAAAAATAAAATAATACTCTACAAAATAACTCACCTTCTCCAATTCTCACTCTCTGAAGGTAGAAGGGTAACATCCCAGTGTATGGTTGGTGAAGACTGGCATTGTACTCCCTGTGAGTTCAGCTGTGGAACAGATTGACTGATGTGGCATTGTCGGCCACCCATTAACTCTTCGACATACGCTGGGATTGCATGGGTTAGTGACTCTCTTCCATCCAAGTGACTCAGTGCTGGAAATTCCTCTCAGAGCCCTTGGCCACACTCAGGAAGGCTAATCCCCATGGTTACTCTGCATTAGAAGCAGAAAATGCTGGAATACTAGCAAGTACAACAGCATCAATTGAAAGAGAACCAATGATTAGTTGCCGATGTGATGGTGAGACTTCACTTAGATATCGTGCTCAGATTTGCTCATCCTGCTATAGGAAAGATGTCATTAACCTGGAAAGAGTGCAACAGAGATTTATGAGGATTTTGCCTGGACTTGAGGGACTGAATAATGGAGAAAGTATGATCAGATTGGAACTTTATTATCACAGGATCCATGTCCATAGATCTTTTGAAGTTGCTGCAGAAGATGATAGGATAGTTAAGAAGGTGTATGGTGTGTTGGCTTCATTAATCAGGGGATTAAGTCAAGAGCCATGAAGTAACATTGTATTCCTATAAAACCCTGTTTAGACCACACTAGGAGTATCGTGATCAGTTCTGATCATTTCCACGTTCAGAGAGAGTGCAGAGAAGATCTACCAGGATGCTGCCTGGATTAAAGAGCATGTTTTATGAGGAAAAGCTGAACAAGCTGGGGCTTTTTTGTTTGGAGCAAAGAAGGATGAGAGGCAAATTGACAGGGGTATATAAGATGAAAGGAGGTATGGATAGAGTGAACAGCTTTTTTTACCAGGGCAGAAATGGATAAAGTGAGAGGGCCTAATTTTGAGGTGATTATAGTAAATTTAGAGGTGCGCGTGAGTCAGAAGTATTTTTGTTTTTTGCAGAACAGTGGGTGTGTGGAACACTCTGCCATGCATGGTGCCAGCAACAGATACATTCCGGAGGTTCAAGAAGCACCTAGATAGGCCCATGGATGAAAGAAAAATGGACAGCTGTTTGGAAGGGACAGGTTAGATTGATCGCTTTACATTATTACTTTATTGTCGCCAAACAATTGATACTAGAGCATACAATCATCACAGCAATATCTGATTCTGCGCTTCGCACTCCCTAGAGTACAACTCAATTGTAAATATAATAAAAATTTTAATTATAAATCATAAATAGAAAAAGGAAAGTAAGGTAGTGCAAAAAGAAACTGAGAGACAGGTACAGCCCAGATCCGGCAGCAGTCTTATCACAGTTGGAAAGAAGCTGTTCCCAAATCTGGCCGTACGAGTCTTCAAGCTCCTGAACCTTCTCGTGGAGGGAAGAGGGACAAAAAGTGTGTTGGCTGGGTGGGTCGGGTCCTTGATTATCCTGGCAGCACTGCTCATGGAGTTAGGTTAAAAGGTCAGCACAGAAGGGCCTGTTCTATGTTTGCTGTTTTGTATAGAGGTGTATATGTTTTGTATAGGGATGGCATAAATCTGCACAGGGTTGGGGAATCATGAACTAGAGCACATAGGTTTAGGATGAAAAGGGAGAGATTTAATAGGAATCTTAACCTTTTCACCCATAAGGTGGTCTGTACATGGACTGAGCTGCCAGAGGAAATGGCTGAAGATACTTGGACAGGTACATGGATAAAAAAGCTTTAATTATGGGCCATACACAGGCAAATGCGACTAGTTTAGATGAGAATTTTAGATGGCATGGCTAGCTGGGTCGAACGATCTATTTCCATGCTATATGATACCTTGAATCTATGTGTTTTCTGACTAATGACCTTTCATTAATGTTTCAATCATTTTCTTCCAATTTAGGATATTGAGTTTGCTCTTTATAACATGGACCCTATATGGGGAGAACACATGAAGAGTGAATGCTTACTTTGTTGCTCGGTGATTGAACACATTTGTCTGCCATCTCCGTTCCCACTCTGGCCCTTGATGTGGTGCAAGCTGGCGAAGGAGAACATACCTATGAAAGATCAATGGCCTGAAATATTAACTCCAACTCTCTCTCCCCAGATATAACCTACTGAGCACTCCCAATCCTCTGCTTCTCTCTGTTTCTACTTCAGCTTTCCATCATCTGCTGCATTTTATTTTAGTGTTAATGTTTACACAGTAGGTTTTGTTCACAGTTAGCGTGAATAATCCGCAGCCCCTTAAGGTTTAACAGGAACAGTTGCAATCTGAGCCAGGCTGAGGCTGTTCATCTGAGTTTATCTTCAATGCTGCAGTGCAGTAGAAATCGCTTTACTACAATGCCAATGTGCTCCATTGTCCATCGTTAGCACTCAACACAATGCCTGAAAACAACTTGGATCTACATTATTGCGTCTGTTTCCAATAGACATAAACTTGTTCTTTGTCTTAATATAAGCAGGTCATATCAAAGTAATCCCATTTTTGTTACTTTGCAATAATTCAGATATGTGTTGATTATAATGGACATGAATCACATAGATGAGATGGTATGGTGAGTGGCATTTTAAAACCTGCAGGTAGGACTACCCAAGCACCACACAATTTATGGTACTTTTTTTAAAAATGGATCATTAGAACACAGTATGTACTTTAGCTTTAAACAAAACATGAAGTCCAGCTTTAAACAAATGATGCCATGCTTGGTGTTTGAGCCTGTGAAAATAATTGAGGTCAAGTGAACATGAAACAAAAACCTAAAATAACACAATTTAATATTTTCAATAGAATAACCACTGTTGTTGTAATAAACTTCACTTCTCTGCCTAATTCTGATTTCTTTTCTTTATTCAAGCTGATGCCAAAGCCATTTTAAAGCTTTTATTCAAGTGAATAAACTTATTTTTCCTATTACATACAACAGCAAATCGGATAACATCACTCCCTCCCTCACTGTGTGCTGCATGGGGCTTCAGAGCTGCTGTCATAGGGCTGTGCTAATGGACATAAACCATATGGAGTCGAGTTGATAGAATAGGTGAAAATTTCACACGTAGCAGGAAGTTCAGAGGAACCCAGGGGGCCCAGATTCCTCTCCTAGGTCTTTTGGGAGAGGAAATATGCAAACATTACAGCAGATCCTAAGTTTCAAAGCACTTAACTGGTTGTGAAGCACTTTCAGATATTCCCAGGTCATGTAAAGAGCTATAGGAATGCAATTATTTTTCTTGCCTTTCAAACCAATATTTATTATAGTACAAATTGTAGTATTTGCGCTGACAGTTTTAGAATCATAGGACTTTATTCCAGCCCAGAATGGGTTTTCAACTTAGCCTTTCTTCCTTGCTCCTGGTCCATTCCTTGCAGGTTATGGCTCTTCATATAGTCACGCAGGTAATTTAAGAATTCATTCAAGGTTTTTGTTCCCTTCACTCTTTCAGGCAATGAGTTACACTCCACAACTATTCATTAAGTAGAATTTATTTTCTTCAGCATGCCTTGAAACTATTTCAAAGTACACATGTCATCAAAAATGCATACATTATACAACCTTGAGATTTGCTTGCTCTCAGGTAGCCAAAAAGCAAGAAACCCGAAAGAACTCAATTAAAGAACATTTAAAAAAATAAAAGACCAACACTCAATGCACAAGAAAAAGGGTAAGGGGGTGGGGACCACAAATCATGCTAACAATGGAAGTGAACAACAACATTGCAAATCAAAATGAATCCTCAGATTTGAATCCTGGAGCAGCCTGGAGTAGGCCCAAAGCAGCTGGGATACTTTTCATAGCCTCAGTGCCGAGGAGAGAGGAGGGACCATTGTGGAGGTGAGTGAAATTGGCTCTCGCCTCACATCCTGACACCCTATCCTTTCAGTCAATCTGGGCCATCGTTTAAATTGACCAAACAATGAAAAAGTGAAAGGCTATTTATGCCCATGAAGGCATTGGTCTGACTGCACTTCAAGTATTGTGAATATTTTTGAGCTCCTTATCTAAAGAAGGATGTACTGGCATTGGAGAGAGTCCAGAGGAGGTTCATGATTATGATCCCAGGAATGAAAGGGTTAACATATGAGGAGTGTTTAATGATTCTGGGCCTGTAATCATTGGAGTTTAGAAGAAAAAGGGGGAATCTCATTAAAACCTATCAAATATTGAAAGGCCCCAGTGGACTGGACGTGGAGAGGATGTTTCCTGTAGTGGAGGGAGTCTAGGACCGGAAGGCACAGACTCAGAATAGAGGGACATTACTATAAAACAGAAATGAGGAGGAACTTCTTTAGGCAGAGAGTGGTGAATCTGTGGAATTCATTGCCACAGTCAGCTGTGCAGGCCATGTCACTGGGTATACTTAAATAGAAGGCTGATAGTTTTTTAACTAGTAAGGTGGTTAGAGGTTGCAGGGAGAAGGCACGAGAATGCCGTTGAAGGAGATAATAAATCAGCCATGTGAAACAGACTCGATGGGCTGAATAGCCTAATTCTGCTCCTCTGTCTTATGGTCTTGTCAGCTTATGGTTCTTATTCTCACTACTCTGCTGGATTGATCACCTTGTCTATAAACTTATATACATCATCAAATCTCCTCCCAATTTCCTTTGCTCTTGATATGTACCACAATGCCATTAACCAGTCAGATGAAAAAGGAAAATATCAATTAGTTTATAGAATTATCTCTTCAGTTTCAGATATCTAATGCACTCCTTATTCTTTTCCACAAGCAGGCAAATGACTCAAAGTTCGGGGAGCAACACACACAAAATGCTGGAGGAACTCAGCAGGCCAGGCAGCATCTATTGATGTTTCTCTCTGCACCTGGTAGTGCATTGGGCAGCAACCTTTACCATTTCTTTTGGACTTATCTGTTTTTTACAAGGTTGAACTGCTAGCCTGACACTTAACCCAGCATAGGCAGAAAGTGTCCAAGGAGCCAGCCAGATTCAAACCCGGGAGCGGTCACCTCGAAGTCCACATGGATGCTGCTACACCACTGGCCAGCCAAGGTAGCTTCCATGGAAAAGAGTAAACAGTTGACGTTTCAGGCCAAGAACCTGCATCAGGACCAGAGGGTACAGCCTTAGGTTAAGAGATCCTAATAGGAAAG
The DNA here is from genome assembly GCF_030144855.1 of Hypanus sabinus. NCBI lineage: Eukaryota > Metazoa > Chordata > Chondrichthyes > Myliobatiformes > Dasyatidae > Hypanus > Hypanus sabinus. The sequence goes on from NC_082712.1 coordinate 157,242,426, forward strand.
ACTAGCAGAATGCTTATCCCTTTAAAAACACATTATGTCACTGAATATCATGATTTTCCTTTTCTGTGCCCTACATCTCGCCCCCAAACCATCTGTTAATTCATTTTTGTTCATTTTTTGGCATCAGTCACACTTTTTCTGCTTTTGTGAGTGGGAGAGGAAAATTATTTGAAGAGCATCACATCCATTTTTATGGATTGGAGCTCCAGTAAGTTGAAACCAGTTTAAAACTTCTCCAAAATATATTAAATTTAGCTCTTTGAATTTACGTAATTAATTGAGTTTTTTTTATGTTGGTATCACAATGATAAGCATGGTGCCTTATGTTCTCAACTGAAATGTAACCTAGCATTGGACATATTTGCTCTTTCAAAAATAGAACTATAAACTTAATTTCTCTTCAATGTTTGTTGTGATATCTTCCATAGGTAAATAGAAGCAGAAAATAGAACACCTTGCAAAGGAATCCTCATCTCAACCTGCTTGGAGATTTACCAATGTGAATTGCTGTCAGAAAAAAAACAGAGATGCCAAATTTCAGTCTATTATCCAACCAAATCTCTCTGCATTTGGAGCAATGAGAAAATATCAAGGCCAGTGCAATTCATCTTCTACATTCCTGTTGGTTACATATTATAACAGTAACTGAATTGTCGACCAGTTGTGGCCATCAATCTCTACCAAACATAGAAGAAAAGCACAAAGCTATTTAAACTCCCAGTAATGAAGTGCTTTGGGAAGCACGGGTCCAAAGTCATCTGTTTACCAAAAGGGCCTCGTCCACGATGGCTTGCCTCAAATTTCTCATAAACTCTACAACACAATATAATTCAGAGACGTGATTGTGTTTGGGCTAATCAACATTTTTTTCTTCCTCTATTTCTTCTGGAGTCTGTTCTGCAGATTTACTATTCACTCACTTCATATCCTTTATTGTACCCTTTTGGATATAGGGCAATGGCTTGTCATGGTCAACATGATTTGGTCTTCTCTGAATATTATGAAGTGCAAGCATATCACTTCTTCAAACTTTTCTACAGAGGAAATGCCCTATTTATGTAATTGCTCCTCATAATCAAATCCTCTCCACAAACCACCATTTTTGTTGCCTTCAGCTACAATTTTTCAATATTTGCAATATTTTTTGCCTTATTGCAACCAGAACTGCATACACTATTCCAAATCCAGATAAACCAATGATATATAAAATGAAAGGATTATCTTGACATTTCAGCTTGCTGTTGGTGTTTAATATATGTAACTTGCTTTACTACCTATCAATCTGTATACAGCTAAAATAGTGGTAAATTCTTTTTTTTTACCTGCAGTTACTATAGTTTTGGAGAACAGGTATGAACTTCTTCAATAAGGTTCTTGTTGGCTGGTCTGCTGTTTTTAATTCTAGCATTCGGTCAAAACTGCTTTCTTTTCCCTCAGAGCATTGCCTTTTGGTTCATTTGTTGCCTCTCTACTTTCTCCTCTTAGTTAAAGCAGCATCATTTCACACACATCTCCACATAGGTGTACCAAGTGGAATTCTGTGTGAAGATGATGGTTCTTTAACAGCTCTCCTGAGTAAAGCCATCAGTAGACTGAGAGCATTATGGCATTCAAATCACATTACCCAATCAATGATTCATTGCAAAACTTAAGTAACCTTGTAAATGTTCTTCTTCAGTGTTTCTTTTAATTTTACGTACATATCTCTCCACCACCTTTGTGCTTGCGTAAACTACCATTTTCCTTCTATGCTAAATGTGCAGAAACGTGAGTGTGTATTCACAGGAAGGTGCCATTTTCATTTTATTCATTTTAGCTTTAAACTTCAGTTGATAGAGATTTAAGAACAGGTGATGCTGTCTAGTAAGCAAATACAGCTGTCTGAGGTCTTCCTGCCTTTGATCTGACCCACAGGACCTTTGCAAAGTGAACTTAGTCAGCCTCTTAGTCAGAAATTTCAACCAGCAGGATGTATATTCTGCAGTTTGAGGCACTATTTTTTAACCATTGTCTGGTACACCACCAAATTTTCAGAAGTAATGGACTTCAAGGTGCTCAGAGAGAATAGAGATTGCTTTTCTGCAGCAGATACGATTAACATTTTCCACTAGGTCAGTAACCAAAAGACATGAATTTAAGATAATTGACCAGAGCGTAGATAAGAAATTTTGTTTTAAATATCATGGGTTGTCATAATCTGGAAAATATTGCTTGAAAGTTGATTCAAAAGAGAACATTCAGGAAGGACTTGAATATATACTTGAAAAGGAATATAGTGCAAGGCTATTGGACAGGGCTAGGTAGAGTGACTAATTAGACAGCTCTTTCAGGGATCTGGCAGAGAAAAAAATAGATTAACTCACTTGCTGTTCAAACAGATTCCATAATACCTAGATTTATGTCAGATTTCATGCATTTTATTTTCTTTTCAATGAAGTAATAAGCTCTTGTTAGATATTTCATCCCTATGAGAAAATCTATTTCTCTTCACTGAATTTTGGTTGTCAGCAGCACGGTTGATCCAGTGTCTTTACCCAGCAATACCCAATGGCCGCATGTAAAGATGTGATTGTTGGCACTGGACGAAACCTGTTAGTTCCACTATATGAATTTAAGAAAGAGAATCTTGGTTCTCCAGGCCACCAGAAATATCAACAGCATGCTTATTAACACTGAAAACTGCCCTACTCTCCTGAGAAAGGCACAGGAGCTGTAAATAATCACACCTCAGAAACCTTCCCACCTCGTTTGCTTTCCTTCCTTTGACACCAAGGATCAGATTCTGGCTCATTTTACCAAATGAAGATGCCATGGCATAGAAGGGAGATTGAAGTTTAAACTCAAGTATTTTCTGAGAATTTTAATTGCCCAACAAGTGATTTTAAAAGGTAGAGTTTGTCAGATTTATAGCTGTCCTTTCATATTTCTTAGAAAAATAATACTAGCAGCTCAGGTGGTGTCGTATTTTGCTTAGGAAGTATTGAAAAGGTCACTAATTTTTGGTGCATTAAACATTTGAGCGTGAATGTCATGTCTTGTATTACGGAACATGTCAGTGCGAAATTTTCAGCATATTCATTGTTCTCATCATTAACACCGGCATAACGAGCATGTGGCATTGCTCCCCAAGTGAGCAAAGATACAAAACTTGACGTACAGCTGGAGCCATATTGCAGAAACCTGGGTTCTGTGTTTGCAACAATAGTGGAATTGTGTTCGCCAGAAAAGCACATTGAAACTGAGAGCACAAATACTCATCTCTTAACGCAGAAATGTCAAAGGTGCTGACAATGATTCAATGATTCTCTGCAGGTTGCACTATCTGCAACCTTCTCAGACTGAATCATGGGAAATCATGTGGGTTGGTATGCATTTCAGATAATTGCAATTTATTCTGGCTAGCAGATACCCCAGAATGTTATACACTTTGTTGCATGGAGTTTAAGTGAATTTTAATACAGTGCTAACTTTTAATTCTCGCTTAGTAAATTCATTAGCCTAAGAAAACCTAATTTTATGTTTTCATATTGTGTGTTGGATTTTAGAATCATTGGTTCATTTCTTTAAGTGATGGTATATAAAAATTCAGCTTTCACTTTAATTTTAGTGCATGTTTGAATTGATAATTTAAAATACATAAGCAATTATAAATTTAATTTAAAATCCTACCTTTTCTTCTTCATTTCCAGTCCATGACAATCCTTAGATGCAGTTGGCTCTTTGGCTAGATTCGTGTTATCTCAGCTGCTGGAAACTAGAGATCTTGTTAAACTCACACTTGTAGCCATGGATGTTGGGAAAGGGGAGAGGTTTTACCACAGGTGTCACAAAATGGCAGCAGAGGCTTGAGAGGCCAGAAAGCCTACTTCTGCTCCTATTTTCTTGTGTTCCTGTATTCCTCAATCTTAATAGGTCAGAATTTTAAAACCTAATGACAAGGTTCACATTGGGGAAAAAAAATCTTTGAAAAGAGGAAACGATAGAAGAACTCGTCCTTCGAGAAAAATGCTGCAATACTTGTTTCTTACCACTAGATGCACTTGGGCTTTGTAAAGTGTGGTTTCAATGATTGTTCTTGTCCATGGAATCTTAAAACAAAGGCTATAGAATTAATTAAAACTTAACTAAAATCAAAAATTCCTGATATTTAAAACCTATAATATAAACAGAATACACTAGAAATAATCACTGGTCAACCAGCAGTGTTAACATTAGAAGCTGATGATCCTTGACAAGGCCTCCTTTTGTTTATTAAACACTCCTCTTTTCCCTCCCTGTGTATTTATTTAAAACCTGTTATATCTGTAATATTATCCAGCTCTAATGAAGAGTTACAAAATTACTATTTTCCTTTCTCCACAGATGTTTGTTACTCTGCCAAGTATTTCCAACATTTAGAATTTATGTATAAACACTATAATTAGTTCATGGTTTCTAATTTACTAGAAATGAACTGGAATAGTAAGCAAAGATAATTATCAAAATGGATATGTGACCCAGAGGTAATTGTATTTGAAAAAAAAAAATCATCTTTCATGTATCACAAGGTCAGAAGATCATATTATTGTAAAACATACACTCAGTGGCCACTTTAGTATCTCCTGTACCTAATAAACTGGCCATTGAGTTTATGTTCACGTTCTTCTTCTGCTGTAGCCCATCTCATTTAGAAGGCATTTTCACCCACAGAACAGTCACTTGTTGGGTGTTTTTTGTTTTGTTGCACCATTCTCTGGAAACTCTAGAGACTGTTGTACATGCAAAGCCCAGAAGGTCAGCAATTTCTGAGATACTCAAACCACCCCATCTGGCACCAGCAAACATTCCCACAGTCAAAATCACTTGGATCCTGTTTTTCGCCCATTCTGATGTTTAGTCAGAACACCAACTGAGCTACTTGACCGTGTCTGCATATTTTTATGCATTAAGTTTGCTGCCACATGATTGGCTGATTAAGTATTTGCATTAATAAGCAGGTCTGCAGGTGTACTTGAAAAAATGGCCAATGAGTGTATGTTTGAATTAATGGAGTAAGAGACAATGAGTTGCTCAAATTCCATATAAATGCACTGCATTGTGTAAAAATAATATTGTATTCCAAAATATGCAATGCTTTTATTTGGTACTACAGTGCCAACATAATTGATTTTTTTCCTTGGGAATCTAATTCTGTCAAGCTGGTATTTTAGATTTCTTCAAGAAAATGCAGTATCTATAGAAACAATGGCCCATATTTTGCAGCAGTAACGAAGATGAAATATCGACATGAAACTGTCAGTGCACTGAGCCTTAATTAGAGTTTAGCAAATTCTTTGATCCTAAGAATGAGCTTTATGGAATTTCAATTCCATTCAATATTTTATGATATTTTGGATTTCAAAATAAAAATAATTGTCTTGAAATTTCATATTTTGCCTTAATCAGATACGTTTACTTTAATCTTTTTGTGAAGAAATGTAAAGGAGGCACGAAGCAGCGGAGATGATTAAGCAGTGAGCCATCACTATAATCAACTACAAATAACAAGCCATGAGGGGACACATGAGAGAACGGACAATTAACATTACAACCTAACAAGGTAACTGAAGACTGGGAGCAGTTGGTCGAAGCTGGCTGGTTTGTATGTATGAACAAGAATTGTGGATGAGAGCTGGGTTTAAATAGCTTTCAGGTGACAAGTTTAAAATGAGTGGCAGGAGACTCTTGTTAGCTTGGGTGGAGATTGGAAGTAGCCTTCATGTGCAGGCTGGACAGGATGCCACTACCTATGGCTGGCTCCTAATGGCCCAAGATGATCTGGATGGGTCTGATAGAATTTAAAATGTAACTGGATGGCAACCTTCTCTTCTCCGGGCTGTACCCCTACCAGTCGATCAGATACTGCACACCCCACCTACAAAGATGCCAACCGATGAATTGTGTACACTGGACCACCTTCCACCATTTGAGGTTCCGGAGGTGCGGGCTTAGGTGGATTGAATAGTCCATGGACAACAGGCTTGAAGCAGGACACATGAAAGGAAGGTGTGATCTTGACGGACGGTGGCAGCTGGAGTCAGGAAATAACTGGATAGATGTGATGGGTAGTGTTCAAAAGACCAATGGACTGGGGCGAGACCATGTGAGAGTCTATGTGCAGGAGCGGATCTTGGTTGGACAGCCAGTCACAGTCCCCAGGCCGGAGTAATTTGGTTGCACCCTGCTGGTAGCTAGCCTCGTGGCAGTAGATGCAATTGGCAGCTAGGTTGGTCCTCAGTACCCTCTTCCAAGCATTCTGGATTCAGTGAAACAGGGCTCTCACGGGTGGGACTTCCGCTGCTGGCTGCTCCATGGGGAACAGCGGAGTTTGGTAACTAAGAAGCACTTCAAAGGATGAATTACCTGTGATAGGGAAATGTGTCGGTTATGGGGCAGCTCAGCCTGAGCAGATACTCCTTTCATGTGGAAGGCTTAGAGGCAGTGATGCATCATACAAACATCTCCACTTGCTGACTGGCCTTCCATTGGTCTGCAGATAAAAGCCAGAGGATAAACTCACTGAAGTGTGGAGGAAGGACCAGAAGGCTCACCTGAAACAGAAAATGAATTGTGGACCCCAATCCAACACAATGTCCTGGGGGTGGCCATGGAGATGGACTATGTGTTGAAGAAACAGGTCCACCCTATCAACAACTGAGAGAAGTTTGGAGAGAGCAATGAAGTGGGCCACCTAGGAGAACCAGTCTACTAATGTCATGATCACTGTGGCCCCATTGAAAGGTGGAAGACCTGTGATGAAATCCATGGTGATGTGGGACAACAAGTGTCGAGGGCCTGGCAGAGGCCACAGGAACCCAGCTGGATGGAGAAATTGAGAGGAAGCAGCGGTGAAGTGACTTAAGTCTGTGATTGTGGTGGTCCACCAGAATCGGCGTTGCAGAAAATCCAGAGTCCATCCTGCCTCAAAGTGCGGGGATGCCGACACATACGCGTGATTGTCAGGTGTCAGTTGGAGCAGGCTTATGTTGTAGGGCCTGGTGGACTGCGATCTCAATGTCCCAGATGATCGGAACAATGATCTGGGAGGATAGAATGATGGGCTGAGGGGCTCAATCTCTATTTCAGCTTGGTCAGCTGTGTAAGAGATGGTGAGGTTGACTGCTCAAAGAAGAGGCCCCAGACAGCCCGATGTTTCCCATCAGCCAAAGTCTCCCTTCCTCCATTTGACGATGGGTAGCTCCCTGTCTCCTACTCCAGAATTGTGCTGAGTAGGGTTGAACTTGTGAGGGAAGAAGACACAAGGCGGTGTCTTCTATGCAGTCCTTGCGAGGGGAGGATGGCCTCAGCAACCACGTCAGATGATCCATCTCTACTGCAAAATGTCTGGAAGGGTTTGGATAGCATAGAATGGGAGATGAGGTGAAGCATCTCTTGAGCTCCTCAGAAGCACCGTCTGAAAACAGCAGACCAGGTTATCCATGAAATAGGTGACTTGGTGAGGGAGGGGAGCAGTGCAGCCACTTGGTTGTAGCTCCTGATCGGCTGATAATAGAAGTTGGAGAAGCCCAAGAAATAGTGTAGATGTTTGAGGGACTGTGGTCATGGAAATTGAACAACTGGTTATGTCCTGGGGTGAAAGGATGCAACCCAGGAAGAAAAAGACTGAGGTGTGGAACAGGCATTTTTCTATCTTGCAGCACAGTTGCTTTTTGAGGAGGTGCTGAAGCAATAAATATGGGGTTAAGGGAGCTCTCCCTGACTGCATGGGTTCTGGAGGCATTGCTGATGAGGGTCCTGCAGCCCGAGATGGTTACAGGAATGGAACTGGAGTTCTGACGGGTGATCTGTAAGGTTGTTCCGTCAGGTGCTTGTTAATTCAGAGGGACAGAGTGATGAAGCTTTTGAGGTTGTTGGGCATCTCCCGGGCAGACAGCTCATCTTTCAAGCACTCCAAGAGGCCATGGCAAAGGGAAAGCAGTGTTTCTGCATTCCAGCTGCAGTCCGCCACAAGGGTCCTGAATTCCACAGTGTTATCCAGCACTGAGCATGAGCCTTGATGCAGGAAAACTACCTGAACTGTTGCTTCCCATCTGCTTTCTGGATGGTTGAAAACCCGGTGCATCTCAGCAGTGGATTCCTCACCCTTGTTGCTGATGGTGGTTATATTGTCCCAGTTAGTGGTGGCCCAGGTTAGAGCTTGTCCAGTCGAGACAGAGATGATAAAGACATTCTTGGCTCTGTCTGCAGAATGCAGGAATGGCTGTAGCTCGAAGTGCAAGACCCACTGGGACAGGAAGTTGCGGCATTCAAATGGGAATCTGTAGAAGTGTTCAGGCATTGGAACCCAGGCTCCGGGGGAAGAGGTTGCTGTATCAAGAAGGAGAGTTGGCTGAGAGTGGCTGACAGATGCTCGATGGTTTCCTGCTGATTATGGATCATGTTCTTGTTAAGACGGCCAATATCCTTCAGGCTAGCAAACTCTGCTACGTCAATCACTGGTTCACTCATCCTATCAGGAAATGTAGGCTTGACCCAAGCACAGAGCAGAAGTGACCGATCTTTCTAATAATAAACTGAAAGAAAAAACAAGTCAGGTGGGGCCACTACTTAAAACGACAGGACAACAAGGTAATGGAGTACTAGGAGGAACTGGTTGAGGCTGGCTGGTTCATATGAGTGAATGAGGATTGTGGATGAGAGCTGGGTTTAAATAGGCTGCAGGTGATGAATTGGAAACAAATGGCTGGTGACTCCTGATAGCTGGGTGGAGACTGGGAACAGCCTGGATGACACTGGCCTGACACTTTTAGCATATTGTAAAATGTTCAAATATGCCACAGCACCACCTGAAGGGTCATTTTTAAGTCACTGACTTGGAAGTATATTGCTGTTTCTACAATATATTGCATCTAAATCATGGGATTCTCTACCCAATGATGAATACCTTCGCTAGAGCACTGCAGTAGTTCAAATAGGTGGCTCATCATCATTTCACAAAGGCGATTCAAAATGACACATCATAAAAAGTGAACTGACAAAATCAAGAGCAGCATGCAGGATGCCAGAAGAACTCCAGGGATCTGGCAGCATCAATGGAGGGAAATGGACTGTTGATATTTCATGTCAGGACCCTTTATCAAACAGCATAAAAAGATGAAACAAGGGCGAGCAAGCAGTGAGCTGTATTTTTCCCCTCCTGGATTTTAGCTGTGAGATTTCTTAGCTGTTATTGGCTATGTAGCCATCTTAAGGATATCACAAATGGACACTAGAGACCTGACTCCTTTCAAAGAAAGGGCACCTATAGAGTGGAAGTCCATCTATCAAAGATTCCTAGGTTGCTGTGAACAGCTTATTTTCAGCTTGGCAATGAGCATGGGGTTTTCGGCACTGATCATAAATCCTGGTTATTGATATTATGGACATATAATGACAATGGGCTAGCTAAATCGTCCAGTAAGTGATATTGTATTTATTTCATTCACAATAGTCAGTGTATTACATTCAGTGTGAGATAGTTTTGTATTTATTTTATGTAAATATTTTTCTTCTATTTCCATCTGATGAGAGCGCAGAATGACATGTTTGTTTTTCCTTTGACAATACCCAAAGCTTCATGTTAAGGAACTTCGCAGTCTATGTATCTTTGCCATGAAGAAAGGAATGTGATTCGAACAATAAGATGTGCAGGTATTTTGTATACACTCAGGTGCGGCAAGTGGCTTGACTGGTACTGGCACGATTACTTTTAACGGCAGGTTGCTGCAAATGCGCACTGCAAAGATTGGTACTTGACCAAGGCATGGAAGTGAATGGTTTGAGACAATTGATTGCTGGGAACGTGGCCAAGAGTTTCCTCAAGCAAGAAACTTGTACTATTAAAAGGGAGAGCTACATAAGTTCAGTAAATAAACTTTTGTACAGTTTAATTTAGACCCACAGCTGTTTAATTTACTGCATCATGGGTGTCAAAGCCAGAAATATTCATTACTATCAAATATACCCATTAACTCATTCAGTACTTCAGTACTGAAGGCAATGTTTTGCATCACAATTGTCTCCCAAGGGAAGAGGAAAATGGATTTGATTTTCTACTTCATTACTGGCATGGAAGAGCTCATGTGATAAACTTGGATAGAGGCACATCGAAGTGTTGCTGTGTTAGCACCACAACTGTCACTTTGTTAGTCAAATTCAACACAGAACTAATTCTGTAACAGCTATATTTAGACCAGATTCTTTGGTGGCATACGGTTGGAATTATAGCACTATTTCTTTCACTTTTCAAATATATACAAATAGCTTCATTCTCTGAGCGTTTAGTAAAATTACAATATACAGCAAATAGTTATTTATATTCAATAATTGATCTGTCCATTTTTAAATGTCTTTGCAGTTATTGACACAATCTTTCCTAAGGGTGGCTACTTTAGATTCATAAATGGTTCCAAACCGCATATATTTCAAATTAATTACCTTAAATCAGTAAACCAAAACAAAACGTAAAAGCTGTATTAAACTTTTCTATTGCCACAGAATTATCCTAAATAGAGTCTATTGGTATTTAAAGTGTTCCAGCCTAGATATAGAGAAATGTCCTACTAAGCAGAATTTAAAAAAATACAATTAGATTGTCTCCATTAAAACTATTAATTGTTGTCCAGAAAAAGAAACAAGCATCTATACTCTTTTTAAGTATAATGCAGAGAGATTCTTTGCATCTAACTGTTTTAGCAGGCTTTCTTGTTTTTACAAGGCCGAGTTGCTAGCTCAACGCTCAACCCAGCACAGATGGAAAGCGCACAAGGGAGCCGGCTGGGTTTGAACTCAGGAGCCTTCACTCTGAAGTCCGGTGCTGATGCCACTGCACTACCAGCCAACCTAATTAATTGAAGGAACAAGTTTAATATCTGATCTAAAAGCAGCATTTTTCAACAGTTCTCTGTCAGCTTACTGTCTTAAATTATGTGCCCCTGTCTTTGAACTCATGACCTCTGACAGAGGTGAGTGAGCTGTCACTGAGCCACATCAGACATTCGCAATTCATCCTGAATTTGTAGTTGCTTTTTTAAAGTGTGCTGTTTATGCCATTCTGGGTGTTAAAGAATGTGAAATTGTCTTTCTGGTGATGCTATTGCCATAATACAATAACTAGCACAGCCATTTCAATTTTGGTAATTGAATAAAATATGCAGCTTGCAAAAAATATTAAAACATTAATTAAACAGGTCAGCAGTTCACAGGTTGAGAATGAGACCTGTCCATGTGTTACTCAAATTGAGTGCTTTTATTTATCGAACATTTTTGATAGAAATTAAATTTTCAGATGTTCATACTTCCACTTGGCCGTTCTCAATGGTTGAAATAATTCTTCAGTTTTATCAGTCTAATAGTGTGACTAATAACATTGAATCAAAGATAGAGCTATAGGGTCATAGAACACTACAGCACAGGAGCAGGACCTTCAGCCCAACTGGTCCATGCTGAACTGTTGTTCTGCCTAGTGCCACTGACCTGATGTGGACCATAGCCCTCCATACCTCTCCCATCCAATACCTCTCCAAATTCCTCTTAAGTGTTGGAATCGGACCCGCATCCACCAAATCCGCCAGCAGTTCTTTCCACACTCTCACTACCCTCTGAGTGAAGGAGTCGCCCACATGATCCCCTTAAACATGTCACCTTTCACCCTTAATCCATGATGTCTAGTTCTAGTCTCATGCTGTCTCGGTGGAAAAAAGCTTGCTTGCATTTACCCCATGTATACCATTAATAATTTTGTATACCGCTATCAAATCTTCCCTCATTCTCCTATTCTTTAGGGAATAAAGTCCTAACCTATTCAAACTTTCCCTATAACTCAGGTCCTCAAGATTTGGTAACATCCTTGTAAATTTTCTTTACACTCTTTCAATCTTATTTACACCTTTCCTGTTGGTAGGTGACCAAACCTGAACATAATACTCCAGTTTGAGGTTAGCCAATAACTCATACCAATTCAACATAGCATCCCCGCACCAGTACTTAATACATTGATTTATAAAGAACAATGTGCAAAATGCTCTCTTGACGAACCTATCTACCTGATCAGCACCACCTCTTTTGTCAAGAAGCAGAGCAACATCTCCACCTTCTGAGGAGATTGAGGTGAGCGAGGCTCTTACTCACCCTTCCCCTCATTCTAACCATTTTGTACAGGAGAACGATCAAGCAGGTGCTTGACCAGCTCTATTACCATCTGGTACAGGAATTGCATGGACTGCTGAGGAGATCATTGGTGCCTCTCTTCTACATATGCAGTGCCATTAGCATTGTCAATGATCCCTTCCTTCCATCCAACCAACCATGTCTATGATTCACTACCACCATGCAAAAGATACCATAGCATTTGGAGAAGAAATGGGATGCTAGGATGGGAAAAGTGCTATTTTCCCCAAACTGTTCAACTCCCCGCCATCACCCAGGTCTCATCTTGCATGAAGCAGCAGATGCGCTGTAGTTTACTTTCTAACGCGTAATAAATGGACATTATTTGTTAATTCATTTGTGGAAATATTGCACAATGATTTGTGTATGAGTTATATGTACTGTGTTGTGCTTCTTGGTCGAGAGCAACATTGTTTCATTTGTCAGTATACATATGTATGGTTGAATGACAATAAACTGAACTTTAACTTGATAAGTCCCCATATCGCACAGCCCTGAACAAGCTTCAATTAACTGTCCTATTCCATTAAATGTGCACTTGTAAAACATAAACAAACTTATAATACATATATAATATATGAACATAAATTAGAAGCAGGAGTAAGTCATTCAGTCCCTAAAGTTTCCCCTATAGCTCAAACATATTGTGACAACATCCTTGTATTCCTTTCTACCCATGACAAACTCTCCTCCACCATTCCCATGCACCCATGCTTATCAAGAACACATCTACCTCTGCATTAAGAATATTCAAAGACTCTCCTCTACTGCTCTTTGAGGAATAGAGTTCCAGAGACTCACAAAAATAACACTTCACCTCTTTCTTCGATAGGTGGTCCTTTATTTTGAAATAATGATACGTAGTGCTTGCTTCTTTCTCAAGAAAAAACATGCTCTTTACATCCATCCTGTCAAAATTCCTCAGGATCTTATATACTCAATCAAGTCTCTTTTCCTTCTTGAGCTGCTTCAGCCACACTTACATCCTTCCCTAATTAAGGAGACCCATAGAACTCTGGATGTACCCTATAAACAGTACTGTGCAGCTCTTAGGCACATATATATAGCAAGAGTGCTAAGACTTTGCACAGTACTGAAGTAATTTTATGTATTGCACTGTACTGCTGCAGCAAAAACATACAAATTTCATGGTATATGTGAGTGATGATTAGCTTGATTCTGATATGGGTTGCTATTGTGGACTGAGAGAGGGAAGGGGGCAGGAAGAGGGAAATCACGGTCAGGAAAATGGGAAGGGTGAAAGATCGGAATGGAAAGCATTAATGATCAATAAACCAATTGCTTGAAATCAAATGACCAAACCCGTTGTTTCTGGGATGGGCGAGTCTGCATTTGCACCAACCCCTGCCCTTGGCGCTTCTTCTCTGTCACCTATCCCACATTTCTCCCGCGGTACTTCAGCATTCCTAACATCCTTTGCTCCCATCAGATTCACAAACTTACTCTCCACACATATACAGTACTGTACAGAAGCTGTGGGGGATCATTGCTATACACAGTATAAATGTGTCTAAGACTTTTGCACAGTACTGTATTTACAGTCAGGGCAGTACAGTACAGAAACAGGCCCTTCAGTCCATCTAGTCTGTGCTGAACCATGCACAGTCCTATCAACCCACATATGGCCCATAGCATGATGCACAACCTCCCTTCTTTTGTATTCAATTCTCCTCACATTAAACTGTTGGATTAACTAAATATTTGTTGCAACTGCATGCTAATAATTTTATGAATTGTGTTAAATGAATGGTGAAATATTTCCCAAAGCATGAATGTATGCTGTGCTAATAATAATATGGATAAAACCATAATACAAATTTTACTGTATATTTCAATGGCAGTATGCAGTTTTTTGGTATTATGACCAAGTGAATTCTATTTTAGTTCCAGATGCTACTTAGCCCTTGGATTCAAATAGTGATCAGAGTCATAGAGCACTATAGCACAGAAACAGGTCCTTCAGCCCATCTAGTCCATGGTGGACAATAGAACAATGGTCCAAAGAATTGCAAATGTCTGTACTGGTTTTATTCCCAAAAAAACAAGATCTACTTTGCAGAAGAACTGTTTCAAGTATAAGTGGATTCCAAACCCATATTTGTAATGACATGCCCGATGATGGTGGAGATCTGAATAAGAGAGCCTGCAAAATGAGAGCATTTTAGATTGAGAGTTTAAGCCTGCCCTGCTTGACCAATTTGCAATAGCAGAGTTTGGATTGTACTTAAGAAACTGTTCAGATTGGATAAATCTAATCTCACTCTGCTTGCATCAGACTGAGAGAGAAAGAGCCACATAGATTTCTAATTGAACAGCACAAATATCTTTGGAAATTCTATAAATAAATAAAGTTCATTCATAACTAATGAAGCATGAAGCTTCCGGTAGTAAACTTTTCACTTTGTATTTACTATTAAGGATGACAAATTGAAATGCTATCAATGATTTGCAAATTTATTTAATATGACAGTCAAATTTTTAAAATTTGTATCTGTATTATTAAATGAAAATATTCCAAGCACAAAACACATGTTGACATATTTATGAGGCAAGTTCTTCTGCAACAGTTAGAGTCAAATATTCAATTAAAAGGCAGAATTTCTCACCTGAAAACTATCCTATACAAAGGTCCTGTCATACAAGAACAAGATACTTGGATGATGTCAAAAAGATCCCTTTTGGGCAGCTTTGTATTTCAGAAAGCTTCATGAATTCAGCGTGCAAATAAAAACGACCTTCAGCAACCAAGATTTGTGAGAAAATGCAATCTATATTCTTACTTTTAGTTTACCATCATGTTTTGAGCCTATAATAATGTACTTAGGTTCCAATGTGGTTTGTGGACTTTTATCATCTGGCATGTACTGTTTTATGTGATGATTTATTGGATTAGTGAAAGTGAAGATGTGATTGGTGAAATGGCAAATTCATCACGTCTGGTGCTACAGATTTGTCAAGTTTTAACTTTAATCAATTTTTTTTAAAACAAAAGTTTTGCAGTTTGCACATTAAAGTTCACATAGACCCGATTCACATCTGTTGCAGTTCAAAGGTACCACAATGGTTTTTACACTTGCAGAAGACTTTCAGGAACTAAATTTATCCTTTATTTCCCCTTTGAGAGAATTAGCAGAAGATTCATACCAAAGCGAGAAGTATCTTGAAACATAACAAAAAATAACTCAGACAAAAAGATATAAAGCTTGCATTTGAGATGCTTTTTGCAGATTTATTTGTCTATATTTGTTTTGTACAATATAGACAATAGACAATAGACAAAAGGTGCAGGAGTACATCATTCGGCCCTTCGAGTTAGCACCGCCATTCAATGTGATCATGGCTGATCATCCACAATCAGTACCCCATTCCTGCGTTCTCCCCATATCCCTTGACTCTGCTATCTTTAAGAGCTTGATCTAACTCTTTCTTGAAAGCATCCAGAGAATTGGCCTCCACTGCCTTCTGAGGCAGAGCATTCCATAGATCCACAACTCTCTGGGTGAAAAAGTTTTTCCTGAACTCCATTCTAAATGACCTACCCCTTATTCTTAAACTGTGGCCTCTGGTTCTGGACTCCCTCAACATCGGGAACATGTTTCCTGCCTCTAGCATGTCTAATCCCTTAATAATCTTATATGTTTCAATCAGATCCCCTCTCATCCTTCCAAGTTCCAGTGTGTACAAGCCCAGTCGCTCCAAACTTTCAACATGTGACAGTCCTGCCATTCTATGCTGAACCTATGCTGCACGCCCTCAATAGCAAGAATGTCCTTCCTCAAATTTGGAGACCAAAACTGAACACAATACTCCAGGTGTGGTCTCACCAGGGCCCTGTACAACTGCAGATGGACCTCTTTGCTCCTATATTCAACTCCCCTTGTTATGAAGGCCAACATGCCATTAGCTTTCTTCACTGCCTGCTGTACCTGCATGTTTACTTTCAGTGACTGATGTACAAGAACACCTAGATCTCATTGTACTTCCCCTTTTCCTAACTTGACACCATTCAGATAATAATCTACCTTCCTGTTCTTGCCACCAAAGTGGATAACCTCACAGTTATCCACATTAAACTGCATCTGCCATGCATCTGCCCACTCACTCAACCTGTCCAAGTCACCCAGCATTCTCCTAACACCCTCCTCCTATTTCACACTACCACCCAGCTTTGTGTCATCTGCAAATTTGCTAATGTTACTTTTAATCCTTTCATCTAAGTCATTAATGTATATTGTAAATAGCTGCGGTCCCAGCACCGAGCCTTGCGGTACCCAATTGGTCACTGCCTGCCATTCTGAAAAGAACCTGTTAATCCCTACTCTTTGTTTCCTGTCTGCCAACCAATTTTCTATCCATGTTAGTACCCTACCCCCAATGTCATGTGCTCTAATTTTGCCCACTAATCTCCTGTGTGGGACCTTATCAAAGGCTTTCTGAAAGCCCAGGTACACTATATCCACTGGCTCTCCCTTGTCCATTTTCATAGTTATATCCTCAAAAAAAATTCCAGAAGATTAGTCAAGCATGATTTCCCCTTCGCAAATCCAAGCTGACTCGGACCGATCCTGTTACTGCTATCCAAATGTGCTGCTATTTCATCTTTTATAATTGACTGGATTGATGTTTGATATATCCCATGATTGATGTCAGGCTAACTGGTCTATACAGTAATTCCCTGTTTTCTCTCTCCCTCCTTTCTTAAAAAGTGGGATAACATAACCTACCCTCCAATCCTCAGGAACTGATCCTGAATCTACAGAACACTGGAAAATGATTACCAATACAGCCACGATTTCTAGAGCCACCTCCTTAAGTACCCTGGGATGTAGACCATCAGGCCCTTGGGATTTATCAGTATTCAGTTCCATCAGTCTACCCAACACCATTTTCTGCCTAATGTGAATTTCCTTTAGTTCCTCCGTTACCCTAGGTCCACTGACCACTATTACACCTGGGAGATTGTCTGTGTCTTCCCTAGTGAAGACAGATCCAAAGTACCTGTTCAGCTCGTCTGCCATTTCCTTGTTCCCCATAATAAATTCACCCGTTTCTGTCTTCAAGGGCCCAACTTTGGTCTTAACTAATTTTTCCCTCTTCACATACCTAAAGAAGCTTTTACTATCCTCCTTTATATCGTTGGCTAGCTTACCTTCGTACCTCATCTTTTCTCCCGTATTGCCTTTTTAGTTATCTTTTGTTGCTCTTTAAAAGTTTCCCAACCCTCTGGCTTCCCACTCATCTTTGCTATGTTATACTTCTCTTTTATTTTCAAACTGTCCTTGACTTCCCTTGTTAGCCATGGTCGCCCCCTACTCCCCTTAGAATCTTTCTTCCTCATTGGAATGAACTGGTCCTGCACCTTCTGTATTATTCCCAGAAATACCCGCCATTGTTGTTCCACTGTCAACCCTGCTAGGGTATCCTTCCAGTCAACTTTGGCTAGTTCCTCCCTCATGGCTCCATAGTCCCCTTTGTTCAACTGTAGTACTGACACTTCCAATTTTCCCTTCTCCCTCTCAAATTGTAGATTGAAACTATTGAAATTTATCATGTGATGGTCACTACCTCCTAATAGCTCCTTTACCTTGAGTTCCCTTATCAAATCTGGTTCATTACACAACACCAGATCCAGAATTGCCTTCTCCCTAGTAGGCTTCAGTACAAGCTGCTCTGAGAATCCATCTCAGAGGCACTCCCTTTCTTGGGGTCCAATAGCAACCTGATTTTCCCAGTCTACCTGCATGTTGAAATTCCCCATTACAACCTTTGCGACATTACCTTTGCGACATGCTAATTTTAGCTCTTGATTCAACTTGCACCCTACATCCAGGCTACTATTTGGGGGCCTGTAGATAACTCCCATCAGGATCTTTTTGCCCTTACAATTTCTCAGTTCTATCCATACTGACTCTACATCCCCTGATTCAATGTCATCCCTCGTAAGGTACTGAATTTCATTCCTCACCAGCGGAGTCACCCCACCCCCTCTGCCCACCTTTCTGTCCTTTTGATAGTACATATACTCTTGAATATTCAAGGGGGGTACTGGGCCCAGTCTGACTCATCTCAACCAGATAAAAGATTATATTAACTGCACCAGAATTTATTGTTAAAATATTTTTTGATTTCTTCTAGATGTTGGGAACTGAGAAATCCAAGACTATCTAATCTCTTAACTGCCTTCAGTTACAATTCCTTATACAGTAACTTATTTCTAAATTTAAAATACATTTAATGTTACCACATTTTTCTATTTCTCTACAGGAACCTTTGGTAAGCATGAGTCAAAATTTAAATGGAGAGTGCATTGTGGAGTTATCATTTATTTTTGCTCCAAAGAATCAGCTATTTTGATGTAAAAAGTACCATTCCCATAATGGTGAACTCTAGTCATTTCATCTTGCAATTAGCACACACTGATTTGTCAGCAAATCATGGAGCAAATGATCCTAAGTGCACATGTGAATTTCAGGTTTATGTTAATGACTCTGATGGTGTAATAAAGAACTTTGGTAGGTTTGCCTTCATCATATGGGGAAGGGAGTTTGTGAGTTGGTTGGTCATATTCAAGGCATTGGTGAGACCACACCCAATTCTGGGTAAAGTAATATAGGAAGGATGTGATTAAGATAGAGCATGCAGAAAAGCTTCACAAGGGCATTGCCAGGACTGGGGGGGGGTTAGTTATAAGGAAAGGCTGGATAGATGGGTACTGATTTCCTGGCGCAAGGAGGATCATGGATGACCTTTCAGAGGTTTGTAAAATGCTGAGGGCCATTGATTGTCACTTTCTTTTTGCCAGGGTACGGAAGTTTAAAAGTAGAGTACAGAGATTTAAGGTGAGAGTGAAAAGGTTTAAAGTGAACCTGGGGGGCAATTTTTTTCACAAAGTGTTATGGTTATATGGAACAAGCTAGCAGAGGGTCAAATACAATTACAAAGTTTAGAAGATATTTGGAAAGTTACATGGATAGGATTTAGAGGGACATGGACCAAATACAGGCTAACGAGACTGGCTTAGAAGGTCCCAGTGTAATCAACCATAGGACAAGGCTTCTAATCTACTTTTGAAGGGTCTAATGAAGGTAGCATCCTTCATGCCCTCTGGCACCTCATATTAGGAAGACAAGGGCATCAAGCACTTGGGAACATCATTACCCATGAATTCCTCTCTAAGTCACAATCCATCCCAACTTGGAAGTGTTTGATAAACTCCTTCATGCTTATACCAGAACTCCTGGAATTCCTTATTCAATAGGACCTTGGGGGATACTTCACCAGAGGGAATGAAGAGATGAGCAATTAGGGATGGGGAAATATACTACTCTTGCCAGAAATGCTCAGATGATGTAAGTGAATAGATTAACATTTAATATTGTCACAAATATGTGTGCCCAATATTGCTTGATAATGCTCCTGTGAAATATTTAAATGAATGCAATAATTATCTGAATGCATTGTTAGAAGGTTGTATCAGTGAGCAATATGTTTCCCTTCACTTATCAAATGATGATCAGGTATGAGATTCCAGTCCCCATGAACAACTAAAGCTGAAGGTGAAAAGAATGTAAAGTGGGCATACCATGTGAAAAATAAACATAATATGAAACTGCTTACAGAAGCTGAGATATTAATCATCGATTGGTGAAGTTTGAACTAGGTCTTTATCAGTGCTTCTGACTGTGCTTCCATCATGTTGCCTGGTTTAGAGGGCATATGTGATCATGAGAGGCTGGATAAACGGGTTGTTTTCTCTGGAGCACCAGAGGCTGATGGGAGATCTGATAGAGGTTTACAAGATTATGAGAGTCATAGAGGGGACGGAGAGTATCTGTTTCCCAGGGTTGAAATATCTAATACCAGAGGACATGCATTGAAGATGAGAGGGGTTAGGTTCAGGGTGATGTGAGGGGTAAGATTTTTATTCAGAGTCCTGGATGCCTGGAATGCATTGCCTGGTCTGGTGGTAGAGGCAAATGCATTAGAGTCTTTTACAAGACTTTTAGATCGGTACATGGATGTAAAGAAGATGGAGGGATATGAACATTGTGTAAGTAGGAAGGATTGGTGTTTGGGTGTTGTGATTTGCTTTTTAGCTGGTTCAGTACAATATTGTGGGCCAAATGGCCTTTTCCTGTGCTGTACTCTACGTTCTGTTCTAATGACTTTCTGGTAGTGGCAAATTCAGGGTGAGGACGTTAAGCAGCATGGACTGAAGTAAGAGAATAATGAGGGAATCTTGGGAGATTTTATGTTCCATATCTCTGACTTGTATCTGGAATTAAAATGTAGTCTTCTTGAGATACACCTGGTTTGGTGATAATTCAATTTTAAGATCCCCACCCTTTTTAAATTTGACCCTGTCCTTACCTCTCCCTATCTCTGTAACCTGCAACAGCACTAGTACTCTCTGGGGTTCCTGCAAACAAAGCCTGCTACTGCCTTGATTCAATTGTCTCCTTCCTCCCCAAAATAGTTGAAGTAGAAAAGCCTGTGATCTGCCCTCTCTGTAGACTTCTGTGTATCCTCCCTCTTTTAAGATATTGCTTCTGAAATTCTGCTCTTAGTCACCTTTTCCAGTATTTGCTCACATAGATCGGTGTCCATTATTGTTTGGGAATAATCTTATGAATTACTTTTGGAGCGTTTTACAAAGTTACATTATTATGGGTAGCTGGTGAAATGCATGTGAGTGATTTCACTTATTAAGGAAGATATGTTGATATATGTTCCATATCTAGATATTCCCATTTCCAGACTTCTTTATGCCACAAAAGAAAGCTTGTTGTCCCTTCGAATCTCTACTAGCTCACAGAACAATCCTATTCCCCACTAATTTTCCCAGAAATCTATTCCCTCCCCAAATTCCTGACAACTCCTCTCAGAAAATACCAAGCAACACACACACACAATGCTGGAAGGGTCTTGGCCTGAAACATTGACTGCACACTTTTCCACTGATGCTGTCTGGCTTGCTGAGTTCCTCCAGCAGTTTGTGTGTGTGTTGCCTGGATTTCCAGCACCTGCAGATTTTCTCTCTTTTCTGACCAGATTATAGCACTCATTTTTTTTATGCCTGGAGAGATTTATAGCGTCCCATGTACCAACCAAACTGAAAGTCGTTCGGGTGTGGGAGGGAACCAGAGCAGTCACAGGGAGAGTTTGCAATCTACACGCAGACAACATGGGAGGTCAGGATTGAAGCTGGGTCGCTGGATCTGTGAGACAGCAGGTTTAGCAGCTCTGTCACTATGTGGCCCATGATCCCACACTGAGTAACATCTTTGTGTGCACTCTGTGGTGCCATAAGTCACAGAACAAGTATTCCAAGCTGTGAGATCACTCATGGAATCCAAAGTTCATTTTTAGCAAGCCAAATCTCATCTCCATTTTACGTCCAGTCAACAATTAGAAATCTGCCAATTCAGATTTGGAATTATCACCGCGGTGTTTGAATTTTCCTCAGAAGCTGTATAATTGAAAGTTAATTCAATCAAAGGTTACTAACAACACAGTATATTAAAGGAAAAGGACCACATTCTCAATACACTTCTTTAAAGGTACAGCATTAGTGAAGGCATAAATAAACCTGAGATAAACAGGTAATGCCTGCATGATCTTCTATGCTATACAAATCTGTTGCATGTTCATAGAAAGAAACATTTAACCAGTGTGGGGTGAAAATTAGATGTCATTCCCTGAAGGTGGCTGGAATAGAATACCAGGAACACAAACAAAATAATAAAAACCTTCCATTATTTGTCCTTGACTTCTTTTTCAGAGAAGTATTTGCATTTCCAGTGTTCTGATCAATGCAGTTACTGTCAGGAGATTGTCTGGTGATTGAGTCAGAAACCCAGCAGCTTCCCAATGTAGTTACATTTGTGCCAGTCACGCTCCTGGTTGTTGGCATGACGAAACTAAGACTGCGGAGTGGTCGCTAAATTTATAACAGCACAAATAGCATTTGAATCATTTATGCCAAGGGAACAATTTGTCTGCTGTATTTTGCAGATTACTCAATTTAAACACAAGTTGCAAATTTCTCCATATACGTATACCAACTTGTGAATCAAGGATGACATTCTGTTAACAACCAAATTTTCCTCATTTTTAAAAAACAAACTGGTTTATTTGCAAGAGAAATCAACCTCACAGATTTTTGACAGATTATTAAATGTTTCATTGTTTATAAATCAAAAGTAAATTCAATGCATAATTTGTTCAATTTTAAAGTATGTTATTCAAGCAAGATGCAGGGTGGGTTTCGATACATTTGAGAACTAATGTAAATGATGAAATTGGAAACATCAGTAATCTCTCAGAAGTTCCCTCAGAATGATGTTTAGAATGTCAAATTTATTGTCATTGAACTATACGCACACACACACACATATATAATGTATCTAACCATATAATGTGTATTGAATTGAGATAACGTTTCTTCAAACTGAGTATTAAGTACAGTAGTACACAAAACAGACATAACATGCAATAACTTATTAAGGTACGGATAAAATCTACAGATGAATCACACATAAATAACAAATTAAAGTGCATTCATATTCAATGTTGTAAGGTATGGAACAGATTAACCAGTGACACTTTGAATATGATGCAGCTGGGAGTTCAGAAGCCTAATGGTCTGATGTTTCTCATTCTGACCATTCTTGATATATTGTAGTCTCCTGCCTGATGGTAGAAAGTCAAAGAGAATACTTGATGGATGGGTGGGATACTGTGTAATACTAAGGACCCTGTGTGTGTAGTGCCCCTGATCAGTGTTCCCGATGGATGGTAGGGAGATCCCTATTAACCTCTCAGCTATTCTCACAGTCACTTGTAGGGACTTCTGGTCCAATGCACCATTGCTCCCATACCAGATGGGGATGCAACTTGTCAGGATGCTTTCAATGGTGTTCCTGTAGAATGTTATTGCAATTTTTCTAAATATAACTAGAAATACCTTCCTTTCTTTGTTCTAGACATGTCAGGGGAGTTTGGCCATGGTGATAGAAAAAGAAAAAGAAAGATTTCCATTTAGGCTAGCACATTCACATTCCTTTCTGAAGAAGCCAAGTGTTTTAATGATAGTGAAGTATTCTTACTGCTTTAACATAGGCCAACAGAACCTCTGGTTTGAGTACAGCAATTTTTACCAAAATAACAATGTTTCTATGAGCAACACACGTAAGTGCTGGAGGAACTCCGCAAGTCAGGCTTCATCTGTAATGAACAAATTTCCAGAATCTGCAGAATCTCGTGTGTTTATAATGCCTTCATGACCTAATTTGGGCATTGCTGATTGAACATTAAATATTAGCCAGGATACTGGGGGCATTTCATCTGCTCTAATTCAAAACAGTGGGGAAGAATCTGCATAAGTGAGAGAGAATCCTTCTTCTGAAACATGCATTTCCAAAAGTACAGGCCCACGCAGTACTAATGCTACAAATATAATAAGAAGTTATTTTTTAATAAACCTTGATACAGGATTACTTGTTGCTAGGAGATGGCAGCCTTAAAAACATACTTATGACTACTTTAATAATAATCCATCTTCTTGATTGAGAATTTTTTAAAAAATTAACCACTTTGATTCCTTACAGATAAGGAAGGGCAATTAATATTGATGGCAAGAAATTCATGACAATAACACTGCAGATATCAAACCTGGAACTTTCAAAATTTACTCTTTAACATTTAGAGGTTAAAGAAAAGTAGGGCAGAGCAATAGAAGAGGCACTGATGTTGCCAAGTCTCTACAATCTTCATTCAGATTGAACTCAAATGTATCCCCAAACCCAATTCCTCATGCTGTTATCATTAACTTCTTCACTCAGAGGGTGGAGCGACTGTGGAGCAGGCTGCTGAAGAAGCGTTGGATGCAGGTTCAATTGCAACTTTTAAGAAAAGTTTGAATAAGTCCATGGATAAGAGAAGTAGAGAGGACCATGGATCAGGAGCAAGTCAATGGATCTGGCAGAATGACAGTTCAGAACAGACTAGATGGGCCAAAGGGCTTGTTTCTGTGTGGCTCTGCTCTATGACTCCATTATTACGTTTGTGTCCTATGCTCTTTCCAGGTTGTCCATGTATAGAAAGATGAAGAATTCCCAGCATTTGGCCCAGCTAGTCAATACTGGTGTACAAACTGTCCTCGCACCCTACCTCATCAAAAATCCTACTGTTCCATTTACCCTTTTGTATTCATCCAGCTTACCCTGAAATACATCCAGACGAGTAAGAGAATCTCACATACACTACGAAACCTTTAGTACTAACTCAACAATTGGATGCCCTGGGGTTTTTAAACAAAAATAGCTTTCACTTGTGTGCTGGGAGCTGTGATCCCCCTTGCATTGTGTGGTGACTGTGGGTCATTTTGGTGCTGCTACTTTGATGTCTCGGTGGAAGTCCTTTCATTTAAAGCTTACAAAAAAGGTATATCAGTGAAAGCTCCCATTCTCAAAATAAACAGAAGTGTCAGATTCAATACCATATTGAGTTCATAACCACATCGTGCACTCAGTTCTTAAAGGTGTACTCACGCTCTTACATACTTTACGGTCCTTATGCAGCCTTCCATCTCTTTAAGAAGGCAAGGCCAGTTGTGAAGCTACCTTATTTATACACAATCTATGTGCTCAAAACTGAAATCAGATCATCCTAAAGCTACAGATGAAGATCAGATTAAGCTCCATCACCTCAGAGGTATAAGAATTCTTATTTCCATCTATCTTTAATTAAACGAGTATAGAAAAAAGAATGGATATCTACCTATGCTAGAAATCAGAAATAAAAACAGAAAATGCTGGAAACACTCAAAAGATCAGACATCATCTGTGTAAAGAGAAACAGTTAAGTTTCAGGTTCGAGTCTGTTTCTAACGCAAGATCCAGGTACTGAAATATTAACTGTTTCCCTTTCTACAGCTGCTAGCCAACCTACTGAGTGTCTCAAGTATTTTGTTTTTATTTTTACCTAGAAAGTGTTTTTAATGGTAAAACAGGAATGGATAAGTACAGTTTAAACTTAAAGAACAACAAAACATCGGAAATACTTGGCAGGTCAGTCAGCATCTGTGAAACAGAAACCGAATTAGCATTACAGATTGAAGATGCTTCAGGTCAAAAATCCAACAAACTTACTTTTCTGCTTGATATCTTCACCCATTTTCATCCTTTCAAACATATTCTTCCTGATCAACCAAACTTTTAATTGCGGTCCAAACAAAATTCTCCAGGTGTTTTTTAGTTGATAAGGGCTTATAATATTAGGGGCGGTTTATTAAACAAGTTGTCTGATTAAGTCTGATCTCATTCTTTAAGACTAATATTACTTCATTACCAGAGAGCTCCCAAAATAGACTGTCCACAACCTGATGATAAATATTCCTCTCTCTCCCACTGAGTTAAAACAACTGGCTACTGTAAAGCAGTGCATTTATCAGCCTGAATATAACTTGGGTAAATATATCAAATATTTTGGCTCAGAAAAGTATATTATCCATTCTTTCAAGAATAGTTCTTATAATGAACTTAATCAAATTGAATAGATTTAGTGGAGCAAACTGATTTATTGTAAAATATACACTGTGTGGTTTTCATTTTTTAAAAGTCAATCAATTACCCTATGGTACTACATTGTTATTTAATATTAATCCAAAATTACATAGAAGAAATTTTTGATGATTTAGACCTAACTAGGAGGGAAATGGCAAATTTTAATTTCTGTCTTTTTACAAGGACACTGGTCTAGCAATTCATCAACCCTGGAGTTACTTATTTAACCCTCCTATCCGATCAGTAGCTTTATTAAGAAAGATTTCCACATGGTTGATAATAATTTTGACTTTGAATATGTAGAATTTGTAAGTTAAGTCTTGAAATAAATTAAATTCATACATTTTGATTGGGTAAAATGGGGGTCATTGAAAGTGTGAAAGCAAAAATATCACACATATTAAAGGTCATTTTAAACAACTTAATAGGGAGACCTTAACTATTAATAATTAATTAGTAAATTCTTGGAGTTTATTTCAAGAGAAACAGATTGTAAAGAAGCAGATTTTGTGCCTCTACAGTTTAAATCACATAATTACCTTTTTAATGTAACAATCATAAATCTATATAGCGAATAAATTTCAGTGTGCATTTGTCTGTGGTTAAATACTATTTCAACAGGAACTGTCATTATTATAGTTGGAGTATGTAAAATCTATTGGTACTTAAATTTTAGAATATTTAAAAAGTTGAATGCTAAAGAATATTCACTCATTTAGTAAAAAAGCCGAATATGAACATTACCTCACTACATTTTTAGTTCTGTCTTTGCACAACTTATCTAACTACCTGATAAACATATATATACTTACTGTAATTCAGTTTTTTTCCTATATTGTCATGCATTGCATTGTACTACTCCTGCAAAGATAACAAATTTCATGACATATGCCAGTGCTATTAAACCTGAATCTGACTCTGATTCTGCTTGATTCTGATGAACTTTGAAGCATCAGTATCAAAGTTTCTTGAATACTGTACTGTATGGTTCAGAACATTCCCATCACTTCACCATTGCTGAAAATGCACCACATCTTGCAAACCTCAATTCACTTCTATCAATTGCAGTTTCACATTTCTGAAGTAGTTTGACAATCGCTTAACCGTTATTACAATTTACGCTCTTCCCAATATTTGCAACATTTCATACTTTGGTGGTGATAACTTGTATTAGATTCAACAATTATCCTTTAGCCACATTACTTAAGCTTGTGGTAGATTTAATCATTCCTTCAGGATGTTTAGCCTGCCTCAGTGAATAAGTTCTGGGGTCAACATATCTTAAAAATTCTCAGAAAAAAAACCTGACCTCATGGATAGGCTTTTGGCTAGGTTGTTTCTGCTCCTAATTTTAGTACTGGCAAGAGTAGATGACAGTCTGCTTCTCAGATGAATGCCCTAAAAGATGGACACAATATAAAGGATTTAAAATTAAGCTGTAGACAGAACAAAAAATCTTGATTAAGCCATTCAGAATATTGAATCTTACGATAAGACATAGGAGCAGAATTAGACCATGTGACCTACTAATTCTGCCCAACCATTTGATCGTGGCTGATTTAATTTCCCCCCTCGACCCTATTCTGCTGCTTTCTCCCTGTAACCTTTGATGCCCTTACTAATCAAGAACTTATCAAACCCCACTTTAAATATATCTTGGCCTCCACAGCCATCTGTGTCAGTGAATTCCATGGATTCACGATGCTCCACCTAAAGAAATTCATTCTTATCTCTATTCCAAAGGGACCTCCATATATTCTGAGGCTGTGCCCTCTTATCATACACCAGAGGTTCCCAACCTTGGGTGCATGGACCTCTTGGTCAATGGTAAGAGTCCATGGCATAAAAACAGTTGGGAGCCCCTTTCCTCGACTCTTCCAATATTTGAAACATCTTCTCCTCATCCACTCTATCTAGGTCTTTTAATATCCATTGGGTTTAACTGCTTAGGTAAATGATGCCAAAGTTCAACTCCACACCTCTTGCATCCCTTGTATGTCAAAACTAGATTGACCTAATTCTAGAAACAACAACTTACTAAGTGAATGTAGGCAGGAAGGGCATTGGTGAGAAGGGGGTTAGAATATTTTAGACTGTGTGGTGAAAAAGACACAGCAGCACCTCTTTCACCTCAGACAGTTGACAGAGTCAAATCCTAAGAACTTTCTACAGGGGCACAATTGAGAGCATCCTGACTGACTGCATCACTGCCTGGTATGGGAACTGTACTTCCCTGAATCACAGGACTCTGCAGAGAGTGGTGCGGACAGCCCAGCGCATCTGTAGATATGAACTTCCCACTATTCAGAACGTTTACAAAGACAGGTGCGTAAAAAAGGCCTGAAGAATCATTTGGAATTGGATTCACCCCAACCAATTGGGGTGCTAATTCCAGCTGCTACCATCCAGGAAACGGTACCACATCATAAAAGCCAGGGCCAACATGCTCCTGGACAACTTCTTCCACAACTGAAGCCACCAGACTGCTTAATTCATGCTGACACAACTGTTTTCCTGTTACATTGACTGTTCATGTTTAACCATCTTGTTACTGTCCTGTTGTAAATACTATTTATTATAAATTGCACATTGCACATTTAGATGGAGATGGAATGTAAATATTTTTACTCCTCATGTATATAAAGGATGTAAGTCATAAAATCAATTCAATTCAGGCAGGCAGCACGTGCAACCTGACTTAACTCATACAACCCCAGTTCAAAGTTGAAATAAAAACTTCTCATTCCTCAAAGTTCAAAGTACAAAGTAAATTTATTACCTAAAAGCATATATGTCATCAAATACTATCATGAGATTCATTCTTAAATCTACCACAAGAGGAAACAAGTCATTGGCAATGAAGTTCAAAGTGCAAGTTATTACCAGAGTACATACATACATGTCACCACATACAACGGTGAGATTCTTTTTCCTGCAGGCATACTTAGCAAATCTATCGAACTGTAACTGTAAACAGGACCAATGAACAACAAACTGTGCAAATTCAAGTATAAATAAATAGCAATAAATAACGAGTATGAAATGAAAGAGCATGGAATAAAAAGATAAAGTGAGACCACTGGATGTAGAAACACCAGAAACAGAATGAGTATAGTTAACCCCTTTTGTACAAGAGCCTGATGGTTGAGGAGTAATAACTGTCCTTGAAGCTGGTGGTGCAAGTCCAGAGGCTCTTGTACCTTCTACCTGATGGCAGCAGCGAGAGCACGGCCTGGTTGGTGAGTATCTTTGATGATGGATACTGCTTTTCTATGTGGCGTGTGGCCAAGTGGCTAAGGCGTTGGACTAGCGATCCGAAGGTCATGAGTTTGAGCCCCAGCCAAGGCAGCGTGTTGAGTCCTTGAGCAAGGTACTTAACCACACTTTGCTCCAGTCCACCCAGCTGAAAATGCTGGGGTTAACCTCATGATAGACTGGCATCCTATCTGTTTGAGGGTGGGGTGGGGGGAGTCTCATACTCTCAGTCACTTTACGCCACGGAAACCGGCATAAGCACCAGACTGATGAGCCTATAAGGCTTGGGACAGACTTTAACTGCTTTTCTATGACAACGTTTCATGTAGTTGTGCTCAGTGGTTGTGAGGGCTATATCCGTGATGTACTGGGCTGAATCCACTGCCTTTTGTAGGCATTGGTGTTCCCAAACCAGGTCATAGTGCAGCCAGTCAACACACTTCCCACCACACGTCTTCAGAAGTTTGCCAAGGTTTCTGATGACATGCTTAATCTCCACAAAGGGTGCAAAATACTCAACAGGCTTTCCAGGCAGTATCTGTGGTGAAAGCAAATGAATTATTGCTTTAGGCGTGGCCACTACAACAGAACTGGAAAACATTATATGGGAATGACATTTAAGAGTAAAAAGAACAAAGTGAAGGAGCAGTGAAAACATACAGACAAGAGAAGAAACAGAATGGCTTATGTGCACCTGTGTATTCAGCAAGTACAATAGGTAAACAAAGCATCAAACGATGGTTGTTACTTGTGATGCTTTATGTGAAAAGCTGCTTATGATATGGGTGTCGTATTACCATCATTGTACTGCTAGGCTACACAGATGTGTAAAATTCAACCTAAAGGCTATTATGCGTTCACATTTGAAATAAAAACAAACCTGGTTTAAAAATGACAGGTGAATGCAAAAGAAAGTACGAAGAAATTCATTTATGCAGAGTTGTAGGCAGGGCCATGATCATTCAATTCCTGAAAAGAGAGCTGGCCTAAATAAAAGTGAAATTTCCCCAAGAATTATCCTTAAGTGACTAAAATCATTATTTCACTGTTACATGCAGTTTAGCTTTAAGATCTCTGAAGAAGCAAACTGGTGACATATGAGGATCTTGTGCAAGGAAGATTGAACAAAGAACATAAAAAGTGTGTAAAGTATCAGTGAGGTACTTTCCGTAGATCTGATGAAACTTACACAGTTCTTTGTATCCTTTTAGCCACAGTTCACCTCCTAGAATACTGGAGAATGGCTAATTTTGTTCCTATTTTTAAGAAGGGCAACATGGAGAAACCAAGCAATAATGGGCTAGAAGTCAGGAAATTATTGGAGATGATTCTTAGGGACAGGCATTTCTTAAGCATTTGGAAAAGCATGGACTTATTCGGGGGAAGTCAGCACGGCTTTGTGTAGGGGGAGATCCAGTTTCATACAGTTGCCTGAGTTTTGTGAGAAAATGATAAAGGTGATTCACAGAAGTAAAACAGTGGATGTTGGATCTTAGTAAAACATTTGCCAAGGTCTCTCATGGTAGGCTGACCCAGAATGGGTAACTCACAATGGGATTCACAGTGAGCTGGTAACTGGCATACAAAATTATCTTAACCATAAGAGGTGAGTGATGGTGAAGAGGTGCTGGTATGATTGGAGGTTGTTGATCAGTGGTGTTCCACAGAGATCAATACTAGGACCTGTTGTTTGTGATATATATATATGATCTGGATAAAAATATAGGTACTGTGATGAGTAAGATGCAGATGTCATGAAAATTGGTGGAGATGTGGGTCGTGAGGAAACTTGTCAAATTATTCAGCAAGATATAAATAAGTGGGAAACTTGAGTAGAGAAATAGCAGAAGGGGTTTTAATCTGAACTAGAACGAGCTGTTGCACTTTGGGACATCTAACGTAAGTGGACAGATAGACAGTCAATGGCAGAATCCTTGGAAGCATTGAGGAATCTTGGGGTGCAAGTTCTGGCACTCCCAGAAAGTAGTAATGAAGAAGGCAGACAGCATTGTGACTTCATTGGTCAACATGCAGGAAGCAAAATAAGTTCACCAGGACATTGTCCAGATTGGAGTATATTAGTTGTAAGGAGACATTGGGTGAACTTGGATGGTTTTTTCTTGAGTGTTAGAGGCTGAGGGGATGACCTGAGAGAAGTATAGAACAATAGCAAGAGGCATTGATAAGCTACACAGTCAGTCTTTTACCAGGGTGGAATGGAGACATGCTAGATGTGACAGGGTGAAAGTTTAAAGGAGACATGCAAGACATGTTCTTTTACAAAGAGACTGATAGGTGCCTGGAACATGCTGCTAGGAGAGGTAGTAGAAGCAGATGTGATCAATGTTTAAGAGACATTTATATTTGACGCAAAAACAAGCAGAGACTGGAGGGCTATGAACAATGTGTAGGCAGATGGGGCTATTTTAGATTGGCATCCTGGTGGGTTGAGGGTCCTGCACTCGTGATATAGTGTTCTATGTTCATCCAATGTCACATCCCCTGGAAAAAGGTAGAAAGAAAGAAAAGAAAGAAAAGAAAAGATCTAATCATTGCCTTTGCCAACTGCACATCTTCTAAATGGTTTTATATCGAGACATAGAGCAATTCGGCACAGAAACATTTGGCCCATCTGGTCTATGGCAAACAATTATTCTCGTGGTTGATCCAAGTTGGGGATCGGCTATTCTGGATTAAATTTTGTGCAATGAACTAGAATTGATTAGAGAGCTTAGGTAAAAGAACTCTTAGGGGAAAAGTGATCATAATATGATCGAATTCACTCTGAAAGTTGAGAAAGAGAAGCTAAAATCAAATGTATCAGTACTACAGTGGTAAAAAATGAATTACAACGCTATGAGAAAGGAGTTGGCCAGAAATGATTGGACAAGAACACTGGCAGGGTTGACGGCAGAGCAGTAATGGCTGGAATATCTGAAAGCAATTGGAAAGCAGATGATATATACATCCAAAAAGGAAGAAGTGTTCTAAAGGCAAGATGACATAATTGTGGCTAACAAAAGAAGTCAAAGCCAACATAAAAGCCAAAGAGAGGGCATGTAACGGAGCAAAAATTAGTGGGAATTTAGAGGATTTGGAAGCTTTTAAAAACCAGCAGAAAGCAACTAAAAAGTCATTAAGGTAAGATGGAATACAAATATAAGCTAGCCTCTATTAAAGAGGATACAAAAAGTTCCTTCAGATACATAAAGTGTAAAAGAGAGGTAAGAATGGATAACGGACCACTGGAAAATGATGTTGGAGAGGCAGAAACAGGGGACAAGGAAATGCCAGATGAACTGAACAAGTATTCACTGTTGAAAATGCTAGCAATGTGTTAGAAGTTCTAGGTGTTAGGAGTTTGAAGTGTATGAAGTTAACATTACGTGAGAGAACATTTGAAGTCACCTGGACTAAATGGCTGAAGAGATTCTGGAGGTATTAGTAATGATCTTTCAGGAATCACTAGTTCAAAGTAATATTAATTATCAGAGTACATACATCACCACATACAACACTAAGATTCTTTTTCTGCGGGCATACTTAGCAAATCTATAGAACAGTGACAATAAATAGGATCTATAAACTTTAAATGTCAGGAACCCTGTAAACCAGAAACTGTAAACTGTAAACAAACTGTGCAAATGCAGATAACAAATAAGTAGCGATAAATAATGAGCATGAAATAATAGGATAAGAGAAATGAATGTAGTTATCCCCTTTTGTCAAGAGCCTTGACGATTGAGGGGTAGTAACTGTTCTTGAACCCGGTGGCGTGAGACCTGAGGCTCCTGTACCTTCTACCTGATGGCAGCAATGAGAAAAGAGCATGGTCTGGGTCACTGATGATGGATGCTGCATTTCTGTGGCAACATTTCAGGTTTATGAGCTCAATGGTTGGGAGGGTCTTACCTGTGATGTATTGGGCTGAATTCATTACTTTTTGCAGGATTTTCCACTCAAAGGCATTGGTGTTCCCATACCAGGCTGTAATGCAACCAGTCAGCACTCTTACTACCACATAGCTATAGAAGTTTGCAAAGGTGTTTGATGACATGCTGAGGAAGCAGAGGCTTTGTCATGCTTTCTTCGCAATTATGTTCATATGATGGGTCCAGGACAGGTCCTCTGAGATAATGACACCCAGGAATTTAATGTTACTGAAACATCTCCACCTTTGATCCTCAGATGATTACTGGATTATGGACCTCTGGTTTTCCTCTCTTGAAGACTACTACGAGTTTTTTGGTCATAACTGAAACTGAGTGAGATTCTGGAATGGTTCTGGAAGACTGGAAAATTGCAAATGCCACTCCACTCTTCAAAAAGGGAGAGAGGCAGAAGAATGGAAAGTATAGGCCGGTTTGTCTGACCTTAGTGGTTAGGAAATTGTTGGAGTCAATTATTATTAAGAATGAGGTCTCAGGATACTTGGAGGCACATGATAAAATGATAAAATATGGCACAGTTAGCATGATTTACTCAAGAGAAAATCTGGCCTGACAAATCTGTTGGAATTCTTTGAAGAAATAACAAACAGGATAGACACAGGAGAGTCTGTGGATGTTGTATACATCCACATTTTCAGGAGGCCTTTGGCAAGGTGCTACACACGAGGCTGCTTAACAGGTTATAAGCACATGGTATTGCAGGAATTTCTTTGGCCAGAGGATGGTGAATTTGTGGAGTTCTTTGCCACAGATATCTGTGGAGGCCAAGTCTTTATGTATATGCAATAGTTGATAGATTTTTGATTGGTTAGGGCATGAAGGAGTACAGGGAGAAGGCAGGAGATTGGGCTGAGAGGACAATTAGATCAGCCATGATGAAATGGTGGAGCAGATTTGATAGGTCAAATGGCCTATTTCTGCACAAATATCTTATGGTCTTAAATGGTGAACTCAAGCCGGCATTCACAATTCTGCTGCAGTTTGTTTTACACTCTCACCACCCTCCGAAGAATTTCCCCATCTTGTCCCCCTCAAACATTTCACCTTTCACCCTTAGCACATAACCTCTAGTTCTAGTCTTACCCACCATCACCCGATATCGAAAAGATATTTTTGAAATGCTGTTTTATAATGCAGAAACAGGTTATCAATGCTTTTCTGATATTGTAGATTTGTTTTTGATTTTTTTGTCTCTCAAGTGCTTACACCCCAGTGAATTGCCATGAAAAACCATAACAGAACTTTACTTCTGTGTTGGATGTTTTAATGCCTGATTTTGTTGCCTTTGCCTTTCCTTCTGTTCCTAAAGGGCTCACTGTCAACTTGATTGAAAGGAATTGTACACTAAATTACATTACTGGCAGATATCACTCCTCAAAAAAAATGAACAAACTGGGTATTTTGTTTCCTATGTTCTTTCCATCATAAAGCATATATATTTCATTTGGCATTATGGTACAACATTCACACTGGAAGATATCATGGGCATGTTTTTAAAATCTTTAACCAGAAATTAGAATTTTATGTGTGAAACACAAAAAAATATTTATTTCTGGGGAAATGGTCACTATCACCTAATATATCAGCTGTTAGCTCTGATCATCAACTGGATATTAAGAAATTGTTAAGTGAAAAGCACAGCTATAGCTCAAATGCTATCTATAAATTTGCAGGTGACACCACTGTTGTTGCTCGAACCTCAGATGGCGATGAGCAGGTGTACAGGAGTGGAATAGATAGACTATTCGAGTGGTGTCACAGCAACAGCCTTGCCCTCAATGTCAGCAAGACCAAGGAAATGATTGTAGACCAGGAGAGCACGTAGCAGCCCCCAGTGAAGAGTCAGCCATGAAAAGCGTGAACAGTTTCAAGGTCTTGGGTGTCAACATCTCAGAAGATCTATCCTGTGTCCGCGATTGATGCAGTCGCGACAAAGGTACGCCAGAGGTATCCTTCATTAAGAATTTGAGGAGATTTGGTATGTCACCAAAGACTCTAGAAAATCTCTACAGATGTACCATGGAATGAAGTCTGAGGATAATCATTGGCACCTCCATATCATCTGATTTGGAGGTACCACCACACAGGATAGTAAACGGCTTCAGAATGTGGTAGACTCAGCGTTAGTGAAATCAACCTGTTTCTGATTCTGATAAAACCACTTGATAACAATATAAATTTGAGGAGCTAAGATTTATCCAATTACAGTTTTATGACCTGTGACCTTTGAGAAAATAAAGTTATTTCATTTCATATTTGTCAATGAAATCCATCATCAGAATCAAAATCTATCTTTGTCAGCATGGAAAGTTTATTACCTTTTTCTTAGCACACTATTTCTAATGCACTGGTACTCAGGTTTATGGTGTTAATTGTGTGTTCTTTTATAATTTGCAGTTAATGATTCATGTGCATCCTATAAGCATACCTAGATAATTTGTGATGTCATAAGAATTCTCACTTGGGAAACAAATTGAATAAATGCAAGTCTGGTGATTGACCTGACAGAATGATTTTCAGTGTTCCCTGCCTGGGCTTCAAATAATTTTGAAAGTTGCACTTAAAAAGGTACATGGCATCACTTAAAAACAATCGGATTGAAAGTCCATTCCAGAAAAATTAATCCCTCCTCAGCCATGTTTGCATAAGGACCTTGCCAAGCTTTCAATACCCCAAATTCTAATCACTGCTTGGAGCCTTGGACAAAAAGATCCAACAATGCAAATATTGAGAAAATCCTGAGAAGCCATGTTAGTGATCCTATACGGAATCATATTATGATCTCATGGTCTTATAGTTTACATGAAAGAAGGATATTGTTGCACTGCTAAAAGTACACAGGGCAAAGCTTCTGTCTGTCAGTATGACAGCGGCCAGGGTTTTCTTCCCAATTGTTTAGCTGAAAGGTCAATGCTGTTATACCTATTCTTAACTGTGTAAGATATTATCAGAGATCAACACACTCTCACCCAATGTATGCAGAGTGCATACAGATAAAGAAGCATCTGAGAGACCAGCAAGATGGATTTTCCAGATCTGCTGGCATCTCCTGCTCTGGGGGAGCTTGGTTTGTGCATTGCTTGTGTTACAAACAGTTCACAGGAATAGAACTCTGCTGTAACATGGGGAGGACCCATATTCACAAATGTAAGGGATCAAAGAACATAAGACATAGGAGCAGAATTAGGCTGCTTGGCCCATTGAGTCAGCACTGCCATTCCATCATGGCTGATTCTATTAACCCTCTCACGCCCATTCTCCCACCTTCTCCCTGTAAACTTTGACGCACTTTCTAATCAAGAACCCATCAATCTCTGCTTTGATTATATCCAATAACTTGGTCTCTACAGCCATCTCTGGTAATGAACACATATTCACCCCCTTCACTAAAGAAAGTCCTCCTCATCTCTGTTCTAAGGGATATGCTTCTATTCTGAAGCTGTGCCCTCTGTTTGTAGACTCTCCCACTATTGGATACATTCCCTCCTCATACATACTATTTAGACCTTTCAATATTCCATAGTTTTCAATGAGAAACTCCTCATTCTTCTAAACTCCAACAACTACAGGACCAGTGCCATGAACGTCCCTCATACATTAGCCCTATCTGTCCCAGAATCAGCCTCCCAAACCTCCAATAGACCCACTCTAAAGCCAACACCTTTTTTTTAGATATGGGAACTAAAATGGCTCTCAGTACTCCAAACATGGTCTGACCAATGCCTTATAAAGTCTGATTCAGGTAATGTAGCCAAAGGACATGCAAACGTCTAGATGATGAAGTTCTTGTATATGGTCATAGTGCAAGTTCTGTGGTATAGTTGTTGGTGGATAAAATTTGATGGGCTCATTGACCTTGACTTTGAACATGAGGTCAGAGAATACTTCTCTTTCTCTTAATTTTAGTATTCATTTCATCCAGTGCCCCTGTTCTCAATCTTAGCGGTCTCACCTGCTCCTTCTCTCTCTGTTCTTGTCAAGTGCTGAGTCAGCGGAGCAGCATGCCCTCTCCTTAAGTTGGTTTGCCATTGCTGCAGTAAACGTCCCTGAGTTCTGGGAATGAGTTCCAGCAGTGTTGCAGGACAGTAAGTTGCCCCACTTTAAGAGGTGCAAACCTGATTTTAATCAGCCCTAGTTAGAGTCATCTGCTGCTGGGCGCCTCTGAACTTACTCCCTGTGAATGTGCATAACTGCACTTGGTGCTGATTAAACATTGCGATCATTTTATGATGTGCGTGTGTGAATTACAGGTGGGTGGAGTGCAGGGTCAAACCAACACTTCGCTGTTTCCAACGTGATCCAATTCTCTGTGTAGGATTTTATCTGCAGACAATCTAACTTGAAAAATATATATTAACAAGGGTTAACCATCTGTTATTGTGTTCTCATCAAAACATCTGTTAATAGCGAAAAAAAACTGCTTGCTGCATCCTGCTTACATAAGTGATTAAGTGCTGACTGTTAAAATTCCTTCAAGCATATTCTTCCTGCATTCACAAAAAAATGGAAAGGGTGTTAAGAGTGTGATCATGTGATGTTCCTTTTGAAGATAATCTGTTTCTGAGAATGTGAAATAATGAAAAAACTTATTTTTCATCAATTACGTTTGGTTAGTTAAACTTTTTCTATGTACATATATTGCTGAGCAGTTCAATACGGTTTGGCCCTGAGATGAGACTGGAGATTTGACTGTTTTTGTCACTGCAGGGAAGGAACTCCACAGAGCGACCAGGCAACACATTTCAGAATTTGGACTCAGTGATGAGAAAGTAACAGAAGCCAAGGATCAATTTGTTTTTTCCCATATACCATACATTTACATGTATTAGGAATTTGTTGTGACGTCATTGCTTCAGTATTCACTATGGAAAAGGATCTTGGTGATTGTCGGGATGACTTGCAGCAGACTGAAAAGCTTGAGCCTGTAGATATTAAGGAAGAGGATGTGCTGGAATTTTTCGAAAGCATCAATTTGGATAAGTCACTGGGACCGGATGGGATGTACGCCAGGCTACCTTGGGAAGTGAGGGAGGAGATTGCTGAGCCTCTGGTGATGATCTTTGCATCATCAATGAGGACGTGAGAGGTTCCAGAAGATTGGAGGGTTGCAGATGTTGTTCCCTTATTCAAGAAAGGGAGTAGAGATAGCCCAGGAAATTATAGAGCAGTGAGTCTTTCTTCAGTGGTTGGTAAGTTGATGGAGAAGATCCTGAGAGGCAGGATTTATGAACATTTGGAGAGGCATAATATGATTAGGAATAGCCAGCATGGCTTTGTCAAAGACAGGTTGCGCCTTACGAGCTTGATTGAATTTTTTGAGGTTGTAAATAAACATATTGATGAAGGTAGAGCAGTAGATGTAGTGTATATGGATTTCAGCAAGGCATTTGATAAGGTACCACATGCAAGGCTTATTGAGAAAGTAAGGAGGCATGGGATCCAAGGGGACATTGCTTTGTGGATCCAGAATTGGCTTGCCCACAGAAGGGAAAGAGTGGTTATAGATGGGTCATATTCTGCATGGAGGCCGGTGACCAGTGGTTTGCCTCAGGGATCTGTTCTGGGACCCCCTTCTATTCATGATTTTTATAAATGACCTGGATGAGGAAGTGGAGGGATGGGTTCATAAATTTGCTGATGACACAAAGGTTGGGGGTGTGGTGGATAGTGTGGAGGGCTGCCAGAGATTACAATGGGACATTGACAGGATGCAAAGCTGGGCTGAGAAGTGGCAGATGGAGTTTAACCCCAATAAGTGTGAGGTGGTTCATTTTGGTAGGTCAAATATGATGGCAGAATATAGCATTAACGGCAAGACTCTTGGCAGTTTGGAGGATTAGAGGGATCTTGGGGTCCGAGTCCATAGGACACTCAAAGCTGCTACGCAGGTGGACTGTGTAGTTAAGAAGGCATACGGTGCATTGGCCTTCATCAATCATAGGATTGAGTTTAAGAGCTGAGAGGTGATGTTGAGTCAGACCCCACTTGGAATATTGTGCTCAGTTCTGGTCACCTTCCTACAGAACGGATATGGAAACCATAGAAAGGTTGCAGAGGAGATTTACAAGGATGTTTCCTGGATTGGGGAGCATGCCTTATGAGAATAGGTTGAGTGAACTCGGCCTTTTCTCCTTGGAGCGACGGAAGATGAAAGGTGAACTGATAGAGGTGTACAAGATAATGAGAGGCATTGATCGTGTGGATAGTCAGAGACTTTTCCCCAGAGCTAAAATGGCTAGCACAAGAGGGCATATGTTTAAGGTGCTTGGAAGTAGGTACAGAGGAGATGTCAGGGTTAAGTCTTTTACTCAGAGAGTGGTGAGTGCGTGGAATGGGCTGCTGACGGCGGTTGTGGAGGCGGAAACAATAGGGTCTTTTAAGAGACTCCTGGATAGATACATAGAGCTTAGAAAAATGGAGGGCTATGTGTATGGTGGGTTAAGTAGCTCTGAGATAAGGACATGCTCGGCACAGCTTTGTGGGCCGAAGGGCCTGTATTGTGCTGTAGGTTTTCTATGTTTCTGTGTATTGGTCAGGGTGCAACATGCCACTAAAAACATCATCCAGCAATTATAAAGAATGAAGAATTAAATAAAAATAAAGTTAGAGGTTAAAGTACAGATATGGAATAAAATATGCATAAATTCATAAACACCAGCATGTATTTATAACATAACAGCATTAAAAAAAGTGGCTTGATGTGTTTACTAACTGGAGGCTATCTAAATGGCTGATCAGATTAACTGCCTGGGGGAAGAAACTTCCAAGATAGTGTGAAGTTTTTGTTTTCATGGCCTTATAATGCTTTCCAGAAGGGTGATTTTGGAAAAGCCAGTTTGCTGGGTGGGTTGTGTCTGCAATGATTTGTCTTTGTCCTGGACTTGTACAGTGATTGTAGACTGAAGCCAATGACCTTTTCTGTCGGACTAACAGCTCGCTGTAGTTTCGTACTGTATGTTGTGAGAGGATCCTGCACCAAACCAGGCAGTAATGGCTGATGTGAAGTAATGAGGATATATTACAAGTGGGTTTTTTTTTTGTATATTGGAGGGAAAGCTGCAAGTGTTCGAAAAACTTTGCTGACCCTTCTGAGATTATATATTCATGGAACTGAAGGGGTGGGAGTGTGATGAAGGGAAGAGTCAGTGGGAGAAACCTTTGTTGCTTGCAGCAATGCCCTTTCCCATGATGAACACCGAAGCCACACTGAATTAACGGTGGGGGGAGTGAATGCTTAAGGTAGAGGAGTGGGTGTCCTGGATGTTCAACAAACTGCTTCAGCATCTTGACCTTCGCTCAGTGAGGATATGGGAGAATAATACTCCTTGATAAATGTCCTTGTAGATAATGCAAAGTGATTACAAGCCAGCAGTTTAATCATCCATCACAGACTTTCATTTTCTCTTGTTGCCACAGGATCTGTGTGGCTGGTCTCAGTTCAGTTTTCTGGTTCATTGTCACCCCTCAGGATGTTGTGGTTTGAATTCCAGAGGGTGGTGAGATTTCTTCTGGCTGAAAGTAGCCATTGCTTTGGATATCTGTGGCATGAATGTTACTGCAAATTACCAGGCTCTTCCTGAATAAGGTTCAGACTTACTGCATGTGGGAATAGACAGTTTCATTGTCATACAGAAGTACGACACAGAGACAGGCCATTTGGCCCATCTAGTCCATGCCGAAACAATTTAAACTGCCTATTACCATTGACCATAGCCCTCCATATCTCTACTCTCCATATATCTATCCAAACTTCTTTTAAACATTGCCTGAGAAACTGTGAATGGAAATGAAGACTATAAAATCATTAAAGTCATTCCCATTTCTAAGGATATTGAGGGAAGGTCATCGATGAAGAAGTAAGTGGGTCGAAGGCAATATCCCAAGTTCATATCCTGTGAATCCAGTAAATGATCCCAACCCTGTACGTTGAAATCAAACTTGCTGACTTCATTCGTTTGTAAAATGAGTTATGTTTAATGGAAAAGAATTGAAAAGGGTTAACTGCTCCTGTCGCTGGCCAATTTGTGGCAAAACAGAATTGAAAACTTCTCCTTGTAACAAGTTTAACTTTGGTTTATTTTTGGCTTTGTGATATGCAAGTAACAGTGTGATTCAAGCACCAAATATTTTGCCGTCTTTAATAATTTAGTAATGTTGTTCCTAAACTTTTGTACTAGCAGCCCTGAAAGGATGTTGAATAAATATTTTTGACTTGAATGCTGGGAGTGCTTAGTATCTTGTCTATCAATCAAACACATTCCACAGATGCACGAAATATATGAGACCCCATGGCCGCCCTTGCAAATTACTTCACCAGAGTAAATTTCACTGGTATCATGAGGTAAAAGTGGGTCATATTTGTAATTCAGTGGAGTTTCCTTGAAGAGATTTATGAAATATTGAACACTGGTTTGAAATGGAGGTGTATAAATCATGAAGGGGAAGTCTCAGTGACACTCAGTGCTTGTTTGGGGAGATTCACCATCCGACAGTTAATTGCTCAGTGGAAGTAGAGAGGGATAGAGAAACGGTTGCTTCTACCTTTTCTGATCTACATGATGTACAATGGGGCCATCCTAAATGGATGTGTATGTTCAAGGTCCCTAGGCCTTGACAACTCAGCCCTCAGGGCCTAGACACTTAAAGGTACATTTCTGCTTAAATATTGTATTTGAGGGTGTGCCCAATTTTTTATTAGTCCAGGAGTTTGGAACAGATTACTTTGAGCATTGTTGCCCAACTTCAATTGGATTGCCCAGATTTTTTTGGTTTCAACAGTATGCTTGCTTCAGCAGACCACTAAAGGCTGGAAACAACCCAGGACCCATGGTCACAGAATAGTTACAGTAAAGAAGGGCATCATTTGGCCTACTGAGTCTGTACTCACTCTACAAAAGAGCAATACAACTAGTCTCGCTTACTCACTCTCTTCCCAGAACCCTGCAAATTCTCTACAATTTACATTCCTGGCTTCTTCCCCCTTCCTTTCCAGTCCTGACGGAGGGTCTCGGCCCAAAACGTTGACTCTTTATTCCGTTTCATAGTTGCTGCCTGACCTGCTGAATTCCATTCCATTTTCTTACTTATGAAACAAAGGTTGGGGGTGTTGTGGATAGTCTGGAGGGATGTCAAAGTTTGCAGTGGGACATTGATAGGATGCAGAACTGGGCTGAGAAGCGGCAGATGGAGTTCAACCTAGATAGGTGTGAAGTGCTTCATTT
Source organism: Hypanus sabinus (assembly GCF_030144855.1). Taxonomy (NCBI): domain Eukaryota; kingdom Metazoa; phylum Chordata; class Chondrichthyes; order Myliobatiformes; family Dasyatidae; genus Hypanus; species Hypanus sabinus. The sequence continues at coordinate 157,284,624 of NC_082712.1, forward strand.
CAGTAGGTCAAATTTGAAGACAAAATATAATATTAAGATTCTGGCAGTGTGGAGGACTGGCAAGATCTTGGGGTCTGTGTCCATAGGACACTCAAACCTACTTTGCAGGTTGACAGTGTTGATAAGAAGGCGTATGGTGTGTTGCCCTTCATCAACTGTGGGAGTGAGTTCAAGAGCCATAAGATACAGCTACATAAGACCTTAGAGAGACCACACTTGGGATACTGTGTTCCATTCTGGTTACATTATCACAGGAAGTATGTGGATACTATAGAGTGAGAGCAGAGGAGATTTACAAGGATGTTGCCTGGATTGGAGAGTGTGTCGTATGAGAATAGGTTGAGCGAACTCGGCCTTTTTTCCTTGGAGTGACGGGGGGATGAGAGGGGACCTGATAGAGGCGTATAAGATGATGAGAGGCATTGATCATGTGGATAGGCAGAGGCTTTTTAGCAGAGCTGAATTGGCTACCATGAAGGGGTATAGTTTTAAGGTGCTTGGAAATCGGTACAAGGGGGATGTCAGAGGGTGGTGGGTGCGTGGAATGAACTGCCAGTGAAGGTGGTAGAGGCAGATATAATAGGATCTTTTAAAAGACTGTTAGATAGGCACATGGAGCTTAGAAAAATAGGGCTATGCGGTAGGGAAATTCTTGGCAGTTTCTAGAGTAAGTTATATGGTCAGCACAACATTGTGGGCTGAAGGGCCTGTAATATGCTGTAGATTTCTATATTCTATGTTTCTTTTCTCTTATTAACAATGGAATTAGGCTGAAGTTGGTGATGATGGAGGGGAAAGAAAAGGGTGTGAATTCATTCCTCAAGAGACACCTTGCCATTGTGCGTCTGCTCTATTGTTCCCAAGCTCATCCCCTACACCACTCGTTCTTTCATTGCTATGTATCCAGCAGAGAAGACTGTGTTTGTGAGGCATTGACTGACAGATTTGCAGTATGGTGTAGCATAAGGAACAATAAATGGGTGTGGATGTTCCATCTTCCTCATGTAGGCTGAGAAGATATTGTCAGGGTAGCCTACAACTTCATGTCAAGTCAAGTCAAGTCAAGTCAACTTTTATTGTCATTTCGACCATAACTGCTGGTACAGAGCATAGTAAAAATGAGACAACGTTTTTCAGGACCATGACAGCAAAAAGATCGATTTCTTTAACTTCTGGCAATTTCTTCCCCCTCCCCCTACTTTTTTCTTCTATTCCCCATTCTGGCTCTCCTCTTACCTCTTCTCTTCTCTTCCCCTTATCTGCCTATTACCTCCTTGTGGTGCCATTCCTTCTTCCCCTATGGTCCCCTCTCCTCTTCAGTCAGGTTCCTTCTTCAGCCACTTAACTTCCCTAGCTATCACCTCCCAGGTTCTCACTTCATCCCCCCCCCCCCCATTCTCCTTTCACCTACCTTTCCCCTCACCTTCTAGATGATACATCTCCTCTTCCACCCCCTCAACACACCCCTCCACCACTTTCTTATTCTTCCCACTCCCTTTCCAGTCCTGAGGAATGGTCTCAGTCCAAAATGTCGACTCTTTAACTCTTTCTATAGATGCTGCCTGACTTGCTGAGTTCATCCAGCAGTTTGTGTGTGTTACTCTGGATTTCCAGCATCTGCAGAACTCATAGAAACATAGACACATAGAAAACCTACAGCACAATACAGTCCCTTTGGCCCACAATGCTGTGCCAAACATGTACATACTTTAGAAATTACTTAGGGTTACCTATAGCCCTCTATTTTACTAAGTTCCATGTACCTATCCAAGAGTCTCTTAAAAGACCTCATTGTATCCGCGTCCGCTACCATCACTGGAAACCCATTCCACGCACTCAGCACTTTCTACATAAAAAAACTTACCCCTGACATCTCCTCTGTACCTACCTCCAAAGACCTTAAAACTGTGCCCGCTTGTGTTATCCATTTCAACCCTGGGAAAAAGCCTCTGACTGTCCATAAGATCAATGCCTCTCATCATCTTATACACCCTATCAGGTCACCTCTCATCCTCTGTCACTCCAAGGAGAAAAGGCCAAGTTCACTCAACCTATTCTCCTAAGGTATGCTCCTTGGCCTGCTGGTTCCTCCAGCATATACTTCCTTGGACTTGTTTTATCAATGTATTATGGAGGTATGGAGTTAATTTCTAGGGTTCTCAACATTATTCCCACTTCACTCTACACCATCCGCACACTGCTATCTTAACCTACCATGCCTCTGCTGAGTCATTCATTCTTCACCCTTCGTTCTTCGAAACTCTGAAGAATTCAGAGCCAGATTTGCTGGACACTGGGTACTATTTTAATTAATACTTTAAGTCTCTATGTTCATTCCGTAAAGCAATCCACAAAGTGTGTTGAACTTTGTTCAAAAGTTCTCCTCACTTCTATATGAGTTCATAGATAATGAAAACTCTCCTGTGAAGGTTGTATATTTTGATAACTATCAAAGAAATCTAATTTTACTGTGTGGATAGAAGGAATTGCAAGAACCACATGACAGCATCTAAGTCAATTGAATTTCTTACTGCATTGCATCCAAATGTCATTGGCTGCCATAACATTGTCTTCCATTGGCTTTAGTATACATGATGGGATTCCAATTTGAAATAACTCACTTTCTGTTTCACTCAGACTTCCAGTATTTGAACCAGCTCTCTCAGATTTATTTCCATGTTTCAATATTCCTCAAATAACCTGTTCAAATCCAAATGTACCTCCGCTTTCAAAGATGAAAGTCATATTTGTGCAAATTTGCTTTAATTGGTTCTGACCACGCATCATGTTGATTGCTTGCTGATCAAACTAGCCAGTGAACACACAAATGATACAACTTGGATAAAAAATCCAACAAGGTGCCTTGTTTGAAGTTTTACAATCACTGTGCATGCATTAAAAGCGCAGCTTGGGGCCATTCTGGAAGCTTTTAAACCAATGGTCCACTGTCTTTGTTTAAGCTGCAGTTTTATGCTTACAGTGATGGACTATTGCTTCAAAAAGGATGATTTTGTTTTATGATTAATGTTTAGGGAAGAGTTAGGGAGTAATACAGCATGGAACCAAGCTCTTCAGTCCAACATCCATGCTGACCGTGGTGCTCGTCCCAAGCTGGTCCCATTTGTCCGTGCTTGGGCCCTGTCTCTCTAAATACCTCCTGTCCATTTACTTATTCCGGTGCCTTTTAAATTTTGTCATTGTGTCTGTCTCAATCACTGTCGCTAGCAGCTGATTCAATTATGCACCACCCTCTGCATGAAGAAGTTGCCCCTCAGGTTCCATTTAAAATGTTCATCTCTCACCATAAACCTCTATCCTCTAGATTTTGATTCCTCTTGTCTGGGAAAGAGGCTGAGCATTGTTGTGATTTTATACACCTCTGTAATGTCACCCCTCAGTCTCCCACGTCCCATGGAATAAGGTCTTTGCCTACTCAACCTCTGTCTATATCTCAGTCCCTTGAGTCCTGGCAGCCCCCTTGCCAACCTCTCGGCACTTCTTCCAGTTTAATGACGTCTTTCCTTTGACAGGGCAATCACAACTGTGCATAATAATCAAAGTGCAGTCTTGCCAACAATTCCTTCCAGCTGGCTTACAAAGCATACTGAGTGACTTATTTGTTGACACCATGGCTGACAACATTGCCTATTAAGATTGCTGGAAAGTCCAAAATGCCATATTTCTACCACACATTTCCATTCAATAGTCTTCTCACTAGAAACATAAATCCAAAGTATTCTACAATCAGTGGCCTCGTTATTAGGTATACCTGTACACCTGCTTGTCAATGCAACTTATCTAATTGGCCAATCACGTGGCAGCAACTCAATGCATAAAAGCATGCAGACATGGTCAACAGGTTCAGTTGTTGCTCAGACCAAACGTCGGAATGGGAACAAATGCACTCTCACCAGATAAGTGAATTTAACCGGGGAAGATTGTTGGTGCCATGTGGAGTGGTTTGAGTTTCTCAGAACCTGCTGATCTCCTAGGGCTTTTACACACAATATCTAGAGTCTGCAGAGAATGATGCGAAAAACAAAGGCCGTCCAGTTCTGTGAGTGGAAACACCTTGTTCATGGGAGTGGTCAAAGGGAATGACCTGACTAGTTCAAGCCGACAGGAAGGCAACAGTAACTCAAATAACCATACATTACAACAGTGAGGTGCAGGAGAGCATCTCTGAATGCATACCTTGAAGTGGATGGGCTACAGCAACAGAAACCCACAAATGTAGAGAAATACACCCAATGGTTACTTTATTAGGTAACTCCTGTACCTAATAGAGGCAATTGTGTCTACTTCTGATCTGTTTGCATGAACATATAACAGTTCATGCCAAGTTATTATGAGCATTGTGCAAGTGCTATCCATAATTGGCCTCCAAACAGCTCGTCACATTTGTAGTTAGTGTTAGGGCTTCTATTGAACTTTGTTGCCAAGTAAATTAACTTGGCAGTTTGAACCAGTACTTGGTAGGGTGAAAAACCATGCAGACTATTTTGTCTAATGACGGCAGCCATTATTTTTCTTGTAAAATATTAAACAGATGCAGTCAGGTTGTCAGCTCTCTTTAAAAATATGACTCAAGCCTTATGAAGTGCTTCTTTTGCTTAAGGTAAATCAATACTGGGAGCACAAGATTTGCAAGAAAAGTATCTTAACTTTCTGTATGAATTTAATAATTCTTCATTGAACAACAGCAGTAATTCTTTTACGTCCAACTCTACTTTCCTAAGGGAAAACCCTCTTGGACAACAGCATTGCCTTCTCCATTGTATACAGATGAATCCCTAAAAGCATGGATTAAGCTTTGGGAAATCTGTTATTTATCTGGTGACATTCCAGCGCAAGTTCAACTTGTTTCCGACACACAGAAACAATTACATCCAGCTATTGTTATAGTTATCTTTTCTTGCAACATATGTTATATTAATTTTCTTGAAAAAGGGATCAGAGCTCAGAATAAGTGTTCACACAAACAAGTGTTTCAAAAAAGCAGGAGAGAAAACTTGGGGATTTTAACACATGAATCTTTGATTATGGCAGGTTAAACTGATAAGGTTACAACGTAGTAACAAAATGGTATCTTGAGATTAATAAAAACAGGTGCAGAGTACAAAAATAAAAAGGAAATTCTAAAGCTGAACAATTGAGTGGCCCAGAATTTACAAACTAAAAAGTAACTGAAAATGTTCCCACCTACTTAACACAGGAAGCGATACAAGACACCGGTTCAGTCTATCACTACAGGGCATTGAATCCAGACAGGGCCCCCTGCAAATTTAACACTATCATGTGGGATGATTTTGGGAGGGGTATTTTTACTAGAGGGGAGGCCAACAAACCCAGCCCACTAAACTGGTGGAAAATGCTTTGAGTTCCAGCTAAACTATATTCATAGGATCAGATAGCTATTGAAACCAATAAACATTTCTGAAGTTCGGAAGCTATGACTGGATCTTCTGCTAATAAACACTCAGCTTTATTCAAAGCTTCTGGTTTTTACTTACTTATCTAAGTGAAAGAGCAGTTCATCTGTGATGTTTGCTCTCAACTGATTGCCAATAAAGGGAGAGTGTAAACTCCAGCAGATTTCTGAGCACTTTTCAGGACATCTGCCTGCTGGATTTGCACTGGTTTAACTTTGTTTAAATCGAACTGATCCTTTGATTTCAAGGGAGAGAAATGGCTTCAGGTGAAAGCGTAAGGATAGAGTAATTTCATTTTAATCTAATTTAATTGTCCCAGTGTAAATAAATACAGTTAGTTTTAATTGTGTTATAATTATTATTTAATATTCATTTGTTAAAAATAAAACTTTCGAAGTCTGTGTGATAGGCCTCAGTAGCTCTTGTAGCCACTTACTGAGGGGTCTATTGGTTTGGAGAGACCATATGCTGTGCTGGTCCTCACAAGTCAGCCAGGAGCTGACTTCCTCAGACACCAGTGTTGCCAGCAGGCCACTTCAAGGAAGGGTGTGAATCAGCAGCCTGTGTTCAGAGAGCTCAACGTCACAGTCAGACGATCTAGAATCCATCTCACCTCTTCCCCCTCCACCTCTCACAAAACACTCATGTAACTCCCTGATGAGGGCATTGATCCCATAACTGATGAGGCCTTCAACAGCTCCTTCCTGCCCCTAATCTGGTTCCTGCTCTCTTAAAAAAATCTGAGATTCTACCTTTGTCCATTGCCTTGAGAAATACATCAAATTGCCTTTTTTTCTCCTACTTCTACTCTCCCTGGAGCCCAGGATCATTCCAGGAAGTATGCAAATTAGCTCCTACTTTTTAAATGCCTCCCTGGCTCCAAAATGCTATCAGACCTTTAGCTGTTTCTTTCCTTGGTTTGGATTTAATTTGCACTGGGTCTTCTACTCACCTACCCACACCTCTTAACAGAAGGTGCTGCACCCTCCTTGTGATGTCCTTTGCCTTGGCATCATGGCGATAATGGCAATACGGGAACCCATACTAACGCCTGCAGAAGTGACTATCCGTCCCCTTTTAACCCTCCCATGACTACTAAAGTTTTACCCTGCTCAGAACTCTTTTGCATTTCTTCATCCCAGGGTGCCATGCTCACTACATTTCTCCTGGGCTGCAGGCATTTGTACTTACACTTTATTGTCACCAAACAATTGATACTAGAGCGTACAATCATCACAGTGATATTTGCTTCTGTGCTTTGTGCTCCCTGGAGTACAAATCAAAGTAAATATAATAAAAATTTAAATTATAAATCATAATTAGAAAATAGAAAAGGGAACATAAGGTCGTGCAAGTCAGGTCCGGATATTTGGAAGGTACGGCCCAGATCCGGGTCAGGATCTGTTCAGCAGTCTTATCACAGATGGAAAGAAGCTGTTCCCAAATCTGGCCATATGAGTCTTCAAGCTCCTGAACCTCCTCCCGGAGGGAAGAGGGACAAAAAGTGTGTTGGCTGGCTGGGTCTTGTCCTTGATTATCCTGGCAGCACTGCTCCGACAGTGTGTTCTGTAAAGTGAGTCCAAGGATGGAAGATTGGTTTGTGTGATGTGCTGGGCTGTGTTCATGATCTTCTGCAGCTTCTTCCGGTTTTGGACAGGACAACTTCCATACCAGGTTGTGATGCACCCTAGAAGAATGCTTTCTACAGTGCACCTATAAAAATGAGTGAGGGTTTTAGGGGACAGGCCAAATTTCTTCAGCTTTCTCAGGAAGTAAATGCACTGGTGGGCCTTCTTGGCAGTGGACTCTGCTTGGTTAGACCAAGTTAGGTCATTTGTGATATCCATTCCGAGGAACTTAAAGCTTTTGACCTGTTCCACCTGTGCACCACTGATTTAGATGGGGGTTGTGAGGTCCGCTACTCCTTCTGAAGTCAACAACCAATTCCTTCGCCTTGCTGACGTTGAGGGATAGGTTATTGTCTTCACACCATGCCGCCAGGTTCTTAATTTCCTCTCTGTACTCAGACTCATCATTACCCAAGATACGGCCTACAATTGTGGTGTCATCAGAAAACTTGTATATTGAGTTTGATGGAAACTTGGCTACACAATCATGGGTGTACAGTGAGTACAGCAGGGGACTGAGTACGCAGTCTTGTGGGGCACCGGTGCTCAGAGTGATTGTAGAGGAGAGCTTGTCCCCTATTTTTACAGCCTATTTCCCCAGCACATTGCTCCACTGGATGCATAAAGCTTTCTGGGATTCCAAACTATATGTCTCATCTGCTGTTTAGGAAATGTTAGATTTCTCTTCAGATCCCTTTAGATTGTGTATCATGCTAGTTATGCTGATCTAGATACCCCATCTTTTTACTCTGCTTAATTTATGCACTTAAGCTTAATTAGTTTATATTAATTATACTGTTTTTCATTAAGTCTTAATTGGCACTGAATGGTCGAAACAAATTCAAATACCTTATACTTACACAAAGTACTTCAAGTATTGGGGAGAACATAGCAACACCTCCTCCAGCCTGAAAACATTGAAACAATGAAAATGACCTCACTGCTTTTTCATTCCCACTTTTGCACGACTTATTTAACTGTTTAATATATATACTTACTTTAATTCACAGGTATTTTCCTACTGCTGCTGTAAAGACAATGAATTTCACGACATATGCTGGTTATATTAAACTTTTATCTGATTCCTCTGCACTGAATTTCCAGGCTGATCAATGTACAAAAGTCATAGAGCACTAGAGCACAGAAACTCTAGTTCAGTCCATCTAGTCCATGCCAAGCTGTTATTCTGCTTAGTGCCATTCTCTGCATGTGAACCTCCATACCTCTCCTATACTTGTACTTACCCGAACTTCTCTTAAATGTTGAACTCAGACTCGCACCCACTGGTGGCTCTGTCCATACGCTTTCCACCCTCTGAGTGAATAAGTTCCTCCTCAGGACTGCAGAATCTGGGAAACTCAAGAGCAACACACAAAATGGGTCAGACAGCAATGACCTGTGTAACCTCTCACCTGTATCCAGCTATCACTCGCCAGCTCTTTCTCCACACTTTTTCCAACCTTCATATATCGGCTATCTCCTCCTTCCTTTCCTGTCCTGACCAAAAATGATGACTTCCCATTTCCCTCCATAGATGCTACCTAAACCACTGAATTCCTTCAGGATTCTATATATGTTTTTCCAGGCCAACCAAACTCCTTACCCTGTTGAAATTCATTCTGTGACCAGTCTTTGTAATCCAGTCCCAATCTGACTATTTCATGTCTTCACTTGATAACAATTTGTGTCTATTGCTGAGGTAAGGAAGTCAGTTATTTCATTACACACCTTTGATGTCAGATTGCTTAATAAAGCAATAAAAAGTGGGTATTTGTTTATAATAGTGACCAAGATGTTAAATCTAAACACAGATCAAAAGTCATAAATTGTAAATCTTCAAAATGCTTATGTTGGTAATTAATATTGGCTAATAAAACATTGTTAAACATTAGTTCAATGTTTGCATTTCATTGGACTGTTATTTGTTGAATTAGAATATGCAATGTTTTAAACCCACATTTGTTAATAACTATATCATTTTACTATTTGGTTTTTTATTCTTGATGATTTTTTAAATTTTTGTTTTGTTTTAGCAGAATCATTAAATGCTATGTATGAAACATAGAGAAAGGGTCATCCATTTATCTTGGATAGATGAATGTGACCAGAGATAACTAAAATATCAATTTGGCTAACTGATTTAATTTGAACCAAAAGATATTGTCTACAAAGTATGCGACTGAAATTGTTAACATTTATTTTAATCGACCAATATTTTTTGTTTAAAAAGCAGGTCAAGTAGGCAGAATTTCATTTTGATTTTTGTCCTTCTGTGCCAATGTAATATTATTTTAACTCTGCCATGGACGGTCCCCAGCCCCACTGCAAAAGGAGGAGAGTTGGGCTTTGAGCTAGCAAACCCATCCCATAAAAAAACCAATGCTACAGAAGCTCAAAAGACCTCATCCCTGGGACAGGAAGGATGCAACAACAAGATGGGCCTCACCTGGGAAAACTTGGAAGTCTGGCCCAGCACTAAGGATTCTGGCAGGCTGCTATCACTGGCCTATGCCCCATGGGTTTAAGAAGAAGAAAAGAATATTATTTTATCAATCACATCTCTGCATTTGGTTCCCCTGTGTAGAACACTGGCTAGGCTGGAAGATGGTAACAGAAAACAAATACTGGTATTGCCAGTATCAGCATAAGACCATTAATTTCCCCGTTGCAAAGAAGTACTTAAGAAGGATATGAGAAAGAATGTAAATTTTAATTTTTCAACAGTGTTTGCAGTGGTTATGGAGAGCCTTCAAGAAATGTATCATTAAGAGATTTATTAGGCAATAAATCTCTTCCAGATTTCAAACACTCAAGACAGTTTGATTTGAATTATTTTGATCAATAACATAGTTTTGTAATCCAATATAATCATTTTCACTCAAATGCTGCCAGGTTTATATATTTCAAATAAGTTCAAACTCCAGAGGTGCAGAAGAATTTTCTTTTATTTGATGTTCTTATTACCCATAGTTAGTTTAGAACACAATATGCTTGTATTGCCATTTCAAGCATAGCAGGAGGCCCGTCTCTCAAATAAACAAACAGGTGATGTGGGACTGAGCATTATTTTGACAAATATGAATGACCAATATAAGCATTAGTGCAGGAAATTTGACATAGAACAGTACAGCTCAAGAACAGGCTGTTCGGCCCACAATGTTGAGCCGAACCAGCTAAATCGCAAATAAAAAACACCTAAACACTGATCCCTCCTACCCTCACAATGCCTATATCCCTCCATCTTCTATACATCCATCTGCCCGAATTTTGTTTAACGTTTCTATATGTTGACTTCTATGTGTGCCTTTGGAGAATACAATGAAACTCTGATTACCTTCCACAAGAGATTTTCATGGTGCAGACTTTCAGATATTCTGGATTTTTGGATGTTATTTTCATTGGTAACCTTTCAACTAAATTTCTATATGTTAGAAACAATTATACTTAATCTTCCCATACCTGGCAAGTTTGGGAAAGGGATGAGTGGTATGGGAACCTGGACTGTATTGAGTTTAAGGGGAGTGTGGGGGTCAGGACCATGATCAAATCTGGAGGAGCACAGTGAATGAGTCTACAGTGAATTTTGGGGGAGATTGGGTCTCTGGAACCATGGGTTAGTCTCTGTGGAGTACAGGAATTGAATTCCCAGTGAGACTCAAGATGTTGCAATCTGGAGAAACAATCTGCTACAGGAACTCAGCAAGTTCCTCTAGGGTGAAGCAGCACTGGAGAGAATAAAGGAATTATTGATGCTTCGGATCAAAACTGCCTCAGGACAACATAAGAATCAGGGTCCTGATGAGCTTAAAGGGAGTGTTGTGAACAGGACCACTGTGAGATTTCAGACTGCACAAGGTTTGAGTCTACAGAAAGTTTAGGGAGGGTGTAACCCCTGGTAATCCTGAGGGCTGCATGGGAAATGAGGTCCCAGTGAACCTCGAGAGATCATGGCAATTGGGATCTCGGTGATCTTAGGGAGAATTTGAAAACTGGGATTCTAGTGAGTTTCAGGAAATGGAGGAAACCAAGCTCTGGTGAATTTCAGGGGAATATGGCAAACCAGGGCCCCACTGAATTTCAGAGCAGTGCAGAAAACATCAACTGATGAGCCAGATGCTGAACAATCAGGATTTCTGAATAATCAGGTAGCAGATCAAAGCCAAGTTGACTGTCATGTGCACAAGTATGGACAAGTGAGCTGAAAAACTTAATTGCAGCAGTATCACAGGCATGTAGCACCTTAGAGGTTGTATTCACAAAAGAAGACATAAATCAATCATAAAAAGTACACAATTTTTTCCAAGAAAGAGCAATTTGGACAAAAAAGTCAATTTTAGAAGAGTTTTACAGTATATTGATATCTGTGCATTTTATGCAGAAGATCTTATTGTGCAAGCTTTGGAAGTGGATTAGTAATGGTTTACCAGGATGCTACCTGGATTAGAGTGCACGTTCTATAACAACAGGTCGGACAAACTTTGGTTGTTTTCTCTGGTGTGGTGGAGGCTGACAGGAGATCTAATAGAATTTTATAAGGTTTTGAGAGGCATAGACTGAGTAGACAGTCAATATCTTTCTCCCAGGATTCAAATGTCTAATACGAGAAGGCATGCATTTAAGGTGAGAGGGGGTAAGTTCATAAGAGATGTGCGGGGCAAGTTTTTCACACAGAGTGGTCAGCTGCTTGGAATGTCCTGCCAGTGATGGAGGTGGAGGTAGATACTACAGAGGCATTCAAAAAGCTCCTAGATAGAACGAACATGTGCAGAAAATGGAAGGGTATAGACATTGTGTCAGCAGAAGTGATTAATTTAGTTGAGTATTTGAGTATTAATCTAGTTAGTATTGCATAACATAGTAGACTGAAGGGTGTGTTCCTGTGCTGCGCAGTTCTATGTTCTATGTTCTACATTTATGTACTACCAGGTTATGATTGCTACTGTTCTAAGCTCTGGAATTCCATCCCTTAAACTTCTGATCCTTTTCCACATCACCCCTGATATCACTTATTCGGATGCGTCAATTTTTGCCAAATAGTTGGAAGTTGTCATAGCTGCTGTGGTTCTTCATGGGAGTAGATTGGGTATCATTCAAGGGGTTGCTTTGTAGTGGATGGTGTAGAATTCTGTCTGAGCTATTGCTATGCATAAAAGTTGAAAGTATTTAATTTCTCTTCTAACTTGTGTCTTGTAGATTGTGGAAGGTATTGGGAAAATCAAGAGGTGCGATAATCATCGTAGGATATCCGGACTCTGACTTGGTTTAGAGGTCATACTATTAATGTGGCTGATGAGGTTGAGTGTCTGGTCAATGGTGAAACCCAGTATGTTGCTGACGGGGTCTCAGCAATGGAAAAGCCATACATTATCTAGTGTAGGTGGCCTGATAATCCCTAGTATCTGCTGAATACAAGCAAGCCCTGCTTTATTTTCTGAATGGAATTAAACAATGTGTAATCAACTGGAAAGAAGGCCATTATTAAATCACCCTTGGGATATTACTGTGGCAGTGATTTGGGACCAGAATGACTGACATCTAACAACTACAGCTATTTGTGTGAAATTTGGTTCCATTGTGAAGTTTTCCCTTGCATTTTCCTTTGACTTCAGTTTTACGTGGGCCTGTGTTGCCTCACCCAGTAAAATGTATCTTTGATATCAAGAACTATTCAAGCAATCACTGCATCATGGGCAAATTGCCCTACACAAACCTACTAAAGTGGTACAAAGGAATTCAGAACCATGAAAGGCACTCATAACCCAGGCTGACAGTTTTGACTATATGACATAGCAGCAGAATTAGGCCAATCAGCCCATCAAGTCTGCTCTACCATTCCATCATGGCTGATCCCAAATCCCATTCAACCCCATACACCTGCCTTCTCACCATATCCTTTGATGCCCTGACTGATCCTTAAACTGTCAACTTACACTTTAAATATATGCATGGACTTGGCCTCCACCACTGTCTGTGGCACAGCATTCCACAGATTTACTACCTCCTAGTCCTTTCAATATTAAGATTGTTGTATCTGTATGAACTAATCGTGGTGAAGATCCTTGGTTTGGTAATGCTTATTGTAGATGGAAACATTCTACTGGGATGCAGGATTTGGGCAACAATCTTTCCATGCAAGTTAAGATTTTTTAACACCTGTGAATCCATGTACTACTGGTAGTTCAACCACAAAATTAGAACATAAGGTTTACAATGCATTTTAAGATTTTGTGGTGAAAAATGATAACCATCTGTCAGTATTAGACAAAATGTTTCAGAAACTAGAAATCCAAAACAGAAGCATGAACTGCAGAAGATGCTCAATTGGCCAAGCAGCATCTATGGAGAAAGAAACTAGCCCATTTGTTTTTGTCAAATCTGACAAAAGCTACAAATATTGATCAAGACGGCATGGAAATAATGATCAAAAGAGGTTGATGATGGGATGGAAAATAAGAATAATTCAAGAAAAGCGTAAAATCAGCACATGTTGTTTGAAAAAACATGTTCCGTCATTGTTGAGTTCCATTTTAAGTCTTGGAAAGCTGTTAAACACCTCCTCAAAGGATGAAGCACTGTCCTGAACTTAGATTCTGTAAGACAATAAGTTCCTCAATGTGGCTGAATAAAAGAGGAGATATCCAAGGTAAATGTTGTGCGCTTGGATCCTAGATTCTTGTATTAATTGTAACATCCTCTTCATGAACCTATCGGTTCAATTTCAAATGTCCAAGCCCAGCACATTTCTAGATACAGGTACAAAATTAGATACAAAATTGCTCACAATATGCCAAACATGGTCTAACCCAAATCTCATAAAGCCTCAGCAATACATTCTTGCTTTTATATATATTTTTTTCAAACTGAATGCGAACATAGCATTTGCCCTCCTTACTATTAATTCCACCTACATGTTACCCTTAAGGCAATTCTGAACTAGGACTCACAATTCCTTAGTATCTTCAATTTCTGAATTCTCTTTCAATGTAGACAATAATCTACACTTTATTCTTCTCACCAATGTGCATAACCCCACATTTCCCTATGCTGCATTTGATCTGATGTTTCTCTGTCCACTCTCCTTCCTGGACCAAGCCCTTCTGCAAGCTCCCTGCCTCTGCAACAACATTGTCTCCCCACCTATCTTTGTATCATCTGCAGAGCGAGTCACAATGCCATCAATCTCTTTATTCAGATTGCGTTCAGTAAAATTACCATTCACTTTTGGTCTCCCAGTGCTGAAAAAACTTCATTGTGGAATACAGTGAACCAGCTCAACGGGTCAGGTAGAACGTGTTGAGAAAACGGACAGTGATTTTTTTTTTTGGGCCAAGTCCTGCATCAGGACTGAGAGTGCAGGGAGGAGATAGCCAGTGAGATGGAGGGGTGACAAAGGGCTTCCAAATAGAACCAGGTAAGGGAATGATGGATGGATGGAGCCAAGTGGGACAAGGAGAGGGACGTAGTGAGTCAGTGACTGCTGGGTGATAGTTAGAGACAGAGGCGGAGAAATGGAAAAGGGTGTAGGTGGTGTCTGGTGGTAGGAGGTAAAACCAAAAGCTGAATGATGACAAGAGGCTACAGATAAGCAAGGAATGTTATAATTGGAACCATATAAGGGAAGGATGATAAGAAGCTGAAACCAGTTGAAGGAGTATATAGAGGATCCAATAGGTAACCAAAGTGTACAGGCATTAGTCAAATGGAACCAGGCGGGGGAAGAGGAAAAAAACTGTGTGATGTGGTCATGGGGACTGGATGTTTGGATTGTGAGAACTAGGTTGCTCCGAAGGAGAGAGAAAGGAGACTACAGATGCTGGGTAAAAATAGGAGGTTAATTGCTCATAGTGTATCATATCAGAGGATCTGTCCTGGGACCAGCACGAAAGTGTCATTACTGAAGACGTAACACTATTTCTACTTTCTTTGAAGTTTATGTAGATTCAACATGCCATCTAAAAATCTGACAGTATTTGAAAGATGCACAGTGGATGCGTATACCATCTGGTTGCATCACAGTATGGAAACACCAATGCTCAGGAATGAAAAAGACAATAAGATATAGAAGCAGTATTGGACCATTTGGCATATCAAGGCTGCGCCACCATTTGGCTGATCCAATTTTCCTCTAAGCCCCAATCTCCCGCCTTCTCTCCATGTCCTTTCATGCCCTGACCTATCGAGAATCTATCAACCTCTGCTTAAAGGCTTGGCCAACACAGCTGTCTTGACACAGAATTTCATAGATTCAGCACTCTCTGGCTAAAGAAATTCCTCCTCATCTCCATTCTAAAAAGATGCCCAACTATTCTGAGGCTGTGTCCTCTGGTCTCAGATTTCCCCACCAAGGTAACATCCTCTCCACATCCACTCTATCAAGGCCCTTCACCATTCAATAGGTTTCAACGAGGTCACCCCTCATCCTTCTGAATTCTAGTGAATACAGGCCCAGAGCCATCAAGTGCTCTTTAGGTGACAAGCTGTTTAAAACTGCAATTATCTTCAGTTTCAGCACATCCTTGCTAAAACAAAGGGCCCAAAACTGCTCGCAATACTCCTAGTGAGGCCTCACCTGAGCTTCATAAATTTTCAACATTACATCCTTGCTTTTATATTGCAATGAATGCTAACATTGCATTTGCCTTCCTTACCACAGACTCAACCTGCAAATTAACCTTAAGGGAGTCCTGCACAAGAAGTCCCAAGTCCTTTACTCTCCATTTAGAAGTTAATCAACCCTTTTAATTTCTTCTAATGAAGTGCCTGACCATACACTTCCTGACACTGTACTCCATATGCCATTTAGCCTATCCTTCAAATCTGTCTAAATCCTTCTGTAGCCTCTCTGCTTCCTCAAAAATTACCTGATTATCCACCTATCTTCATATCATCTGCAAACTTTGCAGCAAAGCCATCAATTCCATTATCCAAATCGTTAACATATAACGTGAAAAGAATTGATCCCAACAAAGACCCCTGTGGAACACCACTAGTCACTGGCAGCCAATGAGTAAAGGCTCCCTTTATTCCTACTCTTTGCCTCCTGCCAATCAGCCACTGCTTTATCCATGCTAGAATTTTTCCTGTAATACCATGGGCTCATATCTTGTTAAACAGCATCATGTGTGGCACCTTGCCAAAGGCCTTCTGTAAATCCAAGGACACAACTTCAACAGATTCTCCTTTGTTTATCCTGCTTGTTATTTCTTCAAAGAATTCCAACATATTTGTCAGGCAAAATTTTCCATTGAGGAAACCATGCTGACTGCACCGTATTTTATCATGTGCCTCCAAGTACCCCGAGACCTCATCCTTAATAACTGACTCCAACATCTTTCCAACCACTCATGTCAGACTAACTGGCCTACAGTTTCCTTTCTTCTGCCTCTCTCACTTTTTGAAGATTGGAGTAATGCTTTCTATTTTCCAGTCTTGCAGAACCATTCCAGAATCTAGTGATTACTGAAAGATCATTGCTAATGCCTCCACAATCTCTTCAGCCACTTATTTCATAACCCTGGAGTGTACACCATCTGGTCCAGTTGGTTTATCTACCTTCAGACCTTTCCATTTCCCAAGAACTTTTTCTCTAGTTATGGTAACTTCACATACTTCATGACCCCTGACACCTGGAACTTCCACCATACTGTTAGTGTCTTCCACAGTGAAGACTGATGTAAATTAGTTATTCAGTTTGCCTGCCACTTTCTTGTCCTTCATTAAGGGTAACACGAGGGGGAATTTCTTTACTCAGAGCGTGGTAGCTGTGTGGAAATGAGCTTCCAGTAGAAGTGGTAGAGGCAGGTTCAGTATTGTCATTAGAGGGACTAGGTGAGAGTAAGCGTTCGGCATGGACTAGAAGGGCTGAGATGGTCTGTTTCTGTGCTGTAATTGTTATATGGTTATTACTACCTTTCCAGCATTGTATTCCGGTGGTCTGATATTCACTCTTGTCTCCTTTTACACTTTATGTATTTGAAGAAGCATTTGGTATCCTCTTTAATATTATTGGCTAGCTTATTTTTCTATTCCATCTTTGCTTCCTTAATGACTTTTTTTTGTAGGTTTCTGTTGGTTTTTAAGTTTCCCAATCCTGTAACTTCTCCCAAATTTTTGCTCTATTGTGTGCACACTTTTTGGCTTTTATGTTGGCTTTGAATTCTCTTGTTAGCCATGTTGTGTCATCTTTCCTTTAGAAGATTTCTTCCTCTTTGTGATATATATATACTCCGTCTTCTAAGTTACATCCAGAAATTCCAACTATTGCTGCTCTGCTGTCATCCCTGCCAGTGTTCTTTTCCAGCCAATTCTGGCCAGCTTCTCTCTCATGCCTCTGTAATTCCCTTTATTCTACTGTAATACTGACACATCTGATTTTAGCTTCTTCTTCTCCTCAAATTTCAGGATGAATTCAATCATATTATGATTACTTATCATTAAGGGTTCTTTTGCCTTAAGCACTCTAATCAATTCACTGCACAGCACTCAATCCAGAATAGCTGATCCCCTAGTGGGCTCAATCATGAACTGCTCTAAAAAGCCATCTAGAAATAGGCACTCTAGAAATTCCCTCTCCTGGAATCTAGCTCCACCTGATTTTCCCAATCTACCTGCATATTGAAGTCCCCTCTGACTATCGTAACATTCCCCTATTGGCATGCATTTTCTATCTTCTGTTGTAATTTGCAGGCCACATCCTTAACTCTGTTTGCAAGTCTGTATCCAACTCCCATCAGAGTCTTCTAATCCTTGCAGTTCCTTATCCCTATCCACAATAATTTACCACCCTCTGACGCTATGTCACTTTTTTTTCAATGATTTGATTTCATTTTATATGAACAAGGTAACCTTCCTCTGCCTTCCTCCTATATGTTTGATACAATGTGTATCTTTGAATATTAAGCTCCCAGCTATAATTTTCTTCCAGCCACAATTCAGCTATGCCTTCAACATCATACCTGCCAATCTGTCATTGTGCTACAAGTTCACCTACCTTATTCTGTATACTGTGTGCATTCAAATGTAACACCTTCAGTCCTGTATTCACTCTTCTCAATTTTTGTCTGCCTTTTACGTTGCAACTCACCCCGTTGACTGCAATTTTGCCCTCTCAACAGCCTCTCCTCCCTCCACATTGCCTCTCTTTGTAATCCAGCTTGCTGATATTCAGCACTATTATCCACCTTTTCTACAATACTTGCATTGAAATATATGCAGCACAGGACACTAATCACACCATGCTCAACCTTTAGATTCCTAACTTTGTCTACGGTCTTATCAACATCTGCCTCCACAACCTCTCCACTAACTCTACAACTCTATCTTTACAGAAAGCGGTGGAAATGGCCCTGTCCATCAAAGGCAAAGTGATCCGCTCCATTGAACATATTTACAAGGGACATTGCCACAGGAAAGCAGCATCCATCATCAAGGAGCCCCACCATCCTAACCATGCCCTCTTCTCGCTATGACCATAGGGCAGGAGCCTTAAGTCCCACACCACCAGATTCAGGGACAGTTATTTTCCTACAACCTGAGTCAGGCTCCTGAACCATTGTGGATAACTTCACTCACCACAACTCTAAACTGATACTCCAACCTACTGACTCACATTCAAGGACGATTTACAACTCATTTTCTTAGTATTATTTTAATTTATTTAATTATTATTTACACAATTTGTCTTATTTTGACACATCAGTTGTTTGCCAGCCTTGGTTTATGCATAGCTTTTCATAATTCTATTGTATTTCTTTATTTTTCTGCAAATGCTTGCAAAAATTAATCTCAGGGTAGCATATGGTAACACACTGAATATATACTTTCATAATAAATTTCACTTTGATTTTAAATGCAAAATGTATCATGTCTGCTATTTTAGGATTTGACGTGAACAATGTACATCACTTCATGTTTTGCTGTACATGTGACAAATAAAGCTAATCTTTATTCTTTTATCTTCAATCTTTAGTGTGTGGGCTGTGTATGTGATCTAATTAAAGCGAGAAGTTATCAAAATAGTATGAAATATTAACAATAAGAAGAAAATAAACATTTAGTGATTCTGTAACTTCAGAGATCCTGAAGAATGTTACAGATAATTTAGTGTGATTCGAAGTTACAGTTAGTTGTAAAGGTGGATAAGGAAAAGTATCCTTACAAATTCCCATGGATAGCAATGATCTAAGGATCCAATCTCGTCTTGTAGGATACAGTAAGTACATAATAGAACACCAGGGACAGTTCTCTGGTTTCCCTCAAAATGGTTTATTTGTTCAGTTTAGAGATACAGCATGGTAACAAGACCTTCCAGCCCAACAACCCGCATCTCACGATTACATCCATGTGACCAATTATCCTACTAACCCGCACGTCTTTGGAATGTGGGATGGAACCAGAGCACCAGGAGGAAACTCTTGCTGTCTGGGGGGGGGGGGGGGGGGAGAAAGAGCAAGCTCCTTGAAGATAGTGGTAGAACTGAACCTAGATTACTGCTGCTGTGATTGCATTACTCTGCCCAGAACGCCCCACCATAGTGCTGTACAATTTTACTGAATTACTTCCAGTAATGCAGCATTTTCTAAGTTCTATACAGGAGTGTCAGTATGAATTCTGTGGTCAGTGCCCGGGATTAAATGGAAGCAGAACTTTCTGATTCAGAGC
This sequence comes from Hypanus sabinus, assembly GCF_030144855.1. Lineage (NCBI taxonomy): Eukaryota > Metazoa > Chordata > Chondrichthyes > Myliobatiformes > Dasyatidae > Hypanus > Hypanus sabinus. The sequence continues at coordinate 157,304,344 of NC_082712.1, forward strand.
AGGAGTCCTACCCACCAACTTACTGTGACAGCAATGTAATCAGAATCAAGAAGGACCCTCACAACCCTCACGCAGAGGTATTCCTAATGTCCTCACTACTAACTACCCCTTCAACTGCCATCACAGGCAGAACCTCTAGTGACCACAACACTTATCTCTGCACATTTTTGCCCAAACCTTGTCGCCGTGCTTTAGCTTCAGAATGGATTCTTCCACTTTGCTTTTGTTAGAGAAGGTATGGTAGATGTGTAAATTATTACTGTTGCCTAAACATGGGAAACAATAAAAGAAAAGCAGGTTTTTCTACAGTCCATCAAATCCAGTCTCTAGGAGTTGCATTGTACATGTATTGGCAACAATTCAAGAAAATTCAAAATTAACAGGATAAATCAAATGTCACCAGAATATTTTGAATTATTGTGCTCACTAACTATGATCAGTCCTTCTGTCTATAAAGGGGTAATACCTTTATACATTTAAATTGTCCCAATTCCTTTTCAAACTTTCCAATCCGGCACAATCAGTTTAGTGCTCGACTTGACTGTTAGTTGTATAAATGAATGCAGAAACTCCAAATTAACATTAATATACTGGATCTGTCCACCCAAGAACAGCATCAATCTTTTTTAAAACACTTCCTCAGTTCTGAAATACATGTTAGAAATTTTGCACTATTGTCTACAAGGATTTTTTTCTTGCTATTTGCTTTTCTATAGACTCACTTTCAAGGACTCTTCTTCTAGATATTTATTGCTTATTTACTTATTATTACTGTTATTTTTTTTCTATTTGCACTGTTGTCTTTTGCATGCTGGTTGTTTGAATATACTGTTGAGTGTTGTCTTTCATTAATTCTATTGTGCTTCTTGAATTTATTGTGTATGCTTGAGAGAAATGAATTTCAGGGTTATATATGATGACAAATGTATTTGATAATAAATTTACTTTGAACATTGATCCTATCCCAGATGTTGTTCACCTGCCAATGGCATAGCCTCAATGTCTTCAGTTCTGTTGTTTTTAAGGATAAAATATTTAAATCTTCAGATAACATTGCTAAGCAGACCTTTCTAGTCTGCTGTGTTCTTAAGCAAGAAATAATAAGATGAAATCAAAATTATAACAAAATCAAAAAAGCATTAGGTTTAAAAATGAAGGAATATATAGCTTTAAAGGCATACTAAATTACATCTGTGCATTGATTATGATACCTCCCATCATTTAACTCTACTTACATAAATATTATACTTGGAAATAGAGAGGATGTGAACAAAAGAATGAAAAGTTAAGAAAGAAGGAATTTAAAGACAGGAGTTTGTATCTTTCTAACTTCTCCCATTAGCCTATTAGCCAGATGACACAATCTGGAGTTGATCCCTATAGCAACCTAGGTTTCATCCTACCAGAGATGGTCCTTTTAAACTTTGCCTTTCTCCCATCCCTTTCTGTAACTTAAAATCAACTCTTTCCAAGTTCTAATGAAAAGGTTTTTGCCTGTAACATTGGAGACTCAGGGAACTTCAGATGCTGAAGTCTGGAGCAACAAACAATGTGCTGGAGGAACTCAGTAGGTCAAGCAGCACAGGAGAGGTGTTGGGAGGGGACAGGACATGCTGATAGTTCAGGCCAAAACCCTGTACCAGATCTGGTGCTGAATTTTGATCCAAACCACTGTCAAAGCTTTTCACCCCACAGATGACACTTGATCTGCTGAATTCCTTCAGCACATTGTTTGCTGATCTGAATCATTAATAGTTTTCTTATAATCAGTGCTGTCTGATTTGCTATTTCAAATATTTATAATAAACAACAGTAATAGAGGGTATGATAACAAATAAATGCATTATATTGGCAGAAATGGAAAGAGACATTTTCATTGGAGTATCATCTTGCAGAAAATTGATTGCTGAAAAATACATTCCAGGACATTTATTTTGTCTTTTCCACTCATAGCAGAGACATATTTAATTTGGAGAACTGCAGATGAAAGATATGTATATGTAAATCAGACTCATTCACAACAGCAAGCAGAAAAGAAGTTGAGTCATGAGGTTATCACTGCTGTTGTTATCCAAAGTGAAACCATGAAACCTGCTTTGCTTTGTCTAGAACAGGAGTTCTTAACCTTTTGTGTGCCATGGTCCCCTTTGGCAGTCCAGTGAAACCCATGGACCCTTTCTCAGAATAATGTATCTAAATATACAAAATAAGCTATATAGGATTACAAAATAAATCAATTATATTGAAAGACAGTTATCAAAATATAAAAAAAACAAATTTATGATATAGTATTATATGTGCTTTATTAACACATTAAATAATGGCTGTATTTAAAATATAGGCAAGTTAAAATTAAACTTTGTTTTTTAAAGATGTATCAGTGTGAAGACTGTTGCTGCTTAAGCTTGAACAAGAACATCAAACTTTGAGTTTTGTTTTAATGGTTGAAAATCCTGATTCACAAAGATATGTTGTTGCAGGTGAAATTAAAGCTTCCATAGTTCACCTTGCAAGGCCAGGGTCTGCTTCCCTTAAGGAACACCAGCATTCTCCAAGGCATTTTGAGTTAAATTCCAGTTGTCATGAGAGTTTTCTCCTAAGATCAACGAGTTCATCTTTGGCTAGATCAATACAGTTTATATCAGAAAGAAAAAGATTGCAGATGTTTCAATAATGCCATCAAGATGAAAATAGCTTTTGAAAGAGTTCTGAAGTGTTTTCAGGTACTCACAAACATCTCTCTTCATTGACAGAGAATTTTGTATCTCAGCTCTGTCTTGGTAAAGCACTTCCTCCAGCATTTGAAAGTTTTCAAAAATGTAGTCCTCTACACTCTTTTCCCATAGCGGCAGCTTGGTCAAGAAAGCTTGTAATTTTTCAGTAGCATCCATAATGCTGATATCAGGGCCTTGAATTGAAAGATTTATTTCATTCATATGGTTAAAAATATCTGCCAAGTAAGCCAATGCATGGATACAATCCTTCTTTTCAAACTCTTCCAAGAGTGCGTTTTCTTTTTTTTTCAGAAAATGTGAAATTTCTGTTCTTAATTTGAACGAACGCTTGAACACTTGTCCTCTTGAAAGCTAGTGAACTTCTATGTGGTAGAGAAACTTCATATATTCTGCACCCATTTCTTGACAAAGTCTTTCAAAAATGTGTTTAATCAGAGACCTGCTTCAAATAAAGTTGATGACTTTTATAGCTATTGACAAAACCTCTATCAGGGTTGTTGGAGGAACCTTTGTTGCCAGTGTATGTCTACGTAAAAAGACTATGATTGACAATGATGTGAGGAGCTTCCTTTATCACTAAAGTGACAATACCAGATGTATTAGCAAGCATCTCAGGAGCTCCATCTGTGCAAGAGTATGAAGTTTTCCTTTCCAATCAAAGTTTTGTCTGGAAAAATAACTTTTTATCATTTTCAAAACATCAACCAACTTTGTAGTTTCCAAAAGGGACTCACAAAATAAGAATTCTTCTTTGATGGCGTCAGCATAAGCATAATGAACAAAAAGAAGTGGCTAACTACATTGAGAGATGTCTGTAGTTTCATCCAGTTGCATACTGATTGGGAATTGCAAGGCTGCCAATTCCTCAAAGACTTGCTTCAAAATGTTAAGAGAACTATCAACTGTTCTAGAACATAACACACTATTTGATGAGGGAATCGCTTCCAGTTTTTTTCTCTCTGTTAAGAGTCCACAAAGCAGCTTGACTATTTCTAGTGCATGTTGCTTTACTAAAGTCTCTTCAATAGTGTGAGGCTTCTTTTGTTTGGCCATCTGGTAAGCAACTTGATCAGATGCTTCAAGAAAAGGAGTTTTTTGAAATGGAAAATTCAAGTTTTGGAAATGTCCCAACATTTTTAAATTGAGCTTTCTTTGCATGAAAGAAAGGCAGAGAAACAGTTTCTTCCCCCAGGCCATTAGGCTTCTGAACTCCCAGCTGCACCGTATTCAAAGTGTCACTGGTTAATCTGTCCTGTACCTTAAATTTTTTTAAATATTAATGTATTTAGTTATGTGAGATTTGCCTGTAGATTTTATCCTCACCTTCGTAAGTTATCATCTGTTAAGTGTGTTATGCGCTTTACACCCTGGTTCAAAGAAACGTTGTTTTATTTCTATATACATTATATTTGTTAAGTTGGCGCATGGCCTAGTGGATAAGTAACCTAGTAACCTGAAGGTCACTGGTTCAAGCTTAAGCTGAGGCAACGTATTTGTGTCCTTGAGCAAGGCACTTAACAACACATTGCTCTGCAAGGACATCAGTGCTTGGGTCCTAGTGCCCTTCCCTTGGACAACATTGGTGGCATGGAGCGGGGAAGGCTTGAAGCTTGGGCAACTGCCGGTCTTCCATACAACCCTACCCAGGTCTGCGCCTTGGAAAACCTTCCAAGGCGCAAATCCATGGTCTCACGTGACTAACGGATGCCTATTATTATATTTGTTATATATACATGTATGTAGTTAAATAACAATAAACTTCGATTGACTTGAAACTATATACATGGTTTTCCAATCTTGCTTTTCTTTGACATTCAACTTAAATTGGGTCTGCAAGAAAATTAAATAACTAAAGCTAAAATAAAATATTTGATTCAATTGACATTGTTTTGAAACTCTGTATTTTTGTATGGTTTTGAAGTAATTTGTAAGATAAATCTGCGAAGAATTAAGTAATCTGTATGTTAATTAATTGAAGTGTAAGATATTCAAGTAAATTTGTATGCCAAGTAAGTAGAAATAAGGCAGGTTTTACAATTTATCCACAGTTTTAACACTTTAATGGCTTTTAGATACCTAGATAGACATAAGGATTACAGCACTAGCTCAGGCGTCAGGTCCATACTGGAATTCGACTATTGTTGTGCATGGAGTCATGTGGCATTACAAAAGGCCACATGGTCTTACCGCGAGTTAAGAATTCTCATTTGAACTGTCCAGTTTGTGCAAAAATTTATCAAACAACAAAAATGACTCGCCTCCTTCTAGCTTTGATCAAGAAGCAATTGTAGATCGGAATAATGGAAAGTACTGGTGTCCGGGTCACAAATGTGGGAACATAGTACTTCACTAGGCACAGGGCTGCCCAGTAGTTGGCCACCTACGCTGTACGACCATCTGCAGACAGGAAGCTGGTGATCATGTTCGAGCTAGAGGTAGGTATAATAACTATTGTAATTTTGAAGCAGCGACCAACATGCTGTAAATGATATTTTGAGATATTTGTAACAACTGTAATGTGATATGAAAATATCTGTGATTTCTGATGGTGACAAAGTCACAGGTACTGCTAATACTACTGTGGTTTGTTGCCTACATTCATAATTGAAGGAAATGGTAAATTTCAGTTTGAGATTAGTGAATATCACAATGTAAATTTTTTTCCAGCCAAGTTCACAAACCTTTTAGAATATATCCACAGACCTCCGTGGATCCCAGGTTAAGAACCCCTTGTCTAGAACAATGGAAATGGGGAACACAGCCAGTATGGGTGGATGTTAGAAGGTTCAGTGAGAAAATTGTCAATTCTAGAAAAGACACCACAAGATACAGCACTGAACAAAAGTCTTAACACATATATAGCTAGTGTGCATAAGACTTGTCAACGCGGAGTGGAGATCAAGTTTGTAAACCTGGCGAGAACAAAGAATGTTGCGAATGGTGATGGTGGCGTGCTGCGGAAGAGTTGTGAAACAGGGGACAAGCCTCTAGTCAGAGAGGCAATCATCTTCAACCACGTTCTGGCTTCTTCTGTGAAGCCAATGTCTAATCCAATTTACTACCTCATGTTGAATGCCAGGCAACTGAACCTTCTTGACCAACACCCCATGGGGACCTTCTCAAAGGCCTTGCTAAGGTCAATGTAAACAACATCCACTACCTTGCCTTCAATTAAAGTTGTTTTTTACTTTAACCTTCCATCCTACTTTCTTTTGTTAGCCTCTTATGTTGCTCCAATGATGCCCAACGTAAACTAGGAGGAAAGTAGCTCATTCTCTGTCCAGCGTGTTGTCATGCATGCAGCTATTTCAAGAGAGCTAGAATTTAAAGGTAAGGAAGTAATGTTGGAAACTTTATATAACACTGATGAGGCCTCACTTGGAGTATTGTGAGTGGGTTTGGGCCCCTTATTTTAGAAAGAATGTACTCAAACTGGAGAGGGTTCAAAGGAGGCTCACGAAATTGATTCCAGGATTGAATTGCTTGTTAAATGAAGAGTGTCTGATGGCTCTGGGCCTGTATTCACTGGAATTCAGAAGAATGAGTGTTGACCTCATGGAAACCTATCAACCAGTGAAATGCCTTGATAGAATGGATGTGGAAAGATGTTTCCTATGGTTGGAGAGTCTAAGACCAGAGGACACAGCCTCAGAAGAGGGGAGGTGTCCTTTTAGAATGGAGATGATGAGGAATTTCTTTAGCCAGATAGTGGTAAATTTGTGGAATTCTTTGCCATAGGCTGCTGTGGGGGCCTAGTCTTTATGTCTATTTAAGGCAGAGATTGATAGATTCTTGATTGGTCAGGGTATGAAGGGATACAGGGAAATGGCAGGAGATTGGGGCTGAGAGGAAAATTGGATTTGCAATGATGAAATGGCAGAGCAGATTCAAGGGCCAAATGGTCTAATTCTGCCCCTATATCTTTTGGTCTTAATACTGACCTTAATGATATCAGGTAACTTTCACTTTTATTCTGCACAGATCCTGTGTAACAGAAACATATGGTATTCAGTCAGTCAAATAGCACTTTAGAAATTATTATTTTTAAAATGACATGTACATAATTTGAAGATGATCTGATGAGTGTAGTGCACTTGGAGATAAAAAACCTCTTCATAATTTGTCCATTAGGTATCATTCCAGACCACTTTATCATTGGAAGTTTCTTTCACCTTGTGCCAGGGTCTTTTACGTTAATCAATGGAAGCTTATTATAAAGATTCATTAAGCATATCATTCTTATTGCTTCATGCACGTATCAGAATGCTAGAAAGTGATTCAAGATGGAACACAGTGAAAATGCCCAGGATAGTAATGGACCCAATCAATGCACCCAACACATTCTCCTTTTACTTCATATTTGTATCATTACAGTAAATTTTGTACAAGCTGAAAGAGATGTCTCCTATCAATTTGTTTTCTTATCCAGGTTGTTGCTGTGTTCCTATGTGATTCACTCTTGATATTACCAAAAGTTACTCAATCACTCTGCAACATAAATATTTAGATTTACTAAGGAAAATGTGTTCTGGTAGTTATGAATGAAGTAAAATATAGAAGAAAACATTGAAATTGAATGGGTCAAGGACGGTGGAAGCAGACAAACCTGATATCTTTGTTCTTGCTATGTGCTTGAAGGAATGGGGGCCTGCCATTTTGTGAAGCTGCTCTGTAACCGCCATTTTGTGAACAGTTTTATGAACTGATTCTTGCTCTAGGATAATTTAATCTGAGCAATTGAACCTGGACATAAGGAGTTTCTGCTATTGATCTGCTAAACCTGAGATCATTCTCAGATGAACTGTGTATTGTGTACAATGGCAGGTTTGAAGAAGTTATCTTGTTACCTCAGCCCATTGTCTGGGTGATCTCATTTGATTGGTTTGAACCAAAGTTGAATAGAACAAAAGAAGTCACCTAAGGCATGAAGTTGTGTTGCCTTGGACTACATCCAATAGGAATCTGTCACAGATCAGTCAGATGACCTCAAGCTAGTGAGATTGAAACACAACATTTGAATTGATGAGGGAAGACTATAGGGATAAAGGGTCTCAAATACAAAGCAGCGAGAACTCCAAACTTCTCGGAGGATTGTAGAGATTACTGTCATAGTTATGTAAGTGGATAGGAAAGGCTGAGAATGGAGGGCCAGGGACCTGGGGAATGCCTTGTGGAAACAGTTCGTGAAATGAAATCAAATAAATTACAAGGGATTAAAAAAGCTGTGATAATGAAGTATATGCAGGAAGATATAATTGAAAAGAGGAAAACAGAAACTGGCAGAGGAATTGTGTAAGTGTAGGGAAGAGTTAGAGGGAGAGAGAGAGAGAGAGAGAGAAGAGCTGGATAGAGAGAGGAAAGAAAATGAAGTTCCGGGGGAGCAGGGTCAGGTGAATTTGATCCACATGAGCCAGCTTCAGCTTCGGTGTGAACGCGTAACAAGAGAAAAGGAGAAAAATGAAGAGGACTCTAAAAAGGTGAATACAGAAGTAGAGAAATGGAAAAATCAGTGTCAGAATTTACAGACTGCTATGAATGTTGTGCAGAAATTGGCAGCTGAGATGAAAGGCAACACCAATCACACCAAGTGTTTAAAACAGATCGAAAAGCTGCAAAGTCAGCTCTCAGCTCAGAGAGGAGTGATATGTGCATTTGGTGGGAGGACTGATGATGATAGTGATGTAGATTGGATTGATTTAGTGTATGAAGTTAATTGGGGAAATGACCCTCCTCCCTGAGGATTTTTCCAAGAGGAGTGGAACCTTCAAAGTCCGCTGCCCCAATGGCGCCCGTGGTAACAGTAAGAGTTAAGGAGTCACCAGAGCCAGTGGGACTGGTTGTGACACAGTAGTTTACCATTTTTGATGTGGGGGGAGGGAGAGAGAGATATCGGATTACTGGGTGAACAAGTAGACTTTGGTGTAGTGTAAGTCTGTGTTTTTATTGCTGCTTTGCTGCACACTTGAGTGCTCGGTGGAGGGCGCTGATGAGTTTTAGCTGGTGGGGGGGTGGGTTTGGTTGTCTTGCTGCTGTTTGAGCATGGGAGGGGGGAGCTGGGGGGTGGTTTGGGCTTCTAACATTCAACTGTCATTTATTCTTTGACGCACTCTGCTTTCATGGATGTTTGTGAAGAAAAAAAATTTCAGGATATATATTGTATACATTTCTCTGACATTAAATGCACCTATTGAAACCTATTAAAGTCAACCAAAGAGGACGTCTTCTTTAAGGATCGTTTTTGTTGATTTTTGTAGATGGATCGTCATCAGTTCAGGAATGGAGAGAGACTTACAGGATATGGAAAATTTGCAGAGGACCAGGAAGGAGTAGAGATTGACAGTTACCTAAAACAATGAGTACACAAGCGGCAGTGCTGGCTTGTATAGATTTTGTCGTCAGCCATCCAGACAGATATCCTTCAGAAGAAGTCATACACTCAGATATGCTTGCAATAGCTTGACTGAATATTTACGATTGGTGTTATGTCTCAGCAGATGGTGAAACCTGAATTTTTTTGTAAATAAAATGGCAGCAGTTTTTTAAGTTTAAGGGAAAGCATAGCAACTCTTTTATTGTCAATCAAGTGCAATAAAAAACTTCATGTCATTATGTCATCATGTAAGAACAGCCTCTTAAAGTGAACCCCACAACTCAATGTTGGTGGTTATGAATTATGCATATGTTACCACCCCTTTAGATTACCCTACATGAGGTCACTGTCTCCCCCTCCGCACCCCCAGAATTCATCAAAACCGGAATTGTGAGCTTGCTTGGAGCTCTGTCAAGCTGCCCAGCTCGGTCGGGTTCCAAGGGTGGAGTGACAGCACATTCCACTGGCTCGTCCAGAGGTCTATTGACACATTCATTGTTATGTTATGATGCCAGGGGCATGGTAGGATAATCCTCCAACTCTTGGTGGGCTGGTTTAAGGCGATCTACTGAAATACATTCAGTATTACACTTCCTATCTATGATAAAAGTCTTTTCTCCCTGTTTTGAAAATGCAGAACAAGACATCATAAGGAGCCCTAAGGGGATGTTGGTGTGCGTCATGGTGGATGAGAACGAACGAGGTGGAGTGCAGGTCAACAGGAACCCAAGGGTGCTGTGGAAGTAGGAATAGGTGCAAAGGAATTGAAGTTACTGAGGAGCGTGGAAAGCTGCTGAGAGGCCAACCAGGCAGGGGTGACATCAGGAGTAACAGCACCTGGCGCTTGTAATCGCTGCCAGAATGCCAATTCAGCAATGCCTGCAGCTCCTATATAGAATGGTTCTGAGCATGTGAGATGATCTTGCCACCACTCATCCATCGGGGAAGCCCTCAGGGCAGCCTTTAAGGAGTGGTGAAACTGCTCGCACAGGTCATTGGATACGCCGTGGTGTGATGTAGCCAAATACCAAGGTTCTGGGCCATCGCAGCCCAGAGGTCTGAGGAAAAATCAGATGGGGTGTCAAACCAAGCAACCCAGGTGCTGATGAACACCCGAGCCATATGTGTTGCTATCGTCGATGATAGAAGGATGACCTCTGGCCACATGGTGGTACGGTCCACCCTGGTAAGGAGTTGTGTGAAACTGCAGGAGGGTGGAAGAAGACCAGCGAGGTCCACTTTGACATGATCAAATCATCACTAAGAGAACTCAAAAGGTGCCAATGGTGCCTGGACGCGACGGTTAATTTTTGCCTGCTGGCACTCAACACTGGCTGCACTCCAGCACTCCTTTCTAAGGCTGTGGCACATGAACTTTAGTGCAAGCAGCTTCTGTGAGGCCTTCTGGCCTGGATACTAGAGGAGTGAATGGAGTTAAGAACAGTTTGTGGGCACTAAGGGGCGAGGTCGACCGGTTGAGAAATTACACAGGAGAGAAACCTCAATTTCCCTGAACATAAGGTCAGCCAACTGCAGGCCCTTAACTGCTGTTCAGTAAGCCTGGACCTCTGGGCCAGTAGCTTGGTTAGCTGCCAAGCTGGCATAGTTAATCCTGAAGTGTAAGGTCACAATGGCTGGATGTGAGAGGCAATCGGCCACAACATTTTTTCCTCCCCTTGATGTGTTGTACATGGTGGTGCTGCCATGGAGACCAAGAGTCTGATGTTTTGGTCATCATGTGCACAAGGGATTTGAGGTCAATGAAACTTGTGTCATGGAGACCCTCTGGTAGAAAACGAAAATGACAGACAGCCAGATAGAGACTGAGAAGCTTGCAGTCAAACATGCTGTACTTCCTTTCGGGGGGGATTGACAAGCTGGGTGCAGAAGGCAATTGGCTGCAGTACATCTCCGACCAACTGTTCGTGCATAGCCCCTACAGCGTAGTCTGAAGCATCTGTAGTAATGACTATAGGTGCACTGGGGAACGGGTGCCCCATTAAAGTTGCATTGGAAAGAACTTATCTGGTGTCATCAAATCCTCTGGTCATGTCCTCTGACCAGTCAAGCATGTGATGGGGGCACTGGATTTAAGGGCATACACAAGGGGAGGGTAAGTTCAGCAGTTCACGGTAATAGAATTTCTCCATACCTGAAAACTCTTGTAGTGATGGGTGGTGGGAAATCCATTACAGTGGTGACTTTTGATGAGATGTGTTCTGCACCTTCTGCAGAGACGAGATGGATGAGAAAGTCAAAGGTTGACCACCCAAAGTGTACAATTAGCAGGGTTAATAATCAACCCTGTTGGCTTGGGTGCTCAAAGAGTGTACAGAGATGTGATATGTGTTTGGATTTGGATGCACTGGTGACAAGTATGTCATCCACGTAAACAAAAAGAAAATTTAAGTCTTTTAATACAGAGTCCATCAGCTTTTGGAAAGTCTGTGCTGCATTTTTCAGCCCAAATGGAATGCGCAGAAACTCAAAAAGGCCAAATGGGGCTATCACAGCTGTTTTGTGAATGTCCTCCAAACACACAAGCACCTGATGGTAGCCACTAACTATGCCAACTTTGAAAAAACTTAAATTTCTGGCTAAACATGTTGAAAAGTCTTGGATATGTGGGACTGAGTATCAATCAAGGAGATGGCATTCATCACCAGATGTTCCAGAAATAAAGCAGGGGATAGAAGAGTTAAGTTTAGAGGAGGTATCAGATCTTTGGATAAGAACAGAAACAGATGTTTTTATTTCTAGGTATTCGGAAATGATTGCTGTTGGGATATCTCTGATAAGTGACCTCATAATGGTGGAAGGTTCTATTAAAGGATACATATTCTACAATGAAGTGCATTTTTGGACAATTGTATATTCATCTGAATAGATGTAAGACTTGAAGATTAGACTTGAAGACTTGAAGACGAATGGACTGTTCATAATATTTACAGGGATGTCTATTTGGATTCCATCAGATGTCTGTGAAATAATAGTATATAGTAGTATATCAGTATGAAGAACTGAGATGAGATTTTGTAAAGGAAATTAGACTGATGTCTGTTAATAATCATGGTTGAGTAACAGTAATATGAGAAAAATATGGGAATATTTGGATATCGGTAGGAAGTCATGTCTTTTTTGAGGTCTGAATCAGGGGAAAAAGGGCTTATAACTCAAGTACAACTTCATTGTACTGTTGACATGGACACAAATCAGAAACAAGATCATGGGCTAGCATGTGCCCCAGACAACTCAGTTCCAGTTGCTCTGGATTCCTAAGATTTTCTATATATTCTTTACTCCTTGTTTGAGTCGATAACAACCGATAGCATAACCATTGTTACTAGTCTTTGTTGTGCGAGGAGGTTCAGACTGATACAAAGGGAGTAGGACTTGTATTAGAGAAACAAAACAATTGATTATTCCAGCACCAGGATGCAGACACGTGCAAGTCTTGTTCAACATGATGTCACTCTGAACTCCTGGATGGTGTGGAGTAAGCCTCCAGGAGCTTTTCCAACATTTATTAATTGAACCGTTTGGTTCATAACGTTGGGAAATATCAAGAAGGGTTCTGGATTTCATTTACTAATCCACCTACCTATGTTATTAAATGGCAAGGATTTCAAACGGGAGTAAATTTAGCTTCCTGTCATCAAAATGAAGAATATTGGTTTTGTCAGGAGGATTTAGTTAAGAATGGATTAACAGGTTGTGGATTTGTTTCTTATGATAATTGTTCTCTATCTATTTTATCTATCAATACCAGGACTTTCCTGAAATTTGCTTTGGTGACTGATTACATTTCTACTTCAAACACACATTGAAAAAAGAGATCTTTATTTTGTACAGCTGATTAGCATTAATATGACTGATTCGGGAAAATTAGTTTTAGCTGGGCAAATATTACTCAAATTAGTTTTAAAACCTCCTACTCAACTGAATCTTTATATCAATGATACTGCTGAGTGGATACGTGCCTACTGCTATTTCACCTATCCCTCATTTTATTGTGTAGTAGCATAGAGTTATTAACTATAATGAAGCTACTGTTAGACAATGGGATGAATAATCCAAGACTATTAAAGGTTATACGGATTTGGCTGTTTTGCAGGATCCACTCCTTTGGAGTCAAGTTTGAAATTAGAGTCTGAGTATAAATGTCCATCCTTGGATTTGTATTATATCACATGTTACTATTACCCTGCTCTTTATTCTAATAATTCTCCAGTGTATTTTCCTCAATGTTTTGTGATGGTAGCTTAAACAAATTAAGTGTTTGCATGTTGAATACCGTTTCAAATCTCTTTTTGGTGATTATGTCTGACTGTATACCATAATGTTGCCTTTGAGTATGATGTACGACCTACCTTATTATATTTCGTTAGATGCTGTTAAATGCATTGATGTATGGTATGAAATCAGATATATTTGATCATGATTCTTTTATATGCTTTTCTATTGATAATATTTTTAATTACCCCAGTGTTTTAATATTACTTTTTTCTATGCTTTACAGTCTATGACATTTTAATAGTATTTTTATCAGGATTATAGATGTAGCCATGAATTCCAGTGTCTCTTTTGTACTGTATTCCATCAGATATAAAAACAGTAGTGTGATCACCAGAATTTTCTGTGAATTAAAAAGGAAGGAGATGTTGGCCATGAAGGAACAAAATATGGAAGAAAACATTGAACTCGAATGGGTCAAGGTTATTTGAAGCAGACAGATCAGATGTCTTTGTTCTTGCCATGTGCTCGAAGGAATGGGGCTGCCATTTTGTGAAGCTGCTCTGTAACCTCCATTTTGTGAACTATTTTATGAACTGATTCTTGCTCTAGGATAACTTAATCAGAACAATTGAACCCTGAATACAAGGAGTTTCTGCTAATGATCTGCTAAACCTGAGATCATTCCCAGATAAACTGTGCATTGTGTACAATAGCAAGTTTGCAGAAGTAATCTCATGATCTCGGCCCAGTGTCTGGGTGACCTGGTTTAATTGGTTTGAATCAGAGTTAAGAAGAACAAAATAAGTCATCTAAGGTACAGAGTTGTGTAGCCTTGGACTACATCCAATGGGAATCTGACACAGATCAGTCAGATGACTTCAAGCCAATGAGATTGAAACACATTTGTACTGATGAGGGAAGACTATAAGAATAAATGGCTTCAAATACAAGGCAATGACATCTCCGGAGACTAACTATTGCAAGGAAGTACCCCAGGCTAGGAGTTGGAAGAAAAAAAATGACCAGTTGTCTGGCCAATGGGAGATCTTCCATTTCATTCTATTTCAGTGTTATAAATTGGAAAAGTGGTCTGAATGGTCAGAGGGAACAGAAGAATCCTGTTTAAAGCTGTTGGACTGGGGTTAGCATAGTTACATTTTTGGTTGTGCAGAGACAATAAAGTCTGAGCTTTGATTAATTAAGAATTGCATGGTGAGTTGACTAACCTAGTTCAGTTGATGAATAGTCAATAGTTTCATTGAAAGTACCACCAATTACTTCACCAATGATGCAAATAATTGTATACATTGCTGAATGCAGTACAAATAGTACAAAATAGTACAAACATTTGTATTTGATTTATACTTGGAAAATGGAAAAATGAAAATGATATATGAATGATTGATTTCTGTTTGAAAAATAATACACATCCATACTTTAGCTATTTAATTCAATTAAGCTTCAAGGCCTAAGATTAGTCATCAAGTACATACTGTATATCATTTTGTTCGTAGTTTTGCTTCACATTGGCTTTGCATTCATCTGCATCCAGTCATCTGCATACTGACTGGATTTAGCTCCCAAAATGCTTTTATCAGCAAAGCAAATAGAAAGAGAGAGATTTTTATTCCACTTTGCTTCAGAGTCACTGTGTGTCTTATCCTCCAATGAAAACAACACAAGTTTGGAGTAGGTATTAAGCTGAAAGGACTATGCATCAGTGCAAAACATTATTTCTAAAGAAAGTTTGGAACTTGCAATGGCTGGAAGCCATAGCAAGCTTCAAATTCATCTTTGACCCACTGATGTCTTCCTTCAAGAGAGCAGAAATAACCTCTATTTCTAAATTGATATTTTGTACATGCATGATCCTGGAATGTACAGTATGTTCTTCTTTCAGGTAGTTCAAGATTATTGATGGGGGGCAAAAGAGATGAATCTATCAATACATCATCCCACTTTCATAATATTGAGTTCACATTTATTTGATAAATTCTGTGCCTTATAATGCATCTCAATGTCTGTTCTTAGATTCCCCAGCATCCTCGTTGTACAACAAATGTTTAATATGTGAAATATTCAGAGGGTGAGAGGTGTATTGTAACCATTATCATTTGTGAAGTCTCTCTTGTCAACACACTTTTAAAAGCTGTCACTACATTGAATAAAGTGTGTTTTTGAGTTGTTTGATTTTGATGGGGATCATGCAGCCAATTTTGTAGCAATTGCTTTGAAATCTTTTCAACTTAAACATGTTCTTTTATTATTGCAGGTGTATACGTGCAGTACTATAGGTTTGTTGGAAATTATTAAATTGTTTTGTCACTTCTTTTGAAGATGGTAATTCAACTATTGAACAATATAGCTCAGGTGGAATGATGCCAGTTCTAAATACCATAGTATCATTAGACCATAAGACATAAGAGCAGAACTATGCCTTTCAGTCCATCAAGTCTGCTCTGCCATTTCATCATGGCTGATTCATTTTCCTCTTAGACCATAAAACATAGGAACAGAATTGGGCCATTTGGCCCATCAAGTCTGCTCCACCATTTCATGATGGCTGATCCAATTTTCCTCTCAGCCCCAGTCTCCTTTCTTCTCCCCATACCCCTTTATGCCCTGACCCCATTCTCCCTGTAACTTTTCATGCTCTGGTTAATCCAGAACCTATCAAAATCTGCCTTAAATTCACCCAGTAACCTGGCCTCCACGGCTGTTTGTGGCAAAAATTCCACAGATTTCTGACCCTTTGGCTGAAGAAATTCTCACCCACTATAGGAACCATTCTCTCTACATCAATTCTATGTAGGTCTTTCAACGTTCAATAGGTTTCAATGAAATCCACCCTCATTCTTCTAAATTCCAATGAGTACAGGCCCAGAGCCTTCAATTGCTGCTCATCTGATAACCCTTTCATCCCCAGAATCATTCTCATGAACTTTCTCTGCACCAACTCTGACGTCAGCACATTCTTTCTTAAATTGGGTGATGCTGCTCACCATACTCCAAGTGAGGCTTCACCAGTGTCCTATACAGCCTCAGTATTAAATCATTAATTTTCTATTCCAGTGCTCTCAAATGAATGCTGGGTTCGCATTCATAATTCTGACCACCGATTCAACCTGCAAATTAACCTTTAGGTAATCCTGCACGAGGTCTCCCATATCCCTTTGCACCTCCAATTTTTGAATTTTCTCCTCATTTAGAAAATCATTTTTGCTTTTATCTCTTCTATCAAAGCACAGGACCATACACTTCCCAATAATGTATTCCATTCTCCACCAATCTTTGCCCATTCTCCTAATCTGTCCAAGTCCTTCTGCACCCTCTCTTCTTCCTCAACATGACCTCCCCTCCACCTTTCTTTGTATCATCTGCAAACTTGGACACATGCCATCAATTTCATCATCCAAATCATTGATGCACAATGTAAAAAGAAACAGCTCCAACTCAGATCCCTACGAAAAACCACTAGTCACCTGCAGCCAATCCAGAAAGAACATAGAATACAGAACATAGAAATCTACAGGCCCTCCAACGCACAATGTTGTGTTGACCTTGTACTCTAGAAACTGTCTAGAATTTCCTTAGCGCATAGCTCTCTAATTTTTCTAATCTCCTTGTACCTGTCTAAGAGTCTCTTAAAAGACCCTGTTGTATCTGTCTCCACCACCATCGCTGGCAGTGCATTCCACACATCCACCACTCTCTGTGTGAAAAATTTACCTCTGCCACCCCCTTGTACCAACTTCCAAGCACCTTAAAAATATGCCCCCTTATGTTAGCCATTTCAGCCCTGGGAAAAAGCCTCTGACTGAAAAAGCTTCTCATCACTTTATACACCTCTGTCAGGTCACTTCTCATCCTCCATTGCTCCAAGGAGAAAAGGCCAAGTTCACTCCACCTATTCTCATTAGGCATGCTGTCCAGTCCAGGCAACATCAGTGCAGAGGTAAATCTCATCTGCACTCTTTCTATAGTATCCACATCCTTCCTGAAGTGAGGTGACCAGTACTGAACACAATACTCCAAACAGAGTCTTATATAGTTGTAACATTACTTCACGGCTCTTGAACTCAATCCCATAGTTGATGAAGGTCAACACACCATACTCCTTCTTAACAACACTGTCAACCTGCACAGCAGCTTTGAGTGTCCTAGGGACACAGACCCCAAGATCTTCTGATCTTCCACATTGCCAAGAGTCTTACCATTAATACTATATTCTGTCTTCAAATTTGACCTAACAAAATGAACAACTTCACACTTATCTGGGTTGAATTCCATCTGCCACTTCTCAGCCCTGTTCTGCATCTTTATCGATCTCCAACTGTAATATCTGACAACCCTCCAGTCTATCCACAACACCCCAACCTTTGTGTCATCAGCAAACTTACTAACCCATCCCTCTACTTCCTCATCCAGGTCATTTATCAAAGTAACAAAGAGGAGGGTTCCCA
This sequence comes from Hypanus sabinus, assembly GCF_030144855.1. Classification (NCBI taxonomy): domain Eukaryota; kingdom Metazoa; phylum Chordata; class Chondrichthyes; order Myliobatiformes; family Dasyatidae; genus Hypanus; species Hypanus sabinus. The sequence goes on from NC_082712.1 coordinate 157,322,148, forward strand.
GAACAGATCCCTGTGGAACACCACTAGTAACCGACCTCAGTGCAGAATACGAATCCCTGGCAACCACCCTTTGCCTTCTGTGGACAATCCAATTCTGGATCCCATGCCTCCTTACTTTCTGAATGAGCCTTGCATGGAGAACCTTATCAAATGCCTTGCTGAAATCCATATGCACTACATCCACTGTCATTCCTTCATCAGTGTCTTTAATTACATCCTTAAAGAGTTCAATCAGACTCATCAGGTATGCCCTGCCCTTGACAAAGCCAAGCTGACTATCCCTAATCAGATTATGTCTCTCCAAATGCTCGTAAATTCTGCCTGTCAGGATGTTCTCTAACAACTTGCCTGCCACTGAAGGAAGGCTCACTGGTCTATAATTTCCTGGGTTATCTCTACTCCCTTTCTTGAACAAGGGAACAGCATTTGCAACCCTCCAATCCTCCGGCATTTTACCCGTCCCTGTTGAAGATGCAAAGATCATTGTCAGAGGCTCAGCAATCTCTTCCCTCGGTTTATTCTCACTCTTTGCCCACTGCTAATCAGCCAATGTTCTATTCATGTTAGTATCTTTCCTGTAATACCCTGGGCTCTGATCTTGTTTAGCAGCCTCATGTGCAGTACCTTGTCAAAGACCTTCTGAAAATCCAAGTACATGACATCCACCGATTCACCTTTCTCCATCCTGCTAGTTCTTTCTTCTAAGAATTCCAACAGATTTGTCAGATAAAATTCTCTCCGAAAGAAACCACACTGACTTCACCTTTTGTCATGTGCCTCCAAGCATCCCGAAACCACATCGATACCAATCAACTCCAAGGTCTTCCCAACCACCGAGGTCAGGCAAACTTGGCTTTTAACTTCCTTTCTTCTTCCTTCCTCTCTTGAAGAGTGGAATGACATTTGCAATTTTACAGTACTCTGGAACCATGCCAGATGTTATTGGTTCTTGAAAGATCATTACAAATGTCCCCACAATCCTTAAGCAACCTCTTTTAGAACCCTGGGATGTAGTAAATCTGGTCCAGGTGATCCAGGTGACATATTTATCTTCAGACTTCTCATACTCCCAAGCACCATCTCCCTAGTAATAGCAACTATGCTCACTTCTAGTCCTTGACACCCTTGAACTTCCAGCATACTAGTAATGTCTTCCAGAGTGAAGAATGTCCACCAGTTTCTTGCCTTTCATTACCATCTCTCTGGCATCATTTTCCAGTGGTAAAATATCCACTCTCACCTCTCTTTTATTCTTTATATATCTGAAAAAAAAACTTATGGTATCACTTTTGATATTATTAACTAAATTTCTTTCATGTTTCAGCTACCCCCTTTATGCTTTTTAATTGCTTTCTGTTGGTTTAAAAAAATCCAAATCCTCTAAGTACCCACTATCTTTGCTCTATTCAATATATGCCCACTCTTTTGCTTTTATGTTGGCTTTGACTTCCCTTGTCAGCTACGGTTGCATAAATCTTTAGAATACTTCCTTTTCTTTGGGATGTATCTACCCTACACCATCCAAATTGCGTCCGGAAACACCAGCTGTTACTACTCTGCCATCATCCCTGCTGGTGTCTCCTTCCAATCAACTTTGTCCAGCTCTTCTCTCTCGCCTCTGTAATTCCCTTTACTCCACTGTAATACTGATACATCTGACTTTAGCTTGTCCCTCTCAAATTGTAGGGTAAATTCTATCATTTTATGATCATTGATACCTAAGGGTTCCATTACCCTAAGCTCCTTAATCATATTTGTATCATTACACAACACTCAGTCCAGAATTAGGCTGTTCCACTTCCCTAGTGGGCTCAGCCACAAGCTGCTCCAAAAAAGCCATCTCAGAAGCATTCCACAAATTCTCTTTCATGGGATCAGGCATCAATTTGATTTTCCCAGTTATCGGCATATTGAAATTCAGCATGACTAACATAACATTGCTTCTTTGAATGCTCTTTCTTTCTCCCGCTGAAATTTGTAGACCACAGTCTGGCTACTTTTCAGAGGCCTGTAAATAATTCCCATCAGAGTCTTCTTACCCTTGCGGTTTCTTTACTCTACCCACCAGGACTCTATATGTTCTGATCTTATGCCACCTCTTTCTAAAGATTTTATTTTATTTTTTACAACAGCGCCACTCCTCCTCCTCTGTCTATTACCTGTCCTTTTGATAGATTGTGTATCCTTGGATATTAAGCTCACAACTACAATCTTTCAGCCATGACTCTGTGATGCCCACAATGTCATACCTGCCAATCTCTAGCTGCGCTACAAGATCATGCACCTTATTTCATATACTGTGCATTCAAGCATAACACCTTCAATCCTGTATTTGTCACCCTTTTCAATTCATGCCCTCTGTTACACTGCAACCCATCCCATTGACTGCAATATTGTGTGTCCTTCCAGGCAGTCTCACGATGCACTGCCTCTGCTTGTAAACCGCAACACCCATGATCAGCCCTAACACTCCTGTTCCCACCTCCCTGCCAAATTAATTTAAACCTTCTCCAACAGCTCCAGCAATCCTGCTGGCAAGGATACTGGTCCTCCTTGAGTTCAGTTGTAGCCTGTCCCTTTGGTACAGTTCATTCCTTCCCCACAAGAGATCCCAATGATCCATCAATCTGAAACCATGCCCCCTGCATTAGGGCCTCAGACATGCATCCATCGGCCAAATCATCCTATTCTTGCCATCGTTGGAGCATGGCACAGCAGCAAAATAAAAATCCTGCTTTTCAGCTTTCTGCCTAGTTCTCTAAATTCTCTCTTTAAGACCTCCTCTCTTTTCTTTCCGATATCATTAGTACAAATACGTACCAAGACATCTGATTGCTCACCCACCCTCTGCAAATATATGGTGGGTGTTCTGTACATGAGCATCTCAAAAATTGTTTATGTCCCAAATTTATGAACCTGTCTTCTTTCTTGCTTGTGATGTAACTGTTAAACTCCAATCAACTCTGATGAAGCCATCAAATATTGGAGATATGGACCTGTACCCAGGTCTGTAGATTCTTGCAGCTCCAGACCACTGGTACCATGCAACTTAAACACTCATGCATTGAAAAATGCACTGATAACGATTGGACTTAAAGCATAAACACAGTCGCATTTTAAATGTCAAAGTGGCTCTGCCCTGGAAATAGACCCAATGGGTTACAATAACATTCTCAAAGTGTTTGTTTTTAGCATCTGTGGTGCTTTGGCTGGGTGCGCTGTATAAGCTGGAGTTGTATTCCTGGCTTTGCAAGTGGTGCAATCATGGCTGGGGATCTTGAGCAAGGAGGTGAGAAGATTTTATGTCTCCAGCCCATAGCATGTACATAAGACATTTTCCTATCTCACCCTCTCAGAATAGAAATGTCTCTGGAACTAAGATATTAAAAGTTCATAATACCAGACAACTGTGACCTTTTTGTGAGCTAAGCTTCAGTCATATATCTATGCAGATCAAGGTTATTGTCGCTCTGAATGGCCTTGCCCCCCAATCATTCCAACAGCAGTGGCTGATACTTTGAAATTTCTCAAGTTTTGCTGCCAGTGGGAAACAAAAACCTTTTAAGATTCTGCACACTGCAAAATCTCTTCTCAAACTCCTTTCCACAAAGGAGAACAACTTCAGTTTCTTTTTAACTCTTTGCTAACTCTTCACTTAACTCTCTTTGACTCTTTATTAGTTCTGTTTCTCTTCCCACAGATGTGGCCTAGCCTGCTGAGAATTTTGAGTGTTATTTTAGGTATTCAGCATCTGCAGTTCTTTTTATAACTATGACTCCAGCTTCTCTGTCCAACCATGCAGCTGAAACCCTTCAGCAAAACAATCTCTAATGAGTTGACAGGGTTGTTTTAGTGAGCTGTAGCATGGATGGGTATTGGTGTTGCTGGCAACACTGCTCCACTTTGTGTTTTGGCCATACTGCACACCAACCTGTCCCTTCCTCTCTATAAGAGTGTCTTGCTATAATTACAGTCTTTATAACTTCTTGAATTTGGATACATTCTCAGATATTGTCTCAGTGGGTTTCATTGACTGTGAATAAACATAAACCTTTGCATGATCTTACTTTGCTTTGGGTAGAAGTGCTTATACAACAATCTCTTATTTCCTGAAACATTTTGTCATTGGGTTTCTTAGGGACCAGTAGGTTTCTCATTAAGCTATATGAAGGAGGTCTACAACACTGATTTATTTTACTCTTTAATGTCATTTGTAGTAAAGCTATGCATCAGAATTTTCCAGTTTTAGAGACAAATGCTGTAACTAAGCACAGTTACAATCACATTTCTAATTTCTTATGCATACAATTGTTAGATGTTCTTTCTTTTCTAACCTCACCTAACTTCAATCTGCTGAGCATCAGGCAACCACCTAAGTAAATACCAATGCAAATTGCTAGCTTGTAGGAGAAATTACGATTAGACCTTACTACATGTAAACCACACCAAAGCCCTATAATATACGTAACCGACGCTGAGCAAACAACAAGTAAACTCTCAGTATTATTTGTTCACTTTTAAGTATTGCTGGTCTTCTAGCCAAATGATGCATATTGCAGTTTTAGAATGTTAAGTGAATTATGGGCACTTTTGGGAAAACAGAAATGCAGTCTTATCCAAAGGACAGAACCCAAGTTTAACTAAACTTTTTTTCCCTTTAAAGAAAGTTGATACCTGGTGCCAAAACATTTTTACTACTAACTGTGTCAAGTGACACATTGCCATGGAAATGGCTAGTTCAAAGTTCAAAGTAAATTTATTATTAAAGTACACATATGTTACCACATACTACCCTGAGATTCATTTTCTAGTGGGCATTCACAGTAACTACAAAGGAACACAACAGAATCCATGAAAAACTGCACACTACATCTTTACCTCCCTTCCCTGCATAATACACTGGGCAACTGTCTTTCAAAACCATCTACTTAGAGAAAGAGCAATCCAGAGGCCTCAAACTAACTTGTCTAACTTACCAGATTCCTTCCCAATACCAGTGCTCTCCAGAGAACCCAGATGGGAAACTCATGCTTCCAGTAGAAACACTCATCCTTCATTGTACTTAGGTCTAAAATCTGGGACTCCCTACCAAAAGGCAAAGAGGATGTGCCCTCAGTTGGAATGACTGTAATTGTTCAAGGAGGCAGCACACCATCACTTTCTAAAGGGATGAGCAATAAATGCTGGCTTTGATCACAAAAACTGAATTGATAAAAAGGTGTTTAAATCTGGACCTTGATGCAAAAAATAGATGGTGTGCATTATATATCATGCCTGTGAAGCCAAAGCAAACAGCTAAAATCTCTTTGTAGTTCCCAAATGTAAAACTTGAGAACATGCTCTCGGGACCTTTTGTGTATTTGTGTATTTTGGATATAGCCCAACAGCCTAGTTATAAAGCTGGTGCATCAACAAATGAAGCAATCAAAAAAAAAATATACAACAAAGATTCAAGCATGCATTCTAAAAGTAGTGAAGAATATAAGCAAAACTTTATTAGGAGAATAAATAAATGATTTCTCCCTGGTTCAAGGTGCATTGTCATTTGGAATTCATGGCTTTCAAGAATTCAGCCAATGAGAATTTCCAGCACTAATAGCCCTTTAAGAAAGATGAGAGTGCACCTAGAAGTGGAAGGTGAATCACTGAGACATTATTTGTACTATGATTGATTGTTACAGCTGAAGCAAATATATTTTAAATCTATGTTTAAAAAAAGCTTTAAAGTCCAATAATCTTTCTTCAACAGAATTCCATTCCACACACCAGAATTAGAAATGATCAAAGATTCAAGATGTTTGGCAACTGCGTTGTAAAACTCTGCATACGTTTAAATATTTTTGGCAAGTATTGTATAACCAGCAGTTTGCTTACCATAAGTCTTAGCACAATACTTATGAATACCCTTTTTTAATTGAAAACATATCAAGACAAAAGCCTACACACAACAGTCTGAATGCTCTCCTGTTAGCAAGTGTTTTATGACTTAGGTTTGGATATTTGAAAATGCTGCTTTATCGTTACAATTTTTCCACACGTGACAACAGAATTTCCCTGGATGCAAAACTGCTAATTTGCCTTCTTGGATTCCTATACAGACCATGCTGTGTTCACATACGGTTACAAATTACCGAAGGCACCAACATAAGTGTGCTCCAGGAGGTAAAAAATACACAAGAATATCTTTGAACTAGTGCAGCAGTCAATATGAAATTATATTCAGGGTGGGGAATTTGTGGAATTTATTGCCACATGCAGCTGTGGAGGCCAGGTCGTTGGGTGTATTTAAGGCAGAGATTGATAGGTCCTTGATTGGACACAGCATCAAAGGTTATGTGGAGAAGACTGGGAATTGGGGTTGAGGGAAAAAAATTGAATGGCGGAACAGATTCAATGAGCCAAATGGCCTAATTCTGCTTCTATGTCTTATGGTCTAAATTGCCCAAATAGTCCACCCTCAAATAAGGATTGCCTGAGTGACCAGACAAAATTAACACTTAAACCAGGCTATTCCCATATATATCCAGAATTTAGATGATGTACAGTGAACACTGGCAGAATCAACTTATTAATGTAGGTTTAAATGCCGTCATAGATATTTCAAAGTAAATTCTTCTCTGATCCAATTGAAGGATGTATGATCCCAGTTTTGTTTGTAGCTCTGATTGGGAGCTTTCCTTTTTGCAAATGCTAAGAAACGTGTTGCTGCATGAGTTAAACATCAAAGCAATCTGTTCCCACACCATTAACTGTGATGTGAGAGCTACAATTAGACAGGGTAAAGGAGAAAGCCTGTATTTCTACTAATGCTCTCCATGCAGCAAATCTGCCACTTTTAACCATTTTGCTTTCGCTGCATTGTGGCATTCTGTTAGATGCTGATCTAAGGGGCTGGATGCACTTTTATCTGACCTCATGGCTTTGTCACCCATTGTTAATGCACAACTCAAATTGCTTGAATGGGGTCATCAACCTTTGCTTAAAAGTTTGGGTTCAGATCTTTGATACTGTTATTTATTTCAGAATTATTTATGGCTTTAATTAATTAACAACAGGTACAAGGATTTTAAATATTTCTAATCATGAGGGGATGATACAGGGGCAGAGCCTTAGTTCTTTGCCACCTTTATCCCAATCACTCCTCACTGTTAATTGTATTTTGTAAATGGACCACACCATGCACTATTATAATAACTGAGTGTAACTTTGGTGTTAGGGTGGGCAGTGACCATGTCGTGTGAGCTGTGATTATTTCAATCAGGCTCATTTTCTGGAAAGCACAAGATGCTATTATAGGGATCTTGATTACCAAAGAGAGGAATGCCCGGTGCCCAATATTTACTTAACTGTACGGAGCTATTTTTTTGAGAATTTGTACCTTTGAAGTGCATTCTTCAGGATCAGAGGCAAGGCAGGGACACTTTCAGCAAAATGCCATTAACTATTATATCGACGGGAAACAGGGATTCCAAGTATACGAAGGATGTTATATCATTCATTTATTGATTTGTCAATTTCTATGCTGCTATATTAATTGTTTCACTAACAGAATACTTTCTTCTCTCTTAATATCCATTATGCATTTGCATATACAGCAGAAAGAAGTTAACACGTTTTTAGAATAGCATTGGTTTGAGTCCATCTTGCAAATTAGCTGCCACGGGAATACCCCAGCTCTAGAGTGTTGCATTCCAGTGTCTCAGATAGCAACTAGGATCAGCTTGAGTGTGAAATATCATGCTTTTGCAATTACAATCATGACACATATGCACAAATAAAATTACAGCTACACTAAGTTAGACATGCAGGCAAATATTGTTCTGGCTGTATCAGTGGGAGTGAAATAAATCAAGAATGCATAAGTTTGCCTGCAGATTGAAGCAAATTTATGGTGAAACCTAAATACGTAGGCAACAGGTGCTGAGTGCAGTGGACCACTAAGTGCTGAGCTTCCATATGTCCTCAGTGTTGCGAGGGATGGGATAGACTCCCTTGCTGTGCAATGTCCCAAGTCAGTTGGATATTTGCCGCACTACTTGCACTTTGTGGAAAAATTCATCCAGACCAAAACCTTTGACCACCAGCCCAACAGGGATGGACGCAGAGTGGTGGTTCCCGGAGCTGACCATCAAGACAATCTGGCAGGATGCCTCATCGCCAGACCTTACCAGCAGGCATCAAGACACTACCTGGCTGGTGGTGGGAGGCCCCCCCCCCCCAGGTCAGATCCCTCTGCTATCCCAGAAGTATCACTTCCTCAGGATGACTGTAGTGGGGATGAGACAGTAGCTCACCTCTTGGCAGACTGTGTGTTTGCAAGGACATTGTGGAGGAAGGCGCAAGGGCCTATGTCATAGTTCATCCCAAGCGACTACGTGATAGAACACTCTTTGGTTGACAGGCTGTTCTCAAGGACACACACGGAGATAAACATCAAGTACTGCTGGTAGATCATCAGCTCGGTGAAAGATGCCCTTTGGGCTGCCAGCACCTTGTAATGCTGCCAAGTGGCACATTCCAGGCCGTAGAAGTACATGCTGAGCCTGGTGCAGCCACAGCTAGGGCTCAGTGGGTAAGGACCTCAGTGTTGGGTGGTTCTGTAACTGGAAAAGGAGGGGCTGATTGGGGTAGGAAGCACCTCATTTATTGTAATAGGATGGGAAGGAGAGGAGACACAGGTGGCAGCAATGCTACTGATTGATATGTATGGGTGTAATAGAACAATACTGAAAGCGTCGACTGGTTGCTTTATTCTTGTAAATGTATTTTCTTAATTTGAAGTTTACTTTGTTTAAAAAAAACTTTGTGGTGAAGAAAGGAAGTGCACAGGTAATCATGCAGTGAGAAGGCTGACCATTTATTGCAAGAGGAATCACTTGCAGCTATGCTTTTTTTTGTGTGTTCTCACTAAGTGGTGGCTTTCTAACCAATGATACAGTCTATTCATTTCCAGATAAGGATAGACCCATAAAACACTAAGTCTCTCCTACCCAAACATCTCAGCATTGCAGGATTGTTCTTAACCTTTGTAACAAACCATATTAAACTATAGCCCCTGCCCTTTTAATGCTCATTTCCAATAATCCAGGGAACACTTCATTGTCAGACTGAGTCCAAACATTCTGCTGCTACGTTCAGCAGTTTTCTAGTTCATGAAACCAAAAATTCTATGTTGTCATATCTGTGAACTCACCTCTTTCTCTTACTCCCCCCCTTCCCCTCTCACATGCTGTGTAGCATTTGGGTATTGTATGGACCAGGTCCTCCAGGTGTTCATATAGCAGCGTGTCGCCTGTTACAGCCACTCGGGGAGGAGGTGCCTGAAGTGGTGTAAAAAGAGTGTGCTGGAGTAAGTGTTAGGTTAAAGGGCTAACCCCTGCAGGCCAGTTCTCCTGACAATATTGTTCTTCAAGTCTGCTCCCCTGGAAAACAAACTGGATTAACTTTGTTTGTAAATGTTTGGAGCTGCTATTCTTTCAGAAAAGTGGTGTCAGGACAACATCTGATTGATCATCAATCTTCAGGCCATGGCATTCACAGACTTATGCTAATATTATATGGTGACTTTGTATTGTGCTTTATTGTAACTATATGTGCTGTCTATGACCTTTGCTCCAGAGGAATGATGTTTCGTTTAGTTGTATATATGTGTTGGTTGAATGGCAATAAGCCTGAACTTCAATACACTCAACAGCAAATACAAACCTTGTATTTTTAATGTGTTCAAGTCTACTTCAGTTAAATGTAACCTAGTCACTAAGAGAATACAGAAATAAATTTTCATGGACTACAAAACAGCCTAATCAGATTTAAAAAATTAACTTTGTCACATATATTGAAACATGGAAGGATACAGTGTAATCCATCATTTGTATCAATGACCAAGACAGTCCAAGGATGTGCTGGAGGCCGTCTAGAAGTGTTGCCATGTTTTCTGTGCCAACATAGTGGGCCTACAAATTACAAATCATAACCAGTATGCCTCTGGAACGTGGAATAAAAATAAGGCACCCGTAGGAAACCCACGGAAGATCGGTCAACAACATTCAGAATGAGAAAATTAAAAAACAGTCACAAAAAGAGTAGGTCATTGGTTCCCTACAACTGTCATTCAAGATCGTGGGTGACCTTTCACTTTAGCATCAATTTCCTTACTCCATTTCCTTTGAGTACCTTAAGAACAATTTATCAATTTCTATTTTGAATATACAGTGTTTGAAATTTCAGTCTTCTTGGGAACAGAATACCTGGGTAAAGAAGTGTCTCATTAGCTAAGCTCTGAATGGTAGACCCTTTTATCTTGGGACTGTGACCCGTGTCTCCACATCCTGTAAATAAAACTGAAAAATGGAGAAAACACTTCTGTTTCAAATAGTAGGGTGAGCGGAATGGTGGAGCATGGAAATGTCAGTGCTGGAGTGCAAATCAAAGTTATCGAGGTAATAAATATTGTGCAAAAGTCTTAGCCACATATACTGTATATAGCTAGGGTGCCTACGACTTGCACAGTACTGTATTTGTCATCGTGGAGCAGAGAGGGAGTCTGTAAATCTGCTGGGAGGAAAAGATATTGGGAATAGCGAGGGTGGAACACTGTGGGAGAGGTGTCGGACAGGTGGCAGAGAAGCAGTGCCAGGGGGTAGCATGGATGCAGATATACCCACCCCTGAGATACCAGGCAAGGTCATTTGATTCCAAACAATTGGTTTATTGATCGTTACCGAATGTCTCTCTGAAGCTTCCTGCTTCCTCCCCCCTCCCTTGCCCTTTTCCCAACTATGACTCCCCTCTTCCTGTCCCCTTCCTACTCTCAGCCCACAACCGAGACTCATATCAGAATCAGGTTCATCATCACTTACATATCATGAAATTTGTAATTTTTTATGGCAGCAGTAGAGTGCAATTCACAAAATTACTACAGTACTGAGCAGAATAAAACTGAAGGTGACCTGATATTAAGCCCCATCCACCGCAACATACCAGACAGAGAATGTTACTTTCCCCCAAGTTGGGCATCACTGGAGCAGCTTATGAGGCTAATGATAGACAGCAGGATGGAAAATTAGAGTAACAGGCTGGAAGGGTGATAGGTGAGGACCAGGGGTCTCTATCCCTAGTGGGCTGGCGTGAGGGCAGAGGTGCATGAAATACGGGAGATGGGTTGGAGGGCAGAGTTGATAGTGGACAAAGGTGTTAGGATGTGCTGTTTTGTGCATGTTGATCCCATTGCTCAGATCATCTAAGGCCTGTTTTTCCCGAGGTGGAATGAAAACTGCTACCAAAGCAACCCCAGAGAACTCCCATGGTCAAAACGGACAGCACTTAACTGCTAGATATTCCAGGTCTGGTGAGCAGAATTGGGACAGCACTGATATATTTGTGCACCAAGAAGAGTTGATCATGAGGCAAACTCCTCTACCTCTGCTTTTGAGAGACTCTATAGATCTATCCTGACGGTGTATAGTAAACCCACTGCATCCAGTACGGAAGGTTGACCAGAGGACACACGTGGTCCTAATGTCTGTCTGATTCAGCACCCTTGCTCTGAAATCATCAATTTTATTCACTGGACTGCATGTTTGCCAGCAAGATAGCTGGTATTGGGAATTAAAAAGCCTATTTCTTTAAATGCACTTGTATCTCCGATCTACAGCCTCGCTTCCTCCGTGGAATCCTAGGTGGACGCTTCAGTTCACAATCAGTGTTGTTTCCGTCAGTTTTAAGCAGTGATAGTTCATCTAAACGCATTAAGACATCTTTGTTGACTGTACTGACCTGGCAAAATTTGTGCTTTTTAGCTTTATCAGGCTGAAACGAGAATACTTAATTGTACTACTGCTACTCGAGTCGCCCCTAGGCATCTATAGGAGAACATATAGAGGGGACATCTAAACAGCAATTCAGTATGTTTGTGCTAAAAACATCTAAAGCCAGGACTTCTTATCACTAAGAGGAAGAAACGTAGCAAGTGTTTGAAACTGCAAATTCCTCAGGTTGCACATCATTCTCATTTGGGAAAAAAACATCACCATTGCCTCATTATCACTGGTCCAAAAATGCACAAACTGCTTACTGAAAAGCACAACAGGAAAACTACAGCAGTTCATCTCTATCATCTGAAGGGCAATTACCAACAGGCATTAAACTCTGGTGACATAAGCAGTATCCACATCCTATGAATGAAATAAAAAGGAGGTATAAGGGAGCACAGGAAGAGGCACCTAAAGTAAATGTGAAAAATGATCCCAAACAGTAATGCTAGTGGTGCAGAGACTCAAGGGAAAGTTGCAAACAGTCCTGATCTGTGCAAGCAATAAGAATATTGGACTACAGTCATATAGTATAGCATCTGTTGAATAAAATGAAAAACAGGGAAAAAAAGGATCAAATGTATAAATAAATAAATAGCATAATATGGAAATGAGATGAAATGCAGACAAAATAATGTACTAAAATTGGGAAATATGGACAATAACTACGACAAAAATATTCTCAATTTAGTTATTTCTTTGTGTAGGAAAATTCTTGATTTTATTCGGAAATAGCAAAATCTTGACACGGGGCAATGAAACTGACACGTGAATGCAAGAGTGGCAAACACCAATGGCCCACTAGGTGAAAACCATTTAATATATTATGGATAGTTACATTTATTCTATATCTAATGAACACCAAGGTAACATGTCTGAATAACTGGCGTCCTGTTGTACTCACCTCAATATTAAGCAAATACTTTGAGAGGCTGGTCAAGGACTACATCTACAGCATGCTACCACCCACACTGGACCCCCTACAATTTGCCTCCCGACACAACTGATCGACAGACGATGTAACATCTGAAGAAGAGGAATGCAGTCCTTGGACTACAGTTCAGTACTCAACACCATAATTCCCTCCAGGATTGACAAGAAGCTCAGAGGCCTAGGCCTTCACCCTACAATTCAACTGAAGTTCATGTAGATTAACTGAGAAAGTACTCAATTCATTTTAAAGTCATATTACAATTATTTTATTCATTAGAAATGAAGCACTATTTTACATTAAAAAAGGAAGTGAATTTCTCACAGGTTTTGAAGTCAATCAAAGAACATTTTAAAATAAATACATTTCTATTCTACATTTTCTGTAGAATAAGAACACAGTTCAGTCTAAATCATTAAACCTGACAAGATAGTGGCTATGTTTGGTCAAAAATTACAGGTCAGAAAGACTAAACTATGTAATCCACGTCAGTTCAATTGTACTGCCTAGATTTTAAATGTCTTCTTTTGGCTACATTATTTGTTACACCTTTGTTGATAAATATGTTTCCTTTTGATCAAGTACTCCACTCTGGAATTTTGAGATGGTCCTGCAAACATAAGATTGCAAAATTAATGCTGAGACAAATAAACACTGCACTTTTTTTCAAACCTGGAAGCATTTAATCCCAAAATTTAAAAATGCATAATTGAACTCTGATCAAAGGTTAATGATGTGAAGTATTTATGCTCCTCTTTCCACCAATTTTACTGCCCGATTTGCTATTTTCAGCAATTTCTGGTTTTCATTTGATTTCATAGCATACTAACTCATCGGGGTGATTGATAAGTTTGTGGCCTAAGGTAGAAGGAGATGAGTTATTAACTTCAAACTTTCTGCATAATCAGTCAGAGTTGAACTGCATGTGTATGTAACAAGAGCTGTATAACTCATCTCATTCTATCTTAGGCCACAAACTTATCAATCACACATGCTGTGGACACTTTCTGGAGGTCCAAGATCTATATGCTCTATGACCACTGGACTAAGTGCGTAAATGTAGGAGGGGACTACGTTGAAAAATAAATGCACTAGGTTTTCTAAATTGACTCCTACCTTAGGCCACAAACTTATCAATCAGCTCTCGTAAATACATACACCTATAATAAAACTTCAATAATACAGCAATCTCAGTGCTTTTGTAGTATGGGACTGGCAGATATCCCAGTCGAGTGAATATTCTTCCCTATTAATATCTCTATACACATTAAACTATTTAGCTCCCAAGCAATATTGTAAGTAGTTTTCCAGTGAATCCAGTAAGTTTAAAGGCTTCAAGGGAGCAATGAAACTGGCACCCTAATGAATTTCAGGGGAGTATGGAACTGGGTACCTAGTGAGTTACTGAGGTATTGCTTAACTATCAGGATTATTCAATAGTCAGTAAGTGTATTATTAGAGTTACACACTATTTTTAATGCCAGCACACAAACATATGCATGTAAATTTATCACCCATCATTAGTACTTAATTTTTTTTTCAGTGATAACAGAACGGTCTATCTGTCTTTGAAATTCATACTTTTGACTTCAATGGAACCAAATTTTGGAGCTTGAGTACAATGCTCTTCAGTATTAAAAGGCAAGTTGATTGCCACTGATCGAGAATGAAATTCCAGATAATATTAAAGAAGTTTTTTAACAGATAGTTTTTGTAGGTTGAAGTTTGCACCATATTGGTAGGCTTGACCATAAAGTTGCCACAGCTGAGTAACTTTCCATCAAAATTTTTTGGCGTCAACTTAAAATGATAATTCTGTACTCTTAACTATAAGCTGCCTGTATTTAGAGCAATTCCTGTATTTTCTACTTTATTTGAGATTTCTAGCAGTTACAACATTCTTCTTCTAAATCTATTCTTTCATTTGAATCGATGTTAGTCACTGCTTCAGAGAGGCTGAGTCACAATGTTGGTTCTACATCCTACAGTGATGTTCTGAAGCAAACATGCTCTGAACCCAAAAAATCTTGTTGAAAGCAGAATAGATATAAATAATACCCTATTGATATCTATGTATAGACTCGGTCCTAAGGATGGTTTGGGGTGCTGAAGTACAATACAAGTTTCCCCCGCTACCGGAAGATATTACGTTCCTATGAAACCGTTTGTAAGCCGAAATGCTGTAAAGCAAAGAAGCAATTACCATTAATTTATATGGGAAAAGTTTTTGAGCGTTCCCAGACCCAAAAAATAGCCTACCAAATCATACCAAATAGCACATAAACCTAAAATAACATGAACATATAGTAAAAGCAGGAATGATATGATAAATATACAGCCTATATAATACAGAAATATTGTATGTACAGTGTAGTTTCACTTATCAAAGACAGCGAGCCAAAATCAATGTGGAGAAAAAAAACCGGCACGTACACGCATGTGCACACAACTGCCCGCACCAGGCTTCATGGTCATAGTAGTCTTTCTCGGGGTAAACACATGTATAAAGTGGGCATCTTTTTTTTGTAAAAGTGAAAATCCTCTTTGGTAGTGAAAACAGGTACTAACGTAGGTCTTTTGTAACAGCGAGCTGTCGTAAAGCAAATGTTCGAAAAACGGGGGCCACCTGTTCTAGGAAATGGCTAGATTCCTGTTGGTTTCAAACTGAGTACCAAATGGGTTGGGGGCAGGGGAGGGGTCTGATAATCTTGTAAAAATTACTGGCTGTTTGATTGTAACTCCCACGATCTACTCTGTGGACCCCACAAACCCACCAACAGCCCTTGAATGAAGTGGCAAGGAAGCAGTTTGGTAAGTGTGAAACAAAATGACACATGAAATAAACATCTCATTTTAAATCCAACACCAAAGCCTCTTGGTTTTCACTTGCTACATAAAATACAAATGGCTTTTTATTAGATCTAAATGAAGAAATGTTGTTTCTATTATTCGTAGAATCCAGTCATAGTGACACTGATCAAACTATATACAAGACTTAAAGTTAATGCAGAGGTATACATTTTTCTGTGAGAAAATTACATTGGTTAATCTATCTAACTTGACCTTGAAATGCTATTTCAAGTCAGCCATAAAGAGTTACAAAAAAAATTTGCATTATTGCTTACCTGGCCATACCACCTGTGTGCTTTTATTACCCACAGCAGGAGGCGCATCTTGGCGCATGCGTTTTGTTGCCTGAAGCCCATCATTGCTACTTCTTTGGCCCATGAAACTGCATCAGGAGAATAATATAAATTGTTCAATGATCCATCTATACATTTCTAAATAAAAAAAACTGATAAAATGAAAAAGTAGACAGCTACAGGTGATTTGTAATTTGCAAATTGAAATCTTGACCTAAAGTTCTCAGCATACCATGCAGATTTCCTTTTCCTTCTTGCAGCAGTGGTTAAGGACATATAAGAAGGCTTCCTCTGTGTTTCATTTGCCGATAACAATGATGGTAGACCCAACCTGCAGTAACAATAATACATGATGTACTTAACAGAAACAGAAAAGTTTTCATATAACATAAGTCATGCACTTACTTTCACGTATTACTTTAAATTATAATTATAATCTAAGTTACTTTTATGAAATTAGTTCATAAATAAAATAACCAAACTCCTAAATTTATATTAACAAAGAATAGTCTTTTACTACACTATCATACTTCTGGTTGAAGTTGTTTGGTCCTGCACTCTTAGGACTTGACTGGTGCTTCACCATAGAAAATCTAGACCGCAGAAATTGCTCTGGATTCCTTTTATCTGAGCAGAAACCATATTCTTTTTAAGTACAGACTTCCTGGGTCATGCAAGCACTCCTTAAAACTATCACAATCTGAAATGTTTCCAAGTTAAAAATACTATCAGCAAATGCTGCATGAGTAGGTTAAATAGCTACAGGTTATCATTGATCTCAATTACTTTTAGAATTCATAAACACAGACTGAACTACAAATTCAAAACATGTCAGACCATGCGAGTTATTTCTTGTTAATATAAGTTTGGAAGTTTGGTTACTTTATTCATGGACTAATTTGACAGACTGTCGGACTAGAGTTTCAACCTACACAGACTTGTTTCCTGAAGAAGTTACATCTAAGAGATCAATAAAGCATTTCAAAATTAGTTTGTGCTTCTACTATCAAATGTTGACTGCAGTTGAAATTTGGACAATATAGTATGTCTGCTCACATGCACAAGCATCAATATTAATAGATTTCTATTTGTTCATTTCAGCATTATTTATATTAAATTCAGGTTTTTGCAATTTGGTTTTCCAGTGAAAAGAAAAACATACATGTGAAGAAATTTCAGCCTAAACAAGGAAATGATGTCTACCTCAGCTGGTGCAGATTTGATATTTCAATAGTTAAGTAAATACCAAAAATTCTCCAAAATCATATCGAATATGCAAAAATGTCAATACCATACAACATGCCAGATACCTCCTGATAAGTTTCAATGTCAATTGAATTAGGGGCCCTGAATGGAGTTAAAGGAGGAGGTGAATGGGCATGTATCACTTGCAGGGATATGTGCCAGGAAGAAATTAATGGGGAGGGCCAAATGGACAAAGGAATCACAGAGGGAACAATCCCTGTAGAAAGAGGTGAGAGGTGGAAGGTAATGATGTGTTTGCTGGTAGGATCACTTTGAAAATGGCAGATGTTGCAAAGACTGAAGTGTTAGATGCAGAGGCACATGGGGTGGGGTCAATTAGCCTTATTATCCAGAAGACACTTGCAAATTGATTTGCTAATGGACAAAAGTGTTCCCTTTTTCAAACATAAAAGTGGACTATAATAAGCCCCACAAGTCACACCCAGCCAATCAAATGGCTTTGGACCCTTGGCCACAGAACTATTGCCTTAGATTTTTTGCTCTACCACCTGCCATTATGATGAAAGGATGGAAGAAGTAGAAAGTGAGAGGCAGAGAAAATGAGATGTATAGAAAGGGGGAGAGTTATGACAAAGACTTAGCTTCTCTGGGACATAGAATCTCCATCATACACCTTGACCTAGATTCTATGATTTGGTGCTGGGGCTTCATTATCTATAAGCTCTCTATCTATTGATTCGGAGCAGAATAAGGAATGAGGCAATTGTCCTGAACCAGGAGGGGTAGAAATCAGTTTCACTTTGGGTTTACATTTATGATGGCAGCAAATCAATGTAAAGCATTGCAACACTTGAATTGCATTCTTTTTCATTTTTTCTTTTCTCAAATTAACAATTAGTACAGAGGGAGAATGAGCATTAGCCAAACCTAGATTGGATACATTTACTTCATCCCTCTAACCTTATAGCTATCTCATCCAAAACATAATAATATTCTCAGTCTCTGCCAATGTCATTAATAGTGAGGCAAAAAAAATTAGGATACACAGTACGTACAAATTGAATCTGTGGATTGTGAGATTAAAAGAAGTTACACAAGTAGGAACAAGCTCCGAGAAGTAAATGAAAGCTGTAAAGTCTAAATACTATATATTATTATAAATGATTAAGGTTAAATACTTTCCTTCAGATCATTCAAATGAAGGAAAGTTGTATATGAAGGACTTGAAGCATTGTTGAGGATCCCTACTACCCACCCCACAATCTTTTTGACCCACTACCATCAGGTAGGAGCTACCGGAGCATCAGGACGAGGACTGCCAGATTGGGCAACAGCTTCCTGCCACAGGTTGTGAGGCTAATGACTACTCCGCCACCAATGAGGTCTCATCACTTGGACAGAGGGCTGTTTATAGTTTACCCATGCTGCACATTACATGTCTTTTGAGTTATATTTTATTAACTAATTTATATTAATATTTTGTCTTATGTGCTGTGTGAGATATATGTTTTGTAGGTGCAACGTGGTGCAGGGGTACATTGTTCCATTTGGTTGTATATATGTACAGTCAGATGACAATAAACTTGATCTTGAAATCCAAACGTAGAGCCTTTGCCATTAATCATTGAAATAGACCAGTATACACTAATATTTCATTATTATTTAGCAATACAATCAAAACTGCAATTACTTCATTTTAAACGTGTGTTTAATTGTACATCATTAAAAAAAAAGCAATACTTCCATTTAAAATAGCTTAGTACATTTCAAATGTACATACAGATCTTATTAAACTATGATGCTTCTTTTTCAAAATTTAACCTTGATTTTTACTGTATTGTATTGTTTTACTGTGCTCTGCTTCACTCTGGGAATATGCAATACAAAAATCAAAATATAAACAAGGCTGTAAAACACACCTTTGCAGAAAGGTTTTTTGATGTGTGGATTGCTTGTGTGACACATTGTAGTCAGCGAGAGCGTCGTTACATTTGGTTTCATTCGCAAATGGATGCTCAGTTCTTGTATCCAAGCTGCTTTCTCCCAAATCATATGTAATATTTGCTGGATTCTCACTCATTCCAGAGATGGCAGTTTCTATGTCACTCAATTTATTCAAATTGTCTTCCACTTCTTCACCAAGACAATCTGCTTTTTTGTTTTGTAAGTCTGTGGTAAGCAGCTCACTAGAAACTCGTTCTATCTGTGAGGTGCAGTTTCCTGGTGTATAGGTTATGGGAGCAAACCCTTCTTTGAAGAGGAGATCATTCTGCTGAGCTAAGCCAGGGTGTGGTGTGGCATGATCATCTGAACTGCTGCACGTTAACGATTGTTCCAGCCTTCGTCTGGAGGATTTGCAGGGAAATCCACTATTTTCTGTTTGAATTAATGGTAGATTCTCCTTTGATTCTATGGCAAAGCAAGTGTCAAAAATGCATTAATCAAGTATTACTAAATGTTAGACAAGATTAAGAATAAATTCCACATATAACTGCACTAATTTACTATTATAAAATACTTATTTTGAATGTTGAAGGCAGAAACAACATTTAGTGTATTATTAGGTTCAGGGTATTTCAAATATAACAGGCTTGAATATCTATTATGTTGTAATTACACGATCTCTACTCTGACCATGCTCCAGTGTGCAGGTTCATTAATATTTTACTATTAACATATTGGTGGTGACTATCTATGCTACTATGGGCATTTTGCTTAAAGAAATCTACTCTAAGGGGACGAGTGAAATTTCCACATTAAGGCCTTGTGGCATTGCAATGTTCTGTCTAGCTTCAAGTTAGCCAGGATGCAACATATAAATAAAAGGTACATATCAATTAAGAGTTGGCAAGCACATTCAGATCATGTTTATCAACATTGTAACACCTCAGAAGAGGAAAGTGCCCAACCCACCCACTGCTTTTAGTGAATTTTTAGGGATGTAGTCTCTCACTACTACTCATATTGGAATCAACATGCACTTAGTGGCCACTTTATTAGGAAGCCAGTGTGCTCTTCTGCACACCACTATTGAATGCGAGCTTATTTGAGTTACTGTCACTCTCCTGTCAGCTTAAACCAGTCTGGCCATTTTCCTCTTACCTCCCTCATAACAAGGCATTCTCGCCTATAGAACTGCCGCGCACTGGACTTTTATCTTCTTTGTTTTTTGCACCATTCTCTGTAAACCCTAGACTGCTGTGTGTGAAAATCCCAGAAGATCGGCAGTTTCTAAGATACTCAAACCACCCTGTCTGGCACCAACAATCATGGTGAAAGTCATTTAGCTCATTTCCCATTTTGATGTTTAGTCTGAACAACAATTGAACTTTTTAAACCATGTCTGCATGCTTTTATGCATTGAGTTGCTGCCACATGATTGGCTGATTAGATTGCATTTATGAGCAGGTGTACAGGTTTACCTAATAAGGTGGCCACTGAGCATACCCTCATTCATTCAGTATACTGAGCTCCATTTGTAGAAAAATGATCCAATTTTAAGCCAAATTTAGATAGATTTAAGTAGCCTTGCTTGTATGATATATTGTCCCACAGTATGCTTCAGAAATAAACGCTATTTGCCTATATAGATCATGTGCAGAAGACATTTTTGTCCATAGTTAAGTAGCAATAAGAATAGTTAATATTTAAATTCCAACTCAAAGCAAGACGTTGTGGTCGTAACCATCAACCTTAGCAATTAATAATAGCAAAGATGGCTAGAGTACTAAAAATGGCTTCAGATTCTGAATGAAGAGAGAGATCCAATCTAGCTTCTAAGGTGTAATTGGTACCAGTAAATTCAGACTGGAAGAGAGCTCAGATAACATTCACAGAATGGTAGTATTCCCCACAACTTCCATCCCACCCACAGAAAATACTCTGCATGACAAATGCATTCAAGAAAAGGAGATACCTTGTGATGTTCAGCTTCATAATCAATGTTAAAATCAATTATGTCTTTGAATGTCATTGACCACAAGTTGAACTAGACCATACATATCAATTTAATATTGAACCACAAAGGAAGGGATATATTTTGAGGGTGGGAAACTTATCTTAAATGGAATATCACCAGATTATTTTACATTAGATTCTTTTAACTTTGATAGTATCAAAAGCCCCATTTAAAACAATGAAAAAATATCATTATAACACTGGAAAACACTAGCATGTATCAGATTACTTCTACCTCAATACAGCATGTCCTTTGATCAAGTGTTAGTGTGGTAGAGTAAATTGGCAGAGAAACTGTAAAATTAATTTACAATACTCCCTGGATTTGTCTGCACTCAGTACTCCATATTTACTTGATAACACTTTCAAGTGATTTCTCTGATTTATCACTCGTGGCCATAAGTTTTATCAAACCATAACTTAAAAGTGAAATGCAAGGAATCAATATTCAGCATGTGCATGTCACAGGTCATATAATAGTTTTTATTAAAAAGGTGAATGAGATGGAGTATTTAAAATAGAATGGAATATTGGTAAGGACTTTTGTTTAAACTTTAAAGAAAAATACTCCAATTTTAGGCTTCATGCTTCAGAGGTATTTCCATAAATATGTGGAAATGTTAAAAAAGAAAAGCATGTATTTCAGTTAATAATTTGAGTACAATTTATTGATTATTTTCATCTGCTGCTTATAAATAAGATATGCTCATTTAATGAAATGAAATAAATTAAAATTTCCATTACGTTTAGTATATAAACGTGATTCTCTAATCTACTCACATGCCAGCATCAGTTTTTGGACTGATCCAGTGCAGTCTAAAGTCAGCTTGATCAATGGATCTTGTGATCAACAATGAATTCAACAATTTCAGATTACCAACTTTCTAGTTTGTATTTGGATTGATCAGGTCTGATGTAATGCATTGGGTAACACACACAAAATGCTGGAAAAACTTAGCAGGCCAGGCAGCATCTATAGAAAAAAAATACAGTTGGGCTGAAACATCAACTGTACTTTTTTCTATAGATGCAGCCTGGCCTGCTGAGTCCCTCCAGCATTTTGTGTGTGTTGCTTGGATTTCCAGCATCTGCAGATTTTCTCTAGTTTGAAAATGCATTGGGTGCTTGGTGGGTAGGGTAACATATGTGAAAGGGACTGCAGAGTTGAATCTGCAGGTCAATGACCTTTCATTTTAGATGCAGGACTGGTGAGAGTTGCTGACTTTAAGCAATGGTTGACTGAATCAAAGGTGGCGACGAATCAGCATGTAGAATCAGAATCAGGTTTACTATCACCGGCATATGTCATGAAACTTGTTAGGAGGGATTGAAAATCTGTCTGAGTGGCATGATAACCTCTCACTCAAAGTCAGCAAGACCAAGAAGCTGATTATTGACTTCAGGAGGAGAAAATCAGAGGTCCATTAACCAGTCCTCCTTGGAGGATCAGAGGTGGAGATGGTCGGCGACTCTAAATTCCTAAATGTTATCATTTGAGAGGGCCTGTCCTGGGCCCAGAGTGCAAATGCAATTATGAAGAAAGTATAGCAGTACCTCTATTTCCTTAAAAGTTTAAAGAAGTTGGGATAGGTGGAAAATATATTGACTGGCTGTCTCACGACCTGGTATGTAAGCACAAATGCCCTTGAATGGAAAATCCTACAAAAAGTAATGGATACAGCTCAGTCCTTCATAGGTAAAGCCCTCCCCACCTTTGAGCTCATCAACACAGATCACTGTCACAGGAAAACAGCATTCATCATCAACAGCCTCCACCACCCAGGCCATGCTCTCTTCTCACTGCTGCCATCAGGAAGCTGGTACAGGAATCTCAGGACCCACACCACCAGGCTCAGGAACAGTTATTATCCCTCACCCATCAGGCTCTAACCACTCACCCCATCACTGAACTGCTCCTACAACCTATGGACTCACTTTCAGTGACTTGTCATCTCATGTTCTCTGCATTTATTGCTTATTTATTATATATATTTTTTGTACTTCCACAGTTAGTTGTCTTCTGCACATTGGTTGTCTGTCCTACTGGGTGTGGTCTTTCATTGATTCTATTACATTTCTTGGATTTACTGTATATGCCCACAAGAAAACAAATCTCATGGTTGTACATGGTGACATATATGTACTTAAATAATAAATTTACTTCAGACTTTGATTCTCCAAGATGTCTGACTGGCCAAGTATCCCCTGTACTTACTTTTAGATAAGTAGATAGATATTCTATTGATCCCAAAGGAAATTATAGTGTTACAATAGCATTACGAGTGTGCAATTTTATATTTTATACAATATAAATATATTAAAAGAGAAGAAAAATTAAAAAATAAGTTACCTCAAACCATCTAACAGGAGAGGGTCATCACATCCCCGGCTGATAGGTTAACTCATTGTACAGCCTAATGGCCAAGGGTTAAAAATGACCTCATACAGTTCTCTTTAGAGCAGCACAGTTGTCTTAGTCTATGACTAAAAGTACTCCTCTGTTCAACCATGGTGGCATGCAGAGGGTGAGAAACATTGTCCAGAATTGCCAGGATTTTCTGTAGGGTCCTTTGTTCTCCACAGCATCCAGTGTGTCTAGTTTGACTCCTATAACAGACCTAGGCTTTTCTAATCACTATATTGAACCTGTTGGCACTACCGTGTGGATGCCATTGCCCCAGCACACCATCACAGAGATTGTACTGGCGACAATAGACTGCTAGAACATGTGAAGGAGAGGCCTGCATACACCAAAGGACCTCTGTCTTCTCAGGAAGTAGAGGCGACCCTGGCCCTTCTTGTACACAGCCTCTGAGTCCGTACTGCAGTTAAAGTCTGTCATCCAGAAACATGGCCAGGTACTTTATTTCTCCAGCGTTGAAGGTTTTCCTCTATAAATACTGCATTTTTGCCAGTTTTAAGTTTTTCTATGTCCACAGATGCTGTCTGATCTTTCGGGCTTTACCGGCATTCTTTCATATTTCAGTATCTGAGCAACTGCTGCATTCCGTATCTCACAGTGCCAGCAATTCTCTACCCTGCCCCCCCCACTGTTTTTCCTCTCTTCCATGTTCTTTGCTTACTTCCATAAGGCAGATTAATTACTAATAACAAGCCTTGTCTAGCATTTTGCCATGGACGTCAATTTGAGTCACCCTCTTTCTTTTAGTCTTATTCTCTCACAGACAATCATTCCCCTTTGTTTCCTCCCAGGTTTTGCAACTTAAAACAACCAAATGCTGCTCTTCTTGCTGTACAGTTCCAGCATTTCATTTTTATTTCAGATTTATGACATCTGCAGCTGTAAATAAATAGCGTAACAGTTTAAAGTTACAACTGAAAGTTTTAAAGAATTTCTAGGAGTTTTCTGGAAACATTCACATTATTATGAGATCATTCTGTCAGAGCCAATAATTCCTACTTTACTCTACAAGCTTTGGGAAACAGTGTAGAAAATATGTTTACGTTAATCTGCACAAGATGTTTTAACTGGCAATAAAGATAACTGTACCAGAAACATTCTAGATATGAACAAGCAACATTCCCATTTTAAACTAACCAAGATGTACCACAACAAATGTGAAACATAGTAAGAGTCATATTTTTGATTCCTTTAAAATTTCTAAGACGATCACTGTTCCCTCTAAGCTGCCACACAGAGTAACCGAAATGCTCCCACATACATAGCCTTTATTGCCGCACAGCTGGAATTGGATGCAGCTACAAAAAGTTTATGAAATGTGTTAGACTTTCTTTGTTGTATTTTACTTATACTCTTCAATTAATAAAATCAAAAGCATGTGATTTTTCAATTTTCATTCTAAATATTCATAGCATACACATTACAAAAAAAGTGATGTGCTGTGTAAAATTTTCTTGCTTAGAACAATAGTTGGTCCATGCAGCTGTAAAAAAAAAATTAGAGGGAACTTTGAAGATAATGCAGATATTCATGCAATACTCATTACCAAACGTATGGCAAACGTATCACAATTAGAAAGCCAGTCTACTAATTTGGATGGATTTTTGTTATATTGCAAGTTGAAAATATTTTAAATTACAATTTTGTTTCATGTTATGAAGTGTAGTTAGGACATGCCAAAATGGTATAAAAGAAAAAAAATTGTGTAGTTTACATATTCAGATTCAGACACACACTAGATAATGTTCCCTTTCAGTGGATCAAGGACCATAAAACGCATGCGACAGAAATGTAGATAAATGAGAGTGTAATTGGTTGGAGAATAGGTTTGTTGATAAAAGCAATCTAGAAAGGTATTATATTTGTCAACTTCTTTCCTACCATAGAAATCAGTTGCCTCTGCATATGTGAGCACAGAAATCTAGAAGTTGTTTCAATGAGTAATTGCAATGATTTACTGTATTGAAGCTATCAAACCTTTAACATGCAATTCATATTGGTGCTCAGAGTGGGAACAGAACTTGAGATTGCTTGAGTTATATTAGATATTAATCCCACTCACATGCACTCAACAGATCAGGAACAGTTTCTTCCCCTCCGTCATCAGATTTCTGAATAGACGATGCACCCGTGAACACCAATAGTATTCTTCAAAAATATTCTTTTAGTATTTTTATATTATTTTCCCCTTCCTTTATGCACTACTTATATATATTTCTTTTTTATATATACTTCTTGTAATGTAGTTTTTATTATGAATTGTAATATACTGTGCTGTAAAGCTACAAATTTCACGATGTATGCTAGTGATATGAAATCTGATTCTGATTCCATTTTAAATGTGAATGTTGTGCAGATTTTGCTGTAGGTGGGCTGCAGACTTCTTTATTTAGTTGAGGTAATGTGAATGGAATTGAGCAACTTGCCATCATCAGTGAATATAGCCACTTTTGACTATGCCGTTATTGATGAAACTTAAATTGGTTTGACCTGGACTATCTCCTTAAGGATTTATTGCAGTGATGTCCTGAAGACAGAACAATTGGTCATGAACAATCCCCAACCATTTTCTGCAAAGTTCAAGACTCCTTCCCTGCACAGAAACTTATATATGTCCAAAAGCCAGGGCTGTATGAGAATAATATACCCTATTTTTTTCATTTCTTAATTTATTTGAATGTGGGTGGTGCTGACAATTATACACTTTTTTTGCACTCAGTTTACCTAAAATAGCAATGACAGGTCTTAATATAGTTCAGATTTTGTTGCTCCCATGATGGTGTTTAGCAGGAACTATAGGATTTGATTCCCAATGAAAGTAAAAAGGAATGGCAAGACATATCCTTGTTAAAATGAAATGGAAAAATGACCGGAGCAGAGCCAAAAATGTGACCTAGTCCATCTAGCACCACCAAGAGAGTCTTCTGGTTAGAAAACCAGAGTCTTGTTCTTCCTTCTTAACAATTAATAAGAAGGAGCTCTTGGGCCACCTTCTTAAAGTACCATTGTATTAATTTGGCAGAGATGGAACAAACTGGGCTATTTCAGAGGGCAGTTAAGAATTTATTATCACTGAGAATCTAGAATAATTTATGGGCCCAAATAGGTTGGAAGTGTCAATTTTTATCCACTTTCTATCCCAGATGTTCAAAGTCAATCCATTGGTTCCAAAGTCCTAGTGATACGATTTTTAATAATTTAATATATATTATTAACTGATAAACTCTCCCGATGCCAGCATGGGGTTCAAATTTACATCCCCAGATTAGTCTGGGCTCTTCAGGTTACCAATCCAGTAATCCAGGAACTGTGCCACTATCCCAGAAAAATATCTTTTCTTGACATAGTTAATTAACTGGGGCATCCCAATGTGCTTTACAATGTATGAACTTTAGTTACTATCAGAATGTGGAACACTTGCTTATCAACAGATATAATCCAGGCTAGAAAAATAAATTAGGAAAATCCTGCAATGATACAACCACAAGCCTGATTGGAATTATACTGTCTTTTATAATAAAGTTGTACTGATATAGTGCCTTTAAAACAATAAAGACCCAAAAATGAGATTAATTCCAATAAAAAATAACCTTTCTTTGCTGTTTCTTCAACCAATGATCTTCAGTGTACTCAGGAATAGTCATCCTCATGTTAAGAAGGTTCTACTTTATGTACAACCTATACACACAATTGACCTATTTCTAGATTGGTGGGATGGATTAGTCAGCTGCTGTGGATCTTCTACCACTTTGGAACTTGGTATGTGGCTGCATCTCCGCCTTGTGAACTGTCCAGTAACAGAATCCAGGGATTAGAGAGAGGGAAGTATTTCATACACTGGAGAAAAAGATGTAATGAATTGCATGCCTGCAGGACACATATCCTGAGGAGACTGCTTATCCCTTAATCATTATCATCAAAGAACATTTTATCTACTCCCTGTAACAGTGGTTTTTATGGGGAATTTTGCTACAATCAGATTTACTGCTGCAAACAATATATTACAATTTATGAGTGTACTTTTGAATTATTCAATTAGGCATTGGGATTTTTTGGCGATACTAATATAAACATTATTGGTAGTGATGTCAGAGGGAGATCTCTCACATTATGCAATGAAATGTTTACTGTGGCGAAACAGTTTAAAATGTTATTAAATAAAATACTGTATCTCCTGACAGGTTACAACTAAGCGCTTGTAACGTAATTATGAGAATAATCAAATTTCTATGTTATAGTTATAGTTTTATGAAAGAAATTTTTGAAACAAATCTTGAAGATGGTAGTGGATAGGACACAATTTATCAAAGGTAATTGGTTATCAATGACTAATGTAGTGTTGTAAAAAATTAGATAAACCTCAAATGTAAGAGGCACTGTATCTGAACACAAAGAACACTTGCAACAAAATGGATGTATTAACAGCACAGTTTACAATTAAAATTGACTAGCAGCCATTATGGAGATATGGTTGCAAAGTAACACAGGTTGACAATGAAATATTCAGGGTAACATCTTGAATACATATGTAATCTGGCGCATGAAAAAACTTATAGAAAGACTAGGCAAACTAAATTAATAGGAGCTTAAAGATAGTTTTCTATATCTGCAGGTTGAGGAACTAATTATGGTACAGGTTATTTTAGATCTAGTATTAGCAATCTTCATTAATAATATTAGTGCTGAGGTGCCTGTAGGGAAGAGAGTTCATAATACAATAGGATTTTAGTCAAAGACCAAAATTATTTAGTTTAATCTGAAGTGCCTGTCTTATATCTAACAAGAATATATTACAAAATTAAGAAGTGTGAATTGTTTACAAAGTGGGAAACTGCAGTATGAGATACAACATAGACCAAACAATAGCTTTCATTGAAAGAACTGTGAAGTATTTTAAAACAAATACAGGAACTTCAGGAACTAGAACTCAACAAAGAAGTGGTACAACCATGGCTATTAAGTTAATGTTGTAAGCAGTAAAAAATACATCCACAGCCAAATTGGGTTTGGAGAAATCTTGAGTATGTATACATTTATTGTGCACTAAAGTTTTGATAAATAAGTGAAATGTAGAAAACGAGAGTAATCTAAAGGTTTGAAACAGGAGTTTGTGAAGAGAGCTTAGCTAAAGTTAACACAGGTTCATTAAACACAGAAATCACATTATACTGAGGGAAATCGTAAAAAAAATTAAATGGTTACTTTAAATGTCTCTATGGAGGGCGTAAAGTTTCTCCTAAAAATAGTGAACACATCTAGAGAGAATGAGAAGGTGAAGGAACTTAGTATTAGTTTAAATTAACCACAGAAAATAATGGAAATGAAAACCACTGAATAGTACCTGGTAACCACATGTCATGGTGGAGAGAAGGATGGCCTTGATAGCAAATGCAATTGATGTTATCTTTCATAATCCCATTGATTTTGAAAGCAATGAACTATTGCTGCTTAAAACTGACAAAACTATTTGGGATGGATTTGTCCTTGTGGGATTCTACACAGGAAACGTGGCTGTAGGTCAAGGATACAAGTGTGTGTAAGGAAACGGAGTTTTAAACTCCCAATACCAACTATCTTGCTGGCAAATGTGCAGTCTCTAAGGAATAAAATCGATGATCTCAGAGCTGGGGTGCCGAATCAGAAAGACATTTCACAGAATCCTGGTTAACCCCTTCCATACCAGATGCAGCGATTCAGATTGATGGGTGTACTATACACCGCCAGGATAGATCTGTAGAGTCTCTCAAAAGCAGAGGTGGAGGAGTATGCCTCATGATTAACTTATCTTGGTGCACAAATATATCAATGCTGTCCCAATTCTGCTCATCCAACCTGGAATATCCAGCAGTTAAGTGCCATCCTTTTTACCTACCACAGGAGTTCTCTGGGGTCATTTTAGAAATAGTTTACATTCCACCTCAGACCAATGTCAAGCAGGCTTTAGATAATCTGAGCATTGGAATCAACATGCATGAAACAGTGCATCATAACACCTTCACCATTGTTTTGGGGGAGATTTTAAACAGGCCAGTCTGAAAAAAATCACTAAGCAATTACCATCAACAGATCACTTACAATACTAGAGGAAATAACACACTGGACCATTGTTACACCACCATCAAGAACACCTACCGAGCTATTCCATGCCCTCACTTTGGGAAGTCAGATCACCCGGCTGTACTTCTACTCCCTGAGTATAGGCACAGACAGAGAGCAGCAGTAGTGAGGACTAAGAAAGTACGGATAAGAGAAGAAAGGAACACTTACAGGACTGCTTTGAATCGGTGGACTGGACTGTATTCAGGAGTACATCTTTGAATTTGGATGAGTATGCTCTAGTTGTTACTGACTTCATTAAAACCTGTGTGGATGAGCATGTGCCTACAAAGATTTACTGTACATTCCCAAACCAAAAGCCGTGGATGAACCAGGAAGTATGTCATCTGCTGAAGGCTAGATCTGTGGCATTCAAGACTGGCGACCCAAGCCTGTACCAGAAAACCAGGTATGATTTGTGGAAGGCTATTTCAAGAGCAAAGAGTCAATTTCGAACGAGATTCGAGGCGACATCGGACGTACAACAACTCTAGCAAGGTTTGCAAGACATTACTTCCTTCAAAGTAAAACCCAATAGCATGAATGGCAGCGATGCTTCACCACTAGATGAACTCAATGCCTTCTATGCCCGCTTTGAAAGGGAAAACACAACTACAGCTGTGAAGATCCCTGCTGCACCTGATGACCCTGTGATTGTTGTCTCAGAGGCCAATGTTAGGCTGTTTTAAAAGACAGTGAACCCTCACCAGGTGGAAGGTTCCGATGGAGTACCTGGTAAAGCTCAGAAAACCTGTGCCAACCAACTGGTGGGACTATTCAAGGACATTTTCAACCTCTCACTGCCACAGGCAGAAGTTCCCATTTGCTTCATATAGGCAACAATTATACCAGTGCCCGGGAGGAATAATGCGAACTGCCTTAATGACTATTGCACGGTTGCACTCACATCTACAGTGATGAAATGCTTTGAGATATTGGTCATGACTACACCCATTGCAATTTGCCTATCACCACAATAGGTCAATGGCAGATGCAATCTCAATGGCTCAATGGCTCTTCACACGGCCTTAGACCACCTGGACAACACAAACACCTAAGTCAGGATACTGTTCATTGACTATAGCTCAGCATTTAATATCATCATTCCCACACCCCTAATTGAGAAATTGCAGAACCTGGGCCTCCGTACCTCCCTCTGCAATTGGATCCTCAATTTTCTAACCAGAAGACCATAATCTGTGCAGATTGGTGACAACATCTCCTCCTCACTGACGATCAACACTGGTGTGCCTCAGGGGTGTGTGCTTAGCCCCTTGCTCTACCCTCTCTATACCCATGACTGTGTAGCTAGGCATAGCTCAAATACCATTTATAAATTTGCTGATGATAGAACCATTATTGGTTGAATCTAAGATGGTGACGAGAGGGCGTACAGGAGCAAGATATGCCAACTAGTGGAGTGGTGTCGCAGCAACAACCTGGCACTCAACGTCAGTAAGATGAAAGAGCTGATTGTGGACTTCAAGAAGGGTAAGACGAAGGAACACATACCAATTCTCATAGAGGGATCAGAAGTGGACAGAATGAGCAGTTTCAAGTTCCTGGGAGTTTCATTAGGAGTTTGAAGAGATTTGGTATGTCAACAAGTACACTCAAAAACTTCTATAGATGTACCGTGGAGAGCATTCTGACAGGCTGCATCACTGTCTGGTATGGGGGGGGGGGGGGGGGGCGAGGTGTAACTGCACAGGACCGGAAGAAACTGCAGAGGGTTGTAAATTTAGTCGGTTCCATATTGGGTACTAGCCTACAAAGTACCCAGGACAACTTCAGGAAGCGGTGTCTCAGAAAGGCAGTATCCATTATTAGGGACCTCCAGCACCCAGGGAATGCCTTTTTCTCTCTGTTATCATCAGGTAGGAGGTACAGAAGCCTGAAGGCACACACTCAGCCATTCCAGGACAGCTTCTTCCCCTCTGCCATCCGATTCAAAATGGACATTGAACCCTTGAACAACACCTCACTTTTAAAATATTTATTTCTGTTTTTTGCACGATTTCTCTGTATCAGCGATGTTTGGGTTATGACTACAGATAACGGGGTCTTTGGATGTACATTAGACAATGAGAGGCGTGTTGTTCTTTCTTGTGGGCATGGGAGCAGCGAGTTCGGGGGTCTTTTGTCAGCGAGAGATGAAGAGAGAAGATGCGAATGGAAAGAGTTGGTAGACTGCCGGACGGAGTGGACTCGGGACCGCGGATCCGACGGTCAGCGAAGCTCGAAGGAGGTCGATAGGGGTCAAATGGATGATTCCATGAGCTCCAAGGTGCACTTTAGACTGTTTTATTAAAATGGGCCCTTTTTCTTTTTATTTTCTTTACTAACCCAGTCGTTAAATTAAGATTTATAAAGTTCAATCGTTTAATTGCATACGGTGTATTGTCTAAAATTCTGTGGTTTGGATTTGTAACCAGGCAACACATCAAGCAGCATCCACACAGTCAAGATTTCTCAGTTTGGCTGGGCCAGAGGCTGCCTTACCCTAGACAAATGTATGCTGGCCGAACCTCAGGGTTTCATTATTAAAGAAATTTTAACAAATACACTCAAGGAAAAATAGAAAAATTTGGCAAAGTTTGTGTAAATATATATTACAGGAAAATCAGGCCAGACAAATCTATAGTTTCCTTAATGTAAAAAGCAGCATAGGTAAGGGAGAAGAAATTGATGTGGTATACTTAATCATGCAAATATCTTCGATAAGCTACCACACAAAAGATTACTAAACAAAATTATGAAGTGAAGATGAAGTTTTCTGAAAGGAGGATGAGGCAACCATGGGTGACAAAGTCAAAGACAGCATAAAAGGAAAAAGAGAGCATATTTTATCACAACGTTTAGTGGGAAGTGATAGGATTAAGAAGCTTTTAAAAAGCAACAGAAGACAACTAAAAAAGCCATAGGGAGAGAAAAGATGAAATATAAAGGAAAGAGAGCTTATAAAAGAAGATACAATAAGTTTTTTTCAGAAATTCAAAAAGAGAGGTGAGATAGATATTGGACCACTGGAAAATGACACTAGAGAGATAGTAATGGGGGACAAGGAAATGATGGATGAACTGAATAAGTATTTTGCATCAGTCTTCACTGTGGGAGACACTAGCAGTATGCCGTAAGTTCAAGTGTCAAGGAGCAGAAGTGATTGCAGTTGCTATTACTAGGGAGATGGGAAACTGAAAGGTCTGAAGGTAGATAAGTCTCCTGGATCTAATGGACTACAATACACTCTAGGTGTAGTGTTCTCGCACAGGTGTAAAAGAACTTTGAACTAAACACCAAGCTTAAACCAGTCAATGAGGTGGTCCCAGTAAAATTAACCGTTTACTGTTCACTCTTCCACATTAACATATGGTGAAAACTGTTGATAAAACAATACAAAATATATACAGTATTTGTTTCCTTCTTGACATCACATTTACATCATAAATACTTGCAAAAGTAAAACTACAACAACTATAT
Organism: Hypanus sabinus; assembly: GCF_030144855.1. Lineage (NCBI taxonomy): Eukaryota > Metazoa > Chordata > Chondrichthyes > Myliobatiformes > Dasyatidae > Hypanus > Hypanus sabinus. The sequence goes on from NC_082712.1 coordinate 157,355,193, forward strand.
TACATTAAAGTGCAACATACAGTCAGAATCTACCTACGTCATCAACTGCTTTAATATACTTCAACACAAACTATCCGCAACTCTTTAAATAACAAAAAACATAAACTTTATCAACCGTCATTACTTTTAACAGAATCAGCGTTAACATTTTTAATTCAACATATCGATTATCTCATGAACTTACGGCGTTGCTTCTCTAATGTTTCTAGTGCGTAGAAAGAAAACTTTACTCGCGCTGATCCTGCACACACAATCCCCTCCTTCCCGTTTCTCCAAACCGGTATTTTCCCACAAGACAGGGCGAAACCGGGTGTGACATCATCGCATGCCGCGATATATCACAGACAACAAATTTACTTTAAACAACCTTAACTTTAACTAGAAAACGATAACAAACAAATTACTAAAGCGAACATATAATAAACTAAACAATTGCCTTAAAGGCAACACACTAGGGTTCGAAAAGAGTTAGCTGATTAGATTGTGGAGGCTTTAGTAATGACCTTCCAAGAATCAAGAGTCTGGCATGGTTCTAAAGTACTGGAAAATTGCAAATACCCCTCCACTCTTCAGTGGTTGGAAAGATGTTGGATTCAATTGTTAAGGATGTAGTTTCGGGGTACTTGGAGGCATATGACGAAAGGCCAAAGTCACGGTGGTTTCCTTAAGAGGAAATAACAAGCAGGATAGGCAAAGGAGAGTCACTGGATGGTTTTTATTTGGATTTTCAGAAGGCCTTTTGCACATGAGGCCACTTAACAAGATTCAGAGCGCATGGTATTACAGGAAAGATACTAGCATGGATAGAAGATTGGCTGACTGGCAGGAGGCAAAGAGTAGGTATAAAAGGAGCCTTTTCTGTTTGGCTTTGGTGACAAGTGGTGTTCCTTATAGTTCAGTATTGGAACCGTTTTTCATATTTTCTGTCAATGATTTCAATGACAGAATTGATGGTTTTGTTGCTAAGTTTGTTGATAGGTGGAAGGGCAGGTAGCTTGAGGAAGCAAGGAGTCTGCATAAGTACTTAAATTGGGAGAATGGGCATAAAAGTGGCAGATGGAATACAGTGTTGGGATGTGTATGATCATGAACTTTGCTAGAAGGAATAAAAGCATAGATTGTTTTATAACCTTGTAACAATTACAACACGGAAACAGGCCATCTCGGCCCTTCTAGTCCGTGCTGAACCGGGAGAAATGGGGAGAAAATTCAAAAATAAGGGTTGCAAAGGGACTTGGGAGCCCTTGTGCAGGATTCCCCAAAGATTACCCTGCAGTGGTAAGGAAGGCAAATGCAATGTTAGCATTCATTTTGAGAGGACTAGAATAGAAAGCAAGGATGTCATGCTGAAGCTTTACAAGGCATTGGTCAGACCGCACCTGGATTATTGTGAGCAGTTTTGGGCTGGTTATCAAAGAGAAAATACGCTCGCGTTGCAGAGGGTCCAGAAGAGGTTCACGAAAATGATCCCGTAAATGAAAGGGTTAATATATGAGAAGTGTTTGATGGCTCTAGGTCTGACTTGCTGGAGTTTAGAAGAATGAAGGAAGATCTCATTGAAACCTATCAAATATTGAAAGGCCCAGAGACAGCTGATGTGGAAAAGATGTTTCCTATAATGGGTGAGTCAAGGGCCAGCAGGCACAGCCTCAGAATAGAGGGACATCTACTTAGAACAGAGATGAGGAGAAATTTCTTTAGCCGAAGAAGTGAATCTGTGGAATTCATTGCCGTGAATGGCTGTCATATTTAAAGTGGAAGTTGATAGGTTCCTGATTAGACAGGGTGTCAAAGGTTATCAAGGAGAAAGCAGGAGAAAGGGTTTGAGAAGGATAATTGATTGGTCATGATGGAATGGCGGAGCAGACTCGATGGACCGAATGGCTTGATTCTGCTCTCATGTCTATTGTCTAAAATTAGAACATTTGGAAGTGGGGCTAATATATTAGCTTGGATTTGGAATTGATAATTGAAAAAATAACAGTAGGAATTAACATGACATCCAGGTTCCCATGATATAATAGTGGGATACCTCAGGAATCAGTGCTTTTGACCTGGTAAGTCACAATTTATATCAATGATTTGGATGAGGGTTTAGTGGTAACATATCTGAAGTTAGGTGGTAGTGTGAGTTACGGACCTTCAAAAGGATATACACAGGCTAATGGAGATGGTAGGCAAATTTAAGTGCAGATCATCCACAGTAGATAAAAAAAAAATAAGCTGAGTATTTTTTAAGAAATGAAAGCTGGCATACGGGGTATCTTGACACACTTTTATCATGTAGGGCTACCACGTAGTTTCAATGGTAATTAGGAAGGGAAAATGTACGTTGAACTATATTATAGGAGGATTTGAGTACAATAATTTTTTGCAATTATATGGAAGCCTGACAAAATTACATTCTTTACCCTATCTAAGTAAGAATATATTAGCAACAGAGGGAGTAGATTCATCAGTTTGATTTCTAGGCTGTGTCTGCTTGCCTTCAGTGGATAGATTAGTCATTCTAAGGGTTTTGAAAATGTGAGGTGCTCTCACAGAATTTACAGAACTGACCAAGGATAGATTCATGGCTGATATGTCCACTGGCTGTGGCATCCAGAATTTGGAGTTAATTAGAGTTACTCTTTCAGGTCAGACATCAAGTTGTAGAGTATATTCAAGGCACAGATAGAAATATTTTTGGATATTAAGGGAATCAAGGTTTTACTCTCAGTGCAAGACAAAGAAAAAGATCAGCCATGATTTTATTAAATGGCAGAGCAGGCACAAGGGGCCAAATGGTCTACTCTTCTCTTATGTTCAACACACATGTTGCTTTTTAGAAAGGCAAAAGGCCAGAATATTTTAAAATTAGTTTTAATTTAGCAAGGAAAAAACTTTTAAAATTATAATGTTACCCAACAGAAATCATTCTCATGTTGAAGGAGGTATAATTTTAGCACATATACTTTTCTTGGTAGAAAATATATTGTTCATACTACTGGTATTCTACAAACATTTACCCCCATTGTATCATTGTACCATCAAAACATTGTAGTCTTCACCTTTTACTGAAAATTAGAATCTCCACATGAAATTATTTCATGACTTCTATGTTTTTGTTCAATAGATGGAACCAGTACTTTAATATTAAAAGGTGCCCCCAGGTCAAGAACAGCAAAGTTATGAAAATCCGAACATCCAACTGAGGTTCCATAAATATTTTAAATTCCAACATACTAATGTACAGTATGTTTGTTCTCAGTTCTTTTAGTAGCTTCTCTTTCTTATTGGTTAAACAGGAAGTAGTCTTGAATTAAAGTAATCCCTCTGCAGTAATCGAACACAATTACCTCTCAAGAACACATGCTTCCAATTTCACTACAGGAGGTCATTTAAGAGATACGGTCTGGAAACTGATAAGCCACAGCTTCTATTGATACTTGTGAAATGATGTTCTATTAAAGAGTGTAACATCCATAGATATTTAAATGTAATCAAAACCAGCCACTGAGTGTGGGATATTCTGAAGCTGTATCATTGGAACTAGGCAAAGGAAGACAATAAATAAATGCTCATGTTAATTGGCCCTCATCAATATCATTCACTTTAATACTGTAGAGGCATAGCTACCATATCAAGTGACTTTGTGTATTTTCTTATAGATGTCTGTAAAAACTTAACACGTTCATAAAATGGGAGTGGCTTTTAAAGATTGTTGCGAACAAATTAACTTGCATAAAACATCCCTCTTGCCCAGTGCTCTACTATGAAAGCTGTGGATCAAAGCTTCCCTTTTACTATGCCAGTGCTGCTGTTTTTACTCTCCTGACCTGGAGCTACTAATGGAGGAATTGACAACATCAGTCCTCCCCATCACCATTCAATGTCAATGTTATTTCAGGATGCAGATATCCAGCATCACATGTTGCACATCATTTTAGAGGTCAAATAGGGAACTAAAGTCATGAAATGTTCAAAAAACCTATTTGCATACTCAACTTTTTGTACACTTTTTTTTAGCAACAAACATCAAAAAGAGCTAAATATATTGGCCATAAACACGAAAGATTCTGCAGTTGCTGGAAATTTTGTGGCATTGGCCTAAATATAGTCTTAACATTATGTGGTCAACAAAGAAGTTTTGTTTACTAATCAAAAATGCATTTAGCTGCATGTAGCCAGAGACAAGACAACAATGACATATTTCAAAAGCATTTGATTCGAGTGTTAGGGCATAAGTGTAGGAAATATTGGCAAAGTAACTGAGTCACAGAAATGGACCCTTCAGCCCAACACATCCTTGCTGACTTTTAGCTCACTTACACTAACCCCACATTTGCATTAGGACTGTCTTGTACATACTAAGTGTTAGAGGAACTCAGTGTGCCAGGTAATTATGTGTGTTGCTCCAGAAATGCCTCCAACATAGAGCTCATCCAGCATTTTGAATACTGTTCCTGATTCCAGCATCTGCAAGTCACTTGTGTCTCTTTCAATGTATTGCCTATTTAAATATGTGTCAAAATGTCTTTTAAACATAATTGTATCTGATTCTGTCATCTCTTGCAAGGAGCAGTGAAGTATATGGACAAAATATTGGGAGGACCATTGATAGATGAGAAGGATGGGGGGGGGGGGGTGCGTGTGGTATCACAGAAGTACGGGTTACCTGAAATTAGGAATTCACTGTTTCTACTAGTGGGATATGCAGATATAAACCACTCTGCATAAAGAAAAAATGCAATCTTAAGATCAAATGTAATGCAATCTGCTGATACACCTCAGTATGCCAAGCAACAGGTATGTGTGGATGTGGTGGGTACAGAAGGATTGATATGTTGACATTTCAGGTTGAACCCTACTACATCAGGACTGTGAATGAAGAGGGATGATAGCCAATATAAAGAGGAGAAGTGAAGAGGGATGAGAAACGAGCCAGTAGGTGACATATGGATCAAGGAGCAGTGAAGCATTATGGACAGTTAAACATATATGACTGATAGGTGGAAGAAGATAAGGAGAAAAAAGGCAGATGTGGCCAGATGCGAGAGGGATTGAAAGGTGGTCAGTAGGAACACAAAGTAGAGCAATGCTGGAATATTGTATGCAAGTTAAGTGATAATGGAACCAGATTGGGGAAAGATATGTGAGTGCTATGTGAATGGGTGCATGGAGTTCCCAGGGAGAGGCAGCATCTCTGGTGAAGGGGGTTGTTGTGTCCAATCTGGCTCAATCACCTTTGGTCTCCACCAGATACTCAGACCTCACATGTGGTTACAGGTAGCTGTTTGCATGCAACAGTTGCCACAGGCCAGTAAACCACTTTGACAGGTGGGCTAAATTGGGTGAGGGTAGTCAGCGGGCCTCATACCCTGGAGAGATAGGTACACGACTGTCCTACCATGCAAAGTCAGCTCTGGAAAATTGGATGGATGAGATCCAATGGCCAGAAAGGTGGCTCTGTAATGCTTCATGGAGGGCATAACAAGGCACAGAAGTCATGGTCATCCACTGCAAGGATGACCCCAGCTGTGATGACCATTTGTACTGCTGGACCCGGACTTCTGAGGTTGATAGAGTGCAACTGCCACAATGCAACAGCTTTCCTACTTTAAAAGCTTTCCCACACAAGTTTCATGTCATTGTTGGATACAATGGACAACAAGCAAAGTATGTGAATAGAATCAGGAAGGGACAAAATATTGGGAGGACATGAGATGGATGAGGAGAGAGATGGGATAACATGTAAGTAAGGTTCCCTGCAATTGAAAAATTCACTGTTCATACCACTGGAATATAAACTCCCCAGACAGAATACAAGGAGTTACTCTATTTTAATGGTTTGCTCCACTGTAATAATAGGAGATAATGAGTTCTCAATACCAACTATAGTGAATGATGTAAGCTAAAATATCATTTTCATAACATTTCCTCTCAAACGTATTTCACGGAAGTTTATATTTTCTATATTCAGTTGTACTTCTCCATGCTGCGCATGGGAAAAAATAAAATGTATTAGACCTTTTCATTAATCAATGCCTAGTGGTTTATAATGTGCAATTTCAGATATGACAAAATAAATAGTACCTCAAGTCAAAAGTTTATGATTTTTTCCTTACCATTGTGAAGTTTAACTTTATTCTGTTGTACTGACATCTCAATTTTTTAAAAGGCAGGAAAATGAGTTAATTGCAAAAGTAGACTAATCATGAAAGTAGCCAATTATACAAAATAGCCTGAGAGTTTGCTTTCTGTAAACAGCTGCAGTGGGAAATCAACGTGGAAAAAGTACATAAAATGAGATTTATTTCTTCAGTACTTCTTTTAATAAATCAAATTAAACCAAAAGGCTATAAACAACAAAGGGAAACCACAGTACATTATGAGAAACACATTCCTGCGTTGTTGCCACAACAGAAACTATTTGCTTACGCTGTTTATGGTTCTTTCTTTGATTTCTTTTTGTACACTAACTGTGCAGCTTCTAGGAATAAATTTCATTTGTAGAACTTCTATTATTAGAGAACTACAGAAGAAATTGAGAAAAATGTACAATATAGTAACTTGAACTTGTTCAACAGTGCTCCTGTATTGTTGAGTACATCTATAAGAAGAAAGGCGGTAATTTTGACTCACTTGAAACTAGATGATACTCATTTATGGTCTTAGATCTGACGTGTGCTTTTAGTCAGTATATTGCACAGTGCTGCTTCTTAAAGCACAATTAAAAAAATAGATTATGTCCCATTAATGATAATTTCCAGATGAAATTCTACCAATGCAGAATTGTAATAATGGCTACAAAGGGAGTCACAAGAGACGGTGGATGCTGGAACAACATATAATCTGCTGCTGGATCTCTGAGTCAGGCAGCACCAGTTTTCTCAATCTTAGTTCATGCAATGCACCTTTGAAGCTTTCCTGCTATAAATTGGAACTCATATGTTCAAAAAACAACTGCTCTTTGGGAATATCATGAAGCTATTGACTGAGAGTGGTGGGTGATTTCAAAATGTATTGATTTCAACCTATCTGCAGCAATCCACTATTATATTTTTAAATTATAGATATTTTGAATAATTAGACAAATGTCTAAAAAAGCCAAAGGAATCAGTGATATTACACACATTGACATAAAAAAACTTCCCACCTACCTACTGGTGGTTTTAGTTGATCAGGGGATCTGTCTTTCTTGACTTCTACAGTTTTCCTAAGTAAATTGCTTGGTCTTTTTGAACCTAAAAACATAAAAATAACACTGAGCCAATGTATTTGAAGTAATGTTTCTCACATGTAAATATTAGAGTTGGAACCACAGCATCGACAAAATCTTATTTACAGTATATACAGGGTACAAACATAATCTGAACATCTTTCGTCATCTTGCTTGATAACGAAAAGCTGTAAACTGTACATCTTTACCAAATATGGTTTGTATAGATTAGGATCTTTGTAATTTGCAGTAAGAATGACAATATGTACTCAATTGTGCATTCAGTCATTCATCTGTTCATCCTAACAAAAATTTACTGTAAAATAAGATTTCAATTTATTTTAAGTCTGAGTAGACAAAATTTGATTAGAGACTGTAACACGGATACTGTACATGTTGAGAAATTTTAAAAATGCATATTTTTCCATTAATATATGGCATATTTATATCTCTTTTAGCATTCCACCTACTTTCATTATATTTTAGACACTGCTTACCAGATCATAATTATTTGCTGCATAAAATAATCTTTCTCATATCACCTTTTGGTCTTTTTGCCAAATTTCTTAAATCTGTGTCAGAGAATTCCAGCCATTGCAAGTAGCTTCCCCTCATTTACTCTATCAAAATGCTTTTATAATTTTGAACACCTTTATCATCTCTTAACTATCTCTGGTTAAAGGAGAACAACTCCAGTTTCTTTGGCTTCTTCACCTAATTGAAGATTTATTTAATAAGTACCATTGTAATTATTCTCTTAGAGTCACAGAACACTACAGCACAGCAACAGGAACTTTGGCTTATTTCACCCATACCTATTGTTAATCTGCCTAGTTCCATTGACCTGCACCCTGACCATCTCTCCATATCCCTCCTATTCATGTACTGACCCAAACTTCTCTTAAGTGTTGAAATCGAACCAGCATTCATTACTTCTGCTGGCAGTTCATTCCACACTCCCTCTCTACCTTCTGAGTAATGAAGTTCCCCTTAAATGTTTCACCTTTCACCCTTAACCCATAACCTCTAGATTCTAGTCTCACCCAATCTCAATGCAATATGCCTGCTCTATTTACCTTATCTATGCCCCTCATAATTTTGTATAACTTTCTCAAATTTCTCCTCATTCTCCTACACTCTAGGGAATAAACTCCTAATCTATCCAACCTTTCCCAGTAACTCCAGTCCTCAAGTCTTGGCAATACCCTTTTAAATTTTCTCTATACTCTTTTAATTTTACTAACATCTTTCCTGTAAGGCAAGCGACCAAAACTGTACACAATACTCCAAATTAGGGCCCACAAACTTCTTATATAACTTAAAACATAACACCCTAACTCCTGTACTCAAGACATTGATTAATGAAGGCCAAAGTGCCAAAAGTTCTCTTTACAAGCCTATCTACCTGTGACACTTTCAAGGAATTATGGATCTGTATTCCTAAATTCCTCCAATCTACCATACTCCCCACTGTGTTAGTAATACCATGGTTTGTCCATCCAAAGTGCAATACCTCACACTGGTCTGCATTAAATTTGATCTGCCATTTTTTAGCCCATTTATCCAGCTGTCCAGATCCCACTGCAAGTTTTGATAGTCTTCCTTGCTGTCCACTACACCCCATATCTTGCGTCATCTGCAAATTTGCTGATCCAGTTTGCTACATCCACTAGATTGCTGATATAGATGACAAACAGAAACAGATCCAGCACTGATCCCTGCGGCATACCACTAATCACAGACCTCCTGTCAGAGGCAACTATTTACTACCATTGTCTGGATTCTCCCATAAAGCCAATGTCTAATCCAATTTACTACCTCATCTTGAACGCCAAGTGACTGAACCTTCTTGATTGACCTCCCATGTAGGACCTTGTCAAAACTCTTCTTAAAGTCAAAGCAGACAATGTTCACTACCTTGCATTCATCAATTTCTCTGACAACTTTCTTGAAAAACTCTACAAGATTGGTTAGACATGACCTACCATGCATAAAGCCACGTTGACTATCCCTAATCAACACAGCATTTTTAATCATTCACGGACGAATGTCTTGTATGCCATGACCTTGACCGATTTACTTCATGAGTGGAGGTTTCTTCGCAGGATACCCAGCATTTTGTTTGGTTTGGCTGTAATCTGATTGATGTGGCATGCCCAGTTAAGATCCTTGCTAATTTCAACACCAAGATATGAGTGATGGGTGACTGGTTCAAGAATCTTTTCTTTCATGTTATATGTCATGTTGATTGGTTTAACTTTGTGATTGACATGCATAGCATAACATTTAGATGAGTTGAAGGACATTTGCCATTGAGACTCCCATTGACACAATGAATCAATATCGTTTTGCAGCAGCTGAGCATCTTGGTCATTTTTTTATCTCATGGTAGATTATGCAGTCATCTGCAAAGAGTCTTGCACTTGACTATATTTGGCAAGTCATTGAAGTAAATGAGAAAAAGTAAGGGTCCCAACACAGTCTTCGGGGGCACTCCAGATGTTACTGGAGATTCAGGGGACTCTGTCCCCTCGAGAAGCACACGTTGCTGTCTGTTGGTAAGGAACATGTTTAACCAATGTAGAAGGCTGTTGTTAATGCCCACATGTTCAAGCTTACATAGCAGTCTCTGGTGGGGGACCATGTCAAATGCCTTGCTGAAGTTGAGTATGATCAAGTCTGCTTGGCTTCTGTTGTCAACGGTCTTTGCTAAGTCGTTGATCAGCCCTGCAAATTGCATGTCACAAGATCTGCCCTGTTGGAATCCTTGTTGGTGGTGAGTAAAAATACTGTGTCTGTCTGGATGGTCTATAATGTGACGGTGAATAATATGCTCAAGAATTTTACAAGGGATGGAAGTGAGTGAAACCAGTCTGTAATTTCCCGGATTTGTGCGCTTGCCCTTCTTATAAATTGGAACGACATTCACTTCCAACCAATCGTCCGGTAATGTCCTAGTATCAATAGACTTCTGAAATATCTTTTGCAAAACAAGAGCTAAACTAGAAGCACAACTCTTCAGAATCATGGCTGGTGTTTGACCAGGTCCTGGTGCTTTCTTAGGCTGTAATTCCCCAAGAAGCTTCTTAACCGCTGTTACAATTATAATGAGATCTGGCAAGTCTGGGATTTTGCTGGGGTCTAAAGTGGGGAGTTCACTCACGTCTTCCCTTGTAAACACAGAGCAAAACTGCTGGTTAAGTGCTTATGCTTTGTCTGCAGCAAGAGATACAAAGCGGCCCCTGGATGAGAGAGAAGAAATTCCAGAAACTTCTTGCCTTGTAGATTTAATAAAACTCCAGAAGTGTTTGGTGTTGTAATAAGCTCTCACCTATTACCTTATTAACATACCGATGGTGAGCTTTCCTGATGTTTCTATCAATAAGTCGGCGCGAGGATTTGAACGTTTGCCAGTCTTCACTATGACTGGATTTCCTAGCTTTATTATAGAGTCTTTGTTTTCTACGTTAACGCACGCCGGGTGAACTGGTTTACCCATGGTAAGTTGAACCTGGAAGAGCTCATTTTAGAGGGGACATACTTGTCAATTGCTGTTTGAAGGACCTCTTGTAAGTTAGACCAAAGAATATTAACACTGACTGATGCTAGATATTCCTTTGCTAGTGATTGGTCGAAATCACTAACAAGTTTTACAATTCCACTAAAATCTACTTTCCTATACAAAAATATTTTCTTTTGTGTGTGTGTGTGTGGGGGGGTTTAATTAATTTCACAGTAAGCTTTGCATTCACAACAACAACAACATCATGATCGCTAATCCCTGCAGTGACATGGTGAGTTACAACTAAAGCTGGATTTGACACAAAACATAAATCCAGTATGTTACTTCCTCTAGTAGGATGTCTAACAATTTGTGTCAACTTAAAATCAGCTACAATATCAAGCATTATCATCCACACTAGGCAGATTAAAATCTCCAAGCAGCCAAAAAGATTCTGATTGAGGAATTTTTGAAAGAGACAAATCCAGTCCGTTTAAATAATCAACATCAGATGATGGAGGGCGATAGAATGCTCCAACATACACCGGTTTTAGGCCTTTAACATGAATACTAATCCACTACTCACTCTTGTGGGTAGAGTTTCTTAACTCTACCCACAGGGATTGTACTTCCTCTGATCCTATCTCATCACTTTCCAAGGATTTGATTTCATTACTAATAGCACCACTCCACCTCCTGCCTACCTGGCTGTCCTTTCAATATGTGTACCTTTGGATGTTAAGCTCCCAAGTATGATCTTCTTTCAGCCACAATTCAGAGATGCCCACATCATACCTGCCAATCTCTAACAGCTCCTTGAGATCAACTACTTTATTTTGTGTACTGTGTGCATTCAAATGTAACACTTTCACTCTATATTCATCACCCTTTTTGATCTTGGCCTCCTGTTACAGTTTAAATCATCCCACTGATACTCTACCCCAGTTTCTCAGCCACACAATAATCTGCCAAGTCATCCTATTCTTATCCTCACTGGCACCTGGCATAAGGCAGTGAACCACAGATTAAAACCCTAGAGGCCCTCCTTTTCAGCTTGCCGCCTAATTCCCTATATTCTCTCTTCAGATCTCCCCCCCTTTTCTTAACCTACAGTCGTTGGTACCAATATGTACCATGACTTCTGGCTGTTTGCAATCCGCCTTTAGAATACCGTGGATACCTGATCTGAGACAACTCTGACCCTGGCAACTAGGAGGCAATATATCATCTGGGTGTCTTTTTTACATCTACAGAATCTGCTTTCTGCTCCCTAATTTTGGAACCCCCATCACTACTCCATCCCCCTTCTCCCTCTCTTCCCTTCTGAGCCACAGAGCCAGACTAAGCGCCAGAGATTGGTCGCTGCAGCTTCACCCTGTTAAGTGATCTCCCCAACAGTATCCAAAATGGCATACTTATTATCGAGTGGAATGGCCACAGGGGTATTCTGCACTGTCTGCCTATTCCCTTTTCCTCCCCTGACATTCAACCAAGTACCTGCTTCCTGCAACGTAGGAGTGACTATCTCCCTATACCTCCTATCTATTACATAACCCTCCTCATTTTCCCATATGAGCCAACAATCATCTAGCTGCAGGTCGATGCACTCATGCAAATGTAGCTACCAAAGTGACCACACAAGGAAGATACCTTGTCACACAAGGAACATACCTTCAGATCCATTCTCAGTGCACTAGCTATGTACTAATAGGGGAAAAAAAACTTACTAGAAGCTTTCTTACTTACTTAGACCCTCCACCTGTGCTTGTTCAAGCCTGCTGAGCCAAAGCCAGAACATTGACACTGGCCCAGTCACACAATGTCCGCTCCACCTGCACCTTCTTTCTTTTTATTGGCACTGCACAGATTTCAGCCTGCCGCAAGATAGCTGAAAGCTCCCAAGCTCTTTTTAAACCTTGCACTCCAACACCAACAAACGATCTCTTGTGCTGATTTCAGCCTGCTGAAAGTTCCCCAGCTAATTTTAAACTTGACACTGCATCATCAATGAACTACCTCTCGTGCTGATTTTAGCTTGCTGAAATCATCTACACTATGAAGATGAAGATCTGAAGGATGCAATTATCTAAAATGTTGTATGAAGGTAGTCTATTATCTACATTAGCTATCTGTGCTGATTTTGTTCATTTATAATCAATCTAAAGAACATGGCAGATGAATTCCTCCAACAATAACTATTAGGAACTAATACACTGTTTTATAGTATTATAGAGGTATTGACAATGTTCTAATTTGTTCTCTATTTAAATACATAGGTTGTTACTCAGTTAAATGGTAGTTTGTCTCTCTTATACCTTTTAACTATTTCCATGAAACTTCAGCTGATTGGGGCAAAATAATCTGATCCTGATTTGTCCCAATTAACTGGAATCCACAGCATTCAGACTTAATGGCATTAATGTTCTAAAAAATGCTTAGAATTTTCTTGGCAGCTATTTTCACTTATATGCATACTATTCTACTTAGCTTCAATTTATAAATGATAAAATTAAATTCAAAAAGGTGTTTTCTGCTTACTCATAAATTAAAAGTCAAAACTGCGCTTAACTATGCTATCTGTAGTTGATGACAAAATTTGGCCATACAGACACTATTTCTGATTTGTGGTAGACTTTCTACCAAAATTAATTTGTCAAATCAAAGAAGTGATGATAAATAATAATAATTAAACAACAGTCAACTGTTTACATACCACATGGTGTAACCTGGCAATAGGTGTGTTGTGAGAAATTCATGATGGCAGCAATATTTAGATGATCTCTCATCTTTTCAGGTAATTCTGAAACTTGTTCTTCCAAGACATTTCCATTCCAATCTTTTAGTAATTGTTCCACTTCTAAAAATGTATCCTTAGCAGTTCCTGAAGCAAGTCCAGCTTTTTTTAATGTTTGATATTGCTGGTGGAATGCAGGAAGTAAAGTATTTATAAGCCTGTAAAGTGAGAGTAAAATAAATAATTATTATGGCAATTAAGTTAAAACATACTGTAAAAGAGTGCAAGGTTTCAGGTAATATTGCATTTTGGATTTTTGTTGTGCTGCAAAAACTCAGCATTTTACCCAATGCAGTAAAATGTTCTTACATTTGTTAAATTGGACAAGAACCTATAGAAATCTGGAATTCCTAACTTAACCACAAATGATTTGGCAAAATTCCTGTTCTTATAGCAGGTCTCTAAAAGGATAAAGACATTTTTTGTTTGGTTGGTTGATTGATGACTCATTATGATTATAGATTAAGTTACAACCAGGACTATCTATGAATCTGAATAAACAGAAAACCAACTTTTTTTTCATTTAATAGCAATGCCACCACTCAATAGCCTTAAATGTTAATAGCGATGCTATTTCTCTGACATTATATGCTCCACCACCTAACATATTTTTTCTCTTTTTAAACAAATGTACTGTATTTCACTAATTTAATAAAATGTGAAACTTTGAAAAATGTGGCGGAATACAATTCACGCATTTATAATTCCTGGGGAGCAGCAAGGTGTCCATACTTTCCATTTCACTATCCGATAATCTGCATTTACTTAGAATGGATATTCCATCTAGTCCTGGTACAGGGTTAGAAGACAAAATTCACTGAGTTACTCATATTGCAGGAAACATGCTTTTGCAGGAATTACAAAATATAGTAGTGGAAATGCCGCTGCTTTACTCAGCACTGCTAATATTTCTCAAGAAAATCCAGATCAATGCGCTGGCATTAGGATTGTTCCGGTGTATGCCTGTGTTTTCCCATCTATTGACTTTAATGAGTGAAAATTTGTGAGGAGTGGGTGTAAACCTCTTCAAAGTAATAAATCTCTATAATCCCATTAAACGTCATTTGTTTGTAAGTTTAATGCAAAATATGATAAACATTAGAGAGATTTACTTTTCTGTTCTTCTGTTCACTGGCTTGTGGAGACAAAACAAGCGAATCATATGCTGAATTTGCTGTTTTAAGTCCACGATTTCCATCTTTAAATGACAACACTGTAGTTCTTGTTTAAGGACCTGTTAACAAAAATATTTTTCTAAGAACAACTGAGCTATCTGCAACATTCATCTCATATCAATCAAAATGCACAAACAGCAAGAAATACAAGTAATGGCCAACGTGAAAACACTTCAGAAGAACTTGCATACAAAAAACTCTGCTTGTGGATATGCAAAGGTAAAAGGGTGTAAATACAAACACGAGGAAATCTGCAGATGCTGGAAATTCAAACAACAACACACACAAAATGCTGGTGGAACACAGCAGGCCAGGCAGCATCTATAAGGAGAAGCACTGTCGACGTTTCAGGCCGAGACCCTTCGTCAGGGCTAACTGAAAGGCAAGATAGTAAGAGATTTGAAAGTAGTGGGGGGAGGGGGAAATGCGAAATGATAGGAGAAGACTGGAGCGGGTGGGATGAAGCTAAGAGCTGGAAAGGAGATTGGTGAAAGTGATATTGAGCTGGAGGAGGGAAAGGATCATGGGATGGGAGGCCTCGGGAGAAAGAAAGGTGGGGGGGGAGCACTAGAGGGAGATGGAGAACAGGCAAACAACTAAATATGTCAGGGATGGGGTATGAAGGGGGGGGGGGAGGAGCATTAACAGAAGTTAGAGAAGTCAATGTTCATGCCATCAGATTGGAGGCTACCCAGCCGGTATATAAGGTGTTGTTCCTCCAACCTGAGTTTGGATTCATTTTGACAGTAGAGGAGGCCATGGATAAACATATCAGAATGGGAATGGGACGTGGAATTAAAATGTGTGGCCACTGGGAGATCCTGCTTTCTCTGGCGGGCCGAGCGTAGGTGTTCAGTGAAACAGTCTCCTAGTCTGCGTCGGGTCTCACCAATATATAAAAGGCCACACCCGGAGCACCGGACGCAGTATACCACATCAGCTGACTCACAGGTGAAGTGTTGCCTCACCTGGAAGGACTATCTGGGGCCCTGAATGGTGGTGAAGGAGGAAATGTAAGGGCAGGTGTAGATACATTTGACAATTGAAAACTGGTGCTGATAGATCCTACTCACTGATGCTGTAGAATTTGAAAAGGCCACTAAATATATTGATGAGTCCAGTGCAACTGATGTGAAAGCCTCACATGGAATGCTGGTCCAAAAGTTGTGAGCCCAAACGACCCAGGCATGTTGGCAAATTGAATCTGAAACTAGTTTGGTAATAGGAGACAAAGGATGAAGTCAGAGGATAGAAAGATTAAATAATGATAGAAAATGCTAAGATACTCAATAGACTAGGCATTATTTGTGGAGCAGGAGAAAGATGTCACGTGTTTATGACCTTTTGTCATAACTGGAAAAGTGAGAAAATGAGCAAGTTTTATGTTACTAAGTGAAAGAAAACAATGAGAATGTTTGTGATGCAGTCAGTGGAAAACAAGATCATCCAGATGAAGTGGATGCTGCTGGTATTGTCTAGATCAAGAGTTCCTAAATTTTTTTATGCCACAGATCCCTACCATTAACCAAGGGGTCCATGGATCCTAGGTTGGGAACTCCTGGCCTAGACAAAGGTGATGATTATTATTCCACATACAGGAATGTAGAGGGGAAGGAATAAACAAATCAGGAGTTATGCAATCCAGAATGTTGGTTTAGATGGAAATCTCAAAGAAAAGAGAATGTTAGAAATGCTTATTTTGAAATAAGTTAACTTAAGGTTTCAGCAGGTGCCATATTGTAATCTTGCAAGCACAGAATAGAAAAATAAGTCAAGATTTCTAGATCTGACTGTTCTATATTGATTTTCTTTATGTTTGCATGTTATGAGCATAATGATTCATGCTGTGTTGTTTATGCCATGGGGATAGCAAACTAGCACCTGTCAAAATTTGCATATTTTTAATGATCATTTTTGTGTCATGAACCTAACTGACATTGTTTTCTGGAAAAGGAGGAAGGAACTTTGATACATGCTGGTGAGGAAGGCAATAGAAATGTGACTCTAGGAAAGCAGAAAAGAAAAATGAAGCAGCATTTTACTGGTGTACTTGAGATGTTTAGCATTACTTATCCTGCCAAAAGCATTTCTTAAATCTGCCAGCAATATCTGCAAACTTGAAAATTGTGAGTTTACTAGCGAAAGTATATTCCATGCATGTGTAATTGATGCTTGATTTAAGATTTTAGAAATTTGGTAAATATTTTTAAATTTCTTACTGAATTATTTATATTGCCAAATTTTCATCTATAGCTGTTTTCCTTCAGAAGTGGAGCATAATGAGCATTTGGTGGAACTTAATGCAGATGATACTAAAGTATAAATTCAAATGCAACACTGCCAGAATCATGAGTTATGATTAAGTCCAGTGGAACATGAAAACATAATTTCTATTTTCTGTTTGACCACAAGTGGCAATGCTTTCAGCCATTATACCTGCCTTCTGGAATTACTCTTTCTGCTTGAGGTCTTCTTTTGTTCATCCTATTAGGCCGCAAGGATTACTGTATATGTTAATATTAATACATGTAATTCTTGTACTTCTTGCTAAGTCTACATCATTCTACTTAGTCATTCCACATCCTATTTTCACTAACATCCTGGCCTCCCAGTTTGACAACCTTTGCATAGTGCAATAATATGCAATCTATCTCTCTGCTGAAGCAGTATACATCTTATGACAAAACTCTTGTTCCACATAAATTAATATGCACAGTGCAGCATGAAAGCCACTAGTCTTCCAAAGAATGACATTGGTGCCTTTCTAACCCAGGTATATTTCTCCTGTTGGCATATGAGGCAGGTATTTTACACATGGATCATTTTTGAATAGTTTAAGTATCAATTTGCGCACCTCATTATCTAGCACTAGCTATCTCCCAAGTGTGTCCTCCTTTTCCCTGATTCAACAGATCAATTCTTGCCAATGGTTTTAGAATAAGAAACTCTTTTTAGCTTTGACCATACTTTCAATTAATTGGAAATGAAGATAGATTGAACACTATTGAGTCCAGCAATTGTTAATAGACATTGACATATAATTGGTTTGAAACATGAAGAACCACATTTGGTCTGAAAATGGTGCACAAACAGATGTCAAAACTGCATAACATTTTGGATGCTAACAAACCTGTCATCTTGTTCTTAGAGATCAGCAAATCTTTAGATATAAGTAGCACTACTGACAACCATAAATAAAATACATGGGATGCTTGAACTCTTAAGGTTATATCTATCTAAATAGCATACCTGATTTTAATCAGGCTTCAACTGGCTGTTCCCAGGTGCAATTTTGAAAAGCTTGAACATAAAGAAAATCTGATATAAATGAAATTGTACATTCATGTTCTACCTGGGGTATTTTTCCATCTTGGCTCAATAAGCAAATTTCATTTTCCACACGATGTAACCAGTTACTGTTCTCCTCAAGCATTTTTTCCACAGTTTTAATTTTCTGTTGAATATGGTTATATTGGGTTTTTAGTGCAGCAAGCTTCCGTTCATACTTGCAGGATGCCTAAACATTGGGCAGATCAAATCACATGTTAATCAAGTGCATATTACAAAATACTACTCTATTTTTAAACAAGTTCTGCAATGCTATCATTTAGGAATTCTGTTGCAGATAAAAAAACACAAAAGATTCTCTAGATACTGAAAATATTGAGCAACACAAATAAAATGCTGGATCAACTCAGCAGGTCAGTCTTGATGAAGGGTCTTGACCTGAAATGCTAACTATTTACTTCCCCCTTAGATGTTGCCTGACCTGCTCAGTTCCTTTAGCATTTTGATTGTGTAACCAAAGGCTTTAAAACTACACAAATATCATGCAGGTGATCAACATCATGCAAATGCTGTACAGTCAGGATCATGTTCCACTACTACCATAAATAAAAGACTTGTCTCATGATATTACACCGATTGTTTACGCTGGCAGCAGGTGTTAACACTGCAGGTTTTGGAACATGTTACATTCTATGTTTTCGATAAAGACAAAATTAAAATTAAAAGCTGGAAATATTAGGTGGACAGATACCATCTATTGAGCAAGAAATAATTCAAACAGTTTTGTCAGAAAGAACAAATGCACCATTTTAAATAAAAACAGATACCGGGAAAGGTGTAGGGGGTAAGAGAAAGGAACAAGTTTGTCTTAGGATGGAAAGTAGGGATGTACAAGTGAATAGCATCTAGTGTAAAAAAAAATTAGCAGAGATTATGATCGTTAAGTACTGAACTAAAATATAGAAAGGAGAATCTCAATGGAACTTGATCAAGTGTAGGAGATCCAATAGAAATCCTTAGGATACAACTGCTCCGACATTTGCTCTTATATATCAACACTGAGAGTTTCAAATACTCACAGTATATCAAAACTAAACAGGAGGGTAGGTAATTTTGCCCCTCAAGTATGCCTTTCCACTTAACATGAATACGGCTAATACAGTCTTAGTCTTAAGACTGTTTTGCTGCTCTCTCTGCATACACCTTGACTCTCCTGTAGTTAAAATGCCTATCAGTCTCTACCTTGAATATATTCAATAACTGCATGTCCTCAGCTCTCTGACATAGAGAATTCCAAAGTTACAATCCTCAAAGTAATTACTTTGCAGATCAGAATTAAATTCTCAATTATTCTTAAAATACATCTCTAGTTCCAAATAACTCCACTAGACATCCTCTTAGCAGCCACCTATCAACCCCACTAAGAATCTTATGTTTTCGTAAGATTTCCTTTTATTTTCTGTACTTCAATGAGTACAGGCCTATTTGCAAAACCTTTCCATAGTCATCAAATATTTCCTCTCAACTGCGTTGTTTCTATCATTCCTTAAACATGGAGACCACAACTGCCAAATTTGTGCCCATTCACTTAACCACTAGAGGCTCTTTGCATCCTCCTCACAACTTATTTTCAATCTCATCTGCAAATTTGGTCCCTTCATTCAAATGATCAAAACAGATGATATACAGTTGAGGTTTCAACACTAATGCACGTTGCACCTCATTAGACACTGATTTCCAGTCTGAAAACTACCATTTATCTTGACTGTTCTCTGCTTGTTTGTCTGTTCTTTATCCAATGACAGTATATTGTTCCAACTGTAGGCCTTTTTATATAATCTTTATAGCATTTATGCAGCATCTTATCAAATATCTTCAAGAAATCCAAATAAGCTGCATTTATGAGTTCCCCTTTATTCATCCTTTTGTTACATCTTCAAAGGCTCTAGCAACTATATGAAAAAAAAACTTCCCTTTGATAAAATCATGTTGGAGCAATATGCATTAGTTACATCATCGTTACCTCTGCATTAAAAGGCCACAGATTGACAAATGGAGATGAGACTAAACCTGAAATGCCAACAATTCCTTTCATCCCACTGGCACTATTTAACCTGCTAACTTGTTCCAGAAATTTGTTGCTATAGACTAACAAATGTTTTGCACTGTTTTATTAACTCTGACCTTCCAGTCTAATATCATTTTAAATGTTCATAATATTCCCCCTTGAGATTTTTCGGTTTGTATCCTTCAGAGAAAGAAGTACTTGACAGAAAACTGTACAATCTTTTGGAATCAAAATTTTTAGATTTCAAATATAACTTGCACATTTGCCCCAAATTATAATTTTGTTGTTTAAACTTCTCACCCCGTTTTATTTCAACTATTTTAAAATCTGTTAAGATTTTCAGTATTGTTCAATTACGATTAAATCTTTTCTATCCCCCATTCTGGCTTCCCTCTCACCCCGTCTCTTTTCCCCACTTTCCTTTGGTACCCTTTCTCATGTCATCTCCTATTAGATTCCTTCTTCTTCAGTCCCTTCCCTCTTCCATCCGTCACTTCCCAGCTTCTTACTTCACCCCTCCCCTCTCCCTTCCTGGTTTCACCTATCACCTGACAGCTTTAATTCTTTCCCCTCCTCCACATTCTGGCTTTCAGTTCTGTTTACTTCTTTTCATGGATGATGTCTGACCCACCAAGTTTCCTCCAGCATTTTGTACCAGTTGCTCAAAATTTCTAGCATCTGCAGAACCTCATGTTTAAGAAAATGGTAACAATGTTTCTTTCTCCACATACTGCCTAAATTAAGCATTTCCATGTCATATACATATATCTGAGTTATTCATCTTAAGTGTCTTGCAATCTGACTTGGGTAATACATTTACACTGCATTTAGTTCCACCAAGATTATTTTTATTTTGGTAACCTCAACCCTAAACTGCTATTTCAGAAATAATTTTTCTATTGTGTTCACTTAAGAAAGGAGTTTGCACCCTTTAAAGCACACTTTGCCGTGATGTTTATTGGGAAGGATCCAAGTTAAACTGCTTTAAATGTGAATGCACTGTCAGCAGACACTGTCTGCTATAACCTCTTCATGCACAGTGGCTTAATATTCTCAATTTCAGATAGGTACATATGAAAATCAGTAAAACATTTACATCTTGCACATGATGCATGCAGTGTAAAATTAAACAGGGATCATGCTAGAACACAAAGTAGCTTTTTGCAAAGCAACCTTGTCCTTAATGAATACCCTTGCTAAAAGGTATGTTCATACAGCCAGATCACTACTTAAGTTTAATTTTCAACTTGTTGCATAAACCGAATTAAATTCCATTTATGTTATCCTTTCATCAGAGGCTAATTGTGTGATGGCAACATACTTAGTCAAAATTTGCCTTTGTTTCTTTCTGGAGTAAAAGCTGCAAAGACACGCACAATAACACCAATTTCGGGATAGAGAATTTCTTTGGAGGAGCTATTAACATAATGATTTCCATTATATTGATAGGGAAAGAAATTTACATCTTTTTTCAATTTACTTGCAATGGTAATGTGCAAATGGAACAGAGTAAAAAATTGTCATCAGTTTAGGCAGCATTTATGGAAATGATCAGTTCACATTTCAGGCTGAGAAAATTGGCCCAAAAAATCGACTGTTTATTCATTTCCATAGATGCTGCCTGACCTACTGAGTTCCTCTAGCATTTCGTGTGTTGCTCTAGATTCTCAGTATCTGCTGAATCTAGTATAGTCCTTTTTTATCCATGAGAATTTTACGAACAAACCATCTTACCTTCTCTGTTGCAGGCTCACAGGAAAACAATTGAACACATTGCTGCTGCTCTTTAAAGTAAAATGTCATCAGTTCCACCTCTTTCATTTTCAGTTCGAGATCTAAGCAGTTAATCCTCATTTCCTGTCGTTTGCAGAAAATATTTTCAAGTACTCCTTTGAATCTAAACAAAAATGTGGAAAACAGTACAATATGCACTGACAAACGTTAACGCCAAGAAACTAAATGTTTCCTAGTTATGCACATTCAACTGTTAGAGCCAAGGCAAATATAAATTGTTCTTGATAGCCGACCACTGGAATTATAGAAGGACAGTACATGCTCCCAAGACCTTAAGGCATTTTCTTTAAAACACCCTGTTGCTGAGGTGTGCAAAATCAAGATCAGTTTAGTCTGACCAGATATAGCAAGATTAATATTTTGCCTCAGTGCTTTTTTCCCCCTTGTGCACCTCCAGTATCCTACGAATACACTAATATCTAAAAAGGGGGTTGCATCATAATCAGAAAAGGAGCTTGCTTTCAGCTAAAGGGAAAAGTCAGCATGAGAGGTTGGTATTAAGGTCAGTTAATGCCAATAAATCTATGGTGCAGGATTGGGGTTGTGTGTGGGTTTGTGTGGGGGAAGGGGTTATGCATGGGTTTGTGCAAGTGAGAGAGAGATTGTGCGTGTGTGTGTTTGTGTGTGCGTGTTGAGGGGCTTGGAAATTGGAAAAGGTGGTAATCTGGAACTATGACCTCCAAACAAACAATGATAAACAGTGAGATAAAAAGGAATGGATTAAACTTAACAGTAGTACATCAATAAATAACGGGAATTCAATGAAAATTAGTAAAAAGTTAAATTTGAAGACATTTTATTTGAATTCACAAAGCATTTACAGCAAATAAAACAGTATTGTTGATATGTTCAACTACAGAAAAATGGATTTCATCTTAAAGTTATGCAGAGATGAAGCTGCACAGTGATTAATGTTGGGAATTAAATGTTCCAGCGCATTTGACATTTACAAAGCATTAACTGATTATACAATGGCTATACAGAGGAATGAAAATTAAAAATTAGAAGTGCTGGGATGTCTGTTGTTTGCTATATATATATATATATAAAAAAGAACTAAGTTGAAAATGCTGTTGGGTTGGCTAGTAAGTTTACAGACTGATACACCATCAATAACTCTTGGAGACGGGAAGTGAACGATAGGCTTTTATTAGCAGCAAAAGGGAGCACGACCTCTCGGAGACTGAGGGAGAAGCAATGCCCCAATTGCCTTTATACAGGGGTCTGTGGGAGGAGCCACAAGAGCAGTCAGCAGAGGGGCGTGTCCAGACAGGTATACATAATTTACCACACAGGCAACACAAAAATTCTTGTAATTGCAAACCGTAAAAAAGGTTGTCTAAGAATATAGATCAGTTACAGGTATTTGTGGACAAGTGGGACCTTAACAACATTGAAATACAGAAATATATATATATACACACACACACACATATATACATACACATAACATTATGCCCAGTAGTGTAGTAATTTCATGTATTGCACTGTACTGCTGCAGCAAAAATAAAACAAATTTCATGAAATATGTTAGTGATGATAAACCTGATTCTGATATTGGTCTCTATTGTAGACTGAGCATGGGATAGAGGCAAGGAGAAAGGAATCATGGTTGGGAAAAAGGGGAGGGGGGAGTGAGAGACTTTTAGATAAACAGAGTAATATCCAGTGGTTGGAGGGATTTGGATCATGTGCGCATTGGG
The DNA here is from genome assembly GCF_030144855.1 of Hypanus sabinus. NCBI lineage: Eukaryota > Metazoa > Chordata > Chondrichthyes > Myliobatiformes > Dasyatidae > Hypanus > Hypanus sabinus. The sequence goes on from NC_082712.1 coordinate 157,378,718, forward strand.
ATGCATTTAATTTGGCATTGCTTTTCACACAGACATCATGAGCCCAAGGCCTGCTCCTCTTCTGTACTGTCCTCTGATAACATGCACCAGAAAAAGTTTGCTGGGGTGGTTAAATGCCTGTGAAACTGGTAATAGAGAGAGAGAATAACAAAGTAATAAGAAAAGCAGGTAGCAAAGTTAATAATGGAGAGACCAAGTGGATGAAGTATATTTTCATAAGGCACTGAATAAAACACCACAGAAAAAGTCAGTTACATAGAATAAGCACACAAAGAGTTGGAAGGAAAATAATATATATAAAAAAACTGAAGATGTTAGAAACCTGAAATGAAAACAGAAATTCCTGAAAGAACTGTCAGCCAGGCAGCATCTATTTATGGAGAAACATAATTACCAACCTGAAATGTATTTCAGAATACAGAAAACTGAAAGTAGGAATAAAAAGAGATAATTTCAGGTTGGCAAATTGTTACCAGTAGGCCTCAAATAATTCATAATTTGTCAGTCACTTTGATGAAAAGACAAACTGTAATGTATCCAAGTTTGCCAAAGATACACATCTATGTGGGAAGGTGAGCTACAAGAATGATGGAAGAAGTCTGCAAAGATATATAGGCTGGTTATTGAGTAGGCAAGGTGGTAATCAAGACAAGAAGTTTTGTGAATCTTACTAGTTTGGTAAAAATAAATGAAAACCACAATATCAGCACAGCAAGTGAGACACTGGTAAAATGCTGGTGTATTCTGGGGCGTCTTATAGATTCATGATATTCAGAGCATAAACATGAAGGTGCTTCAAACATTTTGAAAGATGAATATATCATGCCTCATTGAGCTTATATTTTGTGGCAGCCATATTTGGTGTAATTAAGCCAATTTTACTTTGCACAGCTACACTGCTCCGGGAGTCAGCACAGGTTCACAGATTGCTTTATGGGACAAAAGGGTTGTATTAAAAAGAGAGATTAAATAAAATTTGGTACAGAAAAATGAGAGACAATCACTTGAAGACAATAGAAGAGCAAAAGCTTAGAGGGCAGTATCAGGATTTCAGCTTCATATGTAGAGTAATTTTTGTGTACAGGTGATTCGACATCTTCGGAATTCACAACTTGGAAGAGGACTATAAATGTTGTGTTAATAATCAACATTGAGATTCACAAATGCCTAGACATTAAAGAAATTACAAGATTTTGGGACAAGATGCAGAATTGATTCTGAGGTGCAAAATCAGCTATAAATGGTGCACCAGACATTTGGGACCAAGTAGTTCACTCCTGCTTCTGCTTTTTATGCTCTTAAATGTGAAAAAAAATCCTAGAAGTACTATACAAATGTTTGTTCCATGGCCATTTCAAGCCCATTGTATCTGTCCAGGTGTTTCTGTAATGAGGCATTCTGTAATGACCACATACATGGTTGCCCTGAAAAGAAAACCGTGTACTTCACATTACTCTCTATAAGCTCCATGTTTTTTTTTGCTTTACTTTCCATTGAAATTGAATTGGAGAACTTATAAATACATGGGCTATGCAATTAAATTTCTAAGCATTAATAATTTGCCCTCTAAACCCTAATTACGTTTATGATCACATGCAAGTACTTCATGCTATAATGTTTGAAATTATTCAAATATTTTGAGGAGCCACACAATATCAGGAGCAAAATATTTTTGGCTCATTGCTAACTTATTGCACTGAATTGAATTCAGTCACTCAAGTTTACAAAGTTTGCGAAAATCTTTGAAGCAACGTGGAGTGGGTGAGATCCTGTGGTTAGCATACTGAATAAATCTTGATTGTATAGCTTATAACACAAATTCTATTGAAAGACACAAAGAATAAGGCTTAACTATGAATATGTTTGCATTTAATCTAACCAGAACACAGTTAAAAACTTATTTTAAATCTTACCAGAAAAACTCTTGAAATATGAATACATTTTAACTTAAACCACGGTTAGACACAGAAAATACTCTCGATGGCTTTTTAAAAATAAGCCTTAGATATTCCTTAATCTCACTCTGACGTTGGTTTGTAGTTGTTGTCAGATTCTTAAAATATTGATACACAGAGATATTTACATCTCTCAGAACTACTGTATGTTCCAGCCACTGATGCAAGAGGCTGCTTAGAATCCTATTAATAGTTCACGTTTTCTACTGCTATTGTCAAAGCTATGGCTTTTGTTTATAACTTTTGTCTACTTATACAAAAATTTAGTTTTCCATCTAAATATGTATATAATTTATGGTATTAAAATAATACTCTACTGATTGCATGCAAAAAGGGTATTTCTTTACTCTTGTTATTATATTTTGCCTTACTGAAACTTACATAGCTAATTATATCACAGGTATCATTTTCCAGCAGATTATAAAAACAACAAAATGTGTCCACACACGGTGCCAAGAAACATTATAGCTATGACCTTCTCACAAAAGAATCCAACCACCTTATGAACAATTCACTGTTAAATATTGAGCATCAATATCATGGAATCATCACATTTTCAAAATTCAATTACAAACATGCTGTGGATACCAGAACTTGTCAGAAATTGGATATTTTGCAACATTACTCACATCCTGACTCCACAAAACTTTAGTACTATCCAGAAAATGCACTTGTTATATTTTATTGAGTTCTGGGATATGGGTGTTACTGGTTAGACTGGTATCTCCAGCATGATGTATTGATGCAACTGTAAACAACAAACAGTTAGTCATCATCCAGAGCAAACCAGTCTCCTTCTTTGAGACTTCATCTATCAGCATAAACTTCCAGTGCATCCTCCACTTGTACACTGTGGTATTGGAGCAACGACTCAAAACTCCTTTGGGAGTAATTCCCAAACCAACAAATTCACCACCTTGAAGGATCGACACAGCAGGTGCAAGGAAAATCATCACTTTTAAGTTCTACCAACTGTGCATCACTGACTTAGGATATATATCACCATTCCTCCCACACTGCTGGAAAAAACCTGTAACTCACTACCCAGTTCTACCACATAGACTGGAATGGTTCCAGATGTCAGCTCGGCATTCATCTTCGCAATATTACTGGGAAAAGGATATACATTTCAATTCTGCCAGTGTTATTCAAATCCATTCTAACAATCAAATTTCAAACAGTACTTTCCTGTCCAACATTAAAATTCTAGAATTAGAAATCAAGCTAAATCCTAATTTAAACCCATAGTAGCATAAAGGCTAGTCTGATGCCATTACATTTTAAGGCAGAGTTTGGAGTTCAATTCTAGTGTCACCTGTAAGGAATCCTACCCATTGAATGCATGGGTTTTCTCCGGGTGCTCCGATTTCCAAATATGCACCGGTTAGTAGGTTAATTGGTCATTGTAAATGGTCTTGTGATTAGGCTAGGGTTAAATTGGGGGTTGCTGGGTGGTGTGGCTCGAAGGGCTGGAAGCACCTGTTCCACACTCTATCTCAATAAATAAATAAAAAAAAATACCATGGAAAAATATGATCTCCACTGTTTAATTTTCAACTACATTTTGTCACTGAAATAAAGCACATTTGACCAAAATACTTGGCTCATGATTGCCCTCTCTTCTATTTAAATACCAAATAAATCTGTTGAACATTACAAAGCCCAGGTTTAATCCCTGTGTAATAGTTTCAGTCTCCTTACCTAAGAAAGGATAAGTTCTCTATTGAGGGAATATAGTTAAGATTTACTGGACTAGTTCTATGGTTGGAAGTTTTGCTGCATAAGGAGTGAATGGGGTTATTCTCTGGAGTTTAGAAGAATGAGAGCTCATCAAATTATATAAAATTCTTAAAGGCCTTGACAGATTCAATACAGGCAAGACACATTTCCTGGCAGAGGAATCTAGAAAAGTAGGGCACACAAATGATGATTACAAGGTATGCCTCAGGAGGAATATCCTTTGGAATTTCAAACCGGTGGGGGGAGGTGTGTGGAGCCTCAGTCATTATATTTAACAAAAGACAAAAACAGAAAGCTTTATAGTAAAGGAATTATGTGGTTGGTGTTGGAAAACAGTTTAAGCAAAAGATTAGCCTTGGTCTTCAAGAAGATGGAGCAGGCTTGAAGGACCAGATGATCTACACCTTCTGTTATTTCTCATGTTCTTTTCCTGACTGTATTTCAGACGCTCATATAGATCAAGAAAAAGAGAAATCACTAAAGAGAAAATAACAGGGGAGGCTTAAATAAAGAGAAAGAATATAAGTTTTCAAACAAGAAGCTAACTGAATTGCACCATATTTATGATAGCCACTTTGCTGTTCTCTTGCCAGCATCAATAAAGTTCAAATGTCAAATTTATTATCGAAGTATGTACTCTAAGCCATATACGACCTTGAGATCCAGCTTCTTGCAGGCACCCGCAAAACAAAGAAATGCAATAGAATCCACGAAAAACCACCTACACCAAAGACCAACAAATAAATCAGAAAAAATAAGCTGCAGAGTCACTAATACAAATAAGTCAGTCTACAAGCTGCGGTGTCAGTTCAGCACTGAGGCAGGTAAAGCTGGTCCATGAGCCCAATGATTGCATGGCAATAACTGCTCTCGAACCTGGCAACATGGAATCAAGACTTCTGCACCTCCTGCCCGAAGGTAGTGGAAAGACAGACAAGGAATTGGGTCAAAGGCAGGCAGATGAAAAGATCAAAGAAAATAAATAGGTAAAAGAAACTAGAAAATTTTTCATGAATTCAAGGCCCAAATGATATTTAGCCAATGAAATTTCTGATAAAAGGAGTTTGCCCAGAAATTTTAACTGTTTCTCTGTCACAAATGTTGTCTGACCTGCTAGGAATGTCCAACAGCACGAAGAGTGCTCTATGACACTTTGAAGTGACAACCACTAAGTTTTCACTAATATAAATAAGGAACTTCAGAAAATACATCAAATTTTTATCACAATGGCAAGATCAAGTACGTCTGTGCACCAGAGATGTCCATTATTTCAACATTGTATTTAATGCCTAAGTAAACTCTTGAGCCAGATGATAAGGATATATCTACCAGGCAGAAATTATAAGAAAAATAAACTCAACAATTAAATTAAATTAACCATATAAGTAATGTATTATCCTAACTAAGAAAATAACTTCTCCTCCAAAATAACAACTGTAAAAACACATCCTTGAAAATTTAGTGTCTTTGGTTTTGAAACAAAAATTAGCATGCAAGTTTACCTTTTTATTTCACTTTCTTTTGGATTTACACCAAGCAGAATATTTTCTCCATGGTTGTTATGAATCATCAGTCTTTCACTATCATAAGCTTTCAGTTTTTCTTTGAGCTCCACAATCTGTGAAATAGATAAAACCCAACAGACAGGATCAATGAAGTGGGGCAATACTTTAAAAATGCATGTCCAAACTTCTGTTGCCTTAGGTTAAGTCTAGACAGTCCAGTATTCTCAAAAGGATGCGTAAGATGCGGAATGCAGCAAAGCACCAATGATTGTTTTGGTAGTTTAAGTTTAAGGGAGGCATATGTGGAGATAGTTTGGTGTATGCTGTTTTGGCGAATTACTGGAGTGGAAGAGATGGAGAGGGGTTGTAGCCTTATACTATTGATTGTCACTTTATGGGATTGGGTGTGGAGGAAACGAGGAATTGGGTATAGAGGGGTGTAAAGGATGAGCATTGGCATTCAGGTAAAAGAAGGGGTATGGGGATGTGAAAAGGATGTTGGCCCTTGGGGAATGGTTATGACAGGGGTTGGGATGGGTTGCAGTATAGAATGAAGTCAGTAGTACAATAAAACGGATGAGATAGGGTGGAACTGTAGTGTAGCAATTCATGTAATGCAATAACAGTACCAGACCCCGGGTTCAATTTTGCCACTGTCTATAAGGAGTTTCTACGCTTTCTTCCATGATCTCATATTTCAAACACACATAGATTAGGAGGTCAAATGGTTACTTTGGTACAGTTGTGTGACATGGGCTCATTGGGCTGGAAGGGCTTGTTACTGTGTATCTGTAAAAATAAATTAAAAAACTGTTTTATAGAGGTCCCAGTTTAATATAGCAATGGCAGGACCTATTTGAGCTGGGAACGACCAACAAAAGATCAATTTAGGAACAAAGTGGAAAGGCACCTCAAAAGGAGCTCTGCATGGAAAATGACAATATCCTCTGTATTGACTCATGCATCATATCAGGGAATAATGACGATTTATGTTGGGAACTGTTCGCCTGAATTTTCAGAGGAAAAGAAACACCTAATTTTGGTCATTGAAATGTTTCCATCTAGAAATCTGTGTTAAAAGTTAAACAACATTATCTGACTGAATTTCTAGGCAGACTTCTTTAAAGGCTCTGTTTATTGGACTTTAGCTTACATAAGTCCAATGTCTGAATCTCAACTGTCCACACCTTGTTCAAAACTAACATGTTCTGTTTATTTCCCTATCACCGCAAAGCCCTTATTGAAATTATTTTGATTTTCTTATTTCCTTACCCACCTCTGGAATTGATCTTATTTATCACAGTTCGGCCTCTGCTAAATTTCTCAGTTCTATCTTTACTTTTGTTTGTATGCATTTTCGTATTTTTAGAAACCCTCTCAAGGACTATATTTTTGAATACCCTTTTGTTAAGTTCTCTCTAGTATATTAGCTTTAATGCAGCAAGAATCACATATAGAATAAAAATGATCAGAAGAGTTAAGATGACTGAAAGCACTGCCAAAAAGATAAGAGGATCACATAGAATAAAAAAAATCACTACTTTTAGACACTCAGCTTTTATGAATAAACTCATCTCAGGCTTCCAGCCAGGTACAGGTATTGATTATAACCTGTATAAATCGATACCTGTATATGGCTGGAAGCCAAAGATTTTATTCGTCATATATGCCGGGAAAGCACTAGACCTTTTCTCTGCTTTTATGTTCACAATGGACAAGTGTCCCTCCAGTTTGTTAGCATGTAACTACTTACCTCTTTTCTTTGCTCCTCACAAATCTGTGCATATTTACCTACATGGTTATTTAAATTCAAAACATTGCTCTTTACCTAGAAACAAATATGAAAATAGTCAATAAAGCATAAATTAGAACAAAGCTATCCCTGGAAAAATAATATTTAACACAAAATATTACCTTAAATTAATATTTAATTAAACTTGATTGTTTGAATTCTGTTGCATTGAGGAAAGAGAGTACTTCTGAAGTTTGACAGAATTCTGAACATAGAAACATACCTAGACCATGTGTTGATGCAAGTTTATAACATTAAGTGCTTGGGTTGTTTGCAACAGATTTACAGTAACGTACAAAAATAAACCAATGTTTCTCGTGAGAAGGCAGCACTGACTAAATTACTTCATATCATTCACTTCAATGGGATTGCCCGTAATTTGTATCGAACACTGATAAAACAAAATATAATGCATCCAGATCTAATTAAAATACTATGGCACACTGAAAAGTTTGAGTAATATAATAAAATTCAATTAAAAACTGCTGAAAGATATTATTTATTCTATGTTGAAAACATAATTTTGGTATGCACTTTCTAAAAGAAAAACTTCCTTGCCTGTTGTCATGGCTTTGTCACACTTCAAGGTTAATATTTTCCTTTGTAATAGATTCCCAAGTCAAATTTATAATGAAAGTATAATTTAAAACCTTTTACATAATTTTTCAAGTCACCTGCCAATGGTGCCATTGCAGTAGTTCAGTTTGATATTTTTTTGCTCCTCAACCTATATAATTCTCAATATCAATTTTTTCAAATTCCTTTCTATTTTAAAGTTTCAGAATCAGGTTTAATATCACTGGCATATGTCATGAAATTTGTTGCTTTGCAGGAGCAGTGCATTGCAATACATAATAAAACAACTGTAAATTACAAAGATATATATACACACACATACATATACTGTACATGCATGTACATGTGTTCATTGTCTAATTGTTCATTCAGAAATCTGATTGCAGAGTGAAAAAAAGCTGTTCTTAAAAGCTTGAGTGTCTGTCTTCGGGCTCTTGTAGCTCCTCTTTGATTCTAGCATTTCCTGGGTGATATGAAGATGGATGGATGCTGCCTTTTTTTTACCATTTGAAGATGTCCTCGATGCCGAGGAGGCTAGTGTGCATGATAGAGCTGGCTGAATTTGCAAATTTCTGCAGCTTTTCCCAATCCTCCACAGTGGCCATAATGAGAGATTGTAGATGACTTTGATCACACCTGCCCATAACACGATCCAATCAAAAAGCATTGCATATAGAAATAGAAGGATATTCAGCTGTAAAAGGTAGATCTAAATTGTTTCTGAGTACTGATTCTAGACTCTCCTACATTCGGACCCTATTTTCTAATCTTACTTACATAGCTGGAACTCAAAAATACTGCAGATGGTCAAAGACTAAAATAAAAACAGAAAATGCTTCAAATACTCACTCAGTAATTCTTGCAGTATTTGTGAGAAGAGAAACAGCTAAAATTTGGGCTGAAAATTGTTTATCACAACTGGAAAACTCAGAAAATCAAGATGGGCTTAAACTGCAAAGAGGGTGTTCCAATGAGGTCCAATATAAGCTGTGGAAGAGCAACTCATTCTACATCTGTGCACTTTTTAGATTGAGGGTATAATGTCAAATAAAGCAATTTCAAGTTTTTCTGTTTGTATCAGGATTGACCAGTTCTATTCTAATATTATTTAAGTGTAATATTAACACAGTTTCTTTCTCCCCATATCACTGACTGATCTGCTGGGCACTTCAAGCATTCTCCTTTGGCTTCAGAATTCTCCCCAACAGTGCTGATTCATCCATTAACTTCCTGGCTCCATAGACAATGGGTTCACCTAGGGAACCCTGGGCTCATTCTATCACAGATTGGCTCATTGTCCTAACTAACTCTTCTTCAGTCTATGCAACTTAAAACCAAGTTAGTGATTAGCAGATGCTGAGATCTGGAGTCTGAAACCCTGACCATGCACCCCACTGCACCCCTCACTAAGGTATTGCTCGACCTTACTGGGTTCCTCCAGCAGAATGTTGTTCCTTAAAACTAACTCATTTTACTTCCCCATTTTTTGGGTTTTTAATCTGTTAACTGTTTCTCTTTCCAAGGATGCTGCAGGACATGCTAAGTGCTTCCAAAACTGAATTTGATTTTCTAACTGCAATTAGCAAACACACACAAACAAAACTTACCGAAGATTTTATATCTTTGGCTCGATTAGCATATTTTAGTGTGTTATAGGTATCTTCATATGACAAAGACGACGGGCTGATGGTAGCTATCATTATTGTTTGGCAATTTCCTCCCAGAGAATCCTTCAAAAGTCGAGTTAGTTTACTGTTCCTGTATGGAATATGCTGAGTCTTTCTCTGTAAAATAAGATGTACATAATAAAACTAGATGCTGTGAATACATATATACCGCAACACTAAGTAGAGGAATTTGCAGAAGATATCACATTTAATGTGAAAATATTGCATGTTTAAAATTGTTATGAACTTTAGTTTGAGGGTTCTGCAGCTGTCCTTAGACACCATGTCTCAATTCTCAGTAACCGGTTAAACAGGAATAAATGCTTTTTATCCCTACCTTGAGATTAGTTATCACAAACATCCACTGCAAGCTGAGAAGACTCTCATTGCTATCTTCACTATATTTGCTCCCATGCTGCCTCCTACAAAGACTTCATCTTCTTTCCCACGTCTTCCCTCTTTAATGATGAGATTTTCTCCATAGAAGAGCTTCTTCTTAAGCAGTGGCATGCCCTGCACATCTCATTCAATTCCCCCACCTCTGCTCTCACCTTCTCTATTCCTGGACAGAGCAAGGATAGAGATCCCAGATCCTCATCCTTCATTCCACTGATCTCCATGTTGATCATCCCCTGTAATTTCTACTACCGTCAACAACATCCCACTATCAAATCAATAGACACTAATAATTGTGACAATTGGTAATATGGAACACTAATTTATTAAGTAATGGAAGTTACATTTTAGAGGAAGTAGCCAAGACAAGGGGAAACTTGGAGTAAATGACAACATTCTTAAATATGAATAAAGATATGGGTTAAATTCCACTCTAAGATTTTGAAACACAATATATTTATGGTAATGGTACTGAGAAAGTGCAAAAATTGAAATGTGACGTTTCGATCTGATTTTAGTTGCTAAGTGATTTGTAAGTGTTATCACATGTGCAAAGTACAATAGAGAAATGACACCTGCACAAGTGTGAACTACAACAGGAAGCACCTAGTTATCTGGTTGCATTTTTTATTGGGTGGAATTGGAAAAGGCTGCAAACACTGAAAATGTGAACACAACATTGTTTCCATCAGTTACACATAAAGAATTGCTCTGAGAAAGTGTGTGAGAGTGAGTGAGTGAGTGAGTGAGTGAGTGTGTGTGTGTGTGTGTGTGTGTGTGTGTGTGAGAGAAAGAGAGAGAGAGATCAGTGAAGCTTAAGGAATCTGTTGCAAAAGGACAAATTTCCCCCATTTAAGACAGTAATGTTTTATTCTGATTCTGAATGACAGTAGCTGAGAAAGGTGAAATTAGAGCTGGATAGAAAATATTAAATTTAAAGCTGATTGCTACCTATCCCAAAATACAAAGAAATAAGTTGGTGCATTTTTATATACCTGTCCTTTGTTAGCTCAGATCAGAAGTTACATGACTATATCTAATTTATACCCTGGTCTGAAGCACAACTGAAGTTTCCATTAATGAATGACAGCAGTTATTAGTCCCTTTACCCTTGCTGGTCAACTCTCTATGTAGCATAAACCTGCATATCATAACAATACCATACACAGCCAGAGGTAATAGGCAACTCCCTGCCAATTAAGTTTGGTGACAACATAATCAGAATATAAGGTTCCTGAACTGTGCAGTGGGCACACTGCTAAGTTTGCTTTGTTTGCTCTTTAAACCTGTAATCCATAATAATGGGCAAATGTGGACTACTAAATGTTTCCCTGTGGCACAGTTATGCTTCCATGAACACTGAAATTGCTCTTTTGCTCACAGTAGTTTAAAAGTGAGATTTCCTCAACCATCTGTTTGCTATACCTAATGTGAATATCCTATGGGTGGTATAAAGGAAATGGATAGTCTTGTCATCCTAAAAGAAATAAATACAGATTTTTTTTGTGTAAAATATTCAAAACACTAAATGAGTTAGCATTTGCTGTCTGGTGGTGTAGTGGCATCCACATGGGACTTTGAGGCGAGTGGTCTTGGGCTCGAATCCGGCCAGCTCCTTGCATGGTTTCCATTTGTGCTGGGTTGAACATTAAGCTAGAATTTGGCCTTGCAAAAAAAAGCAGGCAAATGTCAAAGGAATAGCAAGGTTGCTGCCTGATGCACCAAAAGGTGCTGAGAGGAACTCAACTCAAATGAATTAGCATCAGCAAGAAAATGCCTGGTTTTCTTTTGCAGCTAGATTGCATGTATTCTAGGATTCTTAGATCGATGGTACCATAATCTTTGCTCCTGCTCATATCAGGGGTGATACTGATGCAGTATCATTGACAACTTTATGGCCAGATGGTTGGGGTAGGGAGTGGGTGGGAGGGAAAACGTGGAGAAAGATTGTGAGCTTAATTTGAATGTGTTCAAAGTCAGAGAACTTGGCAGGTGATGGGCAAAAAGAAGAGAAGCAAGAAATTTGCTCAATTAATTGCCTGAATGCTATATATAAACAAGTTTTCCACAGGGAGCAATATTATCCTGAGTTTGACTGAATTAGAAACCACTGTATTATGCAATTTAATTTTGAAACACCTGCATTTGTAATTTCCCTACAAATTCTATAAATCTAGGACCTAGCACCCACATACCAGTCATTTATTTTCTAAATTCATACACAGAATATAAAGCAGAAAATGCAGTCTGTAAAATTTAATTCAATGTCAAATCAAATACTAAAAGCAAAATTGAGAAAAATAGCTTTAACACAGGATTGCGTGAAGAAAATTAACTTTTTGTTAATGTTTTTATAGCAGTACGTAAGAAACTGTATCACTAAAAAGTTGAATGCAATCGAATGAATTCTCACTAAACTGTCAATAATTTGAGGATTAGAACTATAGCAATTACATACCATTTTGCATGTTACATTGCTCAGTTTTTTTTAAAATAAGAAAGTTTAGCATTCTCTCTGGCAACTTGCTAAATTTGGAGAAAAAGGGAAGTTGATGTTCCTTAAACACTGTACTTGCCTCCTGAGATATACTTTATTATCATCTTAGATCTATCACTAAACCCAGTCTGAAAAGCTCTATTTTTTCTGCATCACTGGTTTGATTCTATTAAATCCATCAAGTCTGAATCTTGTTGCTGACAATCATAAAAGTGATTTAGTCAATTACCAATACTTTCCTAACATGCTTTTCTAACATGCTTTTGATTCATAATATTTTATCATCCTGCTCTGGAATTACAAAATAAAGTCTCTATTAAAATAGTCTTGTGAATCATGAGATACTCTAGTTAGTACATCGGAATATTTAAATCATTGGAATGTCTCAAGCACCATCATTTGACATTCTAATTTTAACTGTGCCAACACCAGATTTCCACTGAATTTAGATTAATTTATGGTACTTTTAATTAACTGCTCATAAATCATGAAGAAAGATTGCATAACACTTATCTTCAGTTATATTTTATTTCACATACCAAGGTAAAAGCCTAACTACCACAGATTAAATACAAACGTTTGTAGTTCAATATGTGGCCAAAGACTAAACATTAATGTATTTCAGTGCTATAATGTCATGACAATTGTTGAGATTATATGATACATCCTACTACCATATAACAACAAATGGGATCTCAGAACAACTTGAAAAATTAGAAGCAAGTTTGGATTCTCTGCTCACTGATGAAGGGCCATTGCTCACTGATGACAAAGAAAAAGAAAAGCTTCCTACAATGATTTATGGGGTTCTGTGTCATGGATTATAAATTTCTAATCATCAGTTGCGAATGGATGTCTTCTGTACGGGCTTGTGGTGTCAAACAAGTGACGCCATCTGGGTGGTTAAGTAGTGAACCAGACTAATGAATTCTGGGCAGGCAGAAAACATAATGACTAAAAGTGAAAGTGAAAAGTAAAAGTGCTATTGAGTTACCAAAGTTTCAACACACAACTTTTGAGATAGTCTTGAAAAATATTTTCAAATGACATAAAGAGGAGATTTGGCTCAAGATTGCTCCCTTTTAGAGCAATTACATTAGGTTCATTCTCCCACATATTTCCTTGTAACCTAATCTTCCATACATACTCACCGAGTCCACTCTGATCCCCCCTTCCACTCAGCCATACCAGAAGTAATTTATAGTGGCTAATTAACCTACCAATCTATATCTTTAGGATTGTGGGAGGAAATTGAGGCATCTGGGGAACCCACATAATAGCAGGAAGAACTTGCAAAGTCCACTCTGAAAGCAACGAAGGACATGATCTAACCAGGTAGTGCTGCAGGCTCACTGGATCTGTGAAGCTGCAGCACTACTTGCTAAGACACCATGCTGCTTCCTGATAGGCTGTTACACAACTAAAGCTTTCTAGAGCTATTACCTATTCTGTGCACATTGACTCCATGAAAATCACACCAACAAATAGGATATACATATAGTCATACTTGTAAAGTTTACAGAACAATGCAAATAACTTCAATCTAAAAAAATCAACAATAGCGAATGCCAAACCAGTACAATCTTAAATTCAATCCCTTAAAAAGTGTTAGAGATGCCTTTCATAGTTTAATTTATTTTCCACAAGATTATGCATTATATAGACTAATTTTACATTGTTTATACAACTCAAATGTTCAATCTGATCTCCTTATCCGCGGGGGATTCGTTCCAGGACCACCTGCGGATACCTAAAAATGCGGATGCTCAAGTTCCTTATATAAAATGGTTATATTTGCATATAAAATGGTTATATTTGCATATAACCTACACACATCCTCCCATATACTTTAAATCATCTCTAGATTATTTATACTACCTAATACAATGTAAATGCTATGTAAGTAGTTGTTATACTGTATTGTTTAGGGAATAATGACAAGAAAAGTAAGTCTGTACATGTCCAGTACAGATGCAACCCAGAAGAGATACGATGGAACGCTGATGCTGCCTCGGCATCAGCCGATCCTGATTCTCCCGTGATCTTTAAGCTCTTGAGGCTGTAGCGCTTTACATAGCTAGTCAGCCATCCCTTACTATCCTTAAACTCCTTCATCTTGCTCACAACATAAGTAGCAAACGAACGAGACATGAGGCGAACAATGCTCAAACAATGAGTGCTGGAGAGAGAACTTCCGATCCGCAGTTGGTTGAATCTGTGCATATGGAACCTGCAGATAAGGAGGGCCGACTGTATAAAAATCTTTTAGCTTATTCATATGTTAAATGTGACCAAATGTAATCATGTTGCATTCTTTCACCATAATCCATTTGCATTCACACTTTTCTATAGATTTGCATATAATATCACAATATTTCAGTTATTTAAATATAGATAGAAATAACACTTATTTTACAAATAGTCTAAACAACTTAGAATAAAAAAATAGAAACACAGAAAAACTACAGTGCAATACAGGCCGTTAGACCCACAATGCTGTACTGAACATTTACTTACTTTAGGAACTACCTAGGGTTACCCATAGCTCTCTATTTTTCTAAGCTCCATGTACCTATCCAGGAGTTTCTTAAAAGACCCTATCATATCCGCCTCCAGCACCATCACTGGCAGCCTATTCCACTCACTCATCTCATCATCTTATACACCTCTATCAGGTCACCTCTCATTCTCCGTTGCTCCAAGGGGAAATGGTCAAGTTCAGTCAACCTATTTTCATAAGGCATGCTACCCAATCCAGGCAACATCCTTGTAAATCTCCTCTGCACCCTTTCTATAGTCTCCACATCCTTCCTGTAGTGAGGTGACCAGAACTGAGCACAGTACTGGTGGTGTCTGACCAGGGTCTTATATAGCTGTAACATTACCTTTCAGCTCTTAAACTCAGTCTCACGGTTGATGAAAGCCAATGCACCATATGCCTTCTTAATCACAGAGTCAACCTGCGCAGCAGCTTTGAGTGTCCCATGGACTTAGACTCTAAGATCCCTCTGATCCTCCACACTGCCAAGAGTCTTATCATTAATACTATATTCTGCCATCATATTTGACCTACCAAATGAACCACCTCACACTTATCTGGGTTGAACTCCATCTGCCACTTCTCACCCCGGTTTTGCATCCTATCAAAGTCCCGCTGTAACCTCTGACAGCCCTCCACACTATCCACAACACCCCCAACCTTTGTGCCATAGCAAATTTATTAACCCATCCCTCCACTTCCTCATCCAGGTCACTTATAAAAATCATGAAGAGAAGGGGTCCCAGAACAGATCCCCGAGGCACACCACTGAGCATCTAACTACATGCATAATATGAACGGTCTACAACCAATGTTTGCCTTCTGTGGGAAGCCAATTCTGGATCCACAAAGTAATGTCCCCTTGGATCTCATGCCTCCTTACTTTCTCAATAAGCCTTGCATGGGATACCTTATCATTGTACACACATCTTGCTGAAATCCATATACACTACATCTACAGCTCTTCCTTCATCAATGTGTTTAGTCACATCCTCAAAAAATTCAATCAGGCTCATACGGCACAACCTGCCTTTGACAAAACAATGCTGACTACTCCTAATCATATTATGCCTCTCCAAATGTTCATAAACTCTGCCTCTCAGGATATTCTCCATCAACTTACCACCCACTGAAGTAAGCCTTACTGGTCTATAATTTTCTCAATTATAGTGTTTTTTAAAAGCTAAACATCCTCTGACACTTTCTGGATTCTATCACATTTCCTCTGCTCATTCAGGACTGAAAGACAAGGACAGCATATACAAAGGAATCAATTCCAGTATTAACAAGAAGTGATTCAAGAACATAAAAGCATGGATACATGGTTAGAAAAAGTGGAAAAACAGACTGGCCTTTTTTTTGGCATACTTCATTAATAATTTTAAAGCACTAAGTGGGATAACTGACACTTAAGACCTTAAAACATTGAAGCAGAATTTGACTATTCAGCTGTTCAAGTCTGCTCCGCCATTCAATCATGGCCAATTTATTTTCCCTCTTAACCCATTCTCCTCATAACCTTTGACACCCTTACTAATAAGGAATTTAAGGTGCATACTTCAGATAGTAATGTAAATTTATCAAAGTATTATCAGGGTAGAACAGTTGGCTAAGCATATAGCCTTGTGGTGTACCTGTACTGATATAGATTGTGGAGATGTTTTTGCCAATTTGAACTGACGGAGATCAGCAAGTGCATGGTCTCAGGGCCATGGATATAGGTGTGATTTCACAGGTACACAGACACTGTAAGAATTCTAATTAGAGTAGAAGAAAATAGCTGGCGTAGGTCACCTGATCCTACCTCCCCTCCTGCACCAACTTCTCATGGTACTCAGTTCATAATTTAAAAAGAAGAACCTCCTATTTAAAACTTCTAGCCTCCATGATTTTGTTAGGGCAGAGAATTCCAGAGATTCATCATCCCTAGTTAAAAAAAATCCTATTGTATCTGAGTTTTAAATGATCATTAATAATGATTAAATTAATGTATTCTCATAACGCCACAAATGAAAAAATGTCAACATCTATTTTTTTCCATACCCTTTTAGCATTTTATGTTTTGATATAATAACCTTCATTTTTCTTAACTCCCAAAAGAATTTCAACCTCTTTAGCTGCTTGTGGTAGAATAGCCCTCTCATCCAAGATTAGCCTAGTAACTCCTTTGTTAATATATTCCTAATTAAAGAAGGGACCAAAACAGAGTATTTCAGTTGTTTTAACAATACTTCCTTTTATCTAAACTCTTATCCTTATACAATAAAGATAAATGTGCAGCTGATTTTCAACATTTAGGACTACATAAGATGTTGGTGATTGGAGAGGAGAGGATGCTTGTCATGCCAAAGACAAAGGAATGGGTATGATTAGCACCCTGATTCCATTGCTTATTAGTTTTCCCGCAGTGATGGTCCAGACAAATAATATGCATACACAACAAAACCCACCAAATCCCTTGAGCACACCGTCTATTTCATCTTATCAATGGACACAAAAAGCAAATGTTATGTATTTGAAAAATGCATTAATCTGTGCTTTTGTCACTTTTTCTACATCTATTTTAATTACTTTTTACTTCTATAAATGGGTATGAAGATCAAAAGCACTAGATTTCTGTATAGTTACCAGCCTTTGAACCTTCTATGTTACTTAATAGTTTCAAATAGTTTCTATTTTCAAGTGAAGAAAAATGTTTATTTAAAAAGCTGGTTTCACTACACAATAAACTTATTATTCCTGCAATAGTTCAAAGGAGAAAATAATACATGGATAAAAGAGCACCTTCCAACTTAAGAACATCCATTGATCAACATTTTCATTCTGCAAATTCGCTTTTATGGTACAATTGACAAGTCAACAAACAGATTGGCTTCACTTATTGATATGTTCTTGACAGAAAGTTTCTTAAAGTTCCACAGATTGTTTTGGAGATTAAATACAGAGGTGCATATTAAGATATGACTAATTCATTGATTATTTTCATGACAGATATGATCACCTCAACACAAGAATAATGTTAAAGAGTTTTATTAAACTTCAAATAGAAAACAAATATTTTATTTTCCCGAATTCAGACCAAACTAAATATTCAATTCATCCAGCAATAAATTTCATGGGAACTTGCAAAAATACAAAGATCCAGGTTTTATAAAGACATCAATATTAGTATTTTAAAGGGGGTAAATCAGCTGGCACTTGAAACTAAAATGCAGAACTCCACAAGTTGACAGATACCCTGTCCTCTGCCAGGTGAACTATTACTGCCCTCATCAGGACTTGGCATAGAAGTCAAAGGCACGAGTTCAGGATGCAGGTCCAACGAGCAAATAGAAATGCAAGCTATTGCAAGACGATTCAAGCACAGGAGTAAAAACATCCTATGACAATCATGTATAATGATGGTGAAACTGGTGGTGCAATACTATGCACAGGTTTAGACTCTCCACCCAAAAGCAGATTTATTTATAATAGGAGTGTAATAGCATTAACCAGAATGTCGATGCGTGTGAGTTATCCTATAGGAAGAATTTAAGCAGACTAGATCTGCACTGGATTTCAGAGGAATGAGAGATTTGCAGAACTGAAACAGGTTAATAATGCTTTTCACTTGCCTACATTAGACTCCTATCCGTCTATGTTGTCCAATCCAAATACCTTTTAAATGTTGTAATTACATTTGACTCTACCCACTTCCTCTGGCAGTTTGCTCCATTTAACCACCATCATGTGGGGAAAAACTTAGCCCTCAGAGTGCCTTTAAGTTTCCCTCTTCATATCCTAAACCTGCACCATCTCATTTTAGACTTCAACAAAAGGAAAATGACATCTACAGGTTCCTTACCTATGCCCCTCATGAATTTACAAATCTCTGTAAGGTCACCTTCAGATTCCTGCATTCTATTGAGAATAGCTCCAGCCTATTCGATCACTCCTTATAAGTATAGCCTTCTATTTTACAATAGAGCCTTTTAAGAGACTCTTGGATAGGCACATGGAGCTTAGAAAAATAGTGGGCTATGGGTAACCCTAGGCAATTTCTAAACTAAGTACTTGTTCAACAGAGCATTGTGGGCAAAAGGGCCTGTATTGTGCTGTAGGTTTTCTATGTTCTATATATTTCTCCAGCATTCTTTTTTAATGCTATCACATCCTTGCTGTAGCACGTCAACTGACAGTATAGTCAATTCCTCAGGTGCTGAGTGGCCAATGTTCTGTACAGGCACACGATGATAAGCCATTGTAATAGACAAAATTCTCACAGGTAGACATAGGGATGATTTCCTCAACTGAGATGTCTAGAATCAGTAGTCTCAGCCTCAAAATAACATGGCATGCCATCTAAGGTGAAATAACATTTTTTTTAAAATCTAGTGAGCAGTGATCAGTGGAATACTCTACCCAAGGAGGCTATGGATGATCAGACGCTGGTCCTAGAGGTTTGAATATTAATGCATTAATGGATCTAGGGATACTTCAGTAGAGGAAAGTCGTGCCTTGTAGCAGTATTATCTTATTAAATGGCAAAGCAGAGATGGGACTGAATGGCCTACTCATGTTTTTTTTACTTCATGTTCTTATCTGTTTATCTACCACTTCTACATTCAAACAGATTCAAAACTCAGACCATTGCTTTCAGAAATGTTTTAATTTTACAAGTATGAAATCTCATTCCATTTGAAGATTAATGACAAGTTTAAAAATGGTTTTATTTTAACATTTCTTTTATCCTTATTCCTCTATCCCAATGGATTGCAATTTGTCTTTCTGCACACAATTTTTTAATAAGCTATTTTGCATTGTTCTGCACTTAAATGTGATTGCTTGGAGAGTACTGGGGAAACATATAGAAAGATAAATTAAAATAGTAGCTGTCAAGCCCACACATCAGTGCAACTGTATGCAAATGTGCAGGTGACAAAGGCACACAGCTAGTAGAACAGCTGATTTCAGATCCAGGAACTCAGGTTCAATCCTGGCCTCCAGTGCTCTCTTGTGGAGTCAGCACAGTCTCCTTGATGACATGCATTGGTAGGTTAATTGGCTACTATAAACTGCCTCTGGTCTGCAGATGAGTGGCATAATCTAGTGGAGTGCTACCAATATTAGGAAAAATAAAATGGAATGAGTCTTGCCAAAGGGTTTCGGCCCAAAACATCTGCTGTATTCCCCGCCCACCCCCACCCCCATAGATGCTGCCTGGCCTGCTGCGTTCCTCCAGTATTTTGAGTGTGTTACATGGGATTAGTGAATGTGGCTACTCATTAGTTAGCCTAGATATAGTGGACCAAAGGATATCCCACTACTGTACAACTAACAAAACATTCCTTTGCCACAGAAAACTTTTGCTTTTGAAGTGACTTCACTAACTCAGTCAAGGTACGAATTATCTTAATCAATTGGTACATTTCCTAGTTTTGGACCAGGAACAGCTCTAAAATTGTTTCAGAACCATGCATGGTTAACTAAATGCTTTTAATGGACACATGCTCATTTCAGGAGAACACCCTTATCCTAGGGAGCTGGTACGTTGCAGCACCCCTCAAGGATGAGAAAACACAGACAAACACTGGGGCTAAAGAAAGTTGTGGGGGTGGCTGAACAGCAAACAGAATGCAACTCTGCTAAAAGGAGACAATGATATGGAGCATCTTGCCTATAATTTAGAGCTTTCATAAGTACAGAATTTGGCTGATGATTATTCTTAAAAAAAGGGCACAAATAATTCATAATATGCATATAGTTGAACAAAATCATTCAGTCAGTTTAGGGAGGTATATGATGTGCATTATAGAAAAAACAGAAACACAGAAAACCTACAGCACAATACAGGTCCTTCGGCCCACAAAGTTGTGCCAAACATGTCCCTACCTTAGAAATTACTAGGGTTACCCAAAGCCTTCTATTTTTCTAAGCTCCATGTACCTATCCAAAAGTCTCTTAAAAGACCCTATTGTATCCACCTCCACCACTTTTGCCAGCAGCCCATTCCACGCACTCACCACTCTGAGTAAAAATCTTACCCCTGACATCTCCTCTGTACCTACTCCCCAGCAACTTAAACCTTTTGTGGCAACCATTTCAGCCCTGGGAAAAAGCCCCTGACTATCCACACAATCAATGCCTCTCACAAATCCAGTTATTTTGGTACATGTCTCCAGTCGATAGCTAGGAAATTAGAAGGAATATGTAAAGGCTTTCAAAATTTGTAGAGCAAAAGGAAAAGCTTAAAAATAACAGGGCCGCTAAATGACCTGGAAAATGATCAGCAGAAAGCTGGAAATTTTGAATTTTGTTCTGGCAGAATACAAGGAATATCAGTTTCTATTCTGATCAATCCAAGATTATGAATGTCCTGAATGAGTTTGGTTTAAATTTATACTTGAAATCTTTTTTTTTGCAAAGGTTTCAATTATTAGTGCTAAAAACAGTTAACCCAATGGAATATTATGCCCCACATGTATTATAACTAAGTGAAAAAACTTACAACCAAGCTAAAACAAGCCAACAATGAATCATTGTCATATTATTCATTTCTACTCCCTAAAAGGAGGAGATGGTAGCTCTACAATTCTTTCTGGGTCATTACAATAACTGCCATCCATCATATAGTAGTTCAACTTAACCATAAAGTTCAATTGAAATAGCTATGAATACTTATTTGAATTTCATACAATTTTGTACAAATTCAGTTTCTTACAGTTAAGGACAAAAATATATCTGTTTAACTTGTTGACCATCTAGATACAAAATAGCTTGTTTAAAGAACAAAATGATTGAAAAGCACTTGTGCAAAATTTTCAGATGCAAAAATTTTACTTATGATCAACTATATGTACGTATCAGTAGCAATAGCTCAAAATTTGCATTTCCTTACATTTACATTGCCAAGTATTTTCTATGAACAGCTCTTCCATGTCCCTCTCCTCTCCAAAAAATACACACACAGCAAATATATGGAGCATAATTATATTCAGCTGGATTAGAGTTTATTTTATATATATTTTTTAAGGTTATCGGACATCCAACCTTTATGTTATGATAAACTACGAACAGTATCATCCAACAAACAATTGTCTCAGCATGGACATTGAATAGAGACAAAAAAAATCGATTTCTTGATGTAATAAGGCACATTGTCCAATATAACAACCAACAACAAAAACCTTGTAATTGTTTCAGATATCAAAGCCTAAATTACGATCACAACTCTTCAAAATACAAATCTGCATTTGCCCAAGCAACATTGACAGGCTTGCGTTTTTCAAGTAAATTAAGACTTTTTCCTCATTTCTCTCTAAAAAACAAGGTGGGATCTGTTGGAAAG
This sequence comes from Hypanus sabinus, assembly GCF_030144855.1. Taxonomy (NCBI): domain Eukaryota; kingdom Metazoa; phylum Chordata; class Chondrichthyes; order Myliobatiformes; family Dasyatidae; genus Hypanus; species Hypanus sabinus. The sequence continues at coordinate 157,400,712 of NC_082712.1, forward strand.
TTTCAGTAATCACAAAGGTTTGAGAGCCCGTTAAACAAGAAATATCAATGGACGAGCTGATTATGGGCCTGTTCAAACCACACCTGAACTCATTCTTTCATAAAAGGTTCACAAATGCTCATTGATCACTGGTTTGTAAACAACGTGGAAATGAAAACCATATCTAATAGCATCATCTTGCAGGAGATTTGGAACAACTTTATTTAGGACAAACATCGAGAGAAAAAACCTCATAACAACTGGTTACTTTGCAGTAGGTATGTGACCAAACTGCACACAATACCCAAAATTAGGCTTCACTAACATCTTAAACAATTTCACCATTAACAACTCAATTCTTGTACTCAACTCATTAACTTATGAAGGACAATGTGCCAAAAGCTTTCTTTATGACCCTATCTACCTGTAACAACACTTTCAAAGAATTATGGATGTCTTACCAGATCCTTCTGTCCTACCACACTCTACCATTCTCTGTACAAAACCTACCTCGGCTGGTCCTCCCAAAGTGCAACACCTCACATGTCTACAGTAAATTCCATCTGCCCATTTTTCCAGGTAGTCCAAAATCTTCACTGTCCACTACAACCTCAATATTAGTGTCATCTGCAAATTTGCTGATCCAGTTTAACATGTTATCATCCAGATCATTGATACAGATGACAAACAACAGACCCAGCTTCATCACTGCTAGTCAAAACCTCCAGTCAGACAGGATTCTCTCTGGCTTCTTCTGCTAGACCAGGGGTCAGCAACCTTTACCACTGAAAGAGCCACTTGGACCCGTTTCCCACAGAAAAGAAAACACTGAGAGCCGCAAAACCCGTTTGACATTTAAAATGAAATAACACTGCATACAACGTTTTTTTTGCCTTTATGCTATGTATAAACAAACTATAATGTGTTGCATTTATGAAATTGATGAACTCCTGCAGAGAAAACGAAATTACATTTCTGCATGCAACAAAAACATTTTGAACTCCGAAAAAAAGACGTTGGGTTGAAAGTTACTTTTAAGTAAAATACTCAATGTCTATTTGAGTCCTTCTTGTATTTATGAAAAACGCCGAACTTAAATTTTCCGCCAGCAGCAAACCAAAAATATCATCAGCCAGCTGTCAGCCTGAAAAATAAAAGGACTATTTCACTGAACAATGAAAAAATATGAATATACATAAAATAATAGGCAATTAAAATATTTATCATACTTGGTTAATGGGATTTCTGCTCCTGGACCTCAGCGCACAGCGTCTGCACATCAGGGCTGTATGACGTCACCTTCATCTTTACACAGGATCGCAAGCTGTCATCTGTGAAGCATGCGCGATGTTTGTTTTTAATAAAGTTCATGTTGGAGAACACCTGCTCACATACATATGTGGATCCAAAGATCGACAGGACTCCAAGCGCATACTTTTTCATGTTTACATAAATGTCGGGCACAGCATTCCATGTTTCAAACACAAGTTGGTCCGGATTTGGAAGGTTTTCAATATCACTCCATTTGTGATTCTGAGCAAGAACGGCCTTCTGACGGGCAACATCTTCAAGGTCTGCTGTCAAGCGTCTAAACTTGGACACCCATATGTCTTTGTCGGCTATGTCGGCCAGTTCCATCTCAAGATCAGGTTGACTCACACCTGCCAATGCAGTCGTATTCAGTAGGGAAGGATCGATGCTTAAGGGAGTGACCGGGAAGGATAATGTGTTTTTTTCCTCTCTGAACTCACAGAAGCGTTTCCCAAACGATGTTTGCATTGCGATGATTGCAGAATGTAAATACTCCGAAATTATCATGTCGTGACCTTGTTTGAACTCTCTCAAATTGGGGAAGTGAGACAAAGTGCCTTTCTGTAAATCTCTGGCAAGCACTGTCAACTTGCGCTCGAATGCCAAGACATCCTCCAACATGTGCAGGGCTGTGCGTCCTTTCCCCTGAAGAGCTGTGTTCAGCGTGTTCAGGTGCGCTGTCATGTCTACCATGAAGTGTAGCTTTTCCAGCCACTCTGGCTGTTCCAGCTCAGGAAAGTTGAGCCCTTTGCTGCCCAGGAAAGTTTTCACTTCTTCCAGACACGCGACAAAGCGTTTCAGCACCTCCCCTTTGGACAGCCACCGGACTTTGTTGTGCAGCAGGAGATCAGAATATGCGCTTTCCATCTCGTCCAGTAACAAACGGAATTGACGGTGATTTAAACTTTTTGCCATTATTTTATTGACAATCTGAATGACAACATCCATTACTTCTGTGCATTCCGGAGGAAATGTTTGAGCGCACAGTGCCTCTTGGTGCAAGATGCAGTGAAAAGTCAGCAGCTTTCTGTCCAGCGACTTCTGCAGTAAAGCCACAAATCCCTTGTGCGTTCCCGTCATATTCGGAGCCCCATCAGTAGCTACTGACACCAGATGGGTGGTCTTTATTCCTTTGGCTCTTAAACAATTCAAGACAGCCTCACAGATGTCCTCCCCCCGTGTTTGGTCTTTTAGAGGTATCAACTCAATCAGTTCTTCCTGTGGCCCGGCAGAGTTTACATACCGGCAGAACAACGCTATTTGTTCAATATCGCCTTTGTCTTTAGACTCGTCACAGGCAATCGAGTAGGCCACAGCTGAATTGATGTCTTTAATTTGCTGTCTTGTGATGTCTTCTGCCATTTTTATGGTTCTGTCTTTGACAGTCTTTGCAGAGAGGGGCATATCCCTGATTTTCTGCACAATTTCACTCTTGTTTTTAAAGTCCGTGAATAGATGTTCTGAAATCTTAATGAAAGATTCTTTTATATATTCACCATCTGTAAACTGCTTCCCGTGCCTGACTATTTCCTGAGCGGCAATATAACTGGCGTATGTCGTTGATTTTCCTGACTTCATCCATTTCTGGAAATGATTTTTGCTCAGATCAACCTTCCGCATCAGTTCCGAAACGGCTTTTTTTCTCTCATCTCCATCCGGATATTTTTGAGCAAAGGCTGCGTGTTTACTCTGGAAATGCCTTGCGACATTTGACTTTTTGTTGTTTGCTAGTTTCTCATTGCATATTAAGCATACCGGTAAACCAGTCTCGTCAACAGTGAAAGCAAATGAATCTGTCCACGTATCATTAAACGTTCTGTTTTCTTCAGTCACTTTTCTTTTTTTAGAATTCTCCATAGTTGGCTTACCTTGGATCGAAAAATTAAAGAAATCGCGCACTGGCGGGTGTCAGGTATTGGCAGTGGTGACGTATATTAATAGCGATAAAAACACGTTGCAGCGGTGTGTTCAGGCAGTCAGTAAACTGCAGTCGAATAACTTTATTCGAACTAAACAGCCTTGCTTCTAAGCCTCCCTCAACCCAGCCCCCATGGACGCAGATGCTGCAAAAGACACGTACTCACAAACCCCCGTAGGCAATCTCCCTTAGCCGGAATGCTGGCTAATTGAGAGCCGTTTCGGATGTGTCAGAAAATGTGTCGCCACACTTACATTGTACAAGATCACCATAATCTTCAAATTTAGAATTACATTTCAAAAGCTAACAAACTAACATAAAATACATTTTAATTAAATACTGACCAATTATTTCCCAAAGCCACAGGGAGCCGCAGCACAGAGGTGAAAGAGCCACAAATGGCTCGGGAGCCGCAGGTTGCCGACCCCCGTGCTAGACCAATGTCCAATCCAGTTAACAACCTCATCTACTGAACTTTCCTAACTAACGTCTCATGCAGGACCTTGTCAAATGAATTGTTAATCCATGTAGACAATATCCACTGCCTTACCTTCATCAACTTTCCTAGCAACTTCTTTGAAAAACTCCAAGACTGGTTAGACGTGGCCTACAATGCACAAAGTCATGCTGACTATCTAAAAGCTTGTACATAATCCCTTAGCATACCTTCCAGTAACTTGCCCACTACTGGTGTTAGACTCAGTTGCTTACAATTTCCTGGCTTATTCTTAGAGCCTTTCTTAAAAAGAGGGACTTTACCTATCACCAGTCTACCAGCACTTCACCCATAGCCAAGGATGTTTTAAAGCTCTGCTAGGCCCCTACAGTTTCTGCAGTAGCCTCCCACAATCTCCAAAGGAGCACCTTATCATGCCCTGGGGATTTATCCAAACTAAATTGACTTAAAACAGCAAATACCTCCGCCTCTGTAATCTGTATAGGGTTCATGACCCAAGTGCTGTACTGTCTCATACCATAGACGGTCTGCATTCTAAGTAAATGCAAAAGGAAAAAAACAATCCATTTAATATCACCCCCATCTCTTTTGGCTCAACACGTATTACCATACTGATGTTCCCCAGACTTATTTTGGCCCTTGTTATTCTTTTGCTTCTTAAAAGAACCCCCAAGGTCTCTCCTTCACCTTGTCTGCTAGAATAACTTCATGCCTTCTTTTAGCCTTCATGATTCCCTTCTCAAACACACTTTTGCAGTTCTTATACTCAAATACCTTATTTTGTTCCTCCTGCCTCTACCTGCAATGCACCCCCTTCTGCTTAACCAGTGCCTCAATATCTCTCTCTCAAAAAAAAGCTCCCTAAACCTGTTATTCTTGCTTTTTACTCTGACAGGCATGTACAAGCATTTCACTCTTGAAGGCCTCCCACTTACCAAATACACCTTTACCTATCCTGATCCACACTTGCCAGATCGTTTGATACCATCAAAATTTGCCTTTCTCTAACTTAGAATTCAGCCTTCTCCTTCTCCATAATTACCTCGAAGCTAATGGCATTATGATCACTAGATGCAAAGTGTTCTCCTACACAAACGTTTGTCATCTGCCCTGCCTTATTCCTTAAAAGGAGATGGAGGGTCATACTCTCTCTAGTTGGGACTTCTACATAATGATTAAGGAAACTTCTCTGAGCAAATTTGACAAACTCTTTCCCATCTAGTCCTCTTACGGTATGGAAGTCCCAGTCAAAATGTTAAAAGTTAAAATCACCTACTATCACAACCACATCAACACAAACAAGATGCTGGAGGACCTCAGCAGGTCAGGCAGCATCTATGTAAGAGTTTCACATTGAGATCCTTCATCAGTACTTGTACTTCTTGTAACAGACTGCAATTTCTCCACAAATTTGTTCCTCCAAATCCTGAGGACTGTCAGATGTCTATAATATAATTCCATTATGTGATCACACCTTTCTTATTCCCCAGTTACAATCACAAAGCCTCACTAACTGAGCTCTGGGCTGACTGAGCACTGTTTCCCTGACTAGAAATGCTACCCCTTTCACTCTATCACATCTAAAATAACAGCACCCCAGAATATTGAGCTGCCAATCTTGCCCCTTTTGCAACTGAACCTCACTAATAGCTAAATGTCACAATTCTACATGCCTAAGCTCAACCACCTTTCTTTGCATTAAAATATACACAACGCAGAACATTCATCCCACAATACTCAATCTTTGATTCCTGACTTTTTATGTAACATCTTTCTCCGCAACTACTCCACTAACTGTTCTAGAATTTCGTTTCCCATTTATCTGCAACTCTTGTTGAAACCTCCATACAGCATTAGCAAACCATTCTGCTAGGATATTTGTCCATCTCCAGTTCCCTAACACACCAAACTCACTTTGCAGAACCTTGTTACTCATCTTACTCATGTTATTGTTATCAGCTTGGGGCACAACCTCTGGCTGCTCGCTCTCAATTTAAGAATGCTGTGTGTTCCTGACACTAGGCAACAAGCCATCCGGAAATTTTATTCTCTTCAACAGAACCTCCTTTCTGTTCCTTTAACCACATCACTACAGCTTGCCTCATGACCCCTTTTCCTTCTGAGAAAAGACCTGAGCCAGAGCCAGAGACTGCTGACTGCTGTGGCTTTCCATTCCCCATAACAGTATCCAAAGCTGATGTTCAAGAGAACAGCAACAGGGGTACTCTGCACTAACTACTTACCCCTTCCCAATGTTCACCAGTTATCAGTGTTCAGCATCATGGATGTAACTACCTCTCTGCGTGTCCTATTAACCCCTCAGCCTCCCAAATGAATTGGAGTTCATCCGGTTCCAGCTCCAACTCCTTAACATGGAGTGTTAGAAGCTGCAGCTGGATGCACCTCTTGCAGGTGTAGTCACCAAGGACACTGGAGATTTCCTTGCCTTCCCACATCCCACAAAATGACTTTCCAGTATCCTGCCTGCCAACCCCACTGCTCTAGATGTGTAAAAAGAGAAAGAATTTTTAAAAAATCTACCTACCAGCCTAAGCCACTCTTCAATGAAAGAGTTTCAACTCCCCACTCCAACACTGGCCCACTCACATGTTAGCCACTCCACTTAAAACTAGTTTATTTATTTATTTTTTTTAATTGATCCTTGTCAAGTGTCTAAGTATGCACAACCCACTTTCTTGAGAACTGTCGTGCACAAAATGCACCAACAGTCCCCACTTGCTTCTCCCTCTATGCAACCCAATGATTCCCTGGAACTGTGGTGCAAAGATAGAAAGAGTGCAGGGAAAACTTATAAGGATGTTGCTGAGACTTGAGGACCTTAGTTAAAACATAAGTGGTAGACACAAGGTTGATTTCAACATTTAACAGGAACTTAGATAGGTACATGGATGACAGGGATATGGAGGGCTATGGCCCATGTGCAGGTTGATAGGAGTAGGCAGATTAATAGTTCGCCACATAATAGATGTGCTGATGAGCTTGTTATTGTTCTGTAGTGTTGTATAACCTTATGACTTAAGTTACTAACTTTGGACAGCAGTTTTACTTTCCAGGTGTTGTAGTTACAACTTAAAGGTTTGATCTTGACTTGTAATTGGATCCTAGCTTCAATGGAAAAAAATAAACACTAAGTAAAAGAAAACTTGTTGATTAACATTAAGATAATGCAGTCTGGTTTGCAATTTCACAGAGATTTTTAGTGAATGTGTAATCAGTAATTGTGCCTAGCTGTTTTTCCAATATTCAAAATATAAAAATAAATCTGCCAGTAGCACTCTAGATTACATTAATCAAAATAGCTTCAGGTGGGCAGTTGTGGGAAATATTATGTTTGCACCATAAGAGACAAAAATCAATAATCTCAAGAGATTCATGATTACACAAGGTCAAGCAGCATGCAGTGTGATTCAAGTTCCTTATTCCACTTAACAAAATTACCATTTCATTAATAATCCACTGTGGTAAAAACAAATTTGGTTCCTATAACCCAAAAGAAATTGGAAATAGTAATAACAATCATTACTTCAATTTGCTCTATGAAGTAGGAAGCACCTCAGTTCAGTAGTTCTTCCTTTATAAACTATCTTCAGAGGCACAAAGGCAGATACATTTCAAACTTTAAATAAGTTTGCCAATGAAGCACTGAAAATTAATTGTTAAAATTGACTAGATTGCATTTGATACAAATAAAAACAATTGCAAAATGGAAGTGTATGACAGAAGTCCTCTTGTTTGGAACTTGTGGTTTATGCCTCTAATTTCTGTGGAGACTGAAGAGAACAGGTCTATGTATTGTACACAAATGCATATGACCACTGCACATGTGCAGTGACAAGGAAACTAACATGGGACATTACTGTGTGGTCCGGAAACAGACAGGAGGGCTCTACAACAGGTAGTCAAAATGACCCAACCCAATGCATCACTGGCACCAATCTAACCGCCATCAGGGGCGTATATACAGAAAGATGTGGGTTAAAAGGCCAGCTTGAGGGATCACACCCACCCCGCTCATGGACTGTTTGTGCCACCCTCATCAGGGAAGAGGCTATGCAGCATGCATGTCACGACCACTTGACTCAAAAATAGTTACTTCCCCAAGCTGTCAGGCTGATCAACACCACCACCCAGTAACCCAACCCATCACCACTACATGCATACACTACATACACTTCACCTAGCATCACTATCAATCCAAGTATATAAGTTACCTCCATAATGTTTCATTGTTTCTTTATTGCATTCATTAACTCTTGTGATTTTTATGCTGCATCAGATCCAGAGTAACAATCATTCCATTCTCCTTTACACATGTCAAAAAATGACAATACATAATTTTGAATCTTGAATGTTGAGCAATGCTTTTACCATGGTACAATAAAGACAGGTTCATAACCTCAGGGTGTTTCCTGTAGTAAAACACAGACATTTTCTTTGGTGGATCAAAGCATTCACAAATATCAGACCATTTTACGCATCTATAGGGGGAAATATTTCATTGAGCATACAATGAGCCTCAAAGTTTTCTTTCTGTCCTATTAGCTCAAGTTCCATAAAAAGAAAAAGAAAAATTAAGAGCCAGATCTTCTTCTTTGAGTAGCAGTAGTTCAGAATTTCCAGTCTCCACAAATTTATAGATGAGGGAAGACAGCTTAGGTAAATTTTGGACTCTTGGAGGACACTGTTGGGAGCTAATAATGGAGAAATAATAAAATGGCAGGATCTAAATTATTTTCTGGCTTTGTGGTCAAAGTCACTAAAATATATCAATAATATTAAGTGCAGGACAAAAGGGTGAGAAGAGTTCATTCAAGATCACCAGGGGAAAAATGTTCCATGCAAACTAAAGTCTGATAATTCTCAATCCTCAGTTCTCAAAAGTAGTGACTGTAGAGTGATTCATTTGATTAGATCTTCCAAAAATCACCAGATTTTGGAAAGCACTGGAAAAAACACAAATGAAATGCTTTCATCCAGAAAACAGTCATGAAAGAAAGCATAAAATTACAGGCCTATTATTGGTTATTGGAAAGTTGCTATTAGTAAGTTAGCAGGAGCAAACATATCGCCAAAGAATTCATTAAAAAAAACCACAAAATTCTGGCAGAACTCAGCAGGCCAGACAGCATCTATGGGAGGAGGTAGTGACGACGTTTCGGGCCGAAACCCTTCATCAGGAGTGAAGTAACATGGGATGGTCAAGGGGGGGGTTTAAGAAGTGGGGGAAGGGATAAAGCAGAGAGCTAGGAAGTGTTAGGTTGGAGGCAAATGGGCTGGGGGAAGGTGGAGAATTATGGGAAATTAAAGAGAAAGAAAGGTAGGGCTGGGGGGAGATTATAGTGAGGGGGAAAAAGAGAGAAAGAGAACCAGAATGAAATAATAGATAGGGATGGGGGTGGGGGGGGGGCAGGGGTATCAATGGAGGTCTGTGAGTTACTTCCAGCATCTGCAGATTCACTCGTGTTGCCAAAGAATCCACATTGATTCTGCATGATTGTGAAATACCAAGTGAAGGGACATTGGCAAGTTGACAATAGGAAGAGTTAGGGCCAATACATTCCTGCTATAGTGAAGGGCAAAGTTAGCAGGAATAGAGAATCCCAGCCAACAAGGGAACTGCCATTCCAGCTAAGAAAAAGATGCTTACCTCAGGTATAACAAGCTAGGATCATACCCTTGGGGTATAAGTGACTTAGGAGTATACTTGAGTGGACACAAGGTTGTCTTGACTTGCTCAGATAAAGAATCCCAGGATCTGACCAAATGTATTCTCAGATATTATGGGAAATCAAGGAAGAAATTGCTAGTACCCTAGTAGGGATACTTGAATCACTAGCCACAGGCATGGTATCCTAAGGCTGGAGGGTGTCTGGTGTTTTGCATTTAAAAAGGGGCTAGAGGACAAGTCATGGAACTGTGGGCCATTGCTGGAAAAGTTACTAAATGAGATTCTAAGAGAAAATCTACCCTCATTTGAAAAGGCAATGACTTTCAGGGATACTCAGCACAGCACTGTGTATGGGGAATTGTCTCACACATTTGATGAGTGTTCTTTTTGAAAAGATGACCAATAGGTCCAGTATTGTTTATTATCTGTATTAACGATTAGCAAGTTTGTGGACGACACCAAAATTGTTGGTTTATATCTGGACCTAGATCAGTTATCAAAGTGGACCAAGGTTTGGTAGATAGAATTTAGCCTTGTTAAATTCCAGGCATTACATTTTAAGAAGTTAACCTCAGGCAGAGAACTTGCAGTAGTGCCTGGACAGTGTTGTGCACTCAAGTCTCCCTGTTCTACATGTACCATTCAGCACATACTTGTACACAAAAGGGGTTGGTGGTGCTGCAGCTTTATTTGAACATTTGTTTACATGCTGAAAGAGCTGATGCGAGAGCAATGAAGACCAGAGGTCTCTAATGAGATGAGCAATGAGTTGACCATGTCCTAAATCGTAGCCTGTCCTTGCATGAGGCAGGTCTTAGCATACATACATGGCACATGGCTGTATGCTAAAAATTATTCAGAATTTCAGTAATGAGAATCATTAAGATATGATATAGCAAATTTACACCTGTCTGTAATTGAACACAATACAGCTTACCTTCTGCCAAGTTTGCAGATCATCTAAAGATAGGTGGATTGGTATGTAGTGTTTAAGCAGGGAGTCTGCAGAAGGACTTGGACAGATTGGGAGAATGGGCAAAGTGGCAGGGTATGCAAAGCAATAAAGGTGTAGACTACTCTATGTGACGTTGTTGGGCCACAAATTTTCATAATTAAAAACAGAATAGACCAGAGGTGACCATTATGACACTGGCATTTCTGTAATCAGAGATGTACATTTTTTTGCAACTAAAGAGGTGAGCAATATGGTCTTCGCTTTTAATGTAATGCAGACAGTAAACTGCTGAGATTACAGTCAGCCCTCCTTATCCGTGGGGGATTGGTTCTGGGACCACCCACGGATACCAAAGTACGTAGATGCTCAAGTCCCTTATATAAAATGGCTTAGTATTTGCATATAACCTACACACATCCTCCTGTATACTTTAAATCATCTCTAGATTAATACAATGTAAATGCTATGTAAATAGTTGTTACACTGTATTGTTTAGGGAATAATGACAAGAAAAAAGTCTGCACAGGTTCAGTATAGACGCAACCATCGTAGCTCTTCTGGGAGCACTGATGCCGCCTCGGCATCAGCCGATCCCAATTCTCCTGTGACCTTTAAGTTCTTGAGGCTGTAGCTCTTTACATAGCTAGCCAGCCATCCCTTACTAGCCTTAAACTCCTTCCTCTTGCTAACACAAGTAGCAAAGAAGAGACACGAAGCGAACCATGCTCAACTTCCAGGTTTTCCCAGCTAGTTGAATTTCTGCGTGTGGAACCCACAGATAAGGAGGGCTGACCGTATAATGAAGATTGCTTTCAGTACTTGCACCTCATTCTATTGTTCTTTCAATGTTCTTATTCATGATTGGATTAATAATCATTATAGTCACAATAATGGACTAAATATCTGATCTCTGGCATTACACAGCAAGCAATAGGCATCACACTGTACAATTGACTACACTAAATGTATGCCTCAGTGAGAAGCACGTCTTTTGCCAATTGTTATCCAGTGATTCCTTATGTGCCTGATGTAATGCTGTGTGCAACTGTTTCAGTTGCTGACTTTTGCTGTAAGCATTTGTTTTGATTACCTGAATGTGATTTGCAGTGAGAATGAGGAGTCTTGCAAAAAGAGTTAGTATTTTGACCACCGTGGTTAAATGACAAAGAAAAACTAATTCACTCAAAATGGCAACAGCACAGGGAAGGTAGTGTTTGGTTTAACTGCCTTTGTTAGTTAGCGCATCAAATCCAAGAGGTGGGATGTCATGTTACAGCTGTACAAGGTAGAGATGAGACTGCACTTGGAGGAATGAGTACAGTAGGCACTGAGCTATAGGAAGAAGGTCATTAAGCTAAAAGTGTGCAAGGAATGTTTAAGGATATAATCAAGACTAAAGGGCTTGGAGTTATAAAGAGAAACTAAACAAGCTGGGGCATGTTTTCTGGAGGGTAGGAAATATGGAATGACCTTAGAGGCAAACAAAATCATGAGGCATAGATGAGGTGAATAGTCAGCCTTTCTAAAAATAAGGAGTCTAAAAGTAGGCGGCATAGTTTTAAGGTAGTGGAAAAACTTAAACCTGATCTGATGGGCAATATTTTCCACTACAGTGTAGTAGGTATAACAACAATGTTTTAAAGTAAAAAGTGAGGCAAGTGGATAGAAAAGGATTGGAAGATACGGGCAAAAAGCAGGCAAATAGGGCCGACTCAAGCATTTTGGTCATCATGGATGAGGTGGGTCAAAGGGTCAGATCCATGCAGTACAACTACATGAAACCTATGTGTAAAGAAACAAAGCCGACATTTCAAATCCAAACCCTAGTCCATATTAGGAAGAGAAAAGTCGATTTCAGTTACACATATCCTTTCCCTCCAGTTTAAATGACCAGCAATCAATACAATAGGCACAAGAGCAGGTCACACGCCATTATCCTGCAGTACAAGTGTATGATTGCCTATGGCTTTCCACCATCTACAAGACAAAATCAGGAGAATGATAGAAAATACAGGGGAGAGAACAAACCCCTAAAGTGGACCACATCTGAGTGTGCAGATGTAACAATGTGCTTGCCTAGTATCATAAACTTCCTTTCCAACAAAAGGCAGTACGACAGGATCTGCACATCCACCTACATATGGGACATGGTACATTAAGTTTGGAGTATGCTCTTGCAGAGGCTCAGGGATGATGGTATTGAAGGCTGAACTGAAATCAAGAAACAGAATCCTGACATGTACTTGAGGTGGGGGGAGGGGGGGGGTCGAGATGCTGTAGTACGAAGTCAAGATTGATATTACTGCAATGATAGAATGTGAACATCTTGCTTCATGGGAAAAGAAAAAAGGTGGCAGAGGTTCTCCAACTTGCAGTGTCACAACATGCAGAACTATGGACATACACTGGAAATGGGATTAGGCTAGATAGTGCTTTTCCTAACTGGTATCGACAAGGTAGTCAATCAAACAGGTTAATTCTAGTTTGAAATACAGCTGAATTTATCTTGGCATTCATCAAACACAGCAGCATTTAATTGAAAACTCCTGCCTTCAATGCTTAGATTGGGTTGTCAAAAATCTGTATATTGTTCATAAAAGACTGTTGAGAACTCGGAGAGTTAGCAACTTTACTATCAAAATGACAATGACATTCCATCTTTAAGAACCATTATAGTACTGCAATCTTGCCAGAAATCTTATTGGAGGGCTTCATCTATAAAAGCAGGTTAGATTTAGGGTGGTGACAAATGGTCAGTGGCCTGCAAGACAAAGAAAGTAAAAATTCAAAAGGTAGTTTAACGAGGTTTTAAAGGACAAGAATTTAAATTCCAGACACTATAGTGCCGAAGACAGGAATTTTAAAAAATACTCAAAGGAGAACCATTAACAATTTCAGCTATTGTAGCAATCAAAAGGTAAAACAACATTGGAATAAGCTGAGTGCATGTTCAAGGCTTACAATGTGAGCAACTTTAGTTAGAAGTTTGCCCCAGTGATCCATGGGAAGAGATAAAGTAATAAGATGAAGCCAAACAGATGTCAAAAATCTATTATTTAGATTTTGGCTTAAGTATTTCTGATCATCGGAAAAGGTTCCATGCTGTAGCAGGGAGGTAATAATCCAACTGCACTGCCACAGAAAAGTTGTATTATTTTAAGAGTGTACAATTTTCATAAAGATTTATAAAATTTTCATAAAGTAAGGAGTGTTTGACAAAGTCCTTCAGAGCGGATCATTCAGATCAAGATTCATGTGATCCATGGTGACTTAGCTGCTTGAATTCAGAGTCATCTTGCCCTTAAAGAACAAAGGGTAGTATTTTAGACTTTCTGGCTTACCGTCCATAAGTGACTTGGATGAAAACATGGATAGGTAGGTTAGTTAGGCTGCAAGACGATAAAAGATTGGTGATGTTGTGGATAGTGTAGAATATTAACAAAGGATTTGATGCAAGTGTGTGGAGAAATGACAGATGGAGTTAATTATTCCAGATGCGAGCTGTTGCACTCTGGGAGATCAAATGTAAAAGGACAGTACACAGATAATGGCAGGTCCCTTCGTAATGTTGATGTGCAGAGGAATCTTGGGGTCTTTGCAGGATAAGGCTGTATCCGGCATGCTTAATACTGGTGGTCGTAGCATTAAATTCATAAGTTGCGCTGCACCTTTGTAAAACTGGTTAAGCTGCATGTGGAGTATTGCAGTCAATCCTTGTCACTCCATTGAAGAAGGGATGTTGAGGCTTTTGAGGGCACAGGAGATATTTACCAGGATACTACCTGGAATATAAGCCATGTACTACAAGGAAAACTTAATTGCTTTCTCTGGAGCAGCAGAGGCTGAGAGAAGATCTCACAGGGGTTTATAAGAGGCACAGGGTTAAATACCTAAAACTAGAAACATGCATTTAGGGAGAAAGGAGGTAAGTTCAAATGAGACGTGTGGGGTGCCTAGAATACAATGCCAAGGTTGCATTGGAGATAAATATTATAGGAGCAAAACATCACAGGCCAAAGGTTCTGCTCCTGTGCTGTTCTGTTCTATGTTCTACATCATCATGATCAAGTTCAAAACAGAATTATAACAAGACAGTCATCTTCTGTTGGCTGCAACTCTTCCACTTAAGATCGCTATCAAACATCAAATTCATGGTGTATTTAATAAACACAAGATATTTTAAACATTAAAATTACATTTCAGGCCATAGTAAATCTAAACACTTTCCTACCCTCTCTCAAAATAAATGAGTTGTTAACTCAAATTTCAGGAACAAATTGGAGAAAGACAAGATTGCAGCAGATCCAATACAAAGCATTCTTGACAAGATGTAAAGAGGATAAGGAACTTTGTTCTTACCTTTGAATCTGTTAAAGCATTGATGACATTTCCCAAAGCCAAGAGAGATCGGTTAATATTGGCCCCCTCCCTGAAGCGAGCTGCTTTCATATTCATAGAACTAATACGTTCAGATCCAGCCAAATCAACAAGACACATTTTTGCAATTTTAATGTTTTGATTGATGTTTGCAGTTCTATCTTGCTGCCTTAAATAAATCTGTAAAATGAACCATGTAAAAAATCTGCTGTACAATACCAGAGGCTAAAACTAATCTAAAATTAAAATATTTAACATGCAGTTATCTTCCTTAATATTTCAGAAAAGTGCATAAAAGTAGACCATGCAATAAATTGTTTTGTATAAAACACTGAAAAACAAAGGTCTGAAATCCGAGTACAAAACACAAATGAGCTTTCTCTAGCACTAACTTGGTTCAGTCCATTCCTTGCTACATTCTGCATAGCTAGAATAAAAGTAGACAATGAAACTTTTGATAAACTACCAAGAGAAATGAGCTGCATACCAATAACAGAATTGATATTTACTTGTAATTGCATTCTATTTATAGATTCTTTCTCAAAAAAGTAATTCAAGATCATTTCATAATAGAATATGTATAAAATATGCACACTTTGTCAAATCATATATTTAAAAAAAAATTTACCTATTCAGAAGTACTAAGAAACCTGGTCAAAATACAAGCAATAGTTCCAGGCTTTTCATAAAATGGAAGCTCTGCATTTATAATTTCTGTGTTGGCATTACAGAATGAAAGGTAGCATCAGATTAAAGTGGAGAGTCTTTATCAATGTTACAGTTCAGAAAACAACATAGAATTAAGTTTCTATCCATGGAAGTACCTGAAAGACAGCATGAGAACGCGAAGAATTGGCGTTGGCATCAGTAGGATGTTGTGTTCTATTTTTATTTCCATAATCTAGCATCTGAAGGAGCTGTTTCGAAGATGTAGGCTATAAAGAATTGTTACAAGAGGCTTTCAACTTCAGTCAATTTCATTAAGTTAGTCAATATTTTAACAGTATCATTCCCAAACACATTAGTAATGCAAAAAGAATAATGTTCCAGTTTCAATAATGCTTTTTCCAGATTAGCATGCAATATTGAGACCAATACTTACTGAAAGAGAGCAGGATAGCACACATCTTTCTGCCAATTCTCAGTAATGTGGTAGAGAGAATTAAAAAAAAATACAATCCCTGACATTATTTTCAGTTTAATAATGTAAAGATAAAAATTTGATGAGGTCTCAATTTGCAAAGCAGACAGTTTGAGCTACCAGCAACACTTTATTATATGGCTTACTTTAATGAATTCTTCAGTAGCAAAGTTTTTAAGCTAAGAACATTAAAGGACATGAACATATCAATAATTTTTAGGATTAGAAGTTTTAGCTTTTGAATGACAATTAGAAAAACTAAAACTTTAATTTGTGCCTAGTTCAGATAGAACATATCCTAGTTCACTATGCCAATGACATTTATTGTCAAAATTTAAAACAGCAAATCTTCTCCTAAATCAGCAAAACCATTTTTAATTGTTTAAAGTTTTTGACAAAGTGGCTTAAGAGTCCCATAATTAACAGAGGGAAATTTGATGAGCTAGATTGATTCTACACCGATATCACAAACATTTTCAGTAGGATCTTTGGATAGTGAACAGCTATTAAACACCAACTAATTTTACTACCATTCACTCAGGACATGGAATGAAAAAGCATTGCCTTTACCATCGTAAAATCTAGCAAACCCGATTAGACAGGTTTGTCATGAGAAAATATTGAGTAGTCCAGGCCTAAAATCAAGAGGAGCAGAATGAGCGGCATTTTCATTGAAACGTTCAAAATCTTTATGGAACTCAAGATAAATGTAAAATTGATATTTCCTCCATTGGAGACCATCTAAAACTTGGGTCAGAGTTTCAAAACAGTGAGCTGGCTTTTCAAGATAGATTTCCAAGTTTCCTAAGAAGCAAAGAATTTTTAGAAAAAGATCAGAGGTTCAGTTGATGAGTATATACAAAACCCTCAATTAACGGATATGGAAGATAGTACAGGAAAATGATGCCAAGATAAAAGATCATCCATGATCTTAATAAATGATAAAGGACTTCCGGTAAGATGGCGATTGCTTAGCTGCTCCAAACTTTTGTTCGGTTATTTTCACTATCTTTGCACTAAATGTCTCCATTTTTTAAATCTTAGTTAGGAACTTACTTTTACTTGCCTGTGAACACATCTACCTTACAATGTCTAACAAGAGTTCTAAATCCGGGAGAAAGGAAGTTTCAGCTCTGCCGGCTGAGACCCTCGCTGCGCTGGAACAACACCAAGACGATATTTTAAAGGAATTTAGAACCGCTTTCAAACAGCTGGAAGCCAAACTGGATCGGATCAACGACAGAGTGAACGAACATGCTGAACACTTATCTCACATCGACTCGACTTCTGAAGACTTAGAAAGTCATGTTCGATACTTGGAGACTCTGTTCCAGCCTAGAGGGAAAATATAACAAACTCCTTTCCAAAATGGTGGATCTCGAAAATCGGAGCAGACGCTGTAACCTTCGAATTCTTGGGTTGCCAGAGACCACCGAACAGGGATCAACCGTGAAGTTTTTCGCCGATTTTCTCTGTGAGATATTCGGGAAAGATTTGATTCTGAACCCGCCTGAGCTCGAAAGGGCACACAGGGTCTACGTTCCCCCCGGAATTCTGGGCTCCCGCCCGCGACCAGTAATTTTGTGTTTTCATCAATACCAGGTAAAACACCGTCCGATTATGGAGGCACGTCACAGAGGTACTTTTACTTTCCAAAATACAGTCATTCGCTTAGTGGAAGATTTTGTACCCCAGATCTTAAAGATGCGCGCTGAGTTTAAAGGCGTAATGAAAGTGCTTTTTGATCGTGGTTTTAAACCCTCTCTTCGCAATCCTGCCGATTTCTGAATCACGCTTAATACTGAAAAATATAAGTGGTTTAAGTCAGTGAAGGAGGCTGAGGCATTTGTTGCAAATCTTCCGGCTGTCCAGCCATCTTCGGAAATCGATCGGACCTCCTAAAATGGTGGATAAGTATTTCTCGTAGTAAAATTACTTTTCTGGACTCAGACTTTACTTGAATCACTCAGACATTATTTATTGAAACTTTAAGGGCTGTTGACAATCTCTCCCTGGATTTGGTGTGTCTTTTTTAAATAGACATTCTGTGCTTAATGCTTCCCTATGGACGTTTAAATAGTACTTGTGTAATCTATTTTATTCTTGTATAACTTTATCTATAGAGTTCTACAATTGACTCTAACTTGTTTTGGAGGTTTGAAGTCTTTATTGAAGGCCTCCCTGTTTGTTGGTTCACAGTTTAACTGCTGATCATTCTATCTATCTATCTATCTATCTATCTATCTATTTATTTATTTATTTATGTCCACCTTTTTTTTAATCTTTGATTTTTTTTCCTCTCTGTAAATGGTTGATAAGTACTCTTCTTGAATCTATAATTTTCCCCTTCCTCCCTTTTTTTCCCCCTTTCTCTTACTTTATTCTTCCATAATTTTTCGTGGGTAGGTTAGTTTTGGTTTTCTTCCGATTTTCTCTGTATTAAGTTTTATATTTCTGCAGATGTTCCAATTTATAGTTATGTTTTCTAGTGCATAAACTAGTTACTATTTGCTATAGTATTTATACGGAACTGCTGTTAATGACACAGATCTGGAAGTTATATTTGGGTTAATTTTTTTTGTAGAGCTAGCTGCTTTTTTTGGTAGCCATCTAGTTTTGAGTTGTGTGGGTGGGGTGGGTTTTCCAGTTCCAACATCACTCACCGTATTTATTGTTTTTCTTTATTGCTTAGGACATGTTGATGTTTTGATTTTACAAATCTATGTTTACATTTCTGCTCCCAAACTGCTATTGTATTGCTTGACTTTTTAAATGCCTGCTGCCTTTTATGCATTAGTAATTGATAATGGCTAGTGCACTTAAATTCATGAGCTGGAATGTAAAGGGATTGAATCACCCTGTTAAAAGGAGAAAGGTATTCTCACATATTAAACAACTCAAAGCTGACCTTGCTTTCCTTCAAGAAACTCATAATTGTTGTTTTGATAACTCCCAGCTTCTGTCAAAGTGGGCGGGTCAGCATTTTCATTCATCCTTTGCCACTAAAGCTAGGGGAGTCTCCATTCTTATTAACTCAAATATTCCTTTTGAACATAATAAAATATCTGATACAAATGGCAGTTTTATTATTGTTTCTGGTAAACTATATAACACTAAAGTTGTACTAGCAAACCTGTATGCACCCAACTTTGATGATGCTAACTTTTTTGAACATTTTTTTTCCTCACTACCAGACTTAAACTCATACTCTCTTATACTGGGTGGTGACTTCAACTGTTGGTTAGATCCTAATCTGGATGGATCGTCCTCTGTTACCAGATCACCTACTAAATCTGCCTTAGCTATCCAATCGTTTCTCTCTAATTTTGGTATTTCTGATATATGGCGTTTCCTTCATCCTACTGAGATTATTCTTTTTTTTCCACATGTTCACCATACCTTCACTAGAATTGACTATTTCTTACTCGATAACCAACTTATTACATTTGCCTACTCTTGTGACTATCAGAGTATACTGATTTCTGACCATGCCCCAATTACTCTCTCTCTGAACTTTCCTGGTCTCCCTCAGAGAGGAATAAACACTGGCGGTTTGATTCAACTTTATTATCGAATGATGATTTTTAAAAATTTATTAAGGATCAGATAACCTTTTATTTTAACACTAATACATCACTTGAAGTGTCATCCCAGATTGTCTGGGATGCCATGAAAGCATATCTGAGGGGTCAAATAATCTCTTACACAGCAAATCTCAACAGAAGATCCTGTGCAGATTGATTAGACCTCATTAACCAGATTAAAGAATTGGATCAACTGTATGCTCAAACTAAGAACCCTGAGCTATACAAGAAGCGTGTTGAACTCTAAACTAAATTTAATCTTCTGTCTACTCAACCTGTCGAACGCCAACTTCTCGAAAGCAAGAGTCGCTTTTACATTCATGGGGATAAGTCTGGTAAATTTCTAGCCAATCAGCTGAGGCATTCCAAAGCCAAACAACATATTACAAAGATTCGGAAGGAGAACAGAGACTTTATATCGGATCATTTAGAAATTAATGACGCATTTAAAAATTTTTATTCTTGGCTTTATTCCTCTGAATCTTTGAATGACAATATCTCTGTTGATCAATTTTTAAAGAATCTGAATATTCCTTCACTTTCATCTGATCTTAAAGCCAAACTTAATGCGCCTATATCATCAGAAGAAATATCTTTTGCAATTTCTGCACTGTCCTCAGGGAAATCTCCTGGACCTGATGGGTTCCCTGTAGAATTTTATAAATCATTCTCTTCACTTCTTTCTCCTCAGTTACTTTCAGTATTATCTGACTCGTTTAATTACGGCAAATTGCCACCCTCTTTCAATGAGGCATCTATTATTCTTTTATTAAAAAAGGGTAAAGACCCAACAGAGTGTTCCTCATATAGGCCGATTTCTTTGCTCAATGTTGATGTAAAGATCTTAGCTAAAGTTTTGGCTTATAGATTAGAAACAGTTATTCCCTCCATTATCTCTGACCAATCAGGTTTTATTAAAAACCGTCTCCCTTTTTTTAACATTCGGCGTTTATTTAATATTTTATATTCACCTCCAACTGGGATTCCTGAATGTGTTATTTCTCTCGATGCGGAGAAAGCATTTGATCGTGTAGAGTGGAACCTCCTTTTTGCAGTCTTAGAAAAATTTGACCTCAGTCAAAGTTTCATCTCTTGGATCAAATTGCTGTACCTGTGTCCTACTGCTTCTGTTTTAACTAATTTTCAGAAATCCCAGGTATTTAATCTCAAATGTGGCACCCATCAGGGATGCCCCTTAAGTCCCTTTCTCTTTGATTTGGCTATAGAACCTTTGACGATAGCATTTCGAAATTGTCCTGAATTGTCCGGGATTTGGAGGGGGTGTGGAGCATAAAGTTTCTCTTTATGCTGATGACTTATTACTCTTGCTCTCAAATCTGTCTACATCCTTACCTCCAATGTTTTTACTTCTTGACCAGTTTAGCCAGACCTCTGGCTATAAACTCAATTTACATAAGAGTAATTAATAAAGAAGCACAAGAATTAACATTTCGTGATCTCCCTTTTAAAGTAGTCCATAATCAATTTACTTATCTTGGAATTACAGTCACAAGGAAGTTTAAAGATCTCTTTCGTGAAAACTTTGCCAATCTTTCATATACTATAAAACAGAGTCCGGTACAATGGTCACCTTTATCTATGTCTTTGGTAGGTCGTATTAATGTTGTTAAAATGTATGTTCTCCCCAAATTTTTATACTTATTTTAATCTATCCCAATTTTTTTGATTCCTTAGACTATTATTTTGTCATATCTGTGGAAGAATAAGCACTCTAGAATTAATAAAATCCATCTCCAAACATCTAAAAAAAGAGGGTGGCATGGCTTTACCTAACTTTCATTTATATTTTTGGGCAGATAATATATGTTGTGCTACCTTTTGGTCTTTCTTCCATGGCCAACCCGAGTGCCCTAATTGGGTGGCAATGGAGTTGAGCTCCACTAAAGAATTATCTATCTCTGCACTCCCTAGTAGTCTGTCCAGATTAATAGCTAATCCTCTTGTTAGACACACTTTGCATATATGGGCTCAGTTTAGGAAATGCTATGGTTTCCATGGTTTTTCCGTTTCCAGCCCTGTCGTACAAAATCACCTTTTTTTACCTACTACGCACGATTCAGCATTCCATGTTTGGTATAGGAAGGGCATTAGACATTTTGAAGATCTTTTCATTGATAATCGCTTCGCTTCTTTTCAGCAGCTCTCTGTTAAGTTCAATCTGCCCAATGCTCATTTTTTTTTAGATATCTCCAAATTAGACATTTTATTGCTCCTCTAATTCCTAACTTCCCTGAAATGCTTGCGAAAAATGCTATGGACTTATTTCTTTCCATTAACCCACTAGGTAAAGGTTTAATATCAATTATTTGAGATAAATTAGCAGCCTTACAATGGGCCCCTGTGGATAGAATTAAAATGGCATGGGAGCAGGATTTAAATACCTCCTTATCTGATGAGAGTTGGGACTCGATTCTCAAATTGGTTAACTCAACCTCTCTTCGTGCTTGCCATTGCCTTTTACAGTTTAAGATTGTTCATAGAGCCCATATGTCTAAATCTAAACTATCTCAATTCTACCCTAACATTAGTCTGCTTTGTGATAAATGCAAGAGGGGCGAGGCCTCTCTCATTCATATGTACTGGTTCTGTCCTAGCTTGGAGAAATTTTGGAAAGATGTCTTCACTACGTTATCATATATTCTGAATCAGCACCTAGAACCAAATCCCTTAATTGCTTTGTTCAGTTTCTGGGGAGAGACAGATTTACGTCCGAGTCCGACCAAATGCCGAATATTATCCTTTGCCTCTCTCCTGGCTAGACGCTTGATCCTCCTTAGATGGAGAGATGTTGCCCCACCCACTCATGTTCAATGGCTTAACGACATTATGGCCTGCTTGGACCTCGAAAAAATTCATTATTCAGTTCTTAATTCGGATCTAAAGTTCCATAAGGTCTGGGGACCTTTTATCAAGTACTTTTATAACCTTCCTCTTGACGAGGGTTTTTTTCTTTTCGGTCCCTTGCTTTCAGCTCCCTTTTTTTTTCTCTGGTAGTAGGCATTATTATCCTCTGTTGCTAAGTGTATTCAGTCTGGGAGTTTGATTGTCCTGATTTATATTCTCTATATTGTGTTGTAGTTGGTCTGGAGTTTTTTTTTGTGTTGTGGGACTTGGGGAGGATACTAAGTTTACTTGTCTTCAATTTAGGTGCTTTTTTTAAAAAAAATTCTCTTTCTTTGTATCATATTGTCATTGTATGCTTAATTTTGCACTCTATTAACGTTCCTCATTTTGATTTGGGGTTTTTTAATTTGTAAAATGTATAAAAAACTAATAATAAAAAAATGATAAAACAAGCATGAGAGGGTTGAACAGACTACTTTTAAAAAAATGCATTTATGATTCATTTACTCATTCCTTGACTGACAAAAATCAATTGCAGACTTTTGATATTGGTTTGGCAACATCTTTATTAAAGGGCAAACATTACATCAAATGATCATTTTTTTCCCCAAATTAAATGTGTAATGCACTGTTCAAGGCATCTTCATGTAGGGGAAAAAGTTATCTGGATCTAATGGCCACTACCTAAACCATTACTAAACCAATATTCTTCATTGAAATGAGAATTGTAAAATATAGTACAGAACTTGCAATGAAGGTGGTTTAAAACCAAAATTTCATTTTAAAGTTTATTAACTATGTATGTTCCACTAAGGCAAATTTTACTTGTGTTTAAAACATTTACTGTAATAATGAACACATGCGTGAAACCTGACGATCAAAAAAATTTTGCCATGCAATTTACTCTCCTTGAGAAACATCAGAAATAGAATAATGCAATAATAGTAGTATTTTGCTTTTTTACTGCACTTTATAACTTGATCAGCAAGACTATCGGTCCTTTAGAAAATAAGCAACTGAATTGAATGGAAAAATTGTATGTAGTACAGGATGCCAGGAGGATGTTTTTAATTTAAAGATAGTGCAGAACAGGCCCTTTTGGCCCAATGTGCCTCACCACCAAACAATCTCTCTACTTAAACTTAGCCTATCACAAGACAATTTAAAAGAACCAACTAACTTGTATGTCTTTGGACTGAGAGGAAACCCATGCGCTCACAGGAAAGACATAAACTTCTTACAGACAGCGCTGGAATTGAGCTGTGAACTCAACGCCATGCTACGCTACCGTAGTGCCACAATTTATTTATTTATTTATTTTATAAACTGTGAAGCTAGACTATTCTCAAATGGAAGAATTACTCTATGAAGTTATACTTCAAAAACCCAAGTCTGTTTCTGGTATAAATATAGAGGAATTGTGGTAAATTTTTAAGTGCCAATTTTCTGAACACATTCCCAGAGTTATAAAGCATTGACACAGGCCCTTCATCTGAATTAATCCAAACTGACCAAGTTATCCAACAAAGCTAGTTTCATTTGCCCACATAAGTTTCCTTACTGATATACTTCCATACTGAAGGCCATTGTGCCAAGTGCATTCTTCACCCTGTCTAACTGTGACACCACTTTCAAAGTTTTGGTACTCCAAGGTCCTTTAGTCTCACAAGATACTACCATTTACTGTACAAGTCTTCTTCTGGTTTGGCTCCCCAAATTCAACACTCCATACTCAACTGAACGCCATTTGCCAATCCTAGCTGAACAAGAACCCCCCACCCTGTAATGTTGATAACTTTTCTGCTGTCTGTGATGCCACCTATTCAGCAGAAGTTCTAACCACGCTTTATTTATATGAAAAATTTGGATTGTACAAGTGTAATGTACAAGTACAAAATGTACAAGTTTCACCAGCATTGATCACTGTGGTTATTGTTCAGCAGAACACCAATGCCCCACCATCAGTTTCTTAAAATCAAGCCAATTATGAATCCAGTCTTGGCACCCATTACTCAAGGTTTTATTTCAGAAAAGGTATTTTCTTATAGAAAAGATGATTCTACATATAGTGTACAAAGCTGAACCAAAATACCCTCCATTCAGAAATTAAACAATATTCAACTCTGTAGTTTAAAGAAATTAAAATCAAATTCACATCAGACCTAGGTCACAATACAAACTTCTGTGGTGACATGCTAAGAAGCCAAGACTAAAAGGGTTGCTTGCCCTTCAACAATTTATTTAATACTGCAGGTTCCATGTCCTTCCTGAATCTAAGGGATTTCACCTTGTTGACTACTGTCTCACACTTACAACCCAATTATTTAATACCTTGTGTAGTGTTAATCCCTGGATAACGACTCCACTTTGAGCATCCTCTCGCACTGCCAGAGATCTGGAGTTGGTCAATAGATCGCGTACTTCTTCATTGTATACCTTAAAACAAAGTTATAATTTACTTGCTGCAGACTCCTTCGCACATCAGTAGTTTAAAGGGGATTATCACCAGCTGACAACACCCCTCTCCCATGCCTTCCAAATTCTGATGCTTTCATTGAATAGTAACAGGATTAATAAGCAAATGGAAAATGTGACATTGCTTAACCATTATATCCTATGCAT
The DNA here is from genome assembly GCF_030144855.1 of Hypanus sabinus. Classification (NCBI taxonomy): domain Eukaryota; kingdom Metazoa; phylum Chordata; class Chondrichthyes; order Myliobatiformes; family Dasyatidae; genus Hypanus; species Hypanus sabinus. The sequence goes on from NC_082712.1 coordinate 157,425,610, forward strand.
TCTGTACAGGAAGTTATAGGCAAATTTCTTATAAGTCTGGGTTACAATTTTTTCTTTTATGGAAAGAAGAGGGTGAAGCTGTTTGGAATTTAAGATACATTTCGCTCCAGTGCTCTCAAACCAATAGTGCTGGCCTCATGCAGGAATTGCCAATTCACTAGAAGAATGATAATAGAGTACATCATCTTTGGCTCTGAATCACATGCAGAGCAAAAAACAATTAAATTTCTACCTGATCCAGCTCAGTTGTCAAATGCCATAATTAAACTACGTGCTCATTTAGAATCTGACAGTTTTCTGATAATCATGAGCAATGCATTGGCAGATGTGAAATTTTTATAGAACAAGTTCCAAACTGGGTTGATTTTCCAGATGATGCTATCAGGTTTGGAATTCACATCCAAATGTGTAATTCATGAACTTGCTGGTAGCCCTTCGCTAGAATCTGCATTCTATTGTACTTAGAATAACTGCAAGAATGGTGGGGCTATTCATTTGAATTAAAGACAAGACCTGTGGTGTACTAAATTAGGTAATTTAGTTTTCAATTAATTATATTTACAGTCAGCTCTCCTTATCCGTGAGTTCTGCATGCGCGAATTCAACCAACTGCAAATCGAGAAAACCTGGGAGTGCTCTTCCAGCACTCGTTGTTCGAGCATGTACAGACTTTTTTTTTCTTGTTATACTGCATTGTTCAGGGAATAATGACAACTATTTTACATAGCATTTACATTGTATTAGGTATTATAAGTAATCTAGAGATGATTTAAAGTATACGGGAGGCTGTGTGTAGGTTATCATGGATCAGGATCAAAAAAAAATCTTAAGTTCTCTTACTAAGTAAGTTGGAACAGGAACATCCGGTATTATTTAGCGTCAGTTAGTCAAACGTTAGTCTTAGTATATAGTATATATTTTACCTAACTGTGCATATAAAACACTTGAGAATCTATTTCAGTGCCGAGCTTGGGAACAAAAGTTTCCGAGTTCGATCCAGTGACAGATTGCTCCTGAGCGCTATTATTGCTCTATCCATGCCTGGTTGATGTGGAGGATCAAAAACCCAAACCCCAAAATCCAATAATTTATCCGCTGCGCTGCTTAGTAATAACTGTAGCTTTCATCGGGGCAAGGCCTGTCTCACTTTATCCTTTAAAATTGTTCCAATCATTGACCGACTGTAGCCTAACACTTTTCCAATGACCGATAGCATTTCACCTCTTTCCAATTGCTTTATTATTTCCACTTTATTTTCAATTGTGATTGTGATTATTTTGGAGAACAGAAACAATGCGGATTCAGAGCTTCGCCGCCGGGTCCTAATGTCCACCGAACGACGACAGGTTGAATAAGGAACATGAGCGTCCGCGTTTTCTGGTATCCGTGAGGGGTCTTGGAACCAATTCCTCGTGGATAAGAGGGCCGACTGTACTCTTAAAACAAATCAAACAACTTGATATCCTTAAAAATTAAAGTTCATTTTTGGCTAGATATAGCAAAACAGTGAATCTTTCTGTTGTTCTCCTTCCACCATTATATTGTATAAAACTCAACTATCTTGCAGTGCCTCATTATACAAGAGTCATGGCACAACAAAAAAAGGTTTACACAAGAATCATCTCATCACTCAACTTCTGGCTAAATAACTTTCCATCGCATGAAAGAAATAAAGCTATGAAGATGAGAATTCTACTTCCAAACATTTAACAGATGGCAAATCAACCATGCATTTTTGAAATCAAAGAATGGCCTTGCAATTATTAACACCAAATGGCATTTCCTCAAGACAACATCAAATAATATTCAAATATTTAACCTCACCTCCAAGTATGAAACTGCAACATCACAGCTTTTCTCATTTTTCAGTTGTTCTATTCGATTGTACAACTCCTTCATAGTTTGGTACATCACCCCTGGTTTCTCTGATGATCCCAACATTGTGTGAGTTTTGCCAGATCCTGTCGCACCATAAGCAAAGACTAGGCAAACAAAAGTAATACCATTGTTACCAAAGCTCTTAAAACTTTCAAGTTTTCAACCACATTAATATTGGCGTGTTAAAGAGATCAGTGCAAGAGCCTCAATTATTTTTATTATTGATATTAATAACTTTTAAAAAGGTAGCTCATGACCTATTGTTGAATTTGCTGATGTGATAAAGATAGACAGGGAAGCAAATTGTCAAGAGTTGAAGCCGCAAAGAGATACAAATGAAATGGGCAAAGATCTGGCAAATGGAGCATAATAGAGAAATGTCACATTGTTTACAGAAAATTTTCAGTAAAAAAGGTACACTGTGTCTGACTGTTGTGAAATTGTCTTTGCACCTTGAACCTGTAGTAACACTGTCTCATTTGGCTGTATTCATCTATAGTTAGATGACAATTAAACTTGAAATGAATTGAAAGTGAATTGAATTATCCAAGTGGCAAGAAATGGTAGAGCTCAGACACACAAGACTGTGCCAGAGGAAGTGAATATTTAAGGAGGAAGATAAGCCTTTGTTATTTAGGACAGAGACCACTGTATAATTTTGGTCTCTTTTAAGGAAGGGTAATAATCCAAAAACAGAATTTCTTAAGTTTACTGGATAAAATCCTGTTATCCCCAAGGAAAGATGGGACAGGTAAAACTCAAATCTGACAGTTTAGACAAGCAAAAAGTTCTACATTGAAACATATGCCCAAGTGGCATTGTTGGAGAAGATATGGAGTGAATTCTTCCTTGTGGGAAGATCCCAAGTTAGGGTCAATGTTTAAAAACATGGACAACTAATTTAAGACCGACAAACAAAATTTATTAATATTAGATAAGAATGCAGAGTTCAGATTTGAGAGGCTGAGCAGTCTGCTACTGCTCCTTGTTCATACATTTTTTTCATAAATGAAAATATAGAAAGACTAAAGAATGTAAGTGTAAGATGATAAATCTAAATGTAGTAGACACAGTACTGTGCAAAAGTCTCAAGACACCATAGGTTTAAAAAAAAGGTTTCAGATGGCCTCCACAGAGCCCTGATCATAACGTTGCCAAGATCATCTCTAGGATTACCTAGAGACAGGAGCCAATGAGACAGCCAAAGTCTTGTGAACAACTGTGACAAGTTCCCCAAGATGTCTGGACCAACCTACGAATCAATTTTCTTACAAATTTGTACAACAGATTTAAGAGAATTTAAGAGTACAACAATTAAGAGAATTGATGCAGTTTTAAAGGAAAAGAGTGGTCATACCAAATACTGTTAACTTCTCTTTTCAGTAATTAAAAATTTTTTTTATTGTTTTATGAGCAGACTTGGAAAAGCTAACAAAAAAAACTAACGAAAAAACAGCACAACCACAAAAACCACAACCATAGCAAAATCAAATTAAAAATTGAGCAGCAAAAGGAAACGAAAATATATAAAGGCAAAAAGTAAACATACACAGCAGAGGTGCACCGCACCAAAAACCTCAGTCCTCACCCCGTATGAAAGTCCAATACAGGGCACCATATACTTTCAAAGATGTCCCCACTGTCCTCATTACATAGTCTCAGTCTTTCCAAATGTAAAGTGTTTGCCAGTTCTCTCAGCCACAGATCATACATAGGCACTGAGTCCATTTTTCACATTTGCAGGATTAATTTCTTAGCAATCACCATTCCAAACAATACAGCCACTTTTTCATACATATTGGCTGAAGATAAGGAGCTTGTTGCTCCAAGGATGGCTATGAGCAGGTCTGGTTCACACTGCTTCCAAAAAGCCTCAGAGAAACGGTGAAAAATATTTTTCCAGTATGCATAAAGCTTACGTGACCAGGATGAATGTGACAAGCTACTGTTCACAGATTTACATCTATTACAAACTGGTGAAACATCTGGGTAGAAGCTATGCAACTTTTCTTTAGAATAATGGAGTCTATATAATGTTTTGAACTGTACGAGTCTGTGTCTAACATTGACCAAACAATCATATATACTCTTTTACACTCATCCCAGACATCCTCTGTCAATTCTATACCGAATTCATCCACCCATGTCTGTTTAAGACCTGCAGTATTCGCCTGAGCTGCATTCTGTAGGATTTTTAATAATTTAAAAAAAGGTTATAAACATTTTGAAAGTACCTTCACTTAAGTTTTTTTATTTAAAATGTGCCCAAGATTTTTGCACAGTATTGTAGTAGCATGTACTTTAATAATATTTTACTTTGAACTTCAAAACCAGATTTAAATGTAAAAAGATTGCAGAAAACAGAAGCTCACATGTAAGCAATGGGAGGCAAATGGAACAGGACCTTTTATTTCAAGGGAATTGGAGAACTCAGCTGGGGGAGCTTTACTATAATTATAAACCATTAGTGAAAATTTATGGATAATATTTGAACAGTTTTGGTCCCTTGATACAAGAAAAGGGATATTGCAAACTATTCTAAGAAGGTTCAATAATATCATCTGAGACTTGAGGGAATGCCCCATGAGACAAGGTAGAACAGTTTAGATTTGATTCTAATTCAGAAGGATGAGAATCTTTTCTTGTAACATACAAAATTCTTCAAAGGATTGACAGGTAAAATGCTGGGAAGATTATACCTTCAGAGGGAGAGTACAGGACTATGGGACATAGAGGCAAAATAAGGAGATGAACATTTAAAACAACATATGGAGGAATTTCTTTTCTAAAACAATTGCAAGCCCTTGTATTTTCTTATCCCAGAAAGCTAATGAGGCCAAATCCTTAAATGTATTCAGTGCTCAGATAGATAATCTGTGACTGGACAAGAATTCTATGGTTATCAATTTCTTACTTTGATATTTACAGCATAGCGGCACTTCAATATTTCCTCATTTAAATTGCCATGTTATGCTTAGCATACAATTTATTTTTTATTCTATCGTAATAATGGCCCTGCATTACATATTGCAAGATTTAACTCAAGAAGAAAATACTTTAATCATCCATGATTCCAAACATCACAAGTATTTTTACTTAAGTACAGACGAATCCACATGGCTACCCACAATTGTTGTTTCAATTTTCAAGATTTGAGGAACAATCATTGTGTATACAATTCGTGAAAGTTTCCAAGACACTTCTTCAAGCACAACTCTTTCAATTTTGCTGAAAGCAGATACTACAAGAGTCATGCTTGATAAATGTCCCTGGCTGCAAGATGTTGATAATGAGTTACAATGGATTGCAAATGGACTTGCAAATCAACAAAATTAAAGCCCATCCATTAAATAGGAGATATGAAAATGCAAGCGAGAATTTCAATTTAATCTTGGCAAAAAAATACAGTGCCCCTTTTAATGAAAAAATTTAAGCAAAACATTGGGAGAATGTTCTGACAGTTTCCCTGCATGGGAAGTATGGCACTTTCTTTCACAGATGGTGATTTGCAAGAGTACTGCTTATACCTGCAGTAACTGAAGGAGGGTTTTCAGAATCAATTCAAGGATTTGAACAATCTGGAAATACCAGACTGGGTAATTAACCCATTTCTTTGTAAGGTGGAAGGACAGGAAGAGAGCTTGCAAGAAATTATCAAAATTCAGAATGATGAAGAAGCAAAAATGCTTTGTGGTATGTGGCTACACTATCATATGGTTGTCTGGTCTTTGGAGAACTAAAGTGCTCTTCATTGCATTTCCATTCTCCTATCTTTTTGAAAATAACTTCAGTTCAGTGAACCACATACTTAAAGAACAGAAACGGCTTGGATAGTGATACTCGTAGGGACTTAAGGCTTTTGCTGTCACAACATGAACCAGATATTTCATATCTTGCTAAAAACCATCAAGCTCAAGGACCATATTGATTTTGAAGCAGCTTTAAAGCACACAGGTACAGTGTAAGATAGGTTTAAAGTCAAGTCAAGTCACTTTTTATTGTCGTTTCGACCTTAATTGCTGGTACAGTACACAGTAATAAACGAGACAACGTTTTTCAGGACCATGGTGCTACGTAAACCAACAAAAACTACACTAGACTACAGACCTACCTAGGACTGCATAAAGTACACAGAACAGCGCAAGCATTACAATAAATAATAAACAAGACATTAGGCACAGCAGAGGTCAGTAGGTTGATTGTCCAATGGCTTGGGGGAAAGTCTGTTACATAAATAATCAGCTGAATGGCGGTGCCCGGGATGCCGTACTCCTGCTGAGTATTTCGTAGCCACAGAATCATTTTTCTCCATGTAAGCACAAGGTAGACTTTTAACACTATGGGGGGGGGGGGGGGGGGGTGCTAGGCTGAAAACTTTAACCACCATATTAACTTGTGTAGTAACTGAGGGATCTATGGACAAATTAAGTCTACTTGTCTTTAGCAGATCTTCCAGCAGCAACCAACACCAATTATACTGGCAAAGGTCTGCACTGCTAACCGCAAGTAGAATTAATGCTGGGATCTGAATACATTCTACAAACAGAAATGTTGAAAAAAATTTACCTATACCACATCTCCCCATCATACTTTCAATGCACCACAAATGTTATGAGTTTCTGCCATACAGAAACAGATATTTTTAAAGATTAATTTCAAAAAGCAAATTATTAAAATCTGACATTCACCCTCAGCGATGCCTTTTCAATACTAGTGTGCGCCGTTTAATGTCCATTCGGACAATGTCTGTGCATATACGTCTGTAGTCCCCATCGAAGATCGTGACGTAGCAGACGTAACCAATCCTGTGTAGTAGCGCTATCTGTTTAATTTTCTTTCGAAAATATTATCATAAAGTGCATCATGGTTCCCAAACGCAGCAAAACCACTCCTAGAGATAGCAGCAGCAGAGGCAAAATATATAATATGGTGTTTGCACAACGTCCAAATCACATAACGTCTGATTTCACAGAATGTATCATGGACATGAAGCGATGCATACCTGTAATGTGAATGGAGAGTGTTCTGTATTCCAGTTTAATGTGCAAACATTTTTTTGCTTTCCATTCATCCTCAATGGCTCCATAAAGATTAATAATCAACACATCATGGCTTTGTATACATTCCAAGACTCAGCCTCCATAATGATATCAGGGAAGGGAACCTCAATTTATGAACTACCATATCTGCCTTGAATGTGCAAATTCACCATTCTAAATACATGCCCTGTTGTTCTATATTTCCCACAAGAGGAAACATCCTTCCATCATTGACAATATCTACAGGAGGTGCTGCCCCAAGAAGGCCACAGCTCGCAAAGATCACCAAATGGGCCACATTTTTTTGGTAGTTACAATGAACAAGAGGCACAAATTCCTTAGGCCAGAGGTCACAGTGCTAAAAAAAGGTGCTGCCAGACATCTTTAACATCTGCTGGACAATGCTCTACCAGCGGATGTTCTACGAGTCTGTGGTGGCCAGTACTATCATGTTTGCTGTTGTGTGCTGGGGCAGCAGGTTGAGGGTAGCAGACACCAACAGAATCAACAAATTCATTCGTAAGGCCAGTGATGTTGAGGGGGTGGAATTGGACTCTCTGACGGTGGTGTCTGAAGAGGATGCTGTCCAAGTTGCTTGTCATCTTGGACAATGTCTCCAATCCACTCCATAATGTACTGGTTAGGCACAGGAGTACATTCAGCCAGAGACTCATTCCACCGAGATGCAACACTGAGCGTCATAGGAAGTCATTCCTGCCTGTGGCCATCAAACTTTACAACTCCTCCCTCAGAGTGTCAGACACCCTGAGCCAATAGGCTGATCCTGGACTTAATCCCACTTGGCATAATTTACTTGTTATTATTTATGGTTTTATATTGCTATATTTTTACACTATTCTTGGTTGGTGCGACTGTAACAAAACTCGATTTCCCCCGGGATCAATAAAGTATGTCTGTCTGTCACAGTGAGTATAGGGATTTAGGAAAAAGATGAATAACAGGACTTCTAAGGTAGTAATCTCAGGATTACGCGTGGTGCCACACACAAGTCAGTGCAGGAAGAGGATGAGAGTACAGATGAATTAGTGAGAAACTGGCACAGGGGAAGCATTTCAGATTATTAGCTCATTGGAACCTTTTATTAAGCAAAGGAATCTGAACAAGAGGGACCCAAATCTAAGCAGTGTCCTTGCCAGGAGGTTTACTCATGTTGCTTGAGAGGTTTTAACTTGATGAGAGCCAAAGCACTGTCAGCAAGTGGAGGAAAATGTCCATATCTGCCTTGCGTGTGCAAATTCACCATTCTGAATACATGTCCTGTAGTTCTATATTACTCACAAGAGAAAGCATCCTTCCATCATTGGTAATATCTACAGGAGGTACTGCCTCAAGAATAGAAAAAACAATAGGGTTGTTGTCACACACACAAAATGCTGGAGGAACTCAGCAGGCCAGATAGCATTTGTGGAAAAAGAGTAAACAGTTGATGTTTAGAGCCAAGACACATCATCCAACAGGAATGAGGGCCTTGGCCTAAAAAAGTTGACTGTTTACTCTTTTCTGTAGATGCCCCTGTACTGAGGATTTCCAGCATTTGCAGATTTCCTCATCTCAGGGTTATTGGCATGGGGTCTTCAACCTCCCATATTCAAATTGGGACCATCGCCAGATACTACTACAATACAGAGATCGCCCAAAAATGAGAGCCTTCACGAAGATCTACTCGTTAAATTACGTGACCTCGGCTTGCTGAGGGGATCAGGCCTACAATCCTCGGAGTCGCCTGATGCTAATGGCTGGAAATGGAGACGTCGTAAGCGATGTGCGAGGAAGCGGAAGCGAGGCAAGCAGGAAGGGGTCCGTGCCAAGCAAAAAGCAAACCCTAGCCTGCTGGCTCTCCTGTCCATTCTGGTCTCCAATGTCCGCTCCCTGGACAATAAATTGGACTACGTCCGACTCCAACGAAATACTCGGCAGGAGTACAGAGTCTGCTGTGCGTATGTTTTCACAGAGACGTGGCTCAATGGAATTTTGGATGCCGCCGTTCAGCTGGATGGGCTCGCCCTGTTTTGAGCAGACAGGGATGCAGCTCTCTCCAGTAAGACTCATGGTGGCGGCTTGATTGTTTACATCAACACGGAATGGCGCAAGAACTCTGTGCTGGTTTGCAGATACTGCTCGTCGCTAGTGGAGTTTGTGGCTCTTAGATGCAGACCATTTTATTTGTCACGGGAATTCACCACTGTCCTTATAATTGGTGTGTACATTCCCCCCAGTGCTAATGCTAAGGAGGCGCTCTGTGAAGTGTACGGGACTATTAGCGAACTGCAGAATGCACACCCTGATGGACTGTTTATTGTCACCGGTGATTTTAACCATGAGAACCTTAAATCAGTGCTCCCCAAATTCCATCAGTATGTGACTTTGCAACGAGGTGGTGAAAAGTGTTGGACTTGGTTTACACAAACATCCCTGATGCGTACCCGGCAGAGCCCCGCCCCCACCTCAGTTACTCAGACTGCATCTCTATTATGCTAATCCCAGCATACAGACCACTTGTCAGGCGCTCCAGACCAGTTCAGAAGCAGGTGAAAACCTGGCCAGCAGGAGCCATCTCTGCTTTTCAAGACTGCTTTGAGCACACTAACTGGCACATGTTCAGTGAGGCTGCAACCGATGGCGACTCTAACAACTCAGAGGAGTACACAGCATCAGTGGCTAGTTACATCAGCAAGTGCATTGATGATGTTACTCTGTCCAAGACCATCACTACACGCACTAACCAGAAGCCATGGATGACCGTGGAAGTGCGTGCGCTGCTGAGGACCCATGACTCCGCCTTCAGAGCAGGCGACAAGGCAGCCCTAACAACAGCAAGGGCCAAACTGTCCCGGGCCATCATAGGGGCAAAGCATGCACACGCCCAGCGAATCCACAGCCACTTCCAGGACAGCAGCGACACACGACACATGTGGAAGGGCATCCAGGACATCACTAATTACAGGACAACATCACCTGATTGTGCAGGTGATGCCTCCCTCCCCAATGCGCTGAATAACTTCTACACCCATTTTGAGGTGGAAAATGACGTGGCGGCGAGGAAATCAAGCCCCCCCCACTACAAATGACCAGGTGCTGTGTCTCACTGTGGCCGATGTGAGAAGAACCCTGTGCAGGGTCAACCCATGGAAGGCAGCTGGACCAGACAACATTCCTGGTAAAGTGCTCAGAGGGTGTGCAGACCAGCTAGCAGATGTTCTCACTGACATCTTCAACACCTCCCTGAGCAGCACCACTGTTCCAACGTGCTTCAAGGCCGCCACTATCGTCCCCGTGCCGAAGAAACCTTCAGTGGCCTGCCTAAATGACTACCGTCTCATTACACTCACATCCATCAACATGAAGTGTTTTGAGAGGCTCGTCATGAGGCACATCAAGACCCTGCTGTCTCCCTCACTGGATCCCCTGCAGTTTGTGTACCGTCCCAACCACTCTACAGACTATGCCATTGCCATCACCCTCCACCTGGACAAAAAAAGGCACATACCTTTGAATGCTGTTCATAGACCTCAGTTCAGCATTCAACACAATCATCCCTCAGAAACTGATTGGAAAGCTGAGCCTACTGGGCCTGAACACCTCCCTCTGCAACTGGATTCTAGACTTCCTGACTGGGAGACCTCAGTCAGTCCAGATTGGAGGCTTGGAGGCAGCATCTCCAACACCATCATACTGAGCACGAGGGCCCCCCCCCCCCAGGGCTGTGCACTCAGTCCACTGCTGTTCACCCTGCTGACCCACGACTGTGCTGCAACACACAGCTCGAACCACATCATCGAATTCACCAATGACACGACGTGGTGGGTCTCATCAGTAAGAATAACGAGTCAGCTTACAGAGAGGAGGTATAGTGGCTAACGGACTGGTGCAGAGCCAACAACCCATCTCTGAATGTGAACAAAACAAAAGGGATGGCTGTTGACTTCAGGAGGGCATGGAGCGACCACTCCCCGCTGAACACCGATGTCTCCTCGGTAGAGATCATTAATAGCACCAAATTTCTTGGTGTTCACCTGGCAGAAAATCTCACCTGGTCCCTCAACACCAGCTCCATAGCAAAGAAAGCCCAGCAGCGCCTCTACCTTCTGCAAAGTCTGAGGAAAGTCCATCTCCCATTCCCCATCCTCATCACATTCTACAGGGTTTGTACTGAGAGCATCCTGAGCAGCTGCATCACTGCCTGGGTGCAATTTCCAAACATCGAGGATCACAAGACCCTGCAGTGGATAGTGAGGTCAGCTGAGAAGGTCATCAGGGTCTCTCTTCCCACCATTACAGACATTTACACTATACGATGCATCCGCAAAGCAAACAGCATTATGAAGGACCCCACGCACCCCTCATACAAACTCTTCTCTTTCCTACCATCTGGGAAAAGGCATCGAAGCATTCAAGCTCTCATGACCAGACTATGTAACAGTTTCTTCCCCCAAGCTATCAGACTCCTCAATACCCAGAGCCTGGACTGACACCAACTTACATTTATTGTAATGCCTGCACTGTTTTATGCACCTTATGCAGTCCTGGGTAGGTCTGTAGTCTAGTGTAGATTTTTTTCTGTGTTATTGGTTTTTTTTATAAAAAAGAACATAGTTTAGTCTAGTTTTTGTACTGTCATGTAACACCATGGCCCTGAAAAACATTGTCTCGTTTTTACTATGTACTGTGCTGGCAGTTATGGTCGAAATGACAGTAAAAAGTGACTTAACTTGATTTTTTTTTTATTAAAAACCAAACCCACTCCTTATTCCAAACTCTAAACGGGTACAAAAAAAATTTTCCCTCCCAAAAAAAAAATCAAGTGACTCATTAGAAACACTTCCAAAGCAAGTGGGTTCCTCCTTAACAGAGACTAGAATCTATACACAATACTTCAGTGGACGACCTGACCATAATCCTTTATGTTTAGAGAACAAATTATACTTCTGGATTATATCTCCTCTGGATGCCCAACATTTCCCCTCCCTATTTCTTGCTGTACCTACACATTAACTCAAGATTCATTAACAATGTACCCACATGACCCTGTACAATAATATTCTGCTATCTTTCTCTTTTATACAATATTAATTTCCTGTTCTTCCTTCAACAGAGTGTATCCATGATCTACTAAATTTCTGGCCCATCTACTCGCAGACTTTGTCCTCATAACTGATACCCAATCACATTAAAAAAATACTGATTCAGGTTCTTCATCCAAGATATTAATAAAGACTGCAAATACCTGATATCCTAGTATTAACCTCTGGCATTGCACCTGATACATTCTGTCAACCAAAATTTCCCCAACTTTGTTTTCCAGTTAATCTTATATCATTGATAATACTATCCGGCTGTTGTCAGTGCTGAACAAAAAAAAAAAATAGTTTTACCTGTACAGTTATATCCATTAAAAACACTTTCCAGAATGCATTTTGTCTCTTCAAATATTTCCAGTTGAGAGGCACTGTCATCAAAAACACGGTCAAAAACAAATTGAAGGTCCTTGTTTTTATTCTTTAAATTCCAGCGTTGAACACTAGGACGATAAAGAAAGCCAACTTCCTCCTCTTTGGGATCAAACACCAACATGTGCTTGTCTGCAACGTGTACAACTTTGCAGTTCTTTCCATTCTTCTCTCTTGAATTTTCAGGACGAACACGAATAAAAACCTTTACATGATTACATACATTTTCAGTAGAAGACATGGTGCACACAAATATCCGTTAGCAGCAGCTTCAAATGTTGCCCATTCGCTTATTTCCTACAAGATTAAAAAGCAAAAATAAATTGGTGAAACTTCAATACCACAGTACAGAGGTATCAAAAGGTCAATCACATATGCAAATAGACAAAATTTGCCATCTATCATACAGATTACTTGCCTGAAGATTGCTTATAATTCTTTGCTCCCTAGTTCTTGACCATTTCACCAAACTATACCTATTTACTATCATATTCTTTCACTTCAAGTATCTTCTCATAACCACTCCTCTTCTTGGGAGAAGAAACCCAGATTCTTCAGTCTACCTTCACAACTGTGCAAACACTGTTTCCTGTACCTAGACTCAGGAATTTCAGCTGTGGTTAAGCCAGTGATTTATATAAACTTCCCTTATTACTGCAGTTATCATACACTACACCTCCATTTATAAGCTTAGACTCCCACTAACTTCTTTAATCAAATTCCTTAGTGGAATACAGGTTTAAAAGAATTTGGAATGCACTGCCATTATGATATAGGAAATGCATAAGTTAATTTGTAGGCCAGAACAATATCATTTGGTTTTTAAGTGAGTGTGAGGCCCAAGACAACAAAACTGCTGCAAAATAACATCAAGGGATTGTTATACCCACCTGCAAAGGTATTCCATCTCACCCAAGCAGCAGTTACCTTTGACAGCACAGCGCCCTTTCAATATTTCCATTGTCATTCAAAAGCCAAGGTTTAGTTCCTGGCAAAGGTCCTGATACCATTCCAAGAGAGGACCGAGTCTCCACCTACAAATTGGCGAATATTATAAAATATAGACCAGCAGTATATTGTATAACATGTGCAAAACACTGTCCTAAACTGCTGGTAAGGTAGAAGGAAATTAAAAGGAATTAGCAGTCAAAATATTCAACTGTAGATACTACAAATGTGAATTATATATTAAATAAAACAGGAAATGTTGGAAGTACTCGGCTCAGGCTACATATGTAGTCAGAGAACCTATTCTGGTGATAAATCATCAAAATGAAATGTGAACTTTGTTTCTCTTCACCTACTGTATAACTTAAGAATTTTTCACTTACACCCATTTTGATCAAACTCGTAACTCTCTCGGTGAATGTACCACTTTCCTCGGATGGTAAACATTCACCATTCCGCATGAAGAAATCTACCCGCATTTCCATCCGAAATGCTCGGCCCTCGATTTTGAAAGGTCTTAGGAAATGCATTAACAAATTTCACGAGCTATGCCGGTGGTATTAACCAGGATTCTGATTCAAGAAGACTTGGAAAGAACATAAGACATAAGGGGAACTATTAGGCCATTCAGCCCATCGATTCTGCTCCGCCATTTCATCACGGATGATTCATTTCGCTGCCTACAGAATATGTAACCTTTCACCTATTAGCCTCCGCCTTAAATATACTAGACGCCTGCGGCAACAGGTGCACCACCCTCCAGCTGAAGAAATTCCTCCTGATCGCCGTTTTAAATGGACGTGCCTCTATTCTGAGGCTGGTCCTAGACTCCCCCACCATAGGCAACATCCTCCCCACAGCCACTCGATCTCGGCCTTTCAACAGTCGATAGGTTTCAATGAGATCCCCCCTCATTCTTCTGAGCAGCAGCGAAGCAAGGCCCGGAGACATCAGTCGAGTGATCGACAACATGTACTGCAGGATGATTAGAGAAGCTTGGTTCCAAGGCGGGGGCGGGGGGGGAAGCCCTACCGATAGCCACTCTGTGGAGCCCCGGAAAAACTCTGGAAGCGACGATGACATTCCCTCTCAGGCGCCGATCGGGGCAGAAACTTACCAACCACCTGGTGAACTTGAAGGAGCCCACCAAACTCCAGTGCGATCGCGCCACTGTCGAGATCCGACTTGCCTCCGGCAGCCAACTCCCAGCCACGCGCGGCCTTTTCAAAACAGACCGTTCGCCAGGGCGGCTTGCCATTGGCTGGAGCCGCGCACGCTCCTTTCAATCTCATTGGCGGACGGGGGAGGGGGGAATGACATCACTCCAGCTCGTGCTCGGCCATCAGTCGTCCGGGTGATAGCCGGCTATCTTCCGGCATCACAGTTCTTGTTTTACTTTCTAAACCGATGTTCTGTGAAATTTAAGTCGCACATTGTACAGTTCTTTTTTCCGCGTAAAGAGCCAGATTTTTTTTAAACTTATAATCTTAAAAACGTCTGTAAAATCGAATGTTATCCTAAACTAGTTTTTAACGATCCAGTGGTGAATGGACGATGTTTTAAACGATCAAGTGGTTTTTGGTTTGTTTTTGTTATGATCGTGACCAAGGAGAAACGCTGTGATTAGAAAATAATGCAATTATCTTGTAGTCTCTGCGGAGTAATTGGGTGAGAACGTATGAGGTGCTGTGGTTGTCCAGTACGCGGGCTTTCGGCAGCGGACTGCCTTGGTCACCTGTGAAGTTTGGGGAGCAGTTGGGTTGTGGTCGCGCCTCTGAGCAAAGTAAAGCGGTAAATTGCTAGTACCTGAATTATTAAAGCTGTTAAATTGATCTACTTGGTTTATCTTCTTTTATTATTGCAACCGATAACCCCTCTCCTCTACTCGAGACCTTCGAACACTCTAAATGCCTTGGGCGTTGATAAACCGTTACCTAAAAGCCCATTCTTTAGTCAGGCATGTATCATTTTTCGTTAAGTCGGATCAACTTTGCTTCTTCGCTGGCCCCCTCATCTACTGCCATCGTCAGCCTCACAAAAGAAACTTTGCTATCTCAGCACTTTATCGTTTTGAGGGTCCCGGGACTCACCAAACGGCGGTCGACTCGGAAACGAGCTTCAGTAGAAAAACTTCACAATGTGATGTGTGTTTGCACAAACCTGTGATGGTTAATGAAGTTATTCATTGCTTGTCACCGAAACCAGGGCAGGTGAGTCTAGATTTTGTGTCGAGTTGCTATAGTATATCATCAAGCCTGAATGGCTTTTTTGATAGTGGCCGATTGCCTCTAATATTAGTAAATGTAGTTTTCAACGCAAACATGGACTATTTGCTCTACCTGGCTTATGCTGAATATAAAGCTTGTTGTTAGTGTATATTCGATAACTTATTGTCAATTGTATTACTTATTGAATGGTGAAAGGCCTTGATAAGAGTAAATGTGGAGAGGATGTTTCCTATGGTAGGAGAGTCTAGGACCAGAGGACGCAGCTTCAAAATAGAGGGGCGTCCATTTAGAGTGGAGATGAGGAGGAGTTTCTTTAGCCAGAGAGTGGTGAATCTGGAATTGTTTACCACAGGCACCGTGAAGACTAAGTCTTTATATATATATATATATATATATTTAAGGCAGAGGTTGATGGAATCTTGATTGGTCAGGGCATGAAGGGATACAGGGATACAGGAAATTAGACTAAGAGGAAATTTGGATTAACCACGATGAAAAGGCAGAGCAGACTCAATGGGCTAAATGGCCTAATTTTGTTCCTATATCTTTTGGTTTAAGTGATGATTCATGGTTTGAAGTTAACATAAGCTTTCAAACACTGATGTAAAATGAGCTTTAAACGGAATTTTGATTTTTTTCAAATTTTTCTTTCTAACAGGGTTTCTAATCGTAACATGTAATTAAAATGTACAAATCTTCTCCAAAAATCACTCAGCAGATCAGATAACATGTAGAAACTTTTAAAAAAAAATCTTAAATACTTTTTCAGGTCAATGACTTTTCAGAATTGCTGTGGATGGAAAATTATCAATGTTCAAACAAATATAGAGTCAAGTGAAATGGTTGGAATAGAAGAGGCTGGCTCAATGACATTTTTTTAAAAAGCTGAGATATGAATCTTTGGTCTGTAAGACAAGAGTTATGTGGAATAGGTGGTAAAGTGAAGTTGAAGCCAAGATTGGTTCACTGCTATCTGATTGAGGGGCCATGAGTCTGCTACTGTATCTTTTGTCTTGACAGAATAATACCTAAAACTTGGAAAATTGAGACAGAACTTTGCATAAGCCGAGGAAGATGTAGAATAAGCTATTTGCTGTGTACCAAATTCACATCAACATCTTCTATCCTTTTGGCCATCTTCATTTGACTTCCATTGGCACCGTTTGTTCTCCATTAAAATGAAAGTGGTAGTTATTATCTAAAGTTACTAAACTTATTTAAATGTTAGAAGATTGCCTATCAAAAAGATTGAGTGTTCATTAATTTGTGCTGAGCTTCAAATAGTGGCAGACGAAGAAACATCAAAGTAGAAAGGAGATTGCAAGTGAATAGGAATCAGAAGACTTGGATGACTGAATGTTTAAAGGAGACATTAAAAAGTAACTGCATCTGCTATATTTGCATGGGAAACTATCTTGGATGGGGAGTGGGTATTTATAGAAATGAAAAGTGGGCGAGGGTATGATAAGTCCTTTCAGTGAGGCTTTTTGATTCATTTTATTTGACATTTATTTTGATGGCAAGAGGGACACGTTGCTTTAAATGTGTAACAAATTTTGACATTAAAGAATGTCACTTAAATCTGCACATTATTTTGAAATAATGGTTTTCTCCATTACTGTAATAGCTTGAAATAGCTGATGTTCTTACAATTGTGCCTAAGTAGGCACCTCTACTTAACTTTGTTTTTCTATTTAAACCTATGCCTATTATAATGGAAACTAAAATCTTAAACATTTCACATGAATTGCAACTACTAAACACATGAGATTCTACAGATTGTAGAAATCTAAAACAACACATAAAATGCTGGAGGAACTCAGCAGGTCAGGTAGCACCTATGGAAATGAATAAACATTTGGCGTTTCAAGCTGAGGCCATTCATCAGGACTGGAAATGAATGGGAAAGAAGCCAGAATAAGAAGTTGGAGAGAGTGGAAGCTAAAAGATAGTTTGTTGAAACTAGGTGGGTGGGTGGGATTGAAAAGCTAAAGGGCTGGAGAAGAAGGAATCTGATAGAGGAAAGTTGACCATGGGAGATAGGAAAAGGAGGAGGAGCACCAGAGAGAGGTGGAGAGAAGAGGCAAGAGGAGAGCCAGATTGGAAAATTTAAGAAGGAGGAATGGGAGGAGGGAAAATTATCAAATCAATATTTTATCCCGTTGTACCAAGACTTCCCTGCTCTTATACTCTTTGCACGAGTTGATGAGGCCAAGCTTCCTGTCTGCCTTCTTTACTGTCCATGTTTGCTGCTATCTCTAGGACCACTGGACTTGTACACTAAGGCCCGTTTGATGCAAAGTGCTCCATAAAATAATACTATTTGTACCATATCTTCAAGATCATTCAAAATGCACTACCTCACACTGTTATTTTCTTCTTCATTGTTCCCTCTATGGATTAGAAAGAAAGTCACAAAATGGAATGTCTTTAACAGCAGAGTGGTTTCATAGAATTGTTATATAATGTGGAATGATAACTAAGTGATAACTATTGACATCAAGAAGAGGAAACCGAGGGCCTATGAGCCGGTTCTCATCAGGGGATCAGAGGGGGAAAGGGTCAACAACTTTAAATCCCTCAGTGTTATCATTTAAGAGGATTAATCCTGGCTCCAGCATGTAAGTGCCATTACAAAAAAAAAGCACTTAGAAGTTTGCGAAGTTTTGGCCTGTCAGACAGACAGACATACTTTATTGATCCCGAGGGAAATTGGGTTTCGTTATGTCATGCAAAGCTTTAAGACCATAAGGCATAGGAGCAAAATTAGTCTATATAAGCCAGTCGTGCTGGTGGGTGGCCTAGTGGGCAAGGCATCAGACTAGTAACCTGAAGGTCACTGGTTCAAGCCTCAGCTGAGGCAGAGTGTTTGTGTCCTTGAGCAAGGCACTTAACAACACATTGCTCTGCGACATCACCAATGCCAAGCTGCATGGGTCCTAGTGCCCTTCCCTTGGACAACATCGGTGGCGTGGAGAGGGGAAGGCCTGCAGCTTGGGCAACTGCCGGTCTTCCATACAACCCTGCCCTGGAAACTCCAGCCGCAGATCCATGGTCTCTCAAGACCGACAGATGTCACCATCACAGCCAGTCGAGTCTGCTTCACCATTCCTTCACGGTGATGATCTCCGAGCTAGAGTGCTGAATTAGAAGGACATTAGGACTGTGTGTGTCCTTTGTTTCATAGAATCGTGGTTAACCCCTTCCATACTGGCTGCAGCGATTTGGTTCAACAGATTTACTATAGAGTCTCTCAAAAGCAGAGGTGGAGGAGTATGCCTCATGATACCTCTTCTTGGTACAGAAACCTATCAGTGCTGTTCCAATTCTGCTTACCAGAATTGGAATATCTAGCAGTACAGTGCTGTCCTTTTTACCTACTACAGGAGTTCTCTGGGGTCATTTTGGAAATAGTTTACATTCCACCTCAGGCCAATGTCGTGCAGGCTTTAGATGATCTGAGCAATGGGATCAATAGGCACGAATCAGCGCACAGTTGTTTTGGGTGATTTTAACCAGGCCAGTCTGGAAAAAGTCACTAAGCAACTACCATCAACAGATCACTTGCAATAGCAGAGGAAACAACTTACTGGACCATTGCTACATCACCATCAAGAATGCCTACTGTGCTATTCCACGCCCTCACTTCGGTAAGTTTGATCACCTGGCTGTACTTCTACTCCCTGAGTATTGGAAGAGACTGAAGATTGTAGCACCAGCAGTGAGGACCGAGAAGATTTGGACAAGGGAAGCACAGGAGTGCCTACAGGACTGCTTTGAATCGGTGTATTCAGGGATTCATCTTCAAACCTGGATGAGAATGCTGCAGTTGTTACCAACCTCATTAAAGTTGAGTGTGTGCCTACAAAGACTTACTGTACATTCCCAAACCAAAAGCAGC
Organism: Hypanus sabinus; assembly: GCF_030144855.1. NCBI lineage: Eukaryota > Metazoa > Chordata > Chondrichthyes > Myliobatiformes > Dasyatidae > Hypanus > Hypanus sabinus. The sequence continues at coordinate 157,445,072 of NC_082712.1, forward strand.
AGATGAATCAGGAGGTACATCATCTGCTGAAGGGTAGATCTATGGCATTCGAGTCTGGCGACCCAGGCCTATACTAGAAAACCAGGTATGATTTGTGGAGGGCGATTTCAAGGGCGAAGAGACAATTTTGAATGAGGTTGGAGGTGACATCGGATGCACAGCAGCTCTGGAGGGTCTGCAAGACATTGCTTCCTACAAAGCAAAATGAATTGCAGCAACGCTTCACTAGCAGATGAACCTTCCATGCCTTCTATGCTCACATTGAAAGGGAGAAATCAACTACAGCTGTGAAGATGCCTACTGCACCTGATGACCCTGTGATCTCTGTCTCAGAGGCCGATGTTGTTCTGCCTTTAAAGAGAGTGAACTCTTGCAAGACAGAACGTCCTAATGGAGTACCTGGTAAGACTCTGAAAATCTCTGCCAACCAACTAGCGGGAGTACTCAAGGACATTTTCAACCTCTCACTGCTACAAGCGGAAGTTCCCGCTTGCTTCAAAAAGGCAACAATTATACCAGTGCTTAAGAAGAATAATGTGGGCTGCCTTAATGGCTATTGCCTGGTAGCACTCACATTGACAGTGGTGAAATGCTTTGAAAGGTTGGTCATGACTAGACTGAACTCCTGCCTCAGCAAGGACCTGGATCTATTGCAATTTGCCTGCCAACACAATAGGTCAGCGGTAAATGCAATCTCAATGGCTCTCCACACAGCTTTAGACCACCTGGACAACATAAACACCTATGTCAGGATGCTGTTCATAGACTATAGCTCAGCATTTAATACCATCATTCCCACAATCGTGATTGAGAAGTTGCAGCACCTGGGCTTCTGTACCCCTCTCTGCAATTGGACCCTGGACTTCCTAACTGGAAGAACACAATCTGCGGATTGGTGATAACATATCCTTCTCGCTGAAGATCAACACTGGCGCACCTCGGGTGTGTGCTCTACTCTATATCCATGACTGTGTGGTTAGGCATAGCTCAAATACCATCTATAAATTTGCTGATGATATCAACCTTTGTTGGTAGAATTTCAGGTGGTGATAAGAGGGGGCACAGGAGTGAGATATGTCAACTAGTGGAGTGGTGCCGCAGCAACAACCTGGCACTTAACATCAGTAAGACAAGAGAGCTGATTGTGGACTTCAGGAAGGGTAAGATGAAGCTACACATACCAATCGTCACAGAGGGATCAGAAGTAGAGAGTGTGAGCTGTTTCAAGTTCCTGCTTGTCAAGATCTCTGAGGATCTGACCTGGTCCCAACAAATCAATGTATGTAAGTATAGCTATACTTTATTACAGTGGCTATACTTTATTAGGAATTTGAAGAGATTTGGCATGTCAACAAATACACTCAAAAACTTCTAAAGATGTACCATGGAGAGCATTCTGACAGGCTGCATCACTGTCTGGTATGGAGGGGCTACTGCACAGGACTGGAAGAAGCTGCAGAAGGTTGTTAATCAAGTCAGCTCCATCTTGGGTACTTTTCAGGGAGCGGTGTCTCAGAAAGGCAGCTTCCATTATTCAGGACCTCCAGTTCTCAGGGCATACCCTTTTCTTACTATTACCATCAGGTAGGAGATACAGAAGCCTAAAGGCATGCACTCAACGATTCAGGAACAGTTTCTTACCCTCTGCTATCCGATTCCTAAATGGACTACCTCACTTGTTTTTAATATACAGTATTTCTGTTTTTGCATGTTTTTTAAAATCTATTCAATATATGGATACTGTAATTGATTTACTTATTTTTTTAATTTTATTTTATTTTTCTCTCTGCTAGATCATGTATTGCATTGAACTGCTGTTACTATGTCACATGCTGGTGATAATCAACCTGATTCTGATTCTGGCTGATGCCAGATCCCACTCAACTTCATACACGTGCCTTTTTACCATATCCTCTGATGCCCTAATCGATTAGGAAATGATCAACTTCCGCCCTAAGAATACCCATGGGCTTGGTCTCCATTACATTCTGTGGCAGAGCATTCCCAGGTCTGATACTATGGCTTAAAAAAAATTGCTCTTTACCCCTGTTCTAAAGGTTCACCCCTCAATTTTGAGGCTGAGCCCTTGACAAACCTCTAGATATGTAGTGGAGAGTATGTTGACTTGTTGCATCACAGCTTGGTATGAAAATACCAATGTCCCTGAATGGAAAATCTTACAAAAGTAGTGAATACGGTTCAGTCCATCACGGGTAAAGCCCTCCCCACCATTGAGTACATCTGCAAGGAGCAGAGTTACAGGAAAGCAGCATCCATAATCAAGGAACTCCATCATCCAAACCATGCTCCCTTCTCGCTGCTGCTCTCAGTAAGGAGGTACAGGAGCCTCAGGACCCACACCACCAGGTTTAGGAACAGTTATCACTCCTCAATCATCAGGCTCCTGAACCTGTAGGGATAATTTCACTCAACTTCACAACTGAACATCCTATGAGCTCACTTTCAAGGACTCTTCATCTCCTCAATATTTATTGCTTATTTATTTATTAGTAATTTTTTTTCTTTTGTACCATAAATTCTGGTGTATAAGCCAAGAATTTGGTCGTAAATTTTGGTCCTAAAGTTAGGGGGTCAGCTTATACAGAGGGTGCCAACTTTGGAAAAGCGAATACATGGAAGACAGGTCGTATTTATTGGCTGTTTTTGAGTCAATTGGTTCCACTGTCGACGCATGAATTTTTTGGTTTGTTTAAACTCACATCTAGTGGCTGAAGCACGGACATCAAACTACCGGGGATGACTGCAATGTCCGTATTTTCAGCTTTCAATGCTGTTTTTGTCTCACCTGACAAGTGCGCTTTGAACATGTTCCAGACAAGTAGCGACTTTTCTTTCCTGACATCTTCGGGACGTCAATGCCACACCTCTTTAACCCACTTCATCCATCCAGCAGCATTCTTGAATGTAAACAACACCCCGCGGGAACTTTCTGAGCAATCTTTGTTTTTTGTCTCAACACAAGATCACGCCAATTCATAAATCGGGTGCACCAACTTGACGTAGCTTTGCAATTTTCGCTGACCTCATGGTGTTTTTCATCCCATTTCAACGCTTGAATGCCAATCATTTCTCTTAACAATGTATCCAGACGACCACTGGTGATTCACCCACTCTAAAACTTTTTCTCCCAGTTCTGGCCACTGGCATGATTTCCCACAGTTTGCACATTTCATCTTTGGCATTTCCCTCAGCGTGCCCTCTGCCTTTCTCCACTCTTTCTCGTTTACACTAAACTTCTTAGCAGCTGCAGAATTATTTGTTCCTTTAGCAAAATCAACAAACTTCAGCTTGAAGCCAGCATCATATCGCATTTGTTTTAATCTTTTGTACATAGTGGTTGCAAACTCAATGCTGAGTACACGTACTGATCCCGCCACCCCATGTTATGTTTTAATGAGATTGCGATGAGGGCTACATGGTTTTACAGGGGTTACATTTCAGAGGATTCTTTTCCATTGGAAACCTAATCCAAAATTTCCCTCCCTGATTTATTTATTAAGAATTCGCCTATAACGCTCTACAATGAGGAGGCCTGTTTTCATAGCAGGTACTGGTACACAAAATTTCCAGGGTCCGGATCCGGCAAAGCTGAGTACTGGCATGTGAGATCTTGTGATTGTTTCTGGTTAAATCAAAAAGCTCTACAAAAGGGGTCAGCTTATACAAAGGTAACATGAAAAAAGTCACTTCTTTAACCTTGAAATTCTTCCTATACTCTGGGTCGGTTTATACCCTTGAATATACAGTATTTGCACAATATGTTGCCTTTTCCAGATTGGTTGTTTGTATGTCTTCTTGTGTGTGGTCTTTCATTGGTTCTCTTGTATTTCTTCTGTTTTCTGTGACTGCCTGCAAGAAAATGAATCTCAGGGTTGTATATAGTAGATATTATATGTACTTTGGTAATAAATTTACTTTGAACTTTGAGTTGCATTCAGTTTGGAAACAAACTTTTAAAATGTTGCAAAATGCTATCTTGTTCTTAAATTTGGGATGATACAATTTTGATGGAGATTCTTTTAGATTAGAAAAGGTAATTTGAGTATTATACTTCTAAAATTGTTCATTGAATTTCAAATTCATGATTTTGATGTTAATGTTGCTGTATGATAGAAAATAAATTTTACTTTTGTTACCATCTGCAAGTTCTTTTACTCTTAATTTTTTCTGGCGTTCTAGATTGTATGGAATCTGTAAAATGTATTGGTGCATGATTTAACATTTGAGTAATCTGCCATTCATATACATTGCAACAGTTTGGAAGTAAAAGATCAAGAGTGCCAAAAATAAAGATATGAAATCTAGGTCCAAGTACATTGAGTGTGCATGGAAAGTTTTGTGTTAATAATTCTGACAAATGAGACAGCAAATTGTGGTAATAAATAGGACAGGAAAAGGAATAAGTGTTCACAATTGTAACCTAAGGACCTAGAACAGAAATATTATGAGGCATTAGTGAAGTTTACAAGCAGAGGAATAAAGTCAGTCGAAAGGCCAGGACAGGTTGTTGGTTTTGTGTGGTATTGGTGAAGTGATCAGTAAAAGATAAAGAATTTTCTTGAGTAAAGCCCAGGGTGAGAAAAGTGACACTGGAAATTTGAGTGTGGATGGAAAATGATTTGGGTGATAATTTGGGACAAAAAGATGAAGGGAGATTAAAGAACATTAGGAGCATTAGGCAGGCTTGGTTAATTCTATTTGTTAAAGAGGAAGGTGAACTTTTTACTTACCAAGTGAAACTAAGCAACATAAGAGTAGGTGATAACAAGCCTTTGCGCTCTGCTGAGCTCAATACCTGCTATGTTTGCTTTGACTGTTGAAGCATGGAGGAACCTTCACAAACTCCCACAGCCCCTGATGCTGTGATTTCAGTCCTTGGGGCTGACGTGAGAGTATCCTTCAGGCAGATGAACCCACAGAAAGTGTCTGGTCTAGATGGGTACCTGACTGAGTACTAAACACCTGTGCTGATTAACTGGCTTGAGTGTTCACTGATATCTTTAACCTCTTGTTTTCACAGTCTGAGGTACCCAACTGCTTTAAGCAGGTTTCAATTATACCAGTGCCTAAGAAGAATGGTAAGCTGCCTCAATGACTATCATCTAGTGGCACTTGCATCCACTATAATGAAGAGCTTTGAGAGGTTGGTGATGAAACCTATCAACTCCTGTCTGAGAAATGACTTTGATCTGCTCCAGTTTGCCTACTATCATTACAGGCCCACACCAGGTGCCATTTCATTGGCTTTTCACTCAACCCTGGAATATTTGGAAAACAAAGATACCTACATCAGGATACTCTTTATTGACTATAGCTCAGCTTTCAATACTATCTTCCCCTCAGTACTAATCAATAAGTTCTACGACTTTGGCCTCAATGCCTTCTTATGCAGTTGGATCCTCTATTTCCTCACTTGCAGACCCCAGTCAGCTCAGCTTGGCAAAAACATCTCCACAATTTCCATCACCGCTGGTGCACCACAAAGCTTTGTGCTTTGCCACCTGCTGAACTTGCTTTATACCTATGCTAGGTATAGGTATCCAATGCCCTATTAAAGTTTGCAGACAACACCACTGTCGTTAGCCAAATCAAAGGTAGTAATAAATCAGCATATAGGAAGGAAGTTGAAAATCTAGCTGTGAGGTTCCATGACAAAAACCTTTCTCTCAATGTCAGCAAGACCAAGGAGCTGATTAGTGACTTCAGGAGGAGGAACCCAGAGGACCATGAGCCAGTCCACATCGGGGTTAGAGGTGGAGAGGATAAGCAACTTTAAATTCCTCAGTGGTATCATTTCAGAGGATCTGTTCTGGAACCAGCATGTAAGTGCCATTAAGAGGAAAGCACAGTAGCACCTCTACTTCCTTAGAAGTTTGCTAAGAGTCAGCATGACATCTAAAACTTTGTCAAATGTTTATTGATATGATGTGAGTATATTGAATAATTGCATTGCAACCTGGTATTCAAAAACCGACGCCTCTTGAAGGGAAAATCCTACAATAAGTAGTGGATATGGCCCCATGTTTCATAGGTGAAGCCTTCCCCACCATTGTGCATAACTACATGGAGCACTGTCAAAGTAAAACTGCATCCATCATCAAGGACTCCACTACCTAGGCCATGCTGCCATCAGGAGCCTCAGGATCCACAGCACCAGGTTCAGGAACAGTTATTACCTCTCAACCATGAGGCTGTTGAACCAGAACTGTTTACTTCACTTGCCCCATCACTGAACTCTTCCCACATCCTGTGGACTCACTCTTGAGGACTGTTTATCGCATGTTCTCGATGTTTATTATTTTTTTGATTTTGCACATTTTGTTGCCTTTTGCACATTGGTTGTTTGTCCTGTTTACAGAGCAAGAATGAATGTTGTCTTTCAAATATCTTGGATTTGGTTTCCTGATTTTTAACTATTGGTTTCAATGTTAAGCATTAAGCTCAACAAGACATTTGTTACTTTATCTCCTTTTAACAACCACTGAAGAAGAATTTGGTAGAAATGATTACACAAAAGTATTGTTACAGTTTAATATTCGGACTGATATTCCTTCACATGGTGACCTTCTCTTGAACTTGTTGATTTTCATTTCCATAAAATTGGTCAACATATTAAATATTTTAATCTTTGTTCAACCTGGCTTAAAGGGGCAAACACAGTGTTTTGTGAATGTCTAGTGTTGCTTTTAGAACATAAGAAATAGGAGCAGGAGTAGATCATCTGGCCCATTGAGCCTGCTCCACCATTCAATAAGATCATGGCTGATTTAACCATGGACTCGTCTCCACTGTCATGTTGGCCCATTTGTCATTATGGTCAAGTGTATCGTCCGAAGAATGTTGGATGTTGGTCTATTATTTTTATGTTGTAGCATATCACGTAAGCAAAACACTCCCCCAAAACAGTCTAATGCTGAACATTGTATATAGGACATTTATTTTTAATCTACACTCTTTTTGACAGACCTCAGTTTCATGAGGAAAATGATGAGTATTTTGCTGTTGGAATTATTTTACACCATTATTGCGATGACTACAAATACAATTTTCATTCTGTTTAAGTTTATCTTAAATTCACTGTACAGAGGTAATAGCATTTATTTTTGTAGGAATTGAATCAGATGGAAATGGTTTGTGTAATAAATCAGTACAATTCTTGGTCACTAAAAATTTCTTTATATATTTAGTCAATATTAAACATTGAGATGGTAAGTTTATTGCCATGAACTTGCTTATCTTTTGGAATATATTATGCACTAGAGATCCCAAGTATTTTGACATCTCAGTCTTTGCTGCCCTGAAATTTAAATGATAAGTTTATTTTGGCAAACCCTTAGGGTATACTCAGTAGCATGAAAATGGGTACATTTGGCATAATTTTGATGATCAGATATAATCTTTGAGGCAATTATACAATATCCAGAGGTAGCATTTGGTCCTTGTAAGGTGACAAAATAGATTGGAATTATTGTTTTTTTTTTCTTAAGTAAAATTTAAATTTAAAGAATTCTTCAATGAAGTACTGCTACTAATTTTGTTTTTCCTACTTTTTGTCATTGTGAAGATTCCCTTTTTGAGTTGGTATCCCCTTGGGTCAATATTTTGTTCCCTTTAATTAGAAAAAAATCATTAACACAAGCACAGTTCAATGCACTTCCAATTTTTAATAAATTATTACTGATTAATTCAGATACTGCAGCAAGCACTGGCACTGCACTTTCTCACAGAACTATTTTGCATTGCAAATTATGTATTTTTGCAGTGTGCAATGTATGTCATTTGTAAAAGAACTCACTGAGTATGATTTTTAAGATTATACGTTTATCAACAATGTGCTGTAGATTATATTCCTTTTGCCTTACCTTGATTGTCATTTCTGATTTAGTCTTTTTAAATGACCATGTATCCTTCATTGACTACTTATTGAATGTTTGGACAAGGTAGTTAAGAACAATCATTAAGGCATACATGCACATCCTTAACATGGATATTGATTATTGGAGGGGTCTTTGCTCTTGTTATCTCCTTTTCCCCACAGTACTACCCAAAGCAAGTTTGCATAACTGTGTCTCTGCAGTAATCATCTAAAACAAGAGGTTCATTGCAGTTTCAGTTTCAAAATTGGCACTAAACATTCCATTCTCATTAAAACCCTATGAACTGATTTTGTGATTTATTAGTTGCAACAGCACTGTACAAAATGATATTAAATATGACAATTTTCTAAAGTTTGTAGAAGGGAAAACTGCTAGCGTTCACTTTAATGGGATATTTCAAGATCTTCATGATGAGCCATTATACCTCATTGTGTTCAGGGTCACATTTCCTTATATCAAACTTGCAGCAGCCTTAATATTTTTTTTCTTCTGGTAAAATGTTTGACTGGATGAGTCAGCATACTGAGTCATAGGCAACACAGGCTAGAGAAGTGCTGGACGACTTAATTGGAGACTGCTTAATTAAACCAGAGCTTTCGGCTTAGTTAGTCCGATTGACAGGCTCCGGATGTTTTTTTAACAACTGCCATAGTTATTGCGCACACAATATATACCTCATCATCCATTTTGATACCTATGAAGTTACTGATGTGAAAGGACTGTCTCTTGAAGGGTATTGTGTTTTTAAAAGTTACACTGTATGCATCTAATCAGGTTTTATTTAAGATACTATATCTAGATTAGATTAAAGTGCTTCATAATTATCAAGCAAGACTGAAAGTAAGACAAATTTACAGATTAAGTTAGTTTAAAAGTGAAATGGACAGAAGTACTGTGGTTTACTGATGTAATAAGATTCCCCTGCGTTAATATAGGAATAATATATGTTCAAATCATGATGCTTTGTGGTTTAAACAGATCAGTATTTCTTTTCTATAAAGCTCTGAAAGAGTGGACCATTGGCTGGTACACTAATAAACTGATTCAGATTGTGTTGAGCCTCTTGAGTAGTATCACGTTTGCACCCTTCCAAGTAAGTAGTGAAGACTTTTGCATCATGGACCTACCCAGATCACAGAGAACTTGGTATCTGCCAAAGTGCCGTTGCTTAGTATTCATGTGGCAATTGCTGATACATTGAAGGTCAATGGTACTATCCTTGCTGTTGGTATGTAGGACTTGGGAATGGAGCTGCTTTTAAAGATTAGAGCATGTGAGCATCTTAACATAGCAATTAATTTATATTTGTCAGTTCACCCTTCACACTTAAATGTCCTGTGGTTTAGTTCAAGTTATGTCATTATTGAACAATCTGTAAATAAAACCAAGTGCATGGAGAGCATTACCTAATAGTTACACCATTATCATTCAGTTTGTTGTAAGATGAATGATGAAGGTCTTATAGATGGTTAGCATGAGAGCATTTTCCTGAGAAATACCTGTATTGAAATCTTATGGCTGAGATATCAAACCTTGAAGAGTAAGATTTATTTTTCAGTGTAGGAGATAACTTTAATTGCATTCCTTTTTAATTTTGCCTTATTGCCTTGGATGGAAGATCTGAGTTTGTGCTGATGGGTCAGTATAAGTTTATTTTCATGAAATATCCATTGAGTTGAATTTTAGTTTCTGATAAAGTATTAGTAATTTCATTAGGAACAAAATGAATTTTAATTCAAATAAGGAAAAATGTTACACTCCTGCAGATCAGAAAGATAAGCATGTAAAACCACATGGATGTTAAGTACATATCTCAAAACAGGGGCTTTAGTGCTGGAGCTCTGTTCCTGTTGTTTTATTGCTAATCAATATCCATGATGAGAGACTGGCATATTTGTGCAGAATTTAAGCTAATTGCACATTTAACGTGTTAGTGTAAGTCTGTAATTAATGCTGGACATTCACTTTGAAAGTTAGTTAGATTTACCTTTGTTAACTGGCGCAATTAGCATGTACTATTACTTGGCATAGAATATTGATGTTAATCTATTCCAAATTCTTGTTACCTTTCAGAGGTGTGGAGTGATGAGTAAGGTTCCTCCTGATTATTATCTGATTTGTAATCGTGTTAAAATTCTTTACATGGTTTAAAAAAAATAAAGAATTCCCTTCCTGAAAAGCATAGGACACAATCTTACCTTCCCTGAAGATGTCACCAAAGCATGTAAACTGGCGAGCTCACCACTAGCTTAAATCCTAAAAGCACACGAATAAAATAAAAACAATAGCAAGATATAAAAAAAATCAAATAAATCATTTGTTTTCTGATAAGTATTACATTTACAATCTGAAGCAAACAGCTGTAGATATTGCAGTTCCTCCCCAGATAAAGAACACTTTGCTGTATACAGCACATACATATGAAGGAAATTGGCTGGTTGAATTTACTGGGTGCTGTGGTGCATCTGCTATGAGAGAACTCGGGTCATGGCCTCATTTCAGACATGCAAACTGCTCAGGTTTCACATAGTTGACAGGAACAGAGTCCTGCCCTAGCCTGGGGAACACGTGATTGTATAAGGAGCACGTGATTGTGATGTATGAGTTAAGCATATCATCCTGTTTACCAGGAGCAGCTTCTCAATAGTTTATATTGGGTATGATACTTGTATGACTGTTCATAAGAAAGTTTATGTTGCTTGTTTACAATGGCACCAGCAATGATGACTTCACTACATCCTACTTTGGAGTATATCTTGCATTGTTGCACAGAATTGTTTTGTCTTGATAATGTGGAAACTAGAGTTCAAAAATTGGATTAATATGGAAAACGTTGAAAATACTCAGGTCGTACAAAGTCTGGAGCAAAATAGTGTCAAAGTTTCATGAAACTGACCTTTTGTCAGCTGAACCTGTGTAAATAGTATGGAAATATGCCCAGGATATTCAAATTACAAAGTGTAATTTGTTGATCTTGTATTTCTCATGAAATTTTGGAGAAAATTATAAAATGAACTGGCAGCTATAGGCATATTATGTTTTAATTTCAAATTGACAGCACCTGCATTATTTTAGTTCTATGGAGCATGATGTTTTTCTTTATTGAGATACAGCGTGGATTAGGCCCTTCCGACACATTGAGCCGCCCCACACAGCAACCATCAATTTAACCCTCGCCTAATCACAGTACAGTTTACACTGACCAACTAACCTACCAACCAGTACGTCTTTGGGCTGTGAGAGGAAACTGGGACACGTGAAGGAAACCTAGGCATTCACGGGTATAATGTACAGCCTCCTTACAGACAGCAGTAGGAGTTCCTGTCATTATCACAACCTTAAAATGGAGTGATGACCTGAAGGCTTCAGTGAAATGCACTTGGACAGCCTTAAGCTTGTAGGAATTGTAATCAAAATGCTTAATTTAACAATGAATTGACAATCTCCCCCTGAGATTATACAGGATATTGGAAAAACTAAACAATGGTTGTAATATACTTGTAAATAGTTACTTAATTAGGTCATGTATTCTTAGCAATGCCATCAAGTGAGCTATATACATGATACAACGACTGTGCATTCTGAATAACTTGTTAGACTTAACACTACTGTTTCAGCCTAGGTATCTCATAACTATTGTTCTGGGCAGATTTCACCAGATAGTATACAAACTATTATAGGGGAAAGGCTGGTGAAGAAAGTTTGTATTGCATCATTGTGCAGAGTGAATCCCAAGGTGGTGATTAAATAAAATTTGAACTCACCATATTACGGAACTATGTCTACTAAGTTCTAATTACAAAGCTGAAGTGCTGCTCTGTTTAACTAGTTTAGCACATAAGTTGAAATTATGTTTGAAATGGGGAAAACATAGAGGAGACTATTACAACATTAAACATGGCACATAAAACTGAAGAAAGAACATATATTTCTGCTTCTCCCACACAGAATTATTAGGTTTCAGAATGTTGGAAAGGTATTACATCCTTGATGTTTACTTAACCAAGCACTTTATGAAATGGAACAGCTATGAAAAGTAGTTGATCCGGCCATTGTAGAGGCAGCAGCCCCTGTGAAATGCTGATTCAGAAGTGGTTCCTTATGCTGCTGGTTTTAGAACAACTACGAATGATCTGCAGGAAATGGGGAGAACATGTTGATATATAAGTATTTGTTTATGTTTGTAAGAATTTTTTTTGAAGATTTTGAGGAGTAATTAAGCAATAGATTTTCCAAGTTATCAAACATTATTTTGTTTTCCAATACAAGGACTTTGGAAGGCAATGACACAAATTTGGTTTTCTTAGAATGGATGAAGTAGCTGTGGAAGGAATGAAGCAAAATTTCACTGAATTAATTTTTAAGAAGATATCCAATAAGATTGATAAAAATAGGCCTATATTTTGTGAAATGTTTAAGAGTGAAAGGGGATTTTGTTGACAGTAGGTGCTGCAAGACTATTTCCTTTGGCTAGATATTGTGGAACTAGGAATTACCAGTCTTGGAATAGCATGACACATCAAAACATGTCAAACCAGGAGATATTTTATGAGCATCAGTTTCAGTTGGGTTAATGGAAAAGAGTACAAATGCAACACAGATCCCAGGCATTTGGTGGAATTGTGACTGTCCTTTGAAACACAGAAAGACTTTGATGAGATGCTGCATTGAAGATTATTGTAGAAAACAAAAGCTCATGGTGCAGCAGGTAATGACATGGAAAAAAGATTAATTTCTGACAGGAAACAGGAGGCATAAGTAGATTTGTTTTTCTAGTTTTTAAGTTTTAATGATTGGTGAGCCACAGGAGTTAGTGCAAAGACATCAATTTTTGGCATTTTACAGAAATTGGATAAAGCTATTGAAGGTGCAGGTGCTAAATTTTCTAATGACACAAGGATCTATAGGAGAATATGCTATGCAGCGTGTATACAGAGATTACAACAGATATTGGTATGCTAAGTGAACATAAGACAAAAGGGTGAAGACCTGATTTTGGAAAACCTTGGCAAGATGGATATGTAAAGGATGTTTGGTTTCCATGTTAGAGTTGAATTCCACATTGTCTTCTGTAGGCTACTCAGTGATAGTGCAGAAGTGATTTGAACCTTTAAGAAGTGGAGTGGTCCTTCTTTCCTTACGTGCTGTTTCCTAGTCATGACACCCAATACTGCAGCAATTAGTGGCAACATAATTCCTTAGCCACATAATGCTGCCTTTGTTTCACATTCATAGGGTTAAGTAGGAAGAATGATACTGAAATGGCATGCTTTCAGCCATATATGTTGCATTTTAGTTGCATGTAAGTTTTGGTAATAATTTGCTTTCAAGGCTGCCTCACAAGAACCATAGAATCAGACAAAATGAATCAGGAGAATTGAACTTTTTAGATTCAGTATTAATATCCTAGCCTGTCTCATAGGTTTGTTTATTGCTTAGGCCATTTAAAACTGAACTATCGTAACTACCAGTCACAAAACAAACTTTCTGTCTTTACTGTTGGAACAGTCAACACCAACTTCTGCTGAAATTGGAAATCTTAGTTGAGTACCTTTTAATATAATACCAGAAGAATATAAACACTCTAAAGTGCTTCCTGATTTGAATGACTTACCAAACTATTTTAAATGATGTTACAGAGTCAATCTCATTGGTAAATCTAAAGTCAGATGTGGGGCAGACAGAGTTACTGGTAGATTTCCTTATCAGTCACAAAGTTGCCATTTATGATCTAATTAACACAGAAGGTGTATGTATTTTTAAAGTTGTCATATTTGCCATTGTTTCCCAACCTGTATTTCAGGAGTATGCTTTGAAGAACAGTCTCGGTCTGAAACGTCAACTGTTTTTTTCATTTCCATGGATGCTGCCTGATCTGCTGAGTTCTTCCAGCATTTTGTGTGGGTTGTTCTGGATTTTTAGTATCTGCAGAATTTCTTGTGCCAATGTTAGAGTTAATCCGTGCCAAACCAGTAATCTACCTAGTCCCTTCAACCTGCAGTTGGACCATAGCACTCCATACCCCTCTTAATGCCTCACCAACATCTTGTATAATTTCAACATAACATTCCCAACTCCTGTATCAAACTTGAATTAATGAAGGCCAATGCGCCAGAAGCTTTCTTTATGACCCTTTCTACCTGTGTCATTGCTTTCAAAGAATTTTGGATTTCCTTCAAAGGTCTATTTGTTATCAAGCTAGCTGTGAAACCAAGAAAGCAAAGAATGGCAGCACGAACATCAACCCCCAAATCCCTTCTCCCAGCACAAAAAAATAAACAAAAACGGAACAAGCCCATTGACCCACCAAATCCCCCTCCCCTGCACAGAAAATTGAGAGAGTATGGGCAAAAAACAGAATATAAAAACTATAGACTGAAAAAAAAATGCCATAACCAAACCACAGAAAATCTGGGTAACATTTGCTGGGAAGAGGGGCTGCTTCCCTCTCTGGCAGTAGAGCAATCCCACCGGTGATGAAAAGGAAGTCTCCCCTTTCTGGGAACAGCGATCCCACCAGTGATCAGGCAGCCAGTAGTATTCTGAGACTCCTCTGTTCTATCACACTCCTCTGTGCCCTACTGCTCACTGTGTTGGACCTACCCTGGTTGGTCCTCTCCAAGTGCATCATCTCGCACTTGGTCTGAATTAAATTCCATTTATCATTTTTCAGCTCTTTTTTTTCCAGCTGGTCCAGATCCTACTGTAAGTTTTGATAGTCTTCCTCACTGTCCACTACACTCTAAGACTTGGTGTCATCTGCAAATTTGCTGATCCAGTTTACCACATTATTATCCAGATCATTGATGTAGATGACAAACAACAATAGACCCAGCACCAACCCCTGTGACACATCATGATTCACAGGCTTCCAGTCAGAGAGGTAACCACCTACTCCTAGTCTCTGGCTTTTTCTGCAATGCCAATATCTAATCCAATTTACAACCTTATCTTGTATGCCAAGTGACTGAATCTTTTTGACCATCCTCCTAAGTGGGACCTTGTAGAGAGAGGCCTTGCTAAAGTCTATGCAGACAACATCCACTGACTTCATCAAATTTCCTGGTAACTTCCTTGAAGAACTATTTGATTGTAGAAGACCTTGGGGTTCTCCTTCACTTTGCTAGAGCAACCTCATGCTTCTTTGACCTCTCTTGATTTCCTCCTTTAATATTCTCTTGCATTTCTTAGACTCCTTGTGTACCTTATTTATTTTTGTACCTGCTATGCACCTCCTTTTTCTTAACCAGGGCCTCAATATCTTTTGGAAACCAAGGTTCCCTAAGCCTGTTAAACCTTGCCTTTTATTCTGACAGGAACATACAATCTCTGTACTCCCAAACCCTTACTTTTGAAGGCCACCCACTTACACCTTTGCTAGAAAACAACCTGTCCCCATCTGCACTTGCTAGATCCTTTTTTGATAACTTCAGAATTGGCTTTTCTCCAATTTAGGTCTTAACCCGAGGACCAGACGAATCCTTTTCCATAATTACCTTGAAATTAGTTGTGCAACATAAAGTTGCTTACTGTTATTTTGGGTCATGAAATTGTAAGGGTTTTCAAAGTAACCCATGATCAATATGGAAAGAGTTTAAGAAGGCAACTTAATACAGTACTGCTTGAAAAACATTTTCAATGCCACCAACTGCAGAAGTTCATTATTCTTGATTGGAATTATAACTCAAACCAAATGACGTGAGGATACTTGGCAATTGCTTTATTTGGTTGCAGTCCTTGTTGTCTTAAAATACTTCTGTTTTGTGTCGTATACAACATAATTTTATATGGGGAGGGGAACTCTGGTCTGAAACCGTTTCAGAAATTGTGTACACTGCTATTATGATGCATTCATTTTGCACTGTTGATTGTTTTCCCCTAAAATTTTTAAATATGATCTGTGCGCAGATAGGATATTTCCTTGAGAAAGCAGAACCAGTTCTTTAAACTCTGAAAGAAAAAAAAATTGAATGATTCCACTCTGAAATTTACTTTTAATTTTCCTCTAAGAAAATAATCTATCGTATAAATGGACAGATTACAGTTCTGAACTCAGTTATATTGCAAGAAGTCATTTGGTAAGCTTTCTAATGGTGATTGTGCAGGAAAATAGAATGAGTAAATAGTTGAAGGTGATTAGTTGCATGAAAATTTGAAATGAATAAGAGATTTCACCAGG
This sequence comes from Hypanus sabinus, assembly GCF_030144855.1. Classification (NCBI taxonomy): domain Eukaryota; kingdom Metazoa; phylum Chordata; class Chondrichthyes; order Myliobatiformes; family Dasyatidae; genus Hypanus; species Hypanus sabinus. The sequence goes on from NC_082712.1 coordinate 157,461,149, forward strand.
TAGAATCACTGCCTCAGGAATTACATAAACAGGTTGTATCACCATTTCTATACTTTGCAAGCCCTGACTCCCATGGTTTTCTTGTGCAGATTTCCACTGGATTCATCAGTCTACCTACAAGGGTCTAATTGCGATTACTTGGCATGACACTAGACCCACTGGGCAGGATTCGTCCACCAGAGGGCTGCACAGTTACAGAATGCTGATAATGCAAATTGTGGCTCTTAATTATTTCTGCTCCATCAAGAAATCAAATTACAACAAGCAACAGCTCATCCCTTGAAGCCCAGAAGAGAATGGTTTAATCATGGATTTTGTGTTGGGGCACCTCAAAACAATTTCACTATCTTAAGGATTCAAAGCATACACATAAGCAGAGTTTTAAAATCTGTGTCTATGTTACATAGTTTCACTAGTTTGATTCACTTCCAGCAGTGATCTGAGCATCATGTAGGGGCAAGGTTACTTGACTCAAACCTACTTACTCCAATTCAATATAGATATGTAATGGCACCATCTCCTTGTTCAAGATTCTTCCAAATGTTCTAATTAACTCTTGATAGTGCAAGGCTTAATAAAACTGATTAAAACACTTAATTTTAAACAAATTAAATATATTGATTAACTATTGTTCAAAGTAACCAAGTAGAATTAATAATAAATAATTATACAATATAATGTCAGTCTTTTCCATGTCAATTTGCAGCCCTCTGGAAAAGGATGAGGCACTGTCAAGTTGAGTTCATTGTCACGTGCACAAATATGGTGAGATACAGATAAAGTGGAAAAACCTGCAGCAACTTCATGGGGACATAAGAAAAAAGAAAGTATACATAAGTTCAGAAACGGTTTTATTATAATCGACACATTCTGAAATCTGTTGTTTTGCAGCAGCAGTATTCAACAAGTCATTAAAATTACCCTGTTCAATAAATAAATAATGCAAAAGAGGAATAGTGAGGGAGTATTCATGGGCTTGTGGACATTTCAGAAATCTGATGGCAGAGGGGAAGAAGCTGTTCGTAAGGCACTGAATGTGGGTAGATAAGAGGAAAAACAAAGCAGCACAAGAAACAACACGAGTCAGAGCCATGGTAGTGCAAGCAATAATCTGTAGTGTTCTTCAGTTCCTAAAATCAGACATTGGGGATTATGAGATTTTCTTGCAAGTGGCTTCTGATGCAGGCATCACCTTTATGTCTGGCAGTGAGCAGGCAAAACATGTTATTGAGTGTCTACCCATTTTAGTGATGATGCACTTTTCTCTGCCTTGCAGGACAAAACTGACAATCAGCTGATGGCAGCAAGTAAAGACAGGTGCAGATACATGATTTTTCTTTCTTCATCAGCAACAATTCCCCTTCTGCTCCTGTCACTCTCCCCAAACAGTATCTTACCCCAAAAAGAGAGGGCACAGTTTTAAGGTGCCTGGAAGTAGGTCCAGAGGAGATGTCAGTAGATGTAAGTTTTTTTTACACAGAGAGTGGTGAGTGCATGGAATGGGCTGCCAGCAACAGTGGCGGAGATGGATGCCAGAAGGTATTTTAATACTCCTGGATAGGTACATGGAGCTTAGAAAAAGAGAGGGCTATGGGTAACCCTGCGTAATTTCTAAAGTAAGTACATGTTCAGTACAGCATTGTGGGCTGATGGGCCTGTATTGTGCTGTAGATTATCTATGTGTCTAAACATTGCAGGCAATGTTGCTCACCATCATTGAAGCAATTATTGCTGAGCCATGTGAATATGGTAGTTGATTGTTAAAATATACACTTCACACTGCACTCTCTTCTGATTTACAAAGTTGAGTAAGTATAAGCAAACACCTCAAAGTGCTAGGTGTTGTTGAAAGAAACTGAAAGCAGACTGTTTCTCAATTTCAGAGGGAGCTCAACAGTTGAGGGAGAAACACTCCATGGAATTTTAAGGAAATTTCAGAGCAAGAATCTGCATGTAGCAGAGCATGGAGAGAAGAGTAGGATAGTTTCACTGTCCAGTGTGTGGTTATATCTTTGTTTATGTGAAGGCAACATTAAGAGCACTTCAGTGGAGTAGGCTGCAGAAGGACATCCTTGGGTGTACACAGTGAAATACTTGGTACATTATATTGCCAGAAAGAATGTAATTCACAGAATTCCTGAAGCTTTTTCAACAAAAATAAAGTGCCTAAATAACTTTTTGGCCAAATTGTTTCTGTAGAAAATTGCCCTAAGACAGGTTATCTGTGGACTGATAAAATTCTAATTGTATTGTAAGTTTTTCCTCAAGTCAGAGCCGAAAAGTGATATGATGTTTGCTTCCATCTCATACAGTATTCTAGTCATTGCTTTACTATTTAATTATTAATTGTTCATTTTGGAGTACCATGTTATTTTTTGTTGCATGTAGTGCCATCACACCACAGCAATTTCCTAATGTATATGGCAAATAAAATTGATTCTTTATATTTTACAACACTTACTCTAGATAATGAAACTTGGGGAATCATTTGCCTTTGATTTCATGTGTACTTTTTTTGTTCTTTGATAATAATGATGGCTTGCCACCTACTACTGTGTAGATTTATAATATCTGTAAGTATTTCAGTTTCTATGTAATCAATATTAAGTTGATAAGCTTCCTTTCTCTGGAAGCAATGTGGACCATCAAAAATTAGTACTGATGAAGGGCCTTGACCTGAAACAATTTTTTTTTTACATGAGTTACTGTGCAAAAGTCTTGGGCACAAATATGTGTAGCTGAGATGCTTAAAACTTATGCACATTACAATAGCAATTTGGGTATTGCACTGTACTGCTGCAAAAAAATATTCATGACATGTGAGTGATGATAAAGCTATTATTAATATGGGCAAGGAGAGTGGGAAGGGGGGCAAGGAGAGGGGAAGCAGTGGGAAGTACCATAGAAATGTTCAGTAATGATCAATAAACCAATAGTTTAGGAATCAAATGACTTTGCCTGGTGTCTCAGGGCTGGGTGTATCTCCACCTGCGCCACTTCCTGCCCCTGGCACTGCTCCTCTACCACCTGTCCTCCACCCCTCCCGTGGCACTCTACCCTTGCCGTTCTCAACATCCTTTGCTCCCACTGGAGTTACAAACTCTCTCTCTCCATTCCACATTGACAAATATAATACTGCGCTAAAGTCTTGGACACCGGGTGTGTAAGACTTTTGCACCGTACTGTAAGTGACATAGTTAAAATATTACCACAGTTTCCTGTAAAGGAGGATAAATTTTGGTCAAATTTCAATAGTTTTTGAAAACTGAATTGACTTTCACCAGAACATTTAGTAACGTTAATGATTATTTGAAAAAGTGACTGGCAGAGGATAGCACCTTGCTCAGCATAGGCATGTTGAGACCAAGGTTCTATTTCCATGCAATATCACTTTATGACTATTTGTTATTATGTTATTTTCCCTATTACACTGCTCATTTTAGTATGTGAAATAAGAATCATTTGGGTATGAGATATATAACTCAACATTTGTAACAACAAACAAAGCATTGGAGGAACTCAGTGGGTCAGACAGTATCTGTGGAGCGAACTGCATGGTCATCTTTTGGGTCAAGTTTCTTTATCAACTGGAAGGAGGAGCAATAGCCAGTAAGGAAAGCTGGGGGAAAAGGAATGGTGCAAGAGCTGGCAGGTGATAAGTAGAAGCGACAAAGGTCTGGAGAAGATGGAATATAATTGGAGAAGACCATGGAGTATAGAGGAGATGAAGAGAGAGAGAAATGTGTGGGTAATGGGCAGATTGGGAGGGTGGTGGTTACCAGAAATTGATGTTCATGCCATCAGATTGGAGACTACCAAGGCAGAAACTGAAGTGTGGTTCCTTTGTTAGAGTCAACTGTCCATTTAGAACTTAGAAATCTACAGCACGTTACAGGCCCTTCGGCCTAAATGTAATTTGCTCTAGAAACTGCCTAGAATTTCCCTACTGCATAATTGTGTAGATTTGTAAACTCCCATGTACCTATCTAAGTATCTCTTAAGAGACCTTATTGTATTCACCTCTACCACTGTCACTGGCAGTGTATTCCAAGCACCCACCACTCCCTGTGTGAAAAACCTACCTCTGACATCCCCCTTGTACCTATTCCAAGCACCTTAAAGTTATGTCCCCTTGTGTTAGCCATTTCAGCTCTGGGAAAAAGCCTCTGGCTAGTCACACAAACAATGCCTCTCATCATCTTATACAGGTCACCTCTCATCTTCCATCGCCCCAAGGAAAAAAGGTCAAGTTCACTCAACCTGTCTATTCTCATAAGTCATGCTCTCCAATCCAGGCAACATCTTGTAAACTTCCTTTGTACTCTCTCTGTAGTATCTACATCCTTCCTGCAGTGAGGTGACCAGAACTGAACACAGTACTCCAAGTGGAATCTAACTAAGGTCTTGTATAGTTGAAAAATATAAATAATGATTTCTGTCCATAAGTATACTGCCTGACTCAATTCAGCTGCAGTCCCTCATGTCAACATATCTCTAACTTGTTTTTTTTTAATGTAGCTGTTTCCTTTGGGTCCTCCAGTTTGCTCCCACAGTCCAAAGTCGTACTGTTTGGTAGATTAATTGGTCATTGTAAATTGTCCCATGATTATGCTAGGATTAAATTGGGGGATTGCTGGGTGGGATGGCGTAAAAAGCCTGAAAGACCTGTTCCACACTGTATCCCAATAAATAAAAAAGTAAAATTATTAGCATGTATATTTTTTGTTGGTTCAGAAAAGCAGGTTTTGCTTATTAACCAGTTGAAAAATCACAGTTGTTTAGTTATAAATGAATCTTCAAATCTTCAGGAAGTTCTGTTGAACATTAGAACATAAGAAATTGGAGCAGGAGTAGGTCATCTTGCCCATTGAGCCTGTTCCGCCATTCAATAAGATCATGGCTGATCTGGCCATGGACTCATCTCCACCTACGTGCCTTTTCACCATAACCCTTAATCCCCCTACTATGCAAAAATCTATCCAACCTTATCTTAAATATATTTACTGAGGTAGCCTCCACTGCTTCATTGGGCAGAGAATTCCATAAATTCACCACTGTCTGGGAAAAGCAGTTCTTCATCATCACCATCCTAAATCTACTCCCCTGAATCTTGAGGCTATGTCCCGTAGTTCTAGTCTCACCTACCAGTGGAAAGAAACTTTATTACCTCTATCTTATCTATCCCTTTCATAATTTTATATGTTTCTATAAGAAATCCTCTCATTCTTCTGAATTCCAGCGAGTACAGTCCCAGGCAACTCATTCTGTCCTCATAGTCTAACCCCATCATCTCTGGAATCAACCTGGTGAACGTTTGCTGCACCACCTCCAATGCCAGTGTATTCTTCCACAAGTAAGGAGACCAGAACTGCACACAGTAATCCAGGTGTGGCCTCACCAGTACCCTGTACAGTTGCAGCATAACCTCCCTAGTCTTAGATTCAATCCCTCTAGCAATGAAGGCCAACATTCCATTTGCCTTCTTGACAGCCTGCTGCATCTGCAAACCAACCTTTTGTGATTCATGCACAAGCACTCCCAAATCCATCTGCACAGCAGCATGCTGCAATTTTTTACCATTTAAATAATAATCTATTCTTTCATTTTTCCTTCCGAGGTAGATGACCTCACATTTGCCAACATCGTACTACATCTGCCAGCCCCTTGCCCACTCACTTAATCTATCTATATCTCTCTGCAGAGTCTCCATATCTTCTGCACAATTTGCTTTTCCACTTAATTTAGTATCATCGGCAAACTTAGATACACTACACCTGGTCCCCTCTTCCAGATCATTAACGTATATCGTGAACAGTTGCAGGTCTAGCACTGACCCCCTGCGGCACACCGCTCACCACTGATTGCCAACCAGAGAAACACTCAAGTATCCCAATTCTCTGCTTTCTATTAGTTAGCCAATCCTCTATCATGCTAATATGTCACCCCAGCTTTATCCATCCTTATGAGTAAGTCTTTTTATGTGGCACCGTACCGATCACCTTCTGGAATCCAAATAAATAACATCTATCTGTTCCCCTCTATCCACTGTGCTTGGTATATCCTCAAAGGTATAAAGATCAAAAATATTGGATGCCATTGTTTAATGTGTTGATATAGCTAAGAAAGTGGAAATTTTTGAAGATAATATTTAATGTTTGCATATTTTTGTGACTTCATAAAAGAAAATTCAGTATTTCCAGTAACTAAGTTGTCTAAGTAAATATAATCTTTGTGAGAAAATAAACACTAGTTTCTCTATTATGTTAATAATATGATTCATGGTCTAAATTAATATGTATGCTGCATGTAATGTAACTACTGTAAAATAATATATCTGAGACTTGCTCTGGAGCACCAGTTTCAAAAAATCTGTAATACTGCATGTCCTAAATGTCCAAAAAGGCCCTGGTCTGTATTGGAAGCATTTTGTATTTTAGTTACATGGCTCACTGCTCCATGTATCTTTCTATGCAATTGGGCTTTAGGTGTGCACTGAAATTGATAAGATTTTTGAGAAATAGTGAATTCTATAATGTATTTCATTTTTCCTTTACATCACCAATGATCTTGACAAAATATACAAAGGCTATCTAATCCCTGTACTTTTATGCGGGATAGTGCCCTTCAAGTTAGGAAATTTGAATTCTGTTTTAAAGCATAAGAACAAATTAACCTGGTACTTCTGTGCATTATTTAATGAATTAAAAATTATAGGTGACATCTTTCAAATAACTATGACATGCACCCATTTCAATTCTTCAATCAGCTATTGAAGATGGATCCCATTTCAGAACATGCCACAAGTTCTCATAATCCTCTCACCTTCCTCACTTGATATTCATCTCATTTGAAATCAATTTTGACGGTAGTGGTTTAAGTAGTGGAGGGTGATTACTATTTGCATAAGCAAAAATGATTTATTTATTGACATACAGCGTGAAATAGACCCTTTCAGCCCTTCGAGCCACACCGGCCAACAATCCCCCAATTTAACCCTAGCCTAATCATAGGACAATTTACAATGACCAATTAACCTGCCAACCGGTACGTTTTTGGACTGTGGGAGAAAACCAAAGCACCCAGAGGAAATCCATGTGGTTACGGAGAGAACCTATAAACTCCTTATCGGCAGCAGCAGGAGTTGATCCTGGGTTGACTGTACTGTAAAGTGTTGTACTAACCACTATGCTACCGTGCTGCCCAAATTAACAATTCTACTTGATTAATTAGGTCTACCTAAGGACAAATTAGCTGTTGTAATTATCTAATTAATTGCAAAATTGTGCAAAACAATAACTTTGAGAGAAAGATGATGTAATTTTATGAAAAACCATTCAATACTTTTCTAAAAGATGTAGAAAAATCTGAAAGTAGGCCAATTCACTCGACAATTTTATATCCTTCATTTTCATAGAGATCAGATAATTTAAAATCTGAGATTGATAAAAGTTTAGTGAACCAAATGTTTTAGGGATTTTAAAGCAAAAGAAATTGGGTCACAGATCAGCCATGATTTCACTGAAAGGTCAGACAGTCTTGAGAGGCTCAGTGGGCTACTCACGATTTGATTTTCACTCCATCCAAGTAAGTGGCTCTCAGTTTTATTGAATGCACTGTTAATTGCTGAATTGATGAGCCGCAGCTATGCTTACAATAGATTGTTGTATTTATGTTTTCAAGATGCAAATTTATCCTAGTAAATAGATTAGCAGTAAGATTAGTAATTAATGCCACTTGATTGCAAAATTACATGAATTATAATGATGTTGTGCGTCTGTAAATGAGCCTTTGTTGACAGAAAAACAATGTTGCTGGTCTTCAAGGAAAAATATTCTCATTAGTCTTTCTAATGAGGAGTTTTTTCTCAAAATAAAATCTTGTAGAGTGGGAACTGTGCTGTCAAATAATTAGAATGAAATGTCTCTTACGAAGTTTCAGTTTGATATTTTGATCTTCTAGTTATTATGTAACAACCAGTAAACTTGTTAATAAGTATGAAAGATTTCTAGGCTAATGCAATTAACTGCACGAAATGTTTGTGTCTCATTTGTCTATTTTGCACAGTTCCTTTCTTACAAATAACATGAGTCCACTATCTTTAATCTATCAGGTTCACAATTCTGTTAAAAACCTTTCTGCTGGAATCCATACTTGACTATTCCACAAAAGACTCATTTTTAATAGTTTTCTTCTGTGCAAATAGTTATTCTTCCAGAGTTATCCTCCACAAGAAGATGGGGGGGAGGGAAATAAGAAAAATAGAAATTGTAATCCAAGTCACCTGAATAAGTTATAACAAGTAGCAGTACATATTGGTTTTCTAAGTTTCCCTGTTTCCACTTAGACTTGCAACAATAACATTATCTGAATATTGCATATTAGTAGACACTAAGAGAAAACAGCATCCTATTGTTTACCATCGGGGCTTCCTCCTCCAGTTTACAAATGCCACCTGAGTAAATAGATTAAGTTTTCCCTACTTCCTGATGATGAATTGCTATAGGACTGGTGCTTATTATGTAGCCATTGTAACAGTCCGGTTGCACAAAGCAGCAAATAATTATTAAAAATAGCAGTAGGAGAATCAGGCAACCCATGAACAGGCAGATGGGGTCTTTTCAGAATATCTGCCAACAGATGGCACTTTAAACAATCTCTGGTAATGCTCTTTCAGTAATTGACTGAAGTGCCAGTCTGGGTTATGTGCTTGTCTTTGCAGCTACACTTGAAGCAAGAATATGTTTAATATATTTGGACTGGAGTTACTGGACTGCTTTGTAGCTTTCATACATGAAAAATGAGCAAATTTACTATCCTAGTATGCTGCAAAAAGCTTAAGTGCCTTTTAATGCACATATGTAAGCTGATGGAAATATTGAAGGAGAAATGGAATTTTTGTTACCTGCTTTTTTCTTGGATCGTCTGTGGCCATGATGTCAATAAAATTTACAGGTCAGCACATAAGTAACAATAATGATCTCACCGTCTAGGTTCATAAGTTCAGACATATAAAATGATTCAACAGAATGACATTTTCACATCTATATGCTGAATAACATAGAAAGTCACCTGATCTATTTTATGAGAGATTTCCAATTTTCTTCATGTTCCACCTATCAACCTTCACATTTAATGGATCATCATCTGCAATTTAACAAGGTGCCACCATCAAATATGCCTTTCATTTCTCCCCTTCCAGCAGACTGAAATGTTGGGTCCTTCTAGTCCCTGGTTCTCTCCAGCATTTCCACCAACGTCCATTCTCTCATTCATATACCATTTGATAAAGCCGCTTGCCGTTTTATCTTGAACCTTTTCACTTTTCAGAAAAACAAGTTTTTCCAACTAAAGCAGCAATTCACACACACTTCTTCCAAATTAATGCACTGCCTTTAATGCTGAAGATGTGGTCACTTCTATACTTAAAGCTCTAAAGATACATTAGGTGACTTGTCCGGCAGGACATTTGCATTCAAGGTGCTCTGGGGGAACTGAGCAGATCAGACATTGATGTGGGAAGTAGAAGGATTGATGGTTTGGATGCTCCAAGATTCAAATTTATCACATATATAGTACTGTGCAAAAATCTTAGGCATATATAGTAGCTAGGGTACCCAGTACTGTATTTGTTAACATGGTGTGGAGAACAAGTTTGTAAATCTGGCAAGAACAAAGGATGTTGGGAATGGTGAAGGTGGAGTGCTAGTGGTGGGGATGTGGCACAGGTGGCAGAGGAATGCCAAGGGCGAGGATGGTGGTGCGAGTGCAGACACACCCAGCCTTCAGACACCAGGCAAGATCATTTGATTCCAAACAATTGGTTTATTGATCATTGCAGAATGTCTCTCTGGTGCTTCCTGCTCCCTTCCCCTTTTCCCAAACATGATTCCCTCTCCCTGCCCCTTCCTACACTTGGTCCACAACAGAGACCCATATCAGAATAAGGTTTATCATCACTCACATTTGACATGAAATTTGTTTTTTTTTGCGGCAGCTGTATGGTGCAATACATAAAGTTACTACAGTATTGTGCAAAGTGTTAGGCACCCTAGACTTTAGCACAGTACTGTACATTGAATCATTCAGTGAAATGCCTGGTTTATATTAACAACCAATACAACCTAAGGGTGTGCTGGGAGCAGCCTGCATGTGTTCCCACACACTCCAGAGCCAACATAGCATGCCCACAAGTGCCCAACAGAACAACACAGAACACAACAAGCAGAAAAATGACAGCAGCAAACCAAACCCTTTTCCACCCTCCCACCCACCCATCCACACAATCCTTCAACCTCGGGACAGCCCATCCTTGGCCTCCACCCTCCAACAGACTTGATCTCGGGAACTCCCATGTCTGCGTTGCTGGCCTTGGAATGTGGCGCAGAGGCTTAGACTCTGGCCTGACTTCTAATTCCCCCATATCCATGTCCCTAAACCCTAAGTCCCCTCTGGGTCCCCAAAATCACCTCAGGAGTATGATAGAGGATAGATCTGTTGGATTAATGGCTGTGTTTCTTTATAGATATAGTTTGGCCTGTTGACCATTTCCAGCGTTGAAAATTTACATCATCTGAAGTTTTTTAATTGATACTTTCTTGAAAACTCTGATGTACTCACTCAGTTTACTTTGCTATCCACAAATGCAGCTTGGCTTTATGAGAGTTCCCCTTATTCACATTTCCAGCCAGTGCTGTATCTAGTGATTTTTTTTTTGTTTATTTCCTTTATTTTCTCTTTGTTTTATTCCTTATTCATCCTGTTTATGCTCTCTGTCAACACCAATCTATCATCTATTCTCTTTTGCACCCTCATATATACTCATTTGTTTTTCATTCCACACCTCCCTCATCCCTGCAACATAAAGTATCTTTGTTTTCTAAATTTTCCCAATTCTGATGAAAAGTTATCAACCTGAAATATTTCTCTATCCAGAGATGCTCCTGACCTGTTGAATATTTGTTCACTTTTTTTAAATTTCAAATGTATGGAATCTTCACTTCTTTTTTCTTTGCACTTTGAAACTTTACAATATGATGTGCAGCTGATGAGTCTTGTCTATTGAAATTATAGCAAGATAAATGTAAGATTGACACAAGCTAAATAAGATGAGGGTTATTCAAGTTAACTACAAGTGTTCTCAGGAAACAGGTGATCAGAGACGTGAGAAGCAAGGGGGTTGGGGGTTTAGTAGTTGTAACATCATGTACTTCATTTGGAAGACAATGAGAGGCTATGGAGATACCTCATCACAACCTGCAGTGTTTGGCTGTAAAAGAACACTGCATGCTAACACTTGTTAATCACCAGAAAATATTTTCATTTTTCTAATGTATTTGTCATTTTTTTTTTGCAGGTATTTCTGGACATGACGTTTGGAGCAGGGGGCCACACAAAGACGATCCTTTCCCAAGCCTCTGACATCTCAGTGTTTGCCCTTGATAGAGATCCAATGGCATATGAAATTGCTAAACAAATTTCACAAACCCATCAGTAAGTGCCACACCAATAGGTGTTGTTTTCATTTCAAAATTTTAAAACGTGTGAGTTCTGAGTTGCACTTCCTAAAATTGAGATTAATTGTTAAGTAAACTGGGGCATGTTATTCAAAAAAAATGGCAAAGTGAAAATGATCATCTAATGAACTGCTTGTTGCTGAGAAAAATTGAAACTGTGGTCATTCTAATTAGTGACAAATAGAAATTAAGATTTGTAATTATGTTCAAATATCAGCCAATAATTCAAGGGTTTAATCTTCCAATAACTACGTGTTAGATTACTGCATTAGATTTTAGAGTTAATTGGAGTTGTGTTATTATTTCTTTTTAAGTAGTAAGTTACCTTGGTACTTTGCAAACTAGTTACTTTATGGTTTTCTTAATAAAAGAACCAACTAATTCCCCTCCACCACCACCCATCTCTTGGCAGAACTGGTCCTCACCCTCAACAATTTCTTATTTGACTCCTCCCACTTTCTCCAGACTCTAGGGATAGCTGTGGCCATCCCCATGGGCCCCAGCTGTGCCTCCCTCTTCATTTTCTATGCAGAGCAGTCCATGTCCCAAACCTTCCCTGGTAGTGTCCCAACTCTTTCTCCACCACATTGAAGACTGCATTGGTGCACCTTTGCTTCCTGCACCTTTGATGAGCTTGTCATTTTCATCAACTTTGCCTCCCAAGTTCCACTCTGCCCTTAAATTCACTTGGTCCATTTCTGACACCTTTCTACCCTTTCTCGTTTTTTGTCTCCATCTCTGGTGACACACTTATAAACTTACCAATTTCCATGGCTATATACCTCTTCCCACCCTGTCTCCTGTAAAAATGCTATTCACTTTTCGTAGTTCCTTCACCGCTGCCGCTTCTGTTCCCAGGATGCTGCTTTCATTTCCAGGATGTCAGGGATGTCCTCCTCCTTCAATGAATGGGGTTTCCCTTCCTCCAACATAAATGCTGCCCTTGCCCACATCTCTATTTCCCAAACATCCTCACTTACCCCATCTTCCCACCATCTGAACAGTGACAGAGTTCCTCTTGTCCTTGCCTACTACCCCATGAGCCTCTGCATCCAGCACATCATCCTCCACAACTTCTGCCATCTCCAGATGGATCCTACCACTACACATATCTTTACCTACCTCTCTTTCCACTTTTCGCAGGGATCACTCCCTCCTTAATTCCCTTGTCTATTTGTTGCTCCCTACTAATCTCCCTCCTGGCACATCCCTGCAAGTGGCCAAAGTGCTACACCTGTCCACTCACGGCCCCAAACCATCCTTCCAGGTGAGGGAACACTACACCTGCAAATCTGCAGGGGTTGTCTATTATGTCCGGTGTTCCTGATGCGGCCTTCTCTACATTGGTGAGACCCGTCGTAAATTGAGGAACTGCTTCATCGAGCACCTCTGCTCCATCTGCCAAAAGTGGAACTTCCTGGTGGCCAAAAATATTAATTCCAATTCTCATTCCACTTCCAATATGTTGATCCATGGTCTCGTGTCAAGATGAGGCCACCCTCAGGGTGGAGGAGCAACGTCTTGTATTCCATTTGGGTACCCTCCAACCTGATGGCATGAATATTGATTTCTCCTTCCAGTAAAAACATTTCTCCCTTCCCCTCCCATCTTCTTCTGTTCCCCTCTCTCTATCTCCTCCCCCTATGTGCTCTCTTTCTTCCCTTTCTCCTATGTCTTCTCTCCTCTCTTATCAGAGTCATCCCTCTCCAGCCCTTTATTTTTCCTACACACCTAACTTCACCTATCATCTATCTATCCTCCTTCCCTTCCCCACCTTTTAATTTTGGCACCTTCTCCTTTCCTTGCAAGTCCTGAAGAAGAGATTCAGCCCAAAACGTCAACTGTATTGACTTCCATAGTTGATGCCTGACTTGCTGAGATCCTCCAGCATCTTGTGTGTGTTGTTTTGGAGTTCCAGCATCTGCAGACTTTCTCGTGTTTAGATTTTATGGTTTTTCACCAAATATTACAAGAATGAATTCTGTTATCACAAATTGCATTATTTGTAGTCAGATTGTGTGTGAAATTAAATGTGTTTGTATTCTGTGCTGTAATTTGTTTCTTTCCTCAATTATACAAAAAATAACATCTGTTTTTGATCAGAAGAATTGATAGCTCAATCTCTCCAACAGAGTTTAGAGGCCGTACTTGAAGGCAGTAATGCACAGTAATCTCTTAAACTAACCATACTGATCCTTCGACATTAAAGTACAAATGTCAAGATATTCAAACTTCAGTGTTAACCTCCCAGTGTTGTTGATTTAGATGATTTGTGTTCATTTTTCCTTCAAGAGAACTTTAAAAATGATATTTTAATCTACCAAATATTCAGTGGATGAATATGATGGCAATCTAGTAATGACATAGTTACTGTACTCTGAAATACTGTTAACTAAGCTGTGGAGGAGTAAGTTGCACAGATCCAATAAGAATTCAAGTTATGACCAGGGTCAAGACAAATCTCCCAGAACTGGTAGAAAATAATTTTATTCAGGAGCTACAGCTCTGGCTGGATTTCAGGTAATTTGCAAACTTTGTGTAACTTTCTGGTACATCTCAGTCTGGATTGGTGCCAGCTCCCAAAAGCAAGGTGAGAACAAGGGATAGCCAAAAGCAGGACTGCTTCCATGGGCTCTGAGCTCATCCCCTGTGGAAGTGTCTCATCCTAGAAGTTGTTAATGTGCAAGCTGAACAGTGTCTTTATCCAAGCTAATATATAATTGACCTTATAGCCACCTAGTTGGAAGTGTAGAAGATGCTGAAAGTGAACAAATGTCCCAACTAGAGGGATATAGGATTAAATCAACAGACACAAAATGCTGGTGGAATGCAGCAGGCCAGGCAGCACCTATAGGAAGAAGTACAGTCAATGTTTCAGGTCGAGACCGTTTGTGAGGACTAATGGAAAAAAGAGATAGTAAGAGATTTGAAAGTGGGAGGGGGAGAGGGAGACCCGAAATGATAGGAAAAGACAGGAGGGGGAGGGATGAAGCTAAGAGCTGGGAAGTTGATTAGCAAAAGGGATACAAGGCTAGAGAAGGGGAAGTATCATTGGACGGAAGGCCTTGGAAGAAAGGGGGAGAGGAGCACCAGAGAAAGATGGAGAACAGGCAAGGAGTTATTGTGAGAGGGAAAGAGAGAGAAAAAAAAGGAAGAAGAAAAAAAAATTAAAAATAATAAATAAATAAATAGATAGATGGATAGGGATGGGGTAAGAAGGGGAGGAGAGGCATTAACAGAAGTTAGAGAAATCAATGTTCATGCCATCAGGTTGAAGACTACCCAGACGGAATATAAGGTGTTGTTCCTCCAACCTGAGTGTGGCTTCATCTCGACAGTAGAGGAGGCCATGGATTGACATATTGGAATGGGAATAGGACATGGAATTAAAATGTATGGCCACTGGGAGATCCTGCTTCTTCTGGCAGACAGAGTGTAGGTGTTCAGCGAAATGTTCTCCCAGTCTGCATTGGGTCTCACAAGTATATAGAAGGCCACACCGGGAGCCCCGGACACAGTATACCACACCAGCCGACTCACAGATGAAGTGTTGCCTCACCTGGAAGGACTGTCTGGGGCACTGAATGGTGGTGAAGGAGAAAGTGTAAGGGCAGTTGTAGCACTTGTTCAGCTTACAAGGATAAGTGTCAGGAGGGAGATTGGTGGGAAGGGATGGGGGGAACAAATGGATAAGGGAATCATGTACGGAGATATAGGATTATAATAGTTTCCAGAGGTAGCTAAGCACATGGGAAAAAATATTTATGCCTTAAATTATGTCATGACAGGTTATGATAGTAATTATTTTTCTCTGATTGCTTCAAATTTAAAGGCAAACTGATTTCCATTGGATTAATAATTGCTACTCTTCACTTCGTCTGATTAACTTGTGATCATGTGCTTGACAGTACTCGTGTTCTTTCACTTCATTTTCCCCATCACTTTGATATCATTGTCTTCTTGCTCTATTCCTTCGAACTTCAATTTAGTATCATTTTCACTTCTTTTTGGGAATGCTTTCTTCACACAAACAAACCAATACAAGCAAATACTGATAAAATTTGTATCAATTGAATTAAGTGAACTAAGTACAAATTATTTACAACCAATCATGTCGCTGAATATGTTGGCTGTACTGTATGGTGTATATAAATAGAATCAAGCTTATCATCACTGATATGTCATAAAATTCATTGTTTTGCAGTACAGTGCAAGACATAAAAGTTAAGTTACAACAATGAAAAAGTGCAAAAGGCAAATTTGAAGCAGTGTTCATGGACTATTCAGTAATCTGTTGGCAGAGGGGAAAAAGCTGTTCATTAAACTTTGAGTGTGGTTCTTAGGGCTCTTGACTACCTCCTTGATGCTAGTAACCTGAAGAGGGAATGTTCCACATGGTGAGGATCTTTAATGATGGATGTTTCCTTCTTAAGGCAGTACCTCTTGGAAAATGTCCTTGATGACTGGGTGGTTTGTGCCAGTGTTGGAACTGGCTGAGTTTACCACCCTATGTAGCACCATGTGATCTTTTGCATTGAAGGCTCTATACCAGGTGGTGATGCAACCTGTTAGAATGTCTTCCTTTGTACACTGTAGAAATTAGCAAGACACTTTGGTGACATATGTATATTGGTTGTAGACAGGTCATATTCTGCATGGAGGTTGGTGACGAGTGGTGTGCCTCAGGGATCTGTTCTGGGACCCTTACCCTTCATGATTTTTATAAATGACCTGAATGAGGAAGTGGTTAGTAAGTTTGCTGATGACACAAAGGTTGGAGGTGTTCTGGATAGTGTGGAGGGCTGTCAGTGGTTACAGCGGGACATTGATAGAATGCAAAACTGGGCTGAGAAGTGGCAGATGGAGTTCAACCCAGAGAAGTGTGAAGTGGTTCATTTTGGTAGGTCAAATATGATGGCAGAATATAGTATTAATGGTAAGACTCTTGGCAGTGTGGAGGATCAGAGGAATCTTGGGGTCCGAGTCCATAGGATGCTCAAAGCTGCTGCGTAGGTTAACTCTGTGGTTAAGAAGGCATATAGTGTATTGGCCTTCATCAATCATGGAATTGAAGTTAGGAGCTGAGAGGTAATGTTGCAGCTATATAGGACCCTGGTCAGACACCACTTGGAGTACTGTGCCCAGTTCTGGTCGCCTCACTACAGGAAGGATGTGGAAGCCATAGAAAGTGTGTAGAGGAGATTTACAAGGATATTGCCTGGATTGGGGAGCATGCCTAATGAGAATAGGTTGAGTGAAATCAGCCTTTTCTCCTTGGAGCGACGGAGGATGAGTGGTAACCTGATAGAGGTGTATAAGATGATTAGAGGCATTGATCATGTGGATAGTCAGAGGCTTTTTCCCAGGGCTGAAATGGTTGCCACAAGAGGACACAAATTTAAGGTGCTGGGGAGTAGGTACAGAGTAGATGTCAGGGGTAAGTTTTTGACTCGGTAAGTATGTGGAATGGGCTGTCAGCAATGGTTGTGGAGGCGGATACAATAGGGTGTTTTAAGAGACTTTTGGATAGGTACATGGAGCTTAGAAAAATAGAGGGCTATGGGTAAGCCTAGTAATTTCTAAGGTAGGGACATGTTTGGCACAACAGCCGATGGGTCTGTATTGTGCTGTAGGTTTTCTATGTTTCTGCATACCAGATTCCTAGTGAAATAGACCATTGCCATGCCTACTTTGTGATTGTGATAGGTCCTTCATTTCTCTCACCCTCACCCCCATCCCCACAGTTTAAACAAACGTAGGAAAAATAGTATGGGAAAACGTGTACTGACAAATTATGAACATTCTTGCAAATGCCACTTGATTGAATCAATTTTTTGCAGTGAAAATTTAGTTTTGTCACAGAATATATTTCAAGCTAACTTTAATGAATTTGAAAGAAGGAGAAATTGGATTGTTCAGGAAAACATGCCTTGAAAATATTGTGCACAATTAACCTGTACCTGATGCATGTTACACATAAGATTTATCTGCCACATCATTAATATCATTGTAGAGTCAATCAGCATGAACCATGCTGTTTATTACATTAGTTTATTCTCCTCAGCTCAGTAATGCCATTGCTAAATTTCTTTCACTCCTTGGTATTGATTTAAATTATTATAGCCAATTCCCTGACCAAGCTTCTCAACAACAGCCCTAATAGTTTTCTGTTTATCTCAGCGTCAATTATTATTCAATTTCAGTCACATCATTTGCTTTGGGGAAAAATTCCACCCTATTATTGTTTATAATATTAATAGATTGAGTGAATGCATTTTAAAATTTTTAAAATTATATGGATATGTATACAACTTGAAAACTGCAGGAGTGTATACTTTCAGGAAGGTGTTAAATGCAATAATCTTTTAAACTGGTTCCAATGACAAGATCAGGTAGAGTCAACATGATTTTCTGGTAGATAGCTCATTGTTAACAAACCTATTGGAGTTTAACGATGTAGATCAAGGAAAACCAACGGATATGGCTCTCTTAGACTTTCAAAAAGCCTTTGGTAAGGTTCCTTGTAAAAGGTTACTAATTGAGTTGTATAGCACAAAAGTGACTCCTTGGCCTATTCATCCATGCCAACTTTTTTTGCCTATCTACACTAAATCTAACCATCTGCATTAGGACAGTGGCCTTCCTTGCCTACTGAATATCTGTCTAACTGCCTCTTAAATATGGTATTTGTATATGATTTCTCCACCTCCTCTGGCAAGGCATTACAGATATTAACCACTCTGTGTTAAAAAAAAAATGCATTTTCCTTGGATCCCCTTTAAAGACCTTCCACTCATTATTTTAGATGCACCTTCCATAGAAAAAACTCTACTGTGGGTATGCCTCTCATAATCGTATATACTTCTGTTGGAAGTGTATAAGATTATGAGAAGCATCTTTTGCTAAATGCAATCTCTTCCTATAACTAGGCAAAATCATGGTGAATCCCCTTTACATTTCCTCCAACACAGTCCTATCCTTTCTTTGGTGTGTTGACATGAACTGCATGCAATCAGATTAGTGTATAAAATTTAAATTGATTATATTTATTATAGATAATTTACTGCTATGGATTGTAAACTGAGTTTCTTTGTTTGTTTATCGTACCATTCTCTGTAAACTGTAGAGACAATTGTGCATGAAAATCCCAGGAGATCAGTTTATGTAATACTCAAACTACCCCATCTGGCACCAACAATCATTCCATGGTCAAAGCCACTTAGATCACATTTCTTCCCCATTCTGATATTTAGTCTGAACAACAACTGACTATGCCTGCATGCTTTTATTCATTGAATTGCTGCCAGATGACTGGCTGATTTAGGTGTTTGCATTAGTGAATAGGGGTATCTAATAATGTGGCCATTGAGTATATCATGGGGATGCCAGAGGTAGGGTTCTTTTTTAACATAGTGTTGGTGCATGGAACACACTGTTTGTGGTGGTAGAGGCAGAAATATTATGGGCATTTAAGACATTCTTAGATTGGGCACATGGATGGAAGAAAAATGGAAGGCAATGTGGGAGAGTAGGGGTTAGGGTTGTGATAGGTTAGGTTAAAAGGAGAGCTCAAGGGCTTGTACAGTTCTGTGTTACATTGATTTAAATATATATCTGTCATGATAAATACAGTATACTAATTGAAATGAGTAAAAGAAGAAATTTGTTTCACTGGAATCAGAATCAGAATTCAGTTTACTATCATCGGCATATGTCATGAAATTTGTTGTTTTGTAGCAGCAGTACATTGCAATACATAATAAAAACTCTAAATTACAATAAGAAATATATATAAGAATGTAAACAAGTAGTGAAAAAGAGCAAAGTAAAAGAAAAATATAGTGAGGTATTTTACTTGGTTAATTGTCCATTCAGAAATCTGATGGTGGAGGGAAAGATGCTGTTCCTGAAATGTCGAGTGTGTGTCTTTGGGCTCCTGTACCTCTTCCTTGATGATAGCAATGAGAAGAGGGCATGTCCTAGGTGATGGGGTCCTTAATTATGGATGCCGCCTTTTTGAGGCATCGCATTTTGAAGCTGGCTGAGCTGATAACTTTCTGCAGCTTGTTCTAGCCCTGTGCAGTGGCCCCTCCTACCAGACGTGATGTAACCAGTTAGAATACCCTCCAAAGTACATCTGTAGAAATTTGCTAGAGACTTTGTGACACACCAAGTCTCCTCAGGCTCCAAGTGAAATACAGCCACTATCTTGCCACCTTTGTAAGCACATGAGTATATCACGTTTGACCCAGGATAGATCTTCAGGGATATTAACACCCAGGAAATTGAAACTGCCTACCCTTTCCACTGCTGATCCCTCCATATGGACTGGTGGGTTTTCACTCAACTTCCACTTGCTGAGGTCTACAGTCACTCCTTTGTCCAGCTGATCTATCTCAACCTGAAATGGGTGTTGTGGCCTCTGCACTTTGGGAAAACTCTACGCAGCAGAGAGGAATAAGTGTTTTGTATCTTTTGTAATTGGATGGGGAAAATACCATTTGGAAAGACTGTGTGTGGGTGAGATGAAAGAACAATCCAAAGTATTTCAGGGAAAATGTTTTCAAAGACAAAGGTCAATAGGTTCATTTTATTATCAAAGAATGTATGCAGAATATAACTCTGAGATTCATCTCCTCCTGATGACTATGGAATACAAAAAAGCCATGGAAGTCACCAGCACCCCCCCCCCACATGAAAAAGAAACAAAAACTTGTAACCCCCAACCCTTCCCTCACACAAAAGGTAACAGATCACTCACCCAGAAAACAGCAGCTAGTCTTCTTGAGGTGGCTCATGCTTGTGTGTCTTCTCCTGGAAATTTCTTGGAGAATTTCCATGCTGTTGAATTTCTCAGAAACAGCGGAAAGTAGCTGTTGAATGTGAAGTCTGCTGAGGTGGAAGATGAGGACAAAAAAAAAAAATCCCTTTATGATTCTGAATGAGAGTGGATGTAGTAGGCGGTGAGCAATACCATCAATTTTGCCACAGAATATAAATCATGAATCTGTTTGTGCAAAGCACAATGATCTTTATATACTAATAGAGTTCAGATTCAAAAGTTGCCTTGTCTCAATTGCTTTAACCAAAAATTACTTGTTTACAATAAAAAGTACTTAAAACTGATTATTTTATTGGCTCACAAGAAAGACTGTGGATGATGGAAATCTGGAGCAACACACAAAATGATGCAGGAACTCAGTGGGTCAGGTAGCATCCATGGAGGGAAATTGACAATGGATGTTTTGACTCAAGAGTGGGATTGATAGGTGGAAGTGATGAAGGGCTGAAGAATGGAATCTGCAAGGAGAGGACATTGGATAAAGGGAAGAAAGGGTTTGGGTTTACAAGTTTTTGTTTCTTTTTCTTTTTCATGTGGGAACCAGAGTGAGAACTGTGTGGATGATGGACAGATTAAGAGGGTAGGGGATAGAGAAAGAGTAATAGGGCCAGTGAGATAAGGTAAAACAAAAATTTGTGGTGGGATTTAACACAGGGGTGTAGTTATGAGAAGTTGACGTTTGTGCTGTCAGGTTGGAGATGACCAAGGTAAAATTATGAACTGTTGTTCCTCTAATCTGTGTCTAGTCTCAAATTCACAGTAGAGGAGTCCATGGATAAACACGTTGGTGCAGGAATGGGAAGTGGAGCAAAAATTGCTGGCTATTGGAAGATCCTGGCTATTATCATTGACTGACAAGATGAAGTGCTTGACAAAGAGAAGTACTTGAACATTTTAATTGACTGGCCATGAAATTTGTCTTCCATATCAACTTTAAAATAAAATTGATGTACAGAATTTATTGGACTTTTGACAAACTTGTGTTCCAGGATAAACTTCCACAAGAGCATCAGCTGGTTTATTTGTGCATTGAGCCAATATTCGCCATAAATTCTTGCGTCATGTTTATTTCTAAATAATTTGTTAATAGGTCACTGGAAGGCTTAAAATTGATTGTTGCATTTGCTCTGATGTTCACCCAGTGGAAGCAGAATTGATAATCAGATCATAAATTCGGTACTAATTGCTTGGATGCTGGGCAATCTCTTCTGAACAGTAGGTTAGATATATTTGTGCTTTTTGGGATTAGGAAGATGAAACATTGTTTTTTGAGAGTTAGCACTGAGGGAGGAATGCGCTCACTGGAAATTAGTTTTTGAAAGCATGGTGAAGAATGGAATCTTTCTTATGAAATATACTGTGTATTATGAAATATTGCATTTCAAGCACAATTACTTATTAAAATTGTATTTTAACAACATATTCAAAAGTAATGCTGACTGTTTGTATTCACAGTTTTCATAGTTGCACCCTACTACTCGAATCAGTGTAGACATTATATTGACATTTTTATTGAATTGCTTGACAGTTGAACCCTGCTTCACATGGATGCACAAGCAACCACTGTCACGCTCTCAAGTGAAAATGACACATCTCAAAATGTAATGATTTTGAATTAATCAAATAATAATAAGTAATAATTAAATATGAATTGAACTGAAACTTCTCACTTTGGTACTAATGAAGTAAATAAATTTCTTCCTGCCATTGTGCAGTATTTCAATTTTTTTAATAAACAATATCTATCTACTTTAGAATTTATTGAAACAGTAAATTATTAAAATCTGGAACATAGTTTAAATTTTATCTTAATCTAGCCTAAAAAATTAGATTCCATTTACCATACACAATTGTTATGAAAATTATTCTGAATTTTTCTTCTTTTCTATTCTGATCTTCAATATATAAATTAGATCTCAAACTATTTCTTAAATCCATCCTTAACTTGCTGAGGGAAAAAAAAGCCGAAATATCTGTGGAATTGTCTTCTATCAAGAGCTTGGATTTCCTCTCTTAATTTAGGGAGCACGTGAAGCTGTTGCTAGGGTATGCTTTCCTAAATTGTAAATGATATCAGTAATGTGCCATGAATTAGTGTTCTTCATTTTAATGTCCTACTGTAATTGTTGGCAGAAAGTGAAAACAGTGGCAGATCAGTGTGATTTGCTTCTATGAATGTAATTCCCAAAGTGGTTACTGGATAGTGAGCCAGCCGTTGTAACTCTGACTAATTGTCTACTTCTTTTCCCTCTGGCTTGGAAGTGCTGGAGCCAATTACAATTCCCATTATAACCTTGGCTGAGATTAACTTGTCTCAAAATAAGATCAAATGCAAGGCGCATTCAGACTTAAAGATTAAATACCACATCATATTGAGGTTTTATTTATTAAGACATTCATATCAGGATTATATTAAGTATCTAAGCAAAACCAAAATAATTTAAAAGGTGCAGTGCTTCTTTTGTTTCTCATGCATTCCAGTTGTCATCAGGTAACCTCTGGTACCAAAAGCTGTTTGTAGTTTATTCACGGCTTTCTAAGTGTACTTATGCTTAATCATTTAGATTAAAAAGAATAAAATCTGATATACATTGATTTAGTCAATATAGGTGCTTTATGCTTTCTTTTTCTCCCACAGGTTACAGGTTGAATCATTTAGTATCCCAAACTACCAATAAGATTCCTGTAAATTCTCATGTGATTAAGGTTAAATCTAATAATTGGCAAGCAAAACTAATAAGATTAATTGTAAATGGGTGTAGTTACAAGATGTGGGATTCTCAAAATGAATTTTTTATTGGAGTGAGATTTATTCAGTTAAGTTTTAAAAAAAGTGTTTTTCATTTTAATTGATTTTGATCAAGTTGTATTTTGTTTATATATTTGCAATTTATATAATTGAGAATTATGCTTCTGAAGGTGAAAATCAGGTACTAAAAGTAAGTTGCAAGCTTGTACATAATTATCATAGCAGTGAGGTAGGCTGACCTTTGATAAAGAACATGGCAAGTACAGGAAGGTGGTGGTATATTGATTGCCATGCCACCTACTATTTAGGTGCTTTAAATTACCCTCAACAAGACAATGAGATATTGGAAATGTAACTGGTTAGATTAGCATGGTATTGGTTCAAAGTTTAAAGTAAATTTTATTTATTTAGCGATTCAGCATGGAATAGGCCCTTTTGGCCTTTCAAGCTGTCCCCTTAGCAACCCCTGACTTAATCCTAACTTAATCATGGGGGCAATTTACAAAGACCAATTAACCTACTACATGGTACATCTTTGGACTGTGGGAGGAAACCAGAGCACTTGGAGGAAACCTACATGTTCACACGGAGGAGATACAAACTCCTTATAGAGAACACTGGGATTGAACTCCAAACTGTAACGCCCTGAGTTGTAATAGCATCCTGCTAACCACTATATTACCATAGCCCCTTATTATCAAGGTCTATACAGTATTCCATATGTCACCATATTGTATCTTATAATTCATTTTCTTGTAGGCCATCACAGTAAAACGAAGAAATACGATAGAATCAATGAAGAACTTAATGCAAAAACTGACAAACAACCAATGTGCAAAAGATAGCAAATGGTGTAAATAAATAAATAATGGGTAATACTGAGATCTTGAAAGCAAGCTCATAGGTTTGGAACCAGTTCAGAGTTGAGGTGAGCTAAGTTATTAATGCTGGTTCAGGAGGCAGTATTTGTTCAGTATTTGAAAGATGACTTGAAAAATGTTAAATGATTTAACATTTGTCCAGATTGTTTGAATTATCAATTGTTCCAATGGTGAATGGTATTTAAAGTGTGTGGCTGGGTAACAATCAGCTTTACCATGGAGCATGAATTCTGTCAGTGTGAGTTTGACTATGAAATATTGTGAACATGAATCTGTTTAAGAGAGTTGTGAAGTGCAAGAGATGTACAAAATGGTACATGTGGCGTGATAACGAAAGTGTCAGTTGAGCAATAAATGGTTCAATCCATGAAGATGGTGGAGTTTTGGAGTCATGCAGATGATGTTCGAAATCGAAACAAGGAGGCTAACTGCTCTAACTGGGATTTTTACATCTTTTTAGTCACAGGTGGGGAACCAGAAGAATGGAAGATAGCTAATGTATTCAAGATGGGCAGTAAGGAAAAGCCAGAGAGCAACAGGTCATTGAGAGCAACAGGTCATTGAGGCTTACATTGATTGTAGGGATGTTCGTAGAAACATTTCTGAGGGACGGGATTTGTGTTCATTTGCAAATGCAGAGACTGATTAGGAGGAGTCAACTTGGTTTAATGCAGGAGAAATCCTGTCTCACAAGTATGAATTTTTTGAGAAGGTGAATAAAAAAACTGATGAAGGCATGCAATAGATATGGTTTACATCTGCTTTGGCAAGGCTTTTGACTAAATCCTCCACAGTTGGCTTGATAGGGTGAATAGGATAACTAGAATTTTTTTAAAAGCCTGGTGATAGAAGACAGGCAGTAATGGTTGAGGTATGCTTTTCTGACTTGAAGTGGGGTACTGCAGGGATCAGTTAAGCAACAAGTTCTTTAATCCATGAAGACCATTTAGTTTAAACACATGGTGGAGTTTTAGAGTAATGCAGATGGTATTTGAAATGGAAACAAGAAGGGTGATTGCTAAGGCTAAAGATATTTTTATATCTTTTTAGGCACAGCTGAGGAGCCAGAAGAACGGAAGATCAATGTGGGGAGCTTTGTTGTTTGTTGTATGTATAAATGATTTGGATGATAATGCAGGTGGATTGATTAGTAAGTTTGCTGATGACACTAAATTGGTGGAGTGGTAGTGAAGAAGCCTGTGAAAGGGTACAGAGGGATAGAAATCAGTTGGAAAGTTGGGAGGAGTAGCAGCAGATGGAATTTTATTCAGACCAGTGTGATGTAATACATTTTGTTACGTAAAGTACTTATTGGACATTTACTGTAAATACCCCAGGAACCAGAAAAGATTTTTGTACGGAGGGATACAAGTTCATAGCTCCTTGAGAATGGCAACACAGATAGACTGGGAGGTAAAGAAGGCATTCTGTATGGCTGTCTGCCTTCTTGGCACAAGCTTTTAATATTAGAGTGGGGATGTCGTGTTACAGTTATACAAAACACTGTTGGAAGACAATGTAGTAACTTAGAAAGAATGCAGAAGAGATCCAAGCAACACACATAAAATACTGAAGGAACTCAGCAGGCCAGGCAGCATCTGTGGGAAAGAGTAAACAGTCAATGTTTCAGCCTGAGACCCTTCATCAGATCCTGATGAAGAGTCTCTGCCTGAAGCATCAACTGTATGACTATAAACTTATTTTAATTGTTATATGTTTAGTCTGTTTGAAGCTAGTTTTTAGTAGTCTCTAAAGGATGTCATTTAAATGATTAGAAGTACTGAATCAAAAAAAATAAACTTAAAAAGAACACCAATATTGAAAAAGAATTCAATATCTAAACATTAACCTCAAACTACTCAGAAGTGAAGGGAGAAGTTATCTGATATTAAAGCAAATAAAGAAAGTTGAGAATATGATTTTTTATGTGTATTCACTTTGGCAAAGTGAAAATATGGTAATGAACTAAAATTGGTGGATATATAATAACATGAGTAACTCCACCATTATTAATGAAATACCATCCAAGCAAGAAATCTTTCACAGGGATAGAGACTAGAAGAAATTGAAGGGCAGGTAATGAAATGTCAGAGCTGCAATCATCAACAATCTTTTTTCTTCAAAGTTTATTGGTTTCCTTCAATTTGTTTTCATGTTTGACAATGTTTGGATAAAAAATATTACAAAAATAGTTGTTGGGCTATGTTTTGCATATTAAGGTAAAGCAACATGCACTCGCCTTTGTTCAGTCTGATTTTGTCCCCACATGCATTGCTAAATTTGGAAATCAAGAATGTATTGTGTTATCTGGCTTATGCCTCTCAAAGCCTTGCAGTATTTGTAAGAGTCAAGAGTCCTGTTGATGGAAGAACCTCACTTTGCAGTACTTTGCCATTATATACACTAGAAAACCTTCATACTTTTTCCAACCACACGTGACTAAGTTTTTACTATGTGTTAAGTATTAATTACTGCTAAACAATCGCATCAGCTCAAAATAATTATGGATTAATTTTCAGGCTATATGGATTGGTAATGATTCTTTAGTTTGACAGATTAAGAGAGAAACAATTCATTGCCCTTTTCACAAAGACCTCGAATTCCTTATAGGAGGCACCATACTGTTTTGACTCTCTAGTGCCCTGTAGGTTCCAAAGCAGATTTCTGTGGGCAGTTGCAATTAACTGCCAGAGTCATTTGTTTCCCGCAGAACATAAAATCTGACCTCTGTCTGTCTCACTCACACAGGTGTTAGCAATTAGATTAACTACCTCACAGCTCTCGCGTAGTCCACAACCGGTGTGGACAGGCTGGAACACCAGCACCTCAATTATTCTCAATGCTGGTACCCTGCATAGCTGGGTCCTCAGTCCCCTCCTCTACTCGCTGTACATTCAACACTGCATGGCCAGATCCTGCCCTTCCCCCATGAACAAGTTTGCAGATGATACCCCTATAGGAGGCTGAATCACAAACCAATGAGTTGGAGTACAGGAGGAAATAGAGGGCCTAATGGGATGATGTCATGACAGCAAACTTTCCTGCAGTGTCAGCAAAACAAAAGAGCTAATTAATGATTTCCAGAATGGGGGTGGGGTGCACATGCTCCTATTTACATCAATGGTGCTGAGGTCAAGAGGTTTGGGAGCTTCAAATTCCAAGCAGTGAACATTACCAATAGCTTTTCTGGTCCAACCACATAGGTGCCACAACCAAGAATGTGCAGCAGCACCTCTGCGTCCTCAGGAGGTAGAGAAATTTGGCATATTCCCTTTGCCTCTCACCAATTTTTATTG
Organism: Hypanus sabinus; assembly: GCF_030144855.1. Classification (NCBI taxonomy): domain Eukaryota; kingdom Metazoa; phylum Chordata; class Chondrichthyes; order Myliobatiformes; family Dasyatidae; genus Hypanus; species Hypanus sabinus. The sequence goes on from NC_082712.1 coordinate 157,488,430, forward strand.
ATGCATCTTAGAAAGAGTAGTAATGCAATCACTCAAGTAGAGTATGATGTTCTCCTAAGGGGTTGTCTATCGGTGCAGTGTGGGCAAGAACAGGTGACGGCTGTGTTTAGTGTTGGGTCTTTTTGGTTGTTCAGTCTCTCTTTCACAGCTGCTGCTTGTTCTCTCCAGCACAGCAGAGGTCACCCTCATGCAGACCATTTCCTCCAGGTATATCTTTTGAGTGCAATGTCTTCCCGGTATTTAGATGTAATATTGAATTCCTTCAGGCTGATTTTGATGTTCTCTTTGAAATGTTTTCTTTGCCCACCAGTGTCTTGCTGGCCTTCCTTCAACTGGGAATAAAGGATCTGTTTGGGCAGATGCAAGTTAGGCATCCATATGACATGACCTATCCTTTGGAATTGGTTTATCATGGTAGGGATGCTGTTCATGATGGCCTCCTTATACGTTGGTGTCAGTGCTGTCGAGGTCCTTCTAGCTGCTCCTCAAAATCTTTCATGAGGACCTTTGGTGATATTGTTCCAGGGCTTTCAGGTGCCTAGGGTAGGTGGTCTGTGATCCAGCTCTATATAGTAATGCAGGAAGTATAACTGCTCTATGGACCAAAAGTTTTGTTTGGTCCTATAGATTGTGGTCTTTAAAGACTCATTTCCTTAATTTTGCATAGTCTCCACTGACACTACTCATCATAGAAAACATCCTGTCATGATGCGACAGCCTGGTATGGCAACTGTTCTGCCGAGATCACAAAACTGCAGGGAGCTGTGAATACTGCCCAACCTATCGTGGAAATCTGCCTCCCCTCCATGGAATCCATCTACACTTCTTGCTGCCTTGGTAAAGCAACCGACAAGATCAAAGACCCCATCCCATTCCTTCTTCCCCTCCCATCGAGCAGACACAGAAGCCTGAAGGTGCGTACCACCAGGCTCAAGGACAGTTCCTATCTTACTATTTTAAGACTCTTTGAATGGCTCCCTGCTACAATAAGGCGGACTCTTGACCTCATAATCTCACTCACAAAGTCCTTTTATCTTACTGTCTGCTTGTAGCACACTTCCTCTGTAACACTTACAGGTTGTTATTACTTTACCTTGTACTACCTGAATGCAGGGTTGGAATGAAATGATTGCTCCGGATGGTATGTAAAGCAGTACCTCAGTACATGTGACAATAGTAAACCAATTTATTTTCCTTTTGCTGTCTATAAAACTCAAATAAGACGAAGAGTTAACCTTAAATTAATTTTTTTTGAGAATTTATTTATTCAGAGAACTGGCAGTCTTTTCAGTGTGCAAATCTAAAGGTACGTGTCTCCACCACTCACCAAAGTGATCAGCACTTAAGCAGAAATACCAATTTCCTTTGCAGGAAAAAGTCCTTAGTGAAGAAATTGTTGCAATTGGTACATGCTTTATGATTGGAAGCTTTCAGTGTCGTTTGGGATGCATTTGGGGGTTGTTCTATTTGATACAGTGTTTGGAATTAACAACATTTTTGAAGAATAGGTGTGCAATGTGATTGCTATCCACAATTTTAGTGAATTAGGAGCTTGCTGTTATACCATTCCCTTCACCTTACCTGGAGAATACATGGAGCAGAAAATAGGACTAATATGTGTGCACAAAATAATAGAAGCATTGACGGAAATAATTAGATAACCTGATGTACATATGAAAGAAGAACATCCAGGTAGTAAGTATTTGTAGTCATGACAAACTTGGGTAAGCCTATGTTCCTTTGTGTCCAATACAATTTGGAAAAATCTTGCAGTAGTAAGTTATTTCATATTTCTGGGCATAAGTAAAAGATTTTAAGAACTTCATATGTGTGAAAACTAAGATGAATTCAGAGGACTTGGACAAAATTAGCAACACTTCAAACATGCATGGAAGCATCTTGGAAGTGAAATAAATGGGATACTTTATACCAACAGTGTTTATAACTCATTGTTTCTAATAATAATCTTGTCAAGAAAATCTCTCTTTCCTGTGAGTCGTAATGAAATGATAATTTTACTTTACATTTTATGCGTTAACATTTTAATTTCTGAATTTAAAATAGTTTGGTTTGTTATGTTTATTAGATTATTATATTTTACATATAGCTATAATAAAAGGTGCAAATTCAGTTATGATACAGCAATAATTTAAAAGTTTAGATTTTGGTGCAGTCATTATTTTCAGTTACATTTGCTGACTTTTAAATAAGCATTTTGTGATGAATTGTTTTCTGCTGAAAGTGTATTAATAACTTGCTGAACATTTCCTTAAACAGTTCACAGATGTGTATGTATGTAGCATACCAAACATTTGAACAGAAAACCCTTTATGAATTGTTTTGATTTTCTCACCAGATGACATGCAATTTCTTTCAAAGTCGCATAGTGATATAATACAAAAGAATAGTATTTCTGATTTCTAAAATTATATACAAAATATTTAGCATGTTCAGTGCTGTGCAAATAACTTAGCCACATATATTTGCACAGTACTGTATATTGGTTAAAAGAGGAAGGTGGTTGGGATACAGAAATAGGTATTATTAGCTCAGTAATATGTTTTATTTGGTAAGTGGAAAGACATACAGTACTGTACAAAAGTCTTAGGCACCCTCTGTTTAACTTGTGTTTTCTTATGAGCTAACTGTAGCTAGGTAGATGGCCTTCTCTGAGGCTATGGACAATGCTATCCTGAAATGACCACTAGGAGGTGTTTTAGTATTTTCTGCAAATGCAAGAGTTTCTGTTTTATAAGCTGTTCTATAGCATTAGACATTTCTATAAACAAAACTGAATACTTCATGAAGTGTAACTAAATGTTTACGTCAGCACCATTGCCATGCCATCAGAGACCATTAGCAGTTTCTTTTGGTAATTCATTTTCTGAAGAATTCTTTTTAAAAATTGATGATTGATGTGACCCATTGGGTTACGTGGTTATATAAAAGTGATTGCATATTTTTTGTATAATTCAGTGAGGTGCAAGATCCTGGACTCAAGTAAGCTTTTAGTACATGAGTTATGCATTATGGCCTAATCTCGTATGAATGTAAGAGGCATTTAATCTTGCAGCACAAGAAAAACTGTCATGCAATATGAATACATAATTTTACAGGAAAAAGTTGTAAATTTACTGTTGCAGATATTGAGCTTAGACTACTTGTTCTGTGCAAGCTATTTATTAAAAGATGGACAAGTATGGATTTTTAAAAGTTACTGTTTTTAGAAGTAGAAACTGGATTTATAATGGAGTCATCTCATAGAAATAGGCTGTTCAGCCCACTATGTCCAAGGTTATCTTTTTGCTCAGTTATTCTAGACACAGTTGTCTGCATAAGAACCATATTTTTCAATGCTTTGCTTATTTAAGTATCTAAGTATCTCTTAAATGTAGGGACTGTATGTGATTCACTTGCTGTGACCACTGTTCATGTGAATAAAAATGTTCCCTTTAAAATACCTTCCTCTCATCTTAAACCTATGCCCTTTGGATTTCCATATCCTGACTATGGGAATAAGATTTTAACTATATGCCCTGTCTATGCTTCTCATATCCTTGCATACATCTATCTGTTCAAATCTCATCCTTCTTTCCTCCAAGGAAAACAAGTGCAATCTTTCCAATATTTCCCCCTAACTAAAGTCCTCTTAAACCAAGCAAAACCCTGGTGAATCTTGTCTGCATTCTTTCCAACTTATACACACCCTTCCTATCGTGTGGCAGCTCCTAGTATAAGGCAACCAATGTTTTGTAAAGTTAACATGTCGTCCCAGCTCATAATATTCTATGCTCTGACCCATGAGGACAAGCCGCAAAGACTTCCTTTGCCACCCCTTCGACCCATACTGCCACTTAACATGAACTATGGACTTTGAGACTCAGATTTCACTTTTCGTCATCGTTTCTTAGCACCCTGATATGTCCTACCCTTATTTTGTTTGTAAAAATGCATCACTCAACATTTACCAGGTTCAAGTTCCATCTGCTAAAGCTACACACAATTTTCTATCTGATTAAGAGCTTTAGACAGCGGTCTTTACTATTCAAAGAAATTTTAGATATTTTATATAAAGTTCTATTAGTTCATAGCGAAATGAATGTGCATAGACAGCAGCTTAAGAAGTATTTAGGTTTGGACTTAAAAATATGCGACTATATTTTATTACTTATCTTGTCATTTCACCAGTTGCACTTTTTTTAAAGATTGTATCTCAGGTTGTGAAATGAAATTTCTCCAGATAGAATAAGGTTTGTGACTCAAGCTTATTGACATACATTTTACTGAACCTACATAACAGAACCATAATTCAGTTATTTCTGTCAATTTTTAAGTAATGTACAATCACTTGAAATCTTTGTTAGTCGTAAAAATCTATCTTTCCAAAATATAATCAAATATTACAATTGGTAAAATATGCATTTATGTATATTATTAATAGATATTGAATGCATCAATGATTAAAACAAAATAACATTATAGCATTTTGTTACATTTAAATTTCTTGATGCATAATCCAGGCAACTTTAATTAGGAATTATGTAAAACAGGAATGTGTTTTTTCAGATCTTTAATATTCATGCTGTAAGAACATGATGTCTCAAAGTAAGCCACTTTGTAATTCATTGCCATTTGGAGGCCCTGGTCCCACCCCCTCCAGCTGCAATATGAGAATCAAGGACTTAAGTAGGAGGCAAGATTTTAAAACCCATTCTTGAGAAAACTTCCAGTATTGCAAATTAGCTGCTTAATGAGTTTCAGTGAATGTGATCCAGTTGAATATAAGATTGATGGAAAACCAACACATTGAGGATTTGGGTGAACTGCATCTAGGCATTTGATCGAGGTAGAAGCCAAGCTGATCTGTGAAAGAGGTATCTGTAAGTATGTAGAAAAAGGTACCAAATCAAAATGCAAAATGATCAAATCAGCTGTGCATATATAGAGCTATTTTATCTCCTGAAAGATTGGAACTGTTTTGCATATTGCTAATATACAAAAATCAGTGCAAGATAAAATGCAGCTATTTAATAAGTTTAATTTGATACCACTGTAAAAATTGTACTCGTTTGTTTTAAAGAGTGAAAAACATTATGTTGCTGATAGTGCTTTTGTAATTCATTTTGTTCCTCAAGGCCAAGTTGAACCTTTTTGTAAATTTGCCATCTCAACACACACAGTGTAGGTGTGAATTTGAAATAATTTGCACTTTTTTTAAAACCTGTAATGTGGTCCTCCTCTTTGAAGTATTTACCTATATAGGCTTGTCACATTACATGCCTAGGGATTGCATGTGTAATAAGTAAAATGGCAAGTTCAAGTTAAATGTTACCAATTACTTCAGCAAAAGCCATAAAGCATATCATTTTAAATGATTATCTTTACATTAGTTGTCTGTCTTAAACTTTGTAGTAAAAGTGAGCAGGTTACATGGTAAACTACTCAGCTAAGGATGAAAAATTTTAAGGCTGAAAATATATGTTTGCAAAATTTGTTTGACTTTAGATTTATGAAGTTTGCCTGAACTATTTTTACAATGTTTCAACTGGGGTATTTACTGATTTTGAAATGAAGTATGGCTCAAAATAGTTTACTCAGTTTATATTCATACTTATTCTTTCAGTGAAGAATACAATGATAATAAATAAATGCAGATTATTTTTATATTATGATTTTTAAAAATTGATACTAAATTGAGCTTTGCAGAAAATTATATTCAGCATTTGAAGCCAATCTTGTTTTTTTTAGGAACTTTGGTATTAATCTTTGTTTATTGGAGCTGAAGTTGTGCTCTTGTATTTACTGGTCACCTTCCTGGTGTTCAAGACATTAAAGTCAATAGACCACTGTAATGCTCATTTAGCGCATGATCAGCAAAGCCTTCCTCCACTGCAAATTCTTCAACTTTCCATTTAAAGGTTTCTTTAAGCAAATAAAAACATGTTGTCATGAAAATATTACATACTTAAGTTAATTGTTAGTGTGTTAAGTGCATTTAAAATATAAGAGTAATGGATAATTGTAAGATAAGAAGCTAAAGGCCAAAATAAATAAAATCTCAACCTTCAGAACAAGTCTTTATTGTTATTTTTCCTTATTACTGATTTCTTATGTAGTTTAAAAATATGACTACGACCAAATAGAATTGAGAAGAAAAATAACGATATGCAATGTTTTATAAAATAGCATTCAGTTTGTGAGGAAATGCTTTAATTTTTCATTCCAAAGCCTCCAATCGTTTCAATTTGGAGGGACACTTCTAAACCCTGTTTGCACAGTCTGTGCCCAGATTTAGTGCCTCGTGTATCTCAAAAGGTAGAACTTTACTGTTGACTTTAGCATTCTTTTGCTCCAACAACATGGTGTTTTAATACTCCCTGTTTAATCAAGTTTTTAGCCATATATCACCAACACTACCTTTGGCTCTTGATCGGCTTTGGCTGGTGATATCTGTATGAATTATTAGAATTTTTATCTAATTTAAAGGTGCTGTGTAATTGAAAATTGATATAATTAAAGGTAACTTTTCAGGTGTATAATCATTTGCCAATGTGACATTCTCCACTTATGGGTATTATTATGTAATTTTTGTTTTAAAGTAAATATTTAAAACTGCAGGTGTAATGTCCATGGTACAGGATGCCCCATAGGTTGATTAGAATAAGAAGAATTTTCCTTAAGATAACTGGGTAAGGTTTAAAAACAAGAGAAATTAGGAATTTTAGTTTTTTTTTGGGAATGAATTATTTAAAGCAAATAAGCTGTCTATTTTTGTACATTACAAATTACTTGATACTCTTCAAATTAATGGAATTTTATGTATTTATTTAGCTGGTAAAACTTTAAACAATATTGGTAGATGATGCTGTAACAATACTGAACAATGGTGAAAAATTACTGCAAGTAATGGAAATTAAACTAGTTAATATTTTTATCTTGGTAATCCACAACAGTTACTTTGCAGGTTTCTTCCTTTCCCTCATTATTGTAATAAATTTATAATGTTTATCCTCAACAATAAAATGCTGTCTATGGAGGTTTAATTGACATTGCAAAAAATGTGTATAATATACAAGCATCAAAATTCATCAATAAATTTGGAATTTTTCAAAAACAAAGTGTCTATGAGAATAGAATATATTAGCTGTTATTGCAGACATTTGATGTATGTTAAAACTGTAACAAAAACAGTTAAATCCTAAATGGAAAACTTGATAAATGGAAGTCAAAGGTGAACTGCTCTTTACACATTCACAAAAAGCTTTATTTTGCCTGGAAGAAATTTGAACCAGACTTTTAAATGTTTACAACAACACACACAAAATCCTGGTGGAATTTAGCAGACCAGGCAGACTGGGAGATCGTTTTGCTGAACACCTACGCTCGGTCCGCCAGAAAAAGCAGGATCTCCTAGTGGCCATACATTTTAATTCCACGTCCGATTCCCATTCTGATATGTCTATCCTTGGCCTTCTCTATTGTCAAAATGAATCCAAACTCAGGTTGGAGGAACAACACTTTATATACCGGCTGGGTAGCCTCCAACCTGATGGCATGAACATTGACTTCTCTAACTTCTGTTAATGCCCCTCCTCCCCTTCTCACTTCATCCCTGACATATTTAGTTGTTCGCCTGTTCTCCATTTCTCTCTGGTGTTACCCCGCCTTTCTTTTTCCTGAGGCCTCCCGTCCCATGATCCTTCCCCTTCTCCAGCTTTGTATCACTTTTGCCAATCACCTTTCCAGCTCTTAGCTTCATCCCACCCCCTCCGGTCTATTTCTGTCATTTCACATTTCCCCCTCCCCCCACTACTTTCAAATCTCTTACTATCTTTCCTTTCAGTTAGTCCTGACGAAGGGTCTCGGCCCGAAACGTCGACAGTGCTTCTCCCTATAGATGCCTCCCGGCCCTGCTGTGTTCCACCAGCATTTTGTGTGTGTTGTTGTTTGAATTTCCAGCATCTGCAGATTTCCTCGTGTTTGCTTTTTAAATGTTTAGTTGCCATTCTCTCACGATGTCTTTGGTTTTTCAATCTTTTTGTCATCTAATTCTTTCATTCTCTTATTTGTTCAGGTGACAGTTGCCAGTGATTTTAATTTTGCAATTTTGGTAATCTCTCATTTAGGTGCTTCTTTACTCTTTTGATCTGTGATGAAGTTTCTTTACTCTTTTAGTGTGTGTTGAAGTATTTTGAGAGGTCGATCATGGTCAGAATCAATTCCTGCTCAAGCAAGAACCAAGACCTGCTGAAATTAGCCTGTTGCCACAGATGGTCTACAGCGGATGCAATTGCACTGGCTTTCCACTCAGCTTTGGATGACTTGGACAATGGCAGTACCTATGACAGGCTGATGTTTATTGATTGCAGCTCAGTGTTCAACACAATCATACCCTCAGTTCTAATCAACAAGCTTCAAAACCTGGGCCTCTGTACTCTCCACTGCATCTGGATCTTTAACTTCCTCATCGGGAGACCATAGTCTGTATGAATTGGACATAACATCTCCTCACTGACAGTCAACACAGGTGCACCTCAAGGATGAGTACTTAGCTCACTCCTCTACTCTCTCTACACCCACAATTGTGTGGCTAGTCACAGGACAAATGGCATCTATAAATTTGCTAACAACAAAACTATAGTAGGCAGGTTTTCAGATGGTGATGAGGAGGCATACAGGAGTGAAATGGATCAGCTGGTTGAGCGCTGTCACAACAACAACCTTGCACTCAACGTCAGTAAGAATTGATCTTGGACTTTAGGAAGCAGAAGTTGAGGGAACATTCCAGTTCTCATCGAGGGATCAGCAGTGGAAAGGGTGAACAGTTTTAAGTTACTGGATGTTAACATCTCTGAAGATTTATCCTGGGCCTAACACATTGATGCAATTCCAAAGAAACCAAGGCACGACAGCAGCTGTATTTCATTTGGAATTTGAGGACAGTTGCAAATTTCTGCTCTGGTATGGAGGAGCCACTGCACAGGATCGGAAAAAGCTGCAGAAAGTTGTAAACTCATCCAGCTCCATCGCAGGTACAATCCTCTGTAAGGCTGACACCTTCAAAAAGCAACACCTCAAAAAGGCGGCATCCGTCATTAAGGATTTCCGTCACTCAAGATGTGACCTCTTCTCATTGCTACCATCAAGGAGGAGGCACAGGAGTCTAAAGACACACACACAGTGTTTCAGATTTCAGGTATTCTGGTCAAGATGGTGTCAGTGTACAGTGCTCCCTTGGTTGACATCTTCCAAATAGCAAATGAAAATATATATTTTTACTTCTTTTACAACTGCTTATCACCTTAAATGTGTTTCTGAAACTGTTGGCATCTGTGATTTACAGTTTGGAGATTGTTTGACTGATTCAGTGCTTTGCTGTCTCTGAGGAGATTCCAAGAAGTCAGTGCGTAATCGGATGGCCTCGATGCAAAGAAACTTTGAGGTGGGGCACGAGCCAATTTTTTGACTCAATTTTGATGTTTAGTGCATCCATTACTCATTGATCAAAGCGTAGAGGAAGATTGAGACATTGAGGTGAATGCTAAAGGCGAGTGAAAGTTGCAACACCAGCTGCCTGCCTTTTGTTTTCTGCTGGAGAAGGTGCCTGTGGGCAGCCTATCGATGTGTGGCTTGCTGTGGCAGGCGGATAGGCCTCTCTGCCTCCTGTGGTGTCCCTCTCTTTTGATGAATGTTGGTGATTTGGTAGGATGGTATTGTGGTTCTGCGTTTATGATTTGGAATACAATATTGTGTTTATGGACTGGACTTTTTCAGACTTATGGATCTTATATTCTATGTTTTTTAATCGCATGTTCCTTTTCCATTTTGTTGTGCGAAGGAAAGGATTGTTTATTGGGGAGCGATGTGCCTGATCCATTTTGTGTGGGGGAAGGGGGGGTTTTGAGGGGGTTGATGATTGGGATACCGTTCCTTTTTGTACAGGGTGGGCTTGAAGTTTCTCTCTGAACAACTTGCATTTTCTTTCTTTGTTTTGTGGCTATCTGGAGAATATAAATTTCAGAGTTGTGTAGGGACACATGCTCTGTTGATAAATGAACCATTGAACCTTTGAGGAACAGGTCTTCTCCTCTGCCATCATATTTCTGAATCGACAATGAATCCATGTACACTACCTCATTATTTTATTTGCTTTTTTTGCACTACCTATTTAATCTTTTTGTATGCATTTCTTACTGTCATTTATAGTTTTTTATTATTATGTTTTCCTGTGTACTGCTGCTACAAAACAACTAATTTCACAACATATGCCGGTGACACTAAACCCAATTCTAATTCTGAATTACAGGATTTTCATGTGTGGACTGATTATGATGCATTAAACATTATGAGCACCAGTTTTCATTTACATATTGTTTTCTGTTTTTAGTACTGTTCACTCTTGCATTTCTGGAGAAAAGTGGCAGCCCTTTTGCAGGCAACAATATTCCACAATATGTGGTCATTTGTGGCTAAGGTTTGGGAACTCAAACCAAACTGCCTGCTCTTTGACTATTCAACTGAGTCTTTTGTTCCATTTGAAAGGGTAAATGTAATTGTAGTTTAATCTAATAGATGCTCCCTGCATCTGTGCACCTTAAGTATTGGCTTTTGGTTATCAGCCTAAGCAATTTGTTCAAATGTCTGGTATGTGACTCGAAAGAACATTCTCGTGACTCTTGAGACAGGATTTCTACTGTAGATGTTACTTTAGTCAAATAGTTGCTGATTCATTGAGGTTGATGAAAATCAGGGTTTAGTTGATCTACACAGAATGATGGCATCACTTACTGATGGCTTTCAGGAATATAGAACTGAGCCTATAGTCATTTTGTGGCAATTTTGTCCTGCATGAGAAATGTATCAAGATGAAATTGAAGGAGGACTTGGAACCTACAGGTTGTGTAGTCAAGCAGTGTAAATAAATTGGGAATGCATCCAAACCCAGTCCTCGAAGCGTTTGTGAGCATATCAAGAGCTATCAGGATAGGTTTGGAAAATGGTGTTTTGGGTAGCAGGTCTGTCAAGATCTTGTTGATTGACAGACCAAGTGTTTTTGATTATAAGCTTCTTTAAATGTATTCTCTCTTGTAAATATTTTTATTTTGGAGTCGATGTGAAAAGAGCTTATGATGTTGGCTTACTCTGAAAATTTTCACATAGGAGCTATCTATATTGAGCAAACAGAAATTACACATCTGAATTTCTCAATCACAGAGCTTGTGGGTATGAGGAAGATTGTGAAACTGAAGAAAAATGTAATTTTTTTTTCTTAGGACTTATCCAAAGAATAATAATTGTCTTTTTTACTTATTTTCTTTCAGTGGACGCCTTCAGCCTCTTTTTGGAAGATTCAGCCAACTGGAGGCCTTATTAGAAGCATCTGGAGTAGAGGCAGATACCTTCGATGGAATCATTATTGATGCAGGTTGCTCTTCTATGCAGCTAGACATGCCATGTCGTGGTTTTGCTTTAAGCAAGGATGGGCCTCTAGACATGAGAATGGATGGGAACAGGTTGGTACAGAAACTACTGTGTTCTTCATGACAGAATTGTCTTTACTTTCAATATGCAGAACTGGCAACAAATAAACCCAATTAATTTCTCTTCTGTGGATACAGTTTAGAAGAAAAATAGCTCCATGTTATAAAAAGAATCTGCACCATGCTGGAGTGTCAGCATTAAGAGCTTAAAACTAGCTATTTTCTGGCCTTGTGCAAATATGAGGTATGCTGCTTATTCAATGCTTCAGCAGCGAAGGAAATTTTGAAGAAGTATTTCTAGGAAAGGAATTTTGTTTACAATCTATTCTAGCAAACGAAAGGCCTACTCTTGTCAAATGATGAGGATTGTTGACTTGCATTTGAAATTTGGTTTCTCAGATTTAGACCTAACACTTCAGGCCATAGGACTAATCAAGAATTTATCAGCCTATGCCTTAAATATACCCAATGACCTGGCCTCTACAGCTGCCTTTGACAACAAATTCCACGGATTCACCACTCACTGGCTAAAGAAATTTCTCCTCATCCATTCTAAATTACTGTTTCTCTATCCTGAGGCTGTATCCTCCGGTCTTGTACTCCCACACCATAGGAAGCATTCTCTCCACATCCACTCTATCGAGGCCTTTCAACATTCGATAGGTGTCAATGAGGTTCCACCCCATCCTATCGAATTCCAGTGAGCACAGTCCTAGAACCATCAAACGCTTCTCATATTATAAGCCTTTCAATCCTGAAATAATTTTTGTGAACCTCTTTTGAACCCTCTCCAATGCCAGCACATCCTTTCTTAGTAGAAAGGGGGACCAAAATTGATCACAATACTCCAAGTGAGGCCTCAACAGTGCCTTACAAAGACTCAAAATTACATCCTTGATTTTATATTCTAGTCCTCTTGCAATGAATGCTAACATAGTACTTGCCTTTATCACCACCAACTGACCATGCAAATTGACCTTTAGGGAATTCTACACGCGGACTTCCAAGTTCCTTTGCACTTAAGATTTTTGAATTTTCTCTCCATTTATAAAATAGTCTATGCTTTTATTTCTTCTACGAAAGTGCATGACCAAACACTTCCCAACACCGTATTCCATCTGCCACTTTTTCACCCTTTTTCCTAAGCTGTCAAATCTTTCTGCAGCCTCTCTGCTTCTTCAACACTACTGGCCCCCCACTTGTCTTCATATCATCAGCACCCAGTTGACCACAAAGCCATCAATTCCGTCATCCAGATGATTGACTTATAACATCTAAAGAAGCGATCCCAACACAGACCCTTGTGGAACACCAGTAGCATTTGCTTTTATTAATAAGCTTACATTCACTCAGAGGAGATTTAAGCTACCTCCTGTAGTTAATAAAGTGGCAGCTGAGTGTCTGTTTGTGGTCTTCTGCTGCTGTAGCCCATCTGCTTTAAGGTTTGACATGTTCTTCTATGCACCACTGTTGGAATGAATTACTCTTGGCTTCCTGTCAGCTTGAACCAGTTTGGCCATTTTCAAGGTTCAAAGTACATTTATTACCAAGGTATTTATACTATATACAACCTTGAGATTCGTCTCCTTACAGGCAGCCACAAAACGAAGAAACCCAATAGAATCCACTGGGGGTGAAAAGAGACCGTTGAACACCCAATGTGCTAAAAAAAAAAAATGTAAATGATAAAAATAAGCAAGTAACATTCAGAACTGAAGTTCACCAAAGTGAAACACAAACACAAAGCTAGTCATCACTGCAACTAATTCAGGAGCCCATTAGTTGCAGGCCACAGCAGCAATTCATTGCAGAGACGAGTAAACCTCGTAGAGCAGCAAGTTGAACTGGCCTAGTCCTCTCCTCCATCTCCTACACCCTGACCTTTTCAATCCAGCCTGGCACTTAAATCATCCCAACCTCAGGTTGTTCCTCACTCTCAGACCTGGGCCCTGCCACTTTGATAAACTTGCGGTCCAGGGCTCCCCCACCTCAATTTGGCCCGAACCTGAATTTTCCAATTTGGCCCACCACTTAAGTTGCTCAAACCTTGGGTGTTTCCTTGCTCTTAGGCCCAGTCCTGGGCCCCACCACCTTGACTTGGCATTGCCTCAACTTGCCTCACCTCAGTTCTGCTGCATCAAATCACATCCAAGTCCGCTCCAGCAATATCCAAACATTGGCTCATTCCCTGCTCTCATGCCTGGGCCAAGGCACCTTGATTTGGGCCATACATGCCATGCCACAATTGACCTGCGTTGCAAAAAAGCCAGGCCATAGAGGCAGTTCAACAGTTCAACTCCAAAAGGGAAGTTACAAGCTATTGATTGTAGTGATCATATCCAAGAAAAGGTGTGAATGATACAGTAATATTTTGTTTTGTTTGCTATCTGCAAATCATCACTGGGCTTCACCAGCGTCATCTTAAACTGGAAGCTCTGTCGCTGAAAAGCCATTTTTTGCCCACAGAACTGCCGCTCACTGGATGTTTTTTTGTTCAGCACTATTGACTGCAAACTCTAGAGACTGTTGTGTGTCGAAATCCCAGGAGATCAGCAGTTTCTGAGATACTCAAAGCACCCTGTCTAGCACCAATAATCTTTCCACAGTCAAAATCACTTAGATCACATTTCTGGAACCTTCAATATGCTTCACCGTTGGCTGCAGACACTCATCGAGGTAGTGATCTCTAGCTCTTCTACAGACAAACTGCCTCCTGTTTGAGCCAATAATGTCAAATTTTGCTTGTCCTTCCAGAGAATTTGCTGCCGTTGTTCAGCACCCCAGTTCTTGTGTTTTTGTACATAGGCAAGTCTCTTGGCTTTGTTTCCATTTCAGAGGAATAGCTTTTTGACAACAACTCTTCCATGAAGACCACTTCTGACAAGATTTCTCTGGGTTTTAGAGGTGTACTTGGGTTCCAGTTGTTTCTGTGAGTTCAGGGCTGATAGCAGTGCTGGACATCTTCTGATTTAGAAGGGATGTCGTTTTGATATATCTCTTGTCTGCTGCACTCAGTTTCTGTGGCTGACAACAACATTTCTGATCCTCAACCTCACCCGGTTCTCTGTGCTTCTTCAGAAGAGCTCGGACAACACGTTTTGAAACTCCTGTCTGTCACGAAGTTTCTGCTTGGGAGAGACCTTGCTGATGGAGGATGACCACTTTTGAGTTTTATTGCTGTGCTCACTCTTGCCATGCTATAAGAATTGATGATTGAAGGTTAAACTGTCACTGCTGCTACACCCTCACCTTTTAGTCTGGTTGTTCTTCACTCAGGTTGATTCCTTCTACGCTCATTTCTGTTTCAGTTAATCGGTTTAGGTCATTCAGCTCATTATGTCTTTGATCACTGGCATCCTGTTTGTTATCTTTGTTTAATCATGGACTGGGCTATATACCTTCAAAGTAATGAAGTTTTTATTTGCAAAACTTAAGAAGGCCTATTACTTAAGAAGGCCTCTGGCATATTAACTTCACAGATCAAGGCTTGGAATATAAAAATTAGGATGTTACGTTGCAACTTTACAAAACCTTAGACTGCGCTTGGAGTATTCTGCATTCTGGTCCCTGTACTGTAGAAAGAACGTGGTTGTACTGTAAAGAGTCTAAAAGAGATGCCTGGGTTGGGGGACTATAGTGATGGGGAGATACTGGGTTTGTTTTCCCAAGAGTAAAGAAGGCTATAGAGTGCCCTGATAGGAGTACATAAAATTATAAAAGACATAGATTCAGAAGAGCCAGAATCAATTTTTTCCCAAGGTACAACTATCAAAGACAAGAGGGTTTAAGAAAGGACTTCTAAAGGGAATTTTAGGGTAAAGTTTATTTTACATAGAAAGTGGCTGTTATTTAGAGTTTGTTGCTTGGGGTGGATTGTGGATTTTGATAGTATCACTATTTTAAGATACAATTAGACAAAAATTTAAACAAGCAAGCCATGAAAATACATGAATCTAATGGGCACAAATGGGATTAGTGCAGATGTGCAGGAAGGTCAGCATGAGTGTGGTGGTCCAAAGGATCTGTTTCTGTTCTCTACAACTCGGTGCAGGAAGGATGAGCCTCGGAGTCAAAACTTATTTTAAAAAATAAACAGGCAATATGGTTCCTGAGGCATTGTATCATGTTTGATCCTTGAATTGGTATTATTCCATCATCATTCCGTATTGCCATTGGTATTTTGGACTAGCTACCTAGTTACATGCAACACAACAGGAGATATGTGTCCAATTTGGTGGGTGGTGTGTTTACATTTAGTTAATTAAATAATCTTGAATTCTTCAATTCCTTTATTTTTTTCGGAAAACACAAGTGTAATGGTAATCTTGAGATGACCAGATTGTTGTAAAATTTCACGTAGATAACTGTGCTGCAATAAGGAAATGTGGTGCCCTTATCTGGTCAGTTCTTTTTGTGATCTACCTAGGCACACAATTTGATTGACTGTTAGCTTCTCAGATGACAAAGCAAGCCACACAAAACCACTGTGTTAAAGTAAAGGATGGCCTTGATAGCTTTTGTTTGACTGTTTGCCAGCAATTGACAGTGCTATTCCAAGGTCTAATTTGCCATAATTATAGACATGTCTGTTTAACTAAGATGAGAGATTTTGTATTTGCTTTGATTAGTATGGAAAACCTGGCAATCATAAAAGACATCTTCACTACTTTTCAGCTTGATTGCTTAAAAGTGGAAAAAATACACAGCTCGTCTGATTCTGCCAGGAAGCACTCCATTTTGTTTTTTGCAAAGGACAGTGTCTGAATAGTTACTTGATCACTATTTAGAACAGAACAGTGTTTGTTTGACCACTTGTACAATAAGGGAAAAAAGTCCTGTTCTCTCGGTTTACCTTTCAACATGACCCTTTCACATTATCTGATTGTCTGCACCGCACTTTACTGTGACACTGTACTTCATTATTTTATTGTTTCTCCTTTTGTACTACTTCAATGTACTTTTGTGTGGAAAGATCTGTTTGGATGGCGTGCAAACAAAGCTTATTACTGTATCCCTGCACATGAGACCAATTTCCAATTAAATGTTTCATTTTGACTTGCTTGTGGAGTGTGTGATATTGAACTGTTTCTGAATTGTATATTTGCAGGTAGAGACATCATTACTTGGCCTTATGACACAATGCAATAGAGGGACTGCTTTCTTTGAGTCAGCTTGAATTAGCAAGCAAGCAGGGGTTCACATAATCCCCTTTTAAATTTGTATCACTGTTAATAATTTGTTTTTAAAATGATTATATACAAGTATATAATAGCACAATGTTATAATTTTAGTCTTATACATAGCATTTAAATATGTACAAAATATAGTAATAAGTCATAAATAATGCAACATTTGATTTAAATTGAACAAATAGTGAATTAGTGACTATCTTTTGGGAAATATACTGTGCATCCAATGCAGATAAAATTTGATAGTTAGTACCGGTATATCATAGGTTTCTTTTCCTCTCCACTCAGATCGGATGATGAAAATTAATAGAAATTGAATCAAGCCTCCATTTCTCTAGAAGTTCAGTAGCTGAAGAATTTTGGCCCTTGTTCCTGATCTCATGTAATATTCATTAAACTAATTTTCTAAATTTGTTAGAATACATGCTGCTTATTTAAATATTAGAATCTTGAACTATGTATCTATGATTAATAAATTTTGTGTTGTAGCAAAATCCAGATTAAAATGGAAATAAATTTGTGTGATTAAATTGCTCTCTGTTGAAGTAGCTACATTTTATTCTGAACTGCTCCACCTACATTTTTTTAAAGCTTCATTCTACATTTATGTGTAAGTAATAAAGGGAGCTGTGCACTGGGTCAACTCACACAGATGAAATGTTTCACTTGGGGTCTGATACTCACTTCAAAGAACAATATCTCTTTTTATTAATGAGCTATGCACCAAGATTTATACAATTAATTAGATGTAATATAGAATTTTGTTATGAGACATATTTAGAATTAGAATTATTGTTTGTAAACTTTAATAAATTTAACAAAAATAGGTTTAATTATTTTCAGATCAGAAGAATGAAAGAATAAGCTGCAAAATGCCTTGTTTCATGTCTCTTTTTACCATCTGTTACTAAAATGAACCTCAAACATACTTGTATGCCGTGTGCATTTCAGCTCTTGTTTCTCTGTTCTGTGAAGCTTCACCCCTGTCAATGAAGATGACGTCAAAGAAATTAATTGGCTCCTCTTGTGCGTAGGTACCCCGACATGCCCACCGCAGCTGACGTCGTGAATGCCTTAGATCAACAGTCACTTGCGTCCATCTTAAGGATCTATGGAGAGGAAAGGCATGCAAAGAAAATAGCTGCAGCAATCGTACAGGCACGCAGAATCTATCCCATCACTCGTACTCAGCAGCTCGCCAGTATAGTTGCAGGTATCCTCATTAATTCCAGCCTGTATCTGGAAGAAAAATACTAATCTTAAAGTCCCAGTGGGATCTATTTGTACTGTACACCATGCAGGTAGCCATCCTGTGCATTATGCTTCTGATGTCAGAGTTTTATTTTGGAAATGGAAACAGAGGTCAACAAATTAGATTGACATTCTGAAGTTAACATGCAGTTGCTACGGGATCGGTATTTAAGATGTTCTTAACTGGCTGACGATTTCTTGCAATGTTGACGGGCTGCTTCTTGTAAAATGGGTATGAATGCTGTTAAATAAAAACATACAAATTTTTCTTTAGAAAAATATCATTAGAATTTATTAAGTAAAATAACATTTCACAGTGAATGGTTTGTAGCTTAAAAGTTCTACGTTCAAAGTAAATTTATTATCAAAATAATACAGGTTACATATAGTATACAGGTTATATACACGTTATGTATAGTAAAAAGAAGTACAATAGAATTTTACAAGAAACTATAGATAACCAAGCAAAGACTGACAAACAGCTAATAAGCAAAAGAATACAACCTCTGCAAATAAAAATAATACTGAGAACTTGAGTCCTTAAAAGTGAGTCTGAGGGCATTGAAGCTGTTCAGAATAGTGATGAAGGAAGCTGTCCATGCTGAGTTAGGAGCCTGCTGGTTGTAGGGTAATAACTGTTCCTTCACCTGGTGGTGTGGGTTCTAAAGCATCTGTACCTCCTGCCCGATTATAGTGGAGAGAAGGGGTCATGGCCTTGTATGGTGGGGTCTTTTGATGGTGGATGCTGCTTTCTTGTGACAGCATGCCATGTAAATGTACTCAGATGTGGGGAGGGCTTTGTCTATGATGCATTGAACTATTTCCACCACTTTTCCATACCAGACCATAATACAATCAGTTAGGATACTCTCCACTGTGCATCTGTAGAAGTTTGTCAAAGTTCTTGCTGACATTCTGAATCTACACGAACTCCTAAGAAGACTGTCATGCCTTCTTTGTGATGACATTTCTGTAGTGGTCCCAGGGCAGACCTGTGATATGTTGACACCAGGGAATTTAAGATACCAAACATCTCAACCTCCACTCCCCCAAGAAGAACTGGCTTTTGGATCTCAAGCTCATTCCTCCTGTAGTTGATAATCAGCTCTGGTTATGCTGATATTGAGTGGAGGTTTTTATTGTGGTACCAGCCAACCAGATTTTCATTATCCCTCCTATATGCTGATTCATCACCACCTTTGATTCAGCCAACAGCAATGGTGTCATTAGCAAACTTAAATGCAACATTGTAGCTGTACTTTGCCACACCATCTTGAGTATAAAGGGAACAGAGCTGGGGGCTAAGCACACAGCTGTACTGATAATGAATATGGAGATGTTGCCAATCCACACTAACCGGGATATACCATTGAGGAATTTGAGGATTTATTGAATTGAATTGACATTATTACTTGCATCCCTCATATACGAGGAGTAAAAATCTTCATGTTACATCTCGCTCTAAATGTGCAATGTGTAATTATAGCAATTTAATAATAAATATTATGTGTAACAGGATAGTCAATATAACATTGAAATACAGTTGTATCAGCATGAATTAAGCAGTCTGATGGCCAGGTGGAAGAAGCTGTCCCGGAGCCTATTGGTCTTGGCTTTTATGCTGCAGTACCATTACCCGAGTGGTAGCAACTGGAACAGTTTGTGGTTGGGGTGACTTGGGTCCCCAATGATCCTTCGGGCCATTTTTATACACTTGTTTTTGTAAATGTCCTGAATAGTGGGAAGTTCACATCTACAGATCCACTCGGCTGTCCACACCACTCTCTGCAGCGTTCTGCGATTGAGGGAAGTACAGTTTCCATACGAGGCAGTGATGCAGCCAGTCAGGATGCTCTCAATTGTGCCCCTGGAGAAAGTTTTTAGGATTTGGGGGCC
Source organism: Hypanus sabinus (assembly GCF_030144855.1). NCBI lineage: Eukaryota > Metazoa > Chordata > Chondrichthyes > Myliobatiformes > Dasyatidae > Hypanus > Hypanus sabinus. The sequence goes on from NC_082712.1 coordinate 157,508,246, forward strand.
CATACCAAACTTCTTTAACCATCTGAGGTGAAAGAGGCGCTGTTGTGCCTCTTTTAGCACACAGCCGGTAGGTACAGACCACATGAGATACTCAGTGATGTGTATGCCGAGGAATTTAAAACTGTTCACTCTCTCAACCCCAGATCCATTGATATCAACAGGGAGACAGCCTGTCTCCATTCCTCCTGTAGTCCACAACCAGCTCCTTTTATTTTTGTTTTTGATTTAGTTACACAAAGAGGTACCAAGACCCAGGTCATAGAGCAAGTGATGGATTTCAAGGGGATGTTATCAGTGAAGAGCATCCTGACATATGCATTTTCATCGTCCAGGTGCTCCAGAGCTTTATTTAGTTTCAATTATACTTGAGATTTACATTGCAGTTTAATACATGTATTTAATGCTTGTTTCAAAGTGGCATCATATATATTCCCCAATAATAGCAAAGCCAAAATTAAATGACTCTACTGATGATTGAAAATTGTCACATTATCTTTGCTTCTAAGTTACCACCGAAATAACCAAATATTTAAATGTTAATGGGTTCTAGACCTAGATGGGAAGAATCCTACTTTTATCATTGAGTGAATGAATGTGTTCTGTCTGCAAATGATTAGTTTTTAAGAAACTGTAAAACCATCATGTGCTAGGGGACTAAACATGACTCATAAACTTAATTTCCACATTTGACAATATGCTTCCTTTTTTTGCCACTTCAAACCCCTGGAGTTCATTGGCTGTAACCTTTAGTTTTCTTACACAAGCTTATAGACGTTATGAAACAATGCAATTGAAAAGCATCCTCTTTTGGATGTCTTGTACTATTTTGTAAGCCTATAAAATCTAATAGCTTTTGTAGTAGTTCTCTAACTGGAATAGTCATTGTTAAATTCTTAGTAATTTTAGTTCAAGATCTACATTGCTGAAGATTTCCAACATCAAAGCATGGGCTACACACAATGCAGAGCAGTTTTGAAAAAGACATGGATAAATATTTATCAAAAATTATTGAAATAAAATCTTGGTTTAGGAAACGAATTCCATTTAGTGAATAGACAAATCTATTTGTTGAAATTATTTTGCTTCTTATGATCAAGAAAAGCAGAATTCATGGAATAGACCATCTGTCAATCTTAAGCTATTATCCCATCTCTGATTTTTTTTCAGTGATTTCAAATATATCCTTAACTAGGATATATTTTTATCATCTGGTAAGAAGTCAGTCACCATTTTATAATCATACTGAAGGAATTTTGATTATTCCTCCCACTATCTAACCAAATGTTAAAATTGATGAGTCAATAATTGATGATTGTTCAATTTAATAAAATGTAATTAGTAAATTAGCAGATGATGCAGAAATAGATGGAATCCCAGACAGTAAAGAAGGTTATCCAACTATATGCAGGACATTGCTCAGTTGGGAAGAACAGTGGCAATGGAATTCAATTCAGACAAGTGTGACATAATGCATTTTGGAAGTCTAAGGTAATTGGCAATGATTTTATGCAGGGAGTTATAAATGGACCTTGGTGTGCAAGTCTATAGCTTATTGAAAGTGGTGCCATGTGTACATAGAGTAGTGTAGGAATAGTGATATCAAAAAATTTATACTTAATCCCTAAACCTTCACAGACTGATGCACTGAGTATAAAATAGTTGGGATGTCATTTTGCAGTTGTGCATTGGTTAGACTACATTGGAGTGCTGTGTGTATTTCTTATCACCACATCATCACAATAGAGGGAAATATAGAAGAGATTCACTAGGATGGTGCCTAGAATGGAAGACTGATGTTATAGGGAGAGATGGGATAGTCTGTAATGTTGGCAGCTAAATATGACTGTATAGATATTCATTAAAATTAGATAAAACCGATAGGTACTTTTATTTCCAGGTCAGGGACTCTTGAACTAGAAGACACAGGTTTAAGGTGAGAGCAGAGAAATGTAAAAGAGATATGAAGAGTTTTCCAAAGGTGGTTTGTTATCTGGAACAAGCTGCCAGAAGAGATTGTGGAGGGTGATACAATTGCAATATTTAAAATGTATTTGGATAGGTATTTGTCTAGGAAAGGTGTAGAGCACAGATTCCCAGTCTGGGATCCATACACTCCTGAGTTAATGGTAAGTCACCATGGCATTAATAAGGTTGGGAACTCTTGGTGAGGAGGGATACAGGCAAATGGGAGTAGTGTTGATAGGTATCACAGTTGCCATGGATGAGCTGGGCCAAAAGGGTCTGATTTTTTATGATCGTATGACATCTGCTTTGGGTATAGCAATCTAAATGTTAGAGTTTAAGGTGGTTTTGGTACAATGCATTGTGAACACCTCATTATATTGGGTATCCTATTATTGACTCAAATATCAACCACAACCATTAGTAGTGGCTCATCACAACACATAATTTGACAACAGAACTTGCGTGCTGTGTCTATTAGTCACAACGTTTGCTGTTACATGTAAACAAAGTATAACAGATTTGAAATTTGTAATGAAGTTCTAAAGTATGAGAATATGCTTCCAACCTTGTTGTTAGCCATCTATCTACTGTCTGTAATGTAAACACATCTACGTAGAACTGAGAATTCATTGGAATGAGGTGTCAGTATTCAAATAATAGAAAAGTACATCTGATACCATGTGCTTTGGTGAATATTTATGTGTGCCATATGTCCAAACATTTTATTTACAAATTCTAACAGGCAATCTGATTAAAACAGCGCAATTAAATCTCTAGGTAGCTTCCATGAATCATCAAAACATCAACCAAAGTCAATTAGTGACGCTACAATACATTGCTATTTATAACTGTAGTAACAAAATGTTGTCTTTTTGTTTAAACTTTTCTTTTAGCTCCTTGCCTTTTTATTTTTCTCCTTACTTCTCAGTGAAGCAAGATACAGCTTCATAGGACTCATTTTGTTAAAGGCTTTTCATAATGCGTGAGCAAGAGAAAGGTACACTGCTCAACAGTGAATGCATCAGCATAGCCAGAGAAATTTCTATTCTATTGATTTAAATATTTGATTGAAACAGCTTAAAGTCTAAATTTGATGATTTTGAAAATGATTAATGTAAACTGATTAAGACCGGAAGTTATTCCCCCTATTGAAAAATTTAGAGTGAGATGAAATGTAATTGGTGAGTAGTACAGCTTAGGAAAGTAACACTGAATTCCGTCGCACTTTGGAGTTCTCAGACCCCGGTACTGACTCTTTGAAAAAGAGTGCAAATGATTAAGTCTGTTAGCATAACAACACTGACCACCTGTAAATAAGAGCAGATTTTATTTGCATCAGATACTTCAGTTTCTTACCAGTAGGTACCTTAGATCTGTTGGTGGTCTGTGAACCAGTTCTTTCTTGGAGCTGGCTATAATTTCAACAATCAACCTACAGCAGATCACTTGGTAGTTTGGCCCATTGTTATTCTTTTGGTAGCCTCTTCCTTTATTGCAGACTTCACATATATCCATATAATCAACTACTGGTGTTATCTTAGATAGAAACATAGAAAACATACAGCACAATACAGACCCTTCCGCCCACAAAGCTGTGCCAAACATGTCCTTACCTTAAGAACTACCTAGGGTTACGCATGGCGCTCTGTACTTCGATGCTCCATGTACCTATCTAGGAGTCTCCTAAACAACCCTATCGTATCCAGCTCCACCACTGTCACTGGCAGCCCATTCCATGCACACACCACTCTGCATAAAAAACTTAACCCTGACATCTCCTCTGTACTCACTTTCAAGCACCTTAAAACTGTGCCTTCTCGTGCTAGCCATTTCAGCTCTGTGAAAAAGCCTCTGACTATCCACAAAATTAATGCCTGTCATCATCTTGTACACCTCTATCAGGTCACCTCTCATCCTCCACAGCTCCAAGGAGAAAAGGCCGAGTTCACTCAACCTATTCTCATAAGGCATGTTTGCCAATCCAGACAACATCCTTGTAAATCTCCTCTACACCCTTTCTATGGTTTCTACATCCTTCCTATAGTGAGGTGACCAGAACTGAGCACAGTAGTCCAAATGGGGTCTGATTAGGGTCCTATATAGCTGTAACATTACCTGTCGGCTCTTAAACTCAAACCCACGATTGATGAAGGCCAATACACTGTACGTCTTCTTAACTTCAGAGTCAACCTGCGCAGTAGCTTTGAGTTTCATATGGATTTGGACCCAAAGATCCCTCTGATCCTCCACACTGCCGGGAGTCTCACCATTAATACTACATTCTGCCATTATATCTGACGTACCAAAATGAACCACCCTCACACTTATTTGGAGTGAACTCCATCTTCCACTTCTCAGCCCAGTTTTGCGTCCTATCAATGTCCTGCTGTAACCTCTCCACACTCTCCACAACACCTCCAACCTTTGTGTCTTCAGCAAACTTACTAAGCCATCTCTTCACTTCCTCATCCAGATCATTTATAAAAATCATGAAGAGTAGGGGTCCCAGAACTGATCCCTGAGGCACATCACTGGTCACTAACCTTCGTGCAGAATATGACCTGTCTACAACTACTCTTTGCCTTCTGTGGGCAAGCCAGTTCTGGCTTGCCCACAAAGCAATGTCTCCTTGGATCCCAAACCTTCTTACTTTCTCAATAAGCCTTGCATGGGGTACCTTATCAAATGCCTTGCTGAAATCCATATATACTACATCTATTTCTCTGCCTTTATCAATGTGATTAGTCACATCCTCAAAAAAATTCAGTCAGGCTCGTAAGGCATGACCTGCCTTTGACAAAGCCATGCTGACTATTCCTAATCATATTATGCTTCTCCAAATGTTCATAAATCCTGCCTCTCAGGATCTTCTCCATCAACTTACCAACCACTGAAGTAAACTCACTGGTCTCTAATTTCCTGGGTTATCCTTACTCCCTTCCTTGAATAAAGGAATCCTCCAATCCTCTACAACCTCTCCAGTCCCCATTGATGATGCAAAGATCATCACCAGAGGCTCAGGAATCTCCTCACTCGCCTCCCACAGTAGCCCGGGATTACATCTTGTCCGTTCCGGCAACTTATTCAACTTGATGCTTTCCGAAAGCTCCAGCACATCCTCTTCTTTAATATCTACCTGCTCAAGCTTTTCAGTCCACTGCAAGTCATCCCTACAATCGTCAAGATCCTTTTCCGTAGTGAATACTGAAGCAAAGTATTCATTGAGTACCTCTGATGTCTCATCTGGTTCCATACACATTTTTCCACTGTCACACTTGATTGGTCTTATTCTCTCCCATCTTATCCTCTTGCTCTTCACATACTTGTAGAATGGCTTAGGATTTTCATTAATCCTATTTGCCAAGGCCTTCTCATGGCCCTTTCTGGCTCTCTTAATTTCATTCTTAAACTCCTTCCTGCGAGCCTTATAATCTTCTAGATCGCTATCATTACCTAGTTTTTTGAACCTTTCGTAAGCTCTTCTTTTCTTCATGACTAGATTTACAACAGCCTTTGTACACCATGGTTCCTATACCCTACCATCCTTTCTGTCTCATTGGAGTGTACCTGTGCAGAACCCCACGCCAATATTCCCTGAACATTTGCCATATTTCTTCCGTACGTTTCCCTGAGAACATCTGTTTCTAATTTATGCTTCCAAGATCTTGCCTGATATTTCCCCTTACTCTAATTAAATGCTTTCTTAACTTGTCTGTTCCTATCTCTCTCCAATGCTATGGTAAAGGAGATCATAAAAATGCTCTCCCACTGAGAGACCTGACACCTGACCAGGCTCGTTTCCCAATACCAGATCAAGAACAGTCTCTCCTCTTGTAGGCTTATCTACATATTGTGTCAAGAAACCTTTCTGTATTCACCTAGCAAACTCTACTCCATCTAAACCCTTTGCTCTAGGGAGATGCCAGTCGATGTTTGGGAAATTAAAATCTTCCACCACAACAGCCATATGCCACTTGCCACTTAGAATGTTCTACAAATCATATGACCAATTCACTTTGATTATGATTTGTTGAAAACAACAAATGCCATAAATTAAAATTTCAAAAGCTATTTGTAGCTTAAATTTATAATAGTGAATTGAGGCAATATTTTAACCAAGCATTTATCTATAAAATTTGCTAACCTACAGCAGTTAAAGTGGAAAAGGAAATTTGCCCTCAAGCCTGATTGTGGTTAAAACAGATGTTCCTGGCCAGCCTTAAACAATCATTCAAGCAGTGAAATTTGTAGAACATTCTAAGTGGCAACCCTACATATCATATGTAAAGACTTGTTTTGGAATGCCAGGTGCTGAAACTCATCTTACTAAACATTTGGTTTATTTTATTTTGAAATTGAAAACTTGATATGTATCGGAAAAGAATTATTGCATTGGGTTTTATAGATAATTCTTTACTTGTAAAAGCACTGACATCTTAATCTGGATGCAGAGCATCAGTTTAGCTGGTCCATACTTGCATTTATTCTCCATGTAAGTAACGAGTTCAGTTTCTATTTGACTATGAAAGGAATATGAAAGCAAGACTACAATATGTTAATGTTATGGGAATGTGGTCTGATCAATGTCTGTCCTTTGAAAATTGATATCTTGGTACATGGCAACACAGTTAAGGAATTTGTTCTTATTGAATAATTACTTTCTGTTGGTATTACAATACTTTAGGAAGATTATAGCGTGCAAGATAGCTCAAGAAAAGCAGGGAATGAGAACTCACCAACATTAAACATCAATGCGCTTGCAGTGGGTCATAGGTTACAGCAAAAGCAGAGGCCTTTTACCCCGTTTTGTCTGTACTGGTTCTAAGTGAAAGCAAAGCTGCTGCTCCCACTCCTCCACTTCTTCTCATTCCCCTGCACTTTGCTTTCCTGCTGAGTACTTATTCAGATTGAATACCTTGATTGAATCTGTTTCACTATTCCTCCTTGCAGTGCATTCCGTATCCCTGTTACTCTACTTTTATTTTAAGTTTCTTTCTGCATGTCACTTCTATTTTTTTTTGCCAATCACCTTCAAATATGTCTTTTGGTTCCTAAGAATAGTGACAAATTCTCAAGCCAGGTTCCATTCTAGGATTTTGAAGGAAGTAAAGAAACTATTCTTGTCTTATGAGGATAGGTTGAGCTTTTTTCTTTGGAGTGAAGGAACACGAAAGGAGACTTGATAAATATGTGCAAAATTATAGGAAGCATAGATTAAATGGATAGCCTGAGATTTTTACCCAGGGTGGAAATGGCTAATACAAGGGGGTCTAATTTTAAGGTGATTGGAGGGAAGTATGGGGTTTAAGAATATCAGAGATAAGTTTTTTACACAAAGTAATGGGAGCATGGAACGCCCAGCTTGCGATAGAGGCACATACATTAGGGACATTTAAAATTTTTTAGAAAGGCGCATGGATATTTAAAAAATGGAGAGCCATGTAGGAAGGAAGGCTTAGATTGATCTTAGACTAGGCTATGAGGTTGGCACAACATCGTGCGTGGAGAGACCAATGCTGTGCTGCGTTCTGTGACAGTCTGCTATTTAAAAGGAAAGCGAGATGAAAAATGGGGCAATTATACACCAGTTAATCTAAAGTTAGGAAATGACTTAAATCTGTGATTACTTTTGAACAATTTGAACATTTGAAACTGAGAGAGAGCATGAGTTTAAGAAAGGTAAATACTACATTTTCAACCTGAATGAGATATGTAAATTAAAGTTGTGCGCAGTGGATATCTATGATTATTATCTATATGATACTAATATGAGCACTGGGTTTAGTGAAGGTGGACAAAATAGTTGGCAAGGGTATGGTGTGCGGAAGGTCTCATTTCTGTGTTGTACGATTCTGAGAACGGACTTGATAAATGCTTTGCAAAGAAACTGCTCATTAAAGATGAAGCTTATAGAGCTGAAGTCATATTTTTATCTAGTCGGGAAATTGGCTCAGTAGCAGGAACAGATTAGAGATAATGGGCTGGTACACGTAATTAGTTGGTGCAACTGGTAGAAGTCCATATCAGTTAATAACATGGATAGAAAGCAACAGAAACATCCAAATATACCAGTGACCAAACTGTACTCGTAAGTAGAAGAAATGCAAAGCCCTGAACAGAATAAAGTGCTGTGAACACCTCTAATGGCCTTGCAAAGGATGCTTTCCTCTAAAGGGAGTGTAAAGTAATTTGCTGGAGTTGTATCAAGCCAGAATTCAAAAGGTGAAGTTGTAATTTCATTGAAATTTCTAAAAGTTTGGGGAAACTGATCTCTTTATCAAGTGTTTGGGAACCTGAGGAATCTGCATTCTGAAAACTAGACTGCAAAACAGTGGAAGTTCAAAAATGGCAATGTATCCTCTAACTGATTTAGCTTTAGTTAAACAGAAATGGCAACTTTATTGAATTAGATCCAAGGCCAGCAATGATCTCAATAAATGATGAAATAGGCTGAAGTAGTTAAAACCACCATTAATATTTATTTTCCTCTATCTCCCATGAACCTTTCATTCACCAATTAACTTTAGTTACCTTATAGATAATTTATCTCCAAGAAGTAAATTATAAAAATTCATGATTAATATTTAGTTTTGTATTCAGCTTTTTGAAGTGCTGACTTCTGAGACATGATTCAAAGTAATTATTTTCCAATATTGATTTGTTTTCAATTCTTGAACAAGAAGGAGCGCTTTGGAAAAAAAGACAGGGAATTCTGAGCAATCCCACTTGAGAGCAACAAACTCACATTCATTTGGATGGAAACTAAAATCTTCCTTGTCTGTCTGATGTACTGATTAAACATGCAAAGCTATTAGTGGAACTAGCTTATTCATCAATGAAAAGAGGTTTTCAGGAGTAATGTGAGAATAGGTGGTGGGTATTCAAATTTAGTGACTTACGTTAGTTGAAACTTGAGTTGACATCAACATGCCATTCCTTCAGTTATTTGGCTCATTTGATTAAATCCTTGAAGACATTTTAGTGTTTGTGTAGTCAGTTTGTCAGTAGTCTTCTATTTTCCAAAAAAATAAATACTCCAGAGAATATGATCAACACCAAAATCCTTTATTAATTTCTGTTCTTTTCTATTTTAATCCACACGGGCAAATGCCGTCATCACCAGCTTTTGGATGTTACTAAGCCACAAAAGAGGGGAGGAAATTGAATCAATATTCACAGTTGAAGCTGAAGCATGCTGTGTCTATGACTATCTGTCAATCGATGCATTACTCCATCACAGTGAGTAAATCTTCCCAGTAGTAGAATGTTGGATTCCCAGTATTCAAATACCAGCCAGCAATCATTGTAATGCTTCGATGGACAAGATGTTATATTTTCTGGACTCTGTTAACTCAAAACATTCAGTCTCTAATTTTATACTGTGGCAATAGAGAGAGAAAAATGAAAATCACTCCTGTGACTGCTACCATTTTGGTGAACAATTCTGCTGTCATTTGCTGTGGAGCAGCTTGAGAACAGCTGTGGGAAAAATCCACAGCCATAGTCATGACCCTTGCAAATGAAGTAGAATAGATTGAAAGTAAATGAAATGCATAGATACAATCTGTATCTAAATGGTTTATTATTCTATTAATCATGTGATATAGGGGTGGGAAACTGTAGTTCTATGGTGTAGAAATGTTCAGGAGAAAACCATACAACAATGATCTTAATTATTAAAATTATTCTTAAGACTGCATCGAGTTCATTGAATTTCAATTCAGTTAACTTCAAAAACACCAGATGTGGTACTGAAGAATGCTAATATACAAAGATGGGAAGGGTGGGTAGAGGTGGGGGGGTGGGTACACGGAAAGCAGGTGGTGGTAATCGACCAGAATTGTATGGGTAACCTACAGAATTTTAAATGTGTTATCTTTAAAGCTTTATTTTGTAGTTGATAAAAATTATTTTTTGAAATTTTTAATGGATTCTACTGCAGACTTAGAACGTGACTGCTGAAATTAAAAACTTAGAACATAGAACATGACTGTCAAAATGAATATCCCTGCTGCGTTCAGTACACCAAAGAGCTTTTTTGAATTACATTGAGACACTGATTATTTTTGAAATTTTGCAGTGTTTCGTAAATCTTATGCAAGAATGCCAACTTTCTGGACTCAATCAATTTAAAGAGTACTGTGTTAGGTACTTGGGATATTTAAGTGGTTTAAACTTCAGAGCAAAGTACATTACAGATATAATTTTGTAACTTAACCTCTTCAGTAGCCCCAGTCTAAAGGAAAAAAGGAATGTCAAACTGCTTCTTTTCATTTTTTCATAGATTTTGGAGAATGCATGAAATCAGCTGCATTTTAAGATTTTACAGCAATGTTTAAATTATTTTTGTTACCCATATTATTAATACTTTTTCTCATTTTAAATTTGCCATCATTGTCCTTATAACAAAAAAGCTTTAATATTCATCTTTTGCAATCTAATTTCCAATTTCCCTGCCTCTCCTACCACTTGCATTTCATTATCTTTGGTTTCCATCAGATATTTCCTCACTTTCCCTTATTTATCTTATCTCCATGCTGCTCCTCTGATACTAAAACACTGTATCAATTTTCCTCAGCATGTTGGCAGCCCCAGTTATGTTCTATCTCATAACAGTCTCTCCTATCCTCCCCTGTGACTAACTTTTCAGATATTTTCAGATGTACAATACTGACTGAGTAGAAATTTTATGCAGCTATATATTGAGATATCAAATCTGTTGTCTTTGGATCCATCCTACAGCAGCGTTTCCAAGCTACTGGTTTTATTTCAATGGATTTTGAAGGTTCAATTTACTGTCAGGGAGTGTATATATTATACAATTTGAAATCCTTATTCTTCACAGACATCCACAAAACGGGAAAAATAAACAATGAATGGATGGCAGGAAACATTAGAGCCCCAAAGCCCCCCTCACACCTCCATACCAAAGCAGCATTACCCTTTGCAACTTTGGTGTCATATTTGACTAAAAGGAGAGTTCCCAACCTGGGGTCCAATCATCTTAATGGTATTCATCCATGCATGGTATTCATATAATGGTCCAATCATCTTAATGGACTAATACTTAATGGTATTAGTCCATGGCATAAAAAAAGATTGGGAACCCTTGGACTAAAAGATTAGCTGATAATTACATATCTCCATGACCATAAGATAGCCTATTTTGTGTCTGTCATGCTGCTTTATTTGCTCTTGCCTCCTTCCTTCCATGGTCTACTTTTGTTTGAACTCTTATCCATGGCATTTCTACTTTTCAATTCCAATGCACTTCTGGCTAGCTGTTCTCTTTGTACCTTCACTAACCAAGGTTAACCAAACCTCTACTTCCGATCTCTTAGTTTTCACAACATCCTACTCATTTGAAATTTTTGATAACCTATATTGGCTCCTTGTTAAGCATCATGATTTTGAAATATCCTTTTCAAGTCCTTCTATGTCCCTGTAATCACTTCCATGCCAACAACTGTCAGATGTTATATTAAAGCAAGTCATTATTGTATTAGTAGCAGTTGACTTTAGTAATGTTTTATTTCCACCATTTTTACAGGAATGAGTTGGATTTCTGTATTTTGAACTTTGCAAAGATGAATCTTTTCAACACTTTTGAACTATAAGATCAGTGTAGATCTAATCTTCAAGTGAGAAAAGTGCATAAGAATCAATAAAATTGTCTTTTTGGACTTATGGTTTAATCTATTGAGCTATTATTTGCAGTCAATATTGCACAAATACGCTCACTATGGACCTCAAAGAATACTCCACAAGTATCTTGTCCTTTTCTGACAGTGCAAGGGCATCCTACGGCAGAGTCATCCACATTAAGGAATTTGCATAAGCAGAAGATAAGAATGCTCCAGTCATGATATATTTTTTTAAAAAAACTTCACAGCCAGAATGAAGCTAGTGATAGTTGAAATACAGTACTGAACAAAAATCTTACACATGTTTGAAAAAATTCTGAGAAGTGAAGATGCTTTCCAAAATAATAAAAAGTTTCTAAATATCAAAAAGAGCAGTAAGTAAAACAACTAAATCAAATCAATATTTGGTGGGACCACCCTTTGCCTTTAAAATTGCATAAATTCTGTAGGGCTTATCGTCAAGCAGTTTCATAACAAATACACACACAATGCTGGAAGAACTCAGCAGGCCAGGGATAATCTATGGAAAAGAGGACAGTTGACCTTTTGGGCCAAGACCCTTCAACAGAAGTCCTAATGAAGGGTCTCGGCCTGAATCATCGACCATACTCTTTCCCATAGATACTGCCTGGCCTGCTGAGTTCCTCCAGCATTGTGTGTGTGTGTTGCCTGGATTTCCAGCATCTGCAGATTTTCTCATGTTTGAGTTTTATAAGAAAATGGGCTGGTAGGCTGTTCCAAACAAGCTGGAGAATTTGCTGCAGTTCTTCAAACTTTGGCTACCTCACTTGCTTCAGTTTCTCCAGGTAATCCCAGACAACCTCAATGATGTTGAGATCAGGGCTCTCTGAAAACCATACTGTCTTTTGCAGAACTCCTTGTTTGTCTTTTCACTGGAGATTGTTCTTTCTGACCTTGGCTGTGAGTTTGGGCTCATCGTTCTGCTGCAAAATAAAGTTGGGACCAATCTGACACTGTACTGATGGTATTGTGTGATGGATAAGAATCTGCTTGTACTTCTCAGCATTGAGGATTTCATTAATTCTGACCAGATCACCAACTCAATTTGCAGAAGTGCAGCCCCAATTTTTCAGGAGATGTGCTTCACTGTTGGCAACAGACACTCATCCATGTAGTGATCTCCAGCTCTTCTACAGCCAAACTGCTTCTTGTTTGAGCCAAAGGTTTTAAATTTTGACTCTAAATCCAGAGCACTTGCTACCATCGTTAAGCAACCTAGTCCTTGTGTTTTTTGCATGGGTGAGTCTCTTGGCTTTATTTCAACTGTGGAGGATTGGCTTTTTGGCAGCATCACTTCCATGAAGACCACTTCTGATAAGACCTTTCTAGACTGTAGGGGGGTGTACTTGGGTTCAAGTAGGTTATGTGAATTCAGACATGATAGCAGTGCTGGACTTTCAATTTAGAAGGGATATCAGTTTGATGTGTCTCTTGTCTATTGAACTCAGCTTCTGTGGCTGACCACTGCATTTCTGGTTCTCAACCTCGCCTGCTTCTTTGTGCGAGAACTTGGACAACACATTTGGAACGGATGCTGCCCGACTTGCTGAGTTCATCCAGATTTTTTGTACATCTTGATTTGGCCACAGCATCTGCAGTGTACTTTGTGTTTACATTTTGGATCTTCTATCTGTCAAGAAATTTCTGCTAGGGAGAGACCTTGCTGATGCAGGATGACTACCTTGTGTTTTGCTGCCCTTCACCCAGTTTGATTCCTTCTACATCTGCTTCTGTTTCAGTTTATCGGTTTAGGTCATTCAGCTCATTATGTCATTGATCATTGGCATCCTGTTTGTTATCTTTGTTTAATCATGGACTAGGCTATTTACAGTACCTATAAAAAGTATTCATCCTGTTTGGAAGTTTTCATGTTTTATTGTTTGCAACACTGAATGGCAGTGAATTTAATTTGGCTTGCTTGACACTGATCAACAGAAAAAGACTCTTTCATATCAAAGTGAAAACAGAACTCTACAAAGTGATCTAAATTAATTAAAATATAAAATACAAAATAATTGATTCCATTAGTATTCACCCCCTTCAAGTACTTAAATGCTACTTTGCAGCATTGCAGCCTTGAGTCTGTGTGGGTAGGTCTCTATCAGCTTTGCATGTCTGGACACTGCAATCTTTCTCCATTCTTCTTTACAAAACTGCTCAAGCTCTGTCAGCTTGCATGGGGATTGTGAGTGAGCAGCCCTTTCAAATCTTGCCACAAATTCTCAATTAGATTGAGGTCTAGACTGACTTGGCCACTCCAGTACATTAACTTTGTTGTTTTTAAGCCATTCCTATGTAGCTTTGGCTTTATACTTGGGGTCATTGTCTTGCTGGAAAACAATCTTCTCGTAAGTCATAGTTCTCTTGTAGAATGCATCAGGTTTTCCTCCAGGATTTCCCTGTATTTTCCTGCATTCATTTTACTCTCTACCTTCACAAACTTTTCAGGACCTGCTGCCATGAAGCATCTTCACAGCATGATGCAGCTGCCACCATGCTTCACGGTAGGAATGATGTGTTTTTGATGATGTGCGGTATTTGGCTTACACCAAATATAGCATTTAGTCCAGAGAACCTTCTTCCAGCTGACTTCAGAGTCTCTCACATTCCTTCTGGCAAAGCCTAGCTGAAATTTCATGTGAGTTTTTTTCAACAGTGGCTTTCTCTTTGCTATTTTCCCAAAAAGCTGCGACTGACTTTTGATTCATAAATCAACGTATTGAGTATAGGAGCTGGGATGTTATGGTGAGATTGTATAAAACATAGTTGAGGCCAAATTTGGAGTATTGTGTGCAGTTCTGGTCATCTAACTATAGGAAGGATATCAGTAAGATTGAAAGAGTGCAGAGAAGATTTACTAGGATGTTGCCGGGTCTTCAGGAGTTGAGTTAAGGGAAAGATTGAACACATTAGGACTTTATTCCTTGGAGCATAGAAGAATGAGAAATATTTGTTAGAGGTTTACAAAATTATGAGGGGTATAGACAAAGTAAATGCGAGTAGGTTCTTTCCACTTAGATTAGGAGAGATAAATATGAGAGGACATGGCTTTAGGGTGAAAGGGGAAAGGTTTAGGGGGAACATTAGGGGGAACTTCTTTGCTCAGAGAGTGGTGGGAGTGTGGAACAAGCTGTCATGTGGTAAATGCGGGCTTACTCATAAATTTTAAGAATAAATTGGATAGATACATGGGTGGGAGAGGTCTGGAAGGTTATGGACTGAGTGCAGGTCAATGGGACTTGCAGAATAGAATAGCAGAATATTACAGACTAGAAGGGCCAAATGGCCTGTTTTCAGTGCTGTAGTGTTTTATGGTGAAACACCCGGACAACAGTTATTGTATGCACAATCCCTTGCATCTCAGCCACTGAAGCTTGTAACTCCTCCAGTGTCTCTTGGTGGCCTCCCTCACTAGTCTTCTTGCACCGTTACTCAGATTTTGAGGACGGCCTTCTTTCTCCATTTTCTCTCCATTTCTTGATGTACTCTTGGAAATTTTCTTGTATCCATCTCCTGACGTGCTTTTCAATAAACCTTTTTGCGGAGTTACTTGAAGTGTTCTTTTGTCTTCTTGGTGTTGTTTTTGGCAGAATACTGACTCTCCAGCAGTTGGGTCTTCCAGATACAGATGTATTTTTATTACCATCAGTGGAAACACCTTGACTGCACACTATAATCTCCATTTAACTAATCCTGTGACTTCTAAAACCAATTGGCAGCACCAGTGATGATTTAGTGTGTCCTATTAAAGGGGGTGAATACTTAAGCTATCAATTATTTTGTGTTTTATGTTTGTAATTATTTTAAATCACTTTCTAGAGATCTGTTATCACTTTGACAAAAAAAAGTCTTTTTCTGTTGATCAGTGTCAAAAAAGCCAAATTATATCAAAGGTGATTTAATGTAAAACAATAAAACATGAAGACTTCCAAGGTGGGGTGAATATATTTTATAGGCACTGTACATACCAAGTAAGTTTTTATTTGAAAAGTGGTCTATTACTAACATGTTACAGTCTTTAGCAAAATAAAAAAATCTCTAATATTGGAAAATGAATGGTTAGAAATCTAAAATTTGCTCTTTTCTATGACAAGTAATGCAGAAGGCAAAAATTAAATATCTAAAGCAAAATTTATATAAGAATCTAGGGTCGCTTAGTCCTTTGCCCAGTATTGTATTATAATAATCTTTACAAATATTATCTAATCCTTTGTTGTCCTGCGGGTAGTGTTCCCACATAGCTGAATCATTCCGATTTGATTCTGACCTGGTGTGCTGAATGTGGTAGTTATCCCTTTGATCTCTTGGGTTACTCCTGAGCATTCAGTTTCATCCCACATATCAAAGGCATGTAGGGTGCCAGGTTACTTGGCTACTGTAAATCATTCCCTGTGTTGCTGCCTGATGGGGAAAATTAGGGGAGTAGCGGTGGATATGTGAAGAAAAAGAGGCTGTTGGGAAATAACTGAGTGAAGGAGCTAACACATTGGCTGAAATGCCTCTTACATTGGAACTAAGTACATAAAGTGAAGGGGCAGGTTATTTAACCTATAGTTCTTCAGTTTTTTTTTCAGGGCTTATTCCATATTAAATAAATAAAATAGTTTTCTTCTCATGCCTCCATCAGTCATTAGGGCTCTCTAAACACTGAACAGCATGCAATGAAAGGTTCAACTTGCAGGGGAACCTCAAGGATAAAGTTCGTTACTTTTAATATCAACAGTGTTTTCACTGGTGCAAGTTAGGGCTAAGTTTTAATCATCCTTTTGGAGTTTACAGGTGCTAATTCAAGAGCAGTCAGCAAATTAAGGGATTACTACCTGCAATTCACTTATGCCCTTTAGGATTTTTCATTGCATAGAAGTGGCCAGAAAAATATGTCAGGATGCAAGAACCGAAGTTAACTGTTTTATTATTCAATGAATATTGAATTACTAGGTGAATCTCATCAGCGGTAAGTCATTACTGATAGATTTGTTCTCAAGATCGTAGTCCGATATAGTTCTGAGGACCTGAGGTCACCGCCATGCTTGATCTTGGAGAGTGATGGTAAATGTGCTCCAATATGCTCAGTAGTTATATTTGGATTGCATGAAAATATAATTTTCCTGTGAGTATAGTTCAAGTACCTCTGAATCTCCCATGTGTTCATTTTCCTTGACCTAATCCCACACTATTCATTGGCAGTTTTGACTGCTCTGCCATTGAAGAAATGTCATAGTCTGCAAGACACTATAGAACTTAAGATATGAGGCTGAGGCTGAGGCTGTGGACCTGCTCCAGCTGTTCCAGGCTTCATGTCGAAGGAATCACTTTCATTCTACGAGGGGTGATTGATAGGTTTGTGGCCTAAGGTAGAAGGAGTAAATTTTAGAAAAACTAGCACATTTATTTTTCACCCTCCCCTAGTGTTGCCACCACGTCCTTGTGGACCTCCTTGGGTGATAAGCTCTTGAGACCAAAGTAGCTGATGACTGCACGAAGGCCGATGTTGTCCATTTTCTCAGACAGTGCTTACTTGCAACTTTCAATTATCTGAAACAGAAATACCACGGAATTTTAACTTCAAACTTACTGCATAATCACTCAAAGAGTTGAACTGCACATGCAGGTAACAAGAGCTGTATAACTCATCTCCTTCTACCTTAGGCCACAAACTTATCAATCACCCCTGCTGTGGACCACTTTCTGGGAAGTCCAAGACACCGACTTCTACAAAGGAGGGATCCGTATGCTCCACAACCGCTGGACTAAGTGTGTAAATGTAGGAGGGGACTACGTTGAAAAATAAATGTGCTAGGTTTTCTAAAATGTAACTTCTTCTACCTTAGGCCACAAACTTATCAATCACCACTTGTAAATGCTGGTGCTTACTTTCATTGTTTGCACAATTTGTGTCTCTTTCCCCCCTTCCCCTCTCCTGTTTCTTGTTTTGTGGTTGCTTGTAACGAGATGAATCTCGAGGTTGTTTAATTTGAACATTGATAATAAATGTACTTTGAATTTTGTGTAAACAACAAAGAAAGTAAAAGGAAAATACAAATGGTGCACATATTCAGCAGGTTAGCCAATGTTGTTTGTGGGTTATTTGCACAATTCTCCATTGTTTCATTATGTTTTGGTATTAAAATGAACAAAGTTCACACAACTAAGTATCACTACTTTGGCAGTATGGTTGATAATAATTTCCTTATTTTTAACCACAGATAAAAAACTTCTGAAATGACCTGACGTGTTTCACTTTATTCAGTTCATGAGTTCCTAAGAATATACTGCAATCACAATGTACAGTCATACAAAAGAATGAATGATTTTGGCAAAGTAATTTTCTAGCAAGTATCTTATGCATCCAATATTGTGTTTCATCAGATCAGTTCATGCCAGTAATTATAATGAGCTTGTTATGTGTCATGCTGCTGTGAACTATCACATAAAGAAAGATTGCCCTTAAGAATCCACTGTTTGCATTCTCCCTTCTTTGTTGCCATGAAAATAATGGCTTGGCAGAGCAGCCACAATTACTATTATGTTTGAAATTAATATGAAGTTTACATAGTTTTAATTGGTAACTGATTTGTTTTGATTTCATTGAGAATTCTATAACATCGATGAGCCTGATCACTGTGTTACCAAATGACAGATCTGAGTGCAACTGCTTGAGGAACAGAAGCCAGCTTATAAACTCTGTAGTCAGTTTTTAAATTCATTTGGTCTTTGGAAATCAAAATATTGTGCATCTCACTAGCATTTTTGTACAGCTTATTAAACATAAAATTGCTTAACAACTAAATGACCCAGAGTAATGAAATTAGATGTGAGATGCATTCGTTGGCAAGTTATATTTGAGCAAATTACTAAATTTAAATCTGGGCAATGAAGGTAACATTTTCAGTGTTACATATTTTGTTCCCCAGTATATATTTCTTTAATTTCAATAGAAAGCTTTATTTTAAAAGGTTTATTTTCACTATAATGTAAGAATGGAAAATGCTGGAAATACTCAGCTGCTCAGAGAGTGAAAGATTGTCAACCTAAAATTATTAACAGTCAGTCTGTCTCTGTCTGTTTGTTTGTCTCTCTCTCTCTCTCTCCCCCCCCCCTCCAAAGATGCTGCCTGACCTACTGACATTCCTAACACATTCTCTCCTTTTCTAGATTTGCAACACCTGAGGAGTTTGCTTTTGATTCACCATTCTTGTATGAAAAAATTGATTTTTTTTTATTATTGGCTTTACAGGAGCATTTCCAGCAGCAGCAATGTACGCACGTAAAGACCTGCTTCAGAGATCTACACATGTGGCAACCAAAACATTCCAGGCTTTACGAATCTTTGTGAATGATGAATTGAATGAATTGCTTAAAGGACTTAAGACAGCTCACAGATTCTTAAAACCCCAAGGCTGCTTGGTTGCATTGACATTTCATTCGCTCGAAGATCGGATTGTGAAACGTTTCCTGCAAGATATAGATTTTTCGGAGAAGCCCAATCTAAGTGCAAGGCAAAAAATTAGGCAAGGGCTTCAAAAGGAGCCAGAGGAAGGTGAAACATGTCACACAAAGCAAGGCGATTTGAACTGGTCAAGCATTCAAAAGAAAGTATTGACTCCTGACTTCCAGGAAATTCAGCAAAACCCACGTGGACGTTCTGCAAAACTTAGAGCTGCCAGAAAATTATAAAAATTTAGCTCAATTCAAAATGAAATTTCATATGCTCTTTTTGTAAATTTAATGAAAATGTTAATAAACAAAAATATTACCTCATGGTTGCTGATGTAAAGATCAAAATTTAAGATTAAAAATTTAGATGTGCTTTTCAAAAATTAATAGGTATATAAAATTCATTGAGGAGGAAGGTCTTGACAGTCTTGCAACTCTAAGAAGTAAATCTGGGAGTGTGACCTATTAAATTCAAGGTCTATTTCCTAGGGTTCAGAAATTCACAATGTGGATACTAGTTTGATCTGATTGGTCATCTGGTGAGAGAGTGGGGTGAGTGTGGAAGGAAATGGAAAGGGCTGTAAATTGCTTTAGGAAGAAACTAGTAGAGGGGTATTGCCGTTTGTAATGTCAGGATGCAAGGAACAGGGAAAGAGGATAAAAGAGCGGGACTTCATAAGTAATGTTCTCTGGATCACTACCAGTGTCATTTGATACTGAACACAGAAATAAAAAGATGAGTATGGCTGAAGAGATGGCATTGAATTGAAGACTTTAGATTTCCTAGGAATTGGTGAAATATGACTTTCTTAAGTCAGATGGATTGTACATGAGCAGAAATTAAACTAATTTCTTCAGGGAATCAAGAAAGACGAGAGGACTAAGGATGAGAGAGGAGAAATTTAGTAAGAAAATGAGGGTTAAGTTTTTCATCCAGAGTGTACTCTGCATATGGAATGAGCTGCCAGAGAAAGTGATTGAGGCAAGTGTGTCAAGGACATTTAAATGACACTTGGACAGTTGTGAGGATAGGAATGATACAGAGAGTTACAGATATAGGGGGATATAGGTGGGAATCTTGGTCAGCATGAATCCGTTGGGCCAAAGGGCCTCTTTCCTTTCTGTATGACTATTAGATCAGTGAAAGAAATTCTAATGGGTGAGTGCCCATTATGAGTATTGAGACTATAGTAAGTACTGCTGGTGAAGTCTGAGCACAAAGCTGTATGGAAATACAATGCATTACTGATAATATACAATTAGAGGGCATGATTGACCATTAAATATTCCAAGATACAAAGTGCTTAGAAAGGATAAGGAATAAAAGAAAACAAAAATGGCTCAAGGATAGAATCTGTTTGTCCTCCAGAGCATAAGAAGTAAAGTGTATCTTGTAGAGGTACCTAAAAACAAGAGAGATAGATAGTCCCAGTCATTTTCCCATGTTAGGAAGTCTAAAACTAGAGGATATACAGTAGATTTAAACTGAGAGGAAAAAGATTTAAAAGGGACCTGAGGGAAAATTTCTACACAAGGGATGGTGGTTGTATAGAGTGAGATGCCAGAGAAAGCTGTAGATGCAGCTAGAGCTACAGTTACATATGGGCAGAAGAGGTTTAGAGGGATATCTAATGTAGACTAATCCAATGTCAACTAGCTCAAGCAGGGAGCTTGGCATGGACAGGTTGAGCCAAAGAACCTGTTTCTGTTCTGTATATTGATGGCTTGTATGTTTCTGGTCCAATGAGAAGGAGGCTTGGCTGCATCTGGTTCTAGAGAATGAGGTGGGTCAAGTACAGGTTTGGTAGGGGGAACATTTAGGAGATGTTAATTATAGTAAAAAATTTAGATCAGTTATGTGGGGCACATTTAAGGAAGAAGTATTTCAGGTATAATTGAGGATAGTTCCCATTAGGGCAAAAGAAGAAAAAAGACAAACCCAGACCTCACTAGATGAAGGGAATTAAACAATTCTATCTATATGATGAAATATAATGTAAACATCAATATCAGTCAGGCTGATTACAGAAGGATCAGAGGGAATGTGATAATGTAAGGGAAGCAAAGATTAGCTGCCGTCAAAAACAAGAACCCAAAATATTACAAATGAGAAAATCTGCAGGTGCTGGAAATCCGAGCAACACCCACAAAATGCTGGTGGATCTCAGCAGGTCAGGCTGCTTCTATGGAAGAAAGTACAGTCAATGTTTCGGGCTGAAACCCTTTGGCAGGACTGATTTAACGTAAGATATTTCTAGTCATATTAAAAGTAAAATATAACATATGAAAGAGTGTGTCCCATTAATGAAAAAAGCTACTTGCTGAAATCAATGCTATGGTAATAAATAAATTTTTTGCATCTGTCTTTACCAAAGAAGATGATGCTTTCAAAGTAGTATTGTAGGAGAAGAGAAGTGAAGCACTGGACAAATTAAAATTTGATAGTATAGAAGTATTAGAGGGAAATTAAGTTCTATTAAGTAAGTCACCAGGAACAATCAGGGGCACATGCTAGAAATCTGAGGGAATTATGAGGGGCTAGATTAATATTTTCCATTTATCTTTCACGTATAAGGGTACTGCAGTGGCTTGAAGAATAGAAACTTACTCCATTGTTGAAGAAGTGGTGTAAGCAACTAGAGACCAGTCATTTAAACCTCATCGGTGGGAAAGCTTTTAGAAACATTGTACGGGGGTTTAATTAATGGTCTCCCAGAAAAAAAATGATTACTAGAGGAAAATCCAGTATGGATATGAAGAGAACAATTCACATTAGGCCAGCTTCATCAGAATTTTAAGATGTGGTAACTGCACAAGAGTACCTCAGGCCTCTTAGAACATCAACATGGCGCAGTCTCTCACCTTTTAGCACACACTTCTCTATTATGTTCACTGAAGTCAACAATCTCACACTTTTATATGTTGTTCTGACCACCATGTTTTTGCTTACACATTTAGCTTGTCCATATGAATCCGAAGTATCTTTACATCTTTGGTTTTGGTATTTCACCAGGTTTAGTGTATCAGCAAGCTTGGCATTTGTCCCCCGTTGCCAAGTTATTGATAGGGATTGTAAAGATCGAGGGCCCTGCAATACCCCACTGGGCGTGCAAGGAACATCAGTTTATTCCCACTCTTTGATTTCGGTTCAACAATCTATTATACTGGACAGCAATTTTTTTCAAAAGGTTTGCTTCCTCAGAATTTTTTTTTATGATAGACCACTTGAAGCTGAACACAAATTTAATTTCAGACTTCTTTATCATGTAGGAATTTGGAGAAACAAGAGATGTAACTTTTATTGAATACAATGTGTTTAATTGCACGATGGTCCTGATGCTTTGTATTAGTTTAACTAAGCTAAAAATGTTTTATTGATGATTTTCATTCGTACTCAGTGTCTGAGGTTTAAGTGTCCAACAATAATCAGCCAGCAACAATGGATACCGTTTCTCCATGACAGCAATATCCTGGTGAAACTTTTCACCACGCTCATCACTGACAGCACTAAGATTTGCAGGGAAGAAGTCTAAATGGGAATGCAGAAAATGAATCTTCAGTGACATGTTGCATTTCATGGTTTGTATGCTTGAAGCACATTGTCAACCAGCTGCACATAGCTTGTTGCTCTGTAGTTGCCAAGAAAATTTTCAGCAGCATCTTTGAATGCTTTCCATGCAATTTTCTCCAGTCTCACTCGAAGTTCTTTGAATTGCCTGTCATTGATGATATGTCAGATTTGTGGATCAAGAAAAGTGCCGCCTTTATTCTTGGTATCAGTTATTTTAGAAACATAGAAAACGTACAGCATGATACAGACCCTTCGGCCCACAATGCAGTGCCAAACATACTTCTGAAATTGCCTCGGGTTACCCATAGCCCTCTATTTTTCTAAGCTCCATGTACCTATCCAGGAGTCTCTTAAAAGACCTTATTGTATCCGCCTCCACCACCATCGCCGGCAGCCCGTTCCACACACTCACCATTATGTGGAAAAAACTTACCCCTGACATCTCTATACCTATTTCCAAGCATCTTAGAACTGTGTCCTCTCATGTTAGCCATTTCAGCCCTGGGGAGAAAAGCCTCTGACTATCCACACAATCAATGCCACTCATCATCTATCAGGTCACCTCTCATCCTCCATCACTCCAAGGAGAAAAGGCCAAGTTCACACAACCTATTCTCATAAGATATACTCGCTTATCCAGGCAACAGCCTTGTAAATCTCTTGTGCACCCTTTCTTTAGTTTCCATATCCTTCCTGTAGTGACGTGACCAGGACTGAGCACAGTACTCCAAGTTGGGTTTGACCAGGGTCCTATAAAGCTATAACATTACTTCTCTTGAACTCAATCTCACGATTGATGAAGGCCAATACACCATATTCCTTCTTAACTACACACTCAACTTGCACAGCAGCATTGTGGTCCTATGGACTTGGATTCTAAGATCCCTCTGATCCTCCAAACCGTCAAGAGTCTTACCATTAATACTATATTCTGCCATCATATTTGACCTACCAAAATGAACCACCTCACTTATCTGGGCTGAACTCCATCTGCCACTTCTCAGCCCAGTTTTGCATTCTATCGATGTCCCGCTGTAACCTCTGACAGCCCTTCACACTATCTACAACACCCCCAACTTTTCTGTCATCAGTAAATTTACTAACCCATCCCTCCACTTTCTCATCCAGCTCATTTATAAAAATCACAAAGAGAAGGGGTCGCAGAACAGAGACTGAGGCATACCACTGATCACTGACTTTCATGCAGAATATGACCCATCGACAATCACTATCTGCCATTTTGGGAAACATCTGTCTCGAATATTGAAATCCTTCATAGAAAGTTAAAGCCTTTCTAAAACCTGTCCTACCATGCAGCATCTGTCTTGCCCAAGCATGTCTGGACAAGATTGAAATGTTTGAAATAACAAATATAGGGAATTTTTTAAAAAATGGTGTGTGATGGGAAATTTTATTCTGATTTTCATGATCAGCTGCCCAAAATCCATCACAGTCAAAAGTATTCAGGAAGCAAAGATTTTGTTGTCCAGTGTTACCTATTCATGGCAGTAAACAGACATTAATTCTAATAAAAGTGCTTATTTATTTTATTCCTCTCTGAGATCCCAACAACAGACATCAATGATAAATAAAATCAAAAATGCTAAATAAATCATCAAGTTATCTGGTTTTGCAATATTAAAACAAAAAAGGGCTCTATATCAAAATCAGTGATGTTATTGATGTTCTTGCCCACATAAACAAGAATTATTTTATGCTGTCGATTTGTACATATAAAACTAAATGCACTTTCTGTGAACTGCTGGCACAAATTGGAATGAATGGGATAAAGGTGGTAGCAATTCACTATTCTATTTATTGTGTTCTTTCTCTACTCATTCTGCATTCGACATCTTAACAGCCATTGACAGCATTGCTCAGTTGCAGGATCTCTTTAGACCCCTACCGTTGACCAAGGGGTCCATGGATGCAAGTTTGGGAACCCCTGATGTAAAACATCGTTCTATTGGCTGTGGAATAAATTAACCTTGTAAACTGGCTTGATCTTGTGATATACATATATCCAGGATCCAGTGATCTCTGGCTGAAAGAAATCAATATGCAGAAATAATAATTTTCCAAAGTTCCCAGGATGAAGGTGCAGTTTTGGATTTGTAATCTGCAGATGGCATTCCATTGCTGGAGAAAGGGAAGAGAAACAGGTCACTAAATCGTTTGGTTTAAATCAGGTGTGGGGAAGTTAATTTCTTTTAAAGTTCTGCATGGCTGAGCACTTGAACAATTGTGAGCCAATCAAAAAACTAATTAAGGGTTTGTAAAGGATGTCCTATTCAACTGAAATTTTCTGCAGAAGTCACTAAGCAGATGGGTATACAACTTTATGGAGTTTGTGTACATTATCATCCAAAAGTCTTTTAATGGAACATGTCATAAATTCACATGTCACGCAAATGAAGACCTGTAATTAACGTCTAATGTAGGGATTCGGCTTTTAACATATTAATAGAGGAATTGTATGCTCAAGTGTGTAGAAAACTTTGACTAAAATGGGGAGTAACTTTTACAGATAGGAGCAAGTACTTGAAATGCTTTATAGTTTGAGGGGGGCAAATTTGAAGAGGTTGTAATTCAACATGGGGAAGCAAGAGCATATAGCCTGATAAACAAATACATGGGTTAAAATAAGTAGTTAAGTAATACATTAAGGACAGTAGGATAAGTGATGATGTGTCATGACTGGAGCTTTTGGGAGCTTCTGGATGTCAGTGGAAGTTCTTGGACCCATTGTAGTCCAGGGCAAACACATCTGCAGTAAGTATTTGTAGCTTGGGTAGCTTTAGCTCAGCCATTGAGCTCGAGTCTGACCTGATACACAATGACATAATGAGATGGTGGAGATGGGTGAGGGAAATTATCTGGATAGTTTATACCCAGAAGAAATTATATCCCATAACGTAATGTGTCCAATGTTGAAGAGAAGAGTGACTAAAAGGATGTAGATGAACTAACCCAGAGGATTTTTGTGCAAGAGACTCAGCTTTTCAATCACCCATTTTGGATTTGAACTCCCTTTCTGATTCCCCACCTTACCTTTATTCCATGGTCCACTGTCCTCCTCTACTAGGTTCTTTCTTCAGCCATTTATCTCTCCCATCTATCACTTCCCAGCTTCTTACATCAACCCCACATCTGGTTTCACCTGTCACCTGCCAGCTTGTACACCCTCTCCTCTCCCCTCCATTTTATTCTGTCTTCTGCCCCTTCCTTTTCAGTCCTGACAAAGGCTCTTGGACCAAAACATTGACTGTTCACTCTCCTCCATAGATGATACTTGACTCACTGAATTCGTCCAACATTTTGTGTGTTCTGAAATTCTTTCAGCACGTCAGAACGAGAATGGGAATGGGACTTAAAATGTTTGGCCACCGAGAAGTCCCGTGTGTGGTGGATGGTGCGGAGGTGCTCAACGAGGTACTTCCCCAGTCACGACGGGTCTCACCATCATACAGGAGGGCTCATCGGAAGCACCTGACACAGTAGATGACCCTAGCAGATTTGCAGGTGAAGTGTTGCCTTGTCTAGTATTATCCAGTGACTTCACTATGAAGGCCACCCCTGGTAGCTGTGATAGTAACATGATTGACTTTTACATATGATTTGAAGAAGAGAAGAATGGATCCAAGGACTATTAAGAGAACAAGATAGCAGAGCTAACTGAAGTGGACTGTCAAATTGGATCAACGGATTTTTCAATCATGATGCAGTGATAGTCATTTAAGGGAAACTTATGAATACACAGAATAGATATATTTCAACAATTAGGGGGAAAAAATCCAAACGGTTGATTACCAGTGGTTAATTAAAAATGAAGACAATATCTAACTCAAAGGAAAAAAAAACATGCAATGAATTGTTGGACAGAGTATTTTTAGCAACAAAGAGTGATTAATTAGGACAGCTTGAGTTAAAGTCAGCATTAATATAAAAATGGATAGAGTTTTTCTTAATGTTTTAAAAAGTTACCAAATGAGCAATGGTCCAGTAGAAAGTAAGTCCGGGAATTAATAAGGCAAATCAAGAAGATGACAAATGGCTTAAAGGAGAACTTTTCAGAAAATGAGGTTATAGGTGAATTAAGAAGGAACATTCACTAAAGGAAATGAAAGTAATCTCCCAGAAAATGTTCAAAAATATGAACAGGAAACCATTGAGGAACTCAATAAAATTATAATCAGCAGGGGAGTGGTGAGTCAATACAATCACTGGGGAGTAGTGAGCATATTGTTGGACCTGTGGTTACTAGATTACAATTTGTAGCTACAATTGGTGCATTAAATATTTATTGTATTTACAACTATGATTACTAACTTACAATTATGACAAGTTACCAGGTCCTACTGGATTCCAGCCGAAATGCTTAGATGAAGTAACTTGTGAGACAGCTGATATTTGTTTTAACTTTACTACATTCTCTAAATTCAGTAAAAGGGTCTATTAGATTGGAAAATAACTTATACCATGGTCAGTCCCAAGCCTGACTGCGAAAAGAGGAGGGTTGGCATGAGACTAGTAACTATATCCCATAAAAACCCAGTCCTACAGAAATGCCAACAGAAGCTCCAAAGTCCTCATCACCGAGAGAGGAAGAATCTTTGCATAGAAGATGTACAGATAGGCTACACCTGGACTTGAAAGACGAGGCCAGGACAGAGGACACTTGCAGCCTAGGCCCCAGCAGGAATGATTAGCATAAGAAGAAGAAGATTGGGAAATAACAAATTTTCAAAAGAAATGATGACAGAAAGCAGAAAAGCTGGTTCAACGTGTGTCATTGGAAAAACAATTAAAGCTATTGGCAAAGTTGTTATGGCAGGGTATTTGGAAAAATTCAAGGTAGTGAATCAAAGTCAACATGGCTTTGTGAAAGTTCCTTGAAGTGGTAATGTGGTGTGGATGAAGGAGAACCTGCAGATGTACAATGTTTATAATTCCAGGAGGCATTTTTATAAATTGTTATAAAAATGTTAGAAGGTTATTGCAGAAAATAAAAGCTCATGCTATAGGAGACAACATATTGATATGTAAGGATCAGAGCTTTAAATACCTCAGTGTTATCATTTTGAAAGACATGCCCTGGGCCTAGCAGGTAAATTATAAAGAAAGCACAGCAGCACCTCTACTTAGGAGTTTGCAAAGATTTGACATGACATCTAAAACTGTGACAAACTTCTGTAGATGTGTGGTGGAGAATATATAGATCAGCTGCATTGCAGCCTGGTATGGAAACACCAATGCGCTTGAACAGAAAGTTCTACAAAAAGAAGTGGATACGGCCCACTCCATCACAAGTAAAGCCCTCCCCACCATTGTACACATCCATAAGGAGCACTGTCACAGGAAAACTGCATCCATCATTAGGGATCCCCAACACCCAGGCCATGCTCTCTTCTCGCTGCTGCATCAGGAAAAAGGTGCAGGAGACTCAGGACTCTCATCACCAGGTTCAGGAACAGTTACTACCCTTCAACCATTAGGGTCTTGAATCAGTGTGGATAACTTCACTCAATTTCATTTTCTCCAACGTTGAACTGTTCCAACAACCTACAGACTCACTTTCAAGGACTCTTCATCTCATGTTCTCAATATTTATTACTTATTCATTTATTCTTGTTATAATTACTTCTTTTTTCACTTTTGTACTTTCAGTTTGTTGTCTTTTGCACTTTGTTTGGTTGTTAGGTGCGGTTCTATTGATTTTATTCCAGTTCTTCGATTTTCTGAGTATACCTTTAAGAATATGAAGCTCAGGGTTGTATATGGTGAATTTACTGTATGTACTTGGATAATAAATTTACTTTGTACTTTGATTTACTTTGATATAGATAGAAGATTGATTACCTGACAGAAACAGAGTAAACATAAGTAGATGGTTCTCTGGTTGGCAAATGCAGTGTTTGGTCTATAAAGATTAGTGGTAGGGCCTCAATGTTTTACAATTTATTTAAACAACTTGGGTGAAGGCACTAGAAGGATTTATTGTTAGACATGCTGATTGCCCAAGAAGGTTCAAAAGCATACAGGCATGTTAAATGAAAGGGTAAAGATCTAGTAACTAGATTATTAATTTGGGAAAATGTGAAGTTGTTCATTTTAGTAGGAACAATAAAAAGAAAACTAAGCAGTGAGATTATAGAACTCTGAAATGCAAAGGGATTGGAGATCCTAAAGCATGACTCACCAGAGGAAAGTCAGAATCAGTTTTAATATCGCTGGTATATATCATAAAATTTATACGTGGAAGTATGCACATTCAAAAAGTAATTGGGAAAGCTGATTGAATATTAATAATTATTGCTTGGGGAACCGAATACAAAAGTACAGAGTCCTCATTTAGCGTTTCAATTCAAGACATTGAGAATTCCTTTCCTCCTACAGATGCTGCTCAATGTGCTGAGTTCCTCAAGCAGAATATTTGTTGCTACAAAACAATTTTCTTATGAGGACATAGGTTATGTGGAAAGGTTTTGAAGGCTAAGCTTGAATGAGCTGGAGTTTAGAAGAACGAGGGGATGGAGCAATCCTAAGAGGATTGATGTGGAGCGAGTACTCCCTTTTGTGGTAGATCTCGAATTAACATTAAAAATAAGAGGTTTTCCATTTGAAACAGCATTTTTGTTCAATGAGATCATGAACCTTAAAATTGTCTTTTTAAGGAATAATAGAAACAGCCTCTAAATATTGAGACAGAGTTAGATTCCGTATCAGCAAACAGCACCAGAAACTTGAGCATTTGATTGGTCCGTGATATAAACATATCAATCAGGAGAGGAATAGGCAACTCCAGCCTACACACATTAATTGTTGATCTGATTGTCATCTCAATCCTGCATTCCTATAAATTTACAGTAATCTTTCAAATGTCCAACTTCTTCCCCTAAACAAATGGTCAAGGCTCTGGTGCTGTGACAATGTGAACCTCTTCTCAAGTTAGGTTCTCATTAAGAATTAACCTTAACAAATGTATTGTTATCAAGATTTATCTCTTAAAGAAATATAAGTACGTCTTTAGCAAAGATAAATCTTTCCATTAATTTCAATGTGAATGTGCAATATCTGTGTATTCTTAAAAAATTTTGTTCTGCCATGATTTAAAAATTGCAAAGAGAGCATTGAAGATGTATGTAAATGCTGATAACTATGTTACATTATAATCTATGGTATATTATGTTATGTTGTATGCTATAATTTATGGCATATTAATCTTGTTTCTAAGGCTACATCCACACTACGCTGGATAAATCCATAAATGAAGCTTTTTCTCTTCGTTTTTACCCTCCATCCACATTAAAACGGCGTTTTCGTTCCCCGAAACCCTAGCTTTTCTGAAACGCTTTCCAGGGTGGATATTTTTGAAGACGCTGCTCGGGCAGATCAGTGTGGACGGGGTAACCGGAGACTTTTGAAAACACTATCAGACGGCAGCATGCTATTTCATTGTTTTCTTGAACGCAACCTAACAATTTCAGAACAGACGGCAATGAGACTGAAGCCAAAAGAGTTAGAAATGTACTCACAAAATACTTTGACCCATAACTTACTGAATAAATAAGTATACTGTACTCACTTTGCCTTGTTTTCTGTCCTTGCTTGTATGAAGGTGGTTTACCTATTTATGCAAGTACTTCTCTGACAATAAATGTGTAACAGCCTAATGTAACATTGTATGGAAATTCAAGATAACACTGATGCAGATACGTTTTATACATTTAACAAGGTGCTTTATTAATACAACAGAGTTAGTCTGTTTTTCAATGTTCGTCGTCAGCCGAGTCAATCTGTCTGTGAACTCCCTGTCGGTTGCCTCTGTATGCTCCAGTATTTGTTTTTTTTTAGTTTTAAGTTTTTCTGCACGAGAGCCAACAGCTGTCCGTTGTTTTAAGTTTATCTAGTCAGTAACTACACAAATGCACACTTTTACGGTGAGATTCAACACCAAGCATGTCACTTGTTTCCGGTAGATGTGTCCTGTGCAAGCGCAGTAGGAGGAGATTCACCAATATCTCTGTTTAAATGTGGATAGAGATATTTTTAAAAATGCATAGTGGATGCCTATCACTTTTACGCGACACCGGCATTTTCAAAATTATCCAGTCTAGTGTGGATGTAGCCTGAAGTTTACTGAACCACTGAAGGCACCAATCAATGTGACTTGATGTGTGAAAGGAACAAACGAGGAACAAAGAAGCTGTAAAATTCTCAAGAATAACTTCTTTTTGTGTGTTTGGCACTTGATCAAATTGCATTCCCATCCCCTCATACCCAGCTGATAAAACCTTTGAGTCAATATTCATGCTTCTTTTGTTAGTGAAGAATGTCATGGCTGATCTCAAATAATGGCATCTATATCAGTTAAATTGCATTGTTTTTTAGTTGCCAAATATAATTAAGAAAGCATTAAGAGTTAGTGTGCCAAGCCTGTCATTAAATGTGTGCACATTCTGCTTGATGTAGATGGAACTGACTAGGAAGGAGTAAAGCTCTGGATATCGATTCATGATTCATCTGTGCTCAGAGTCTGCATACTGAATTTTGATCAATAAGGCTGTATATAACTCGCCAGGTGGAAATAAATTGATCTATTTTTAAATATTTTCATTCTTCTTCTGCTGTCTCTCAGCAGTGAGGCCTTGATTTCACTCCATTACTGTGGATTTTGAGGTGAGACCATTGTTAGAACTATAGAACCTGCCTTGGGTGCAACAGCTGGTGGTTGATGGGTGAATAGGTAGATGGTGTTTTCCCTCCACTTTTATGCTGGACTTCAAAGTGCGTCAAGATGCATGGACTTGATGCTCTCCTTGCCATTTCCAATTGCTTCTTCTTCATTTTGAGTAATCATGAGGCTGATATTTAGCTTAAGTGCTTTTAGGGCCCCAGTAATGTAAATGATAACCTGGAAGTGTCATCATTCTATTGTGACTGTCCTTTAATAGCGCAACCCAATTAGTTACACTACAATTCTACCCCATTGTCTATAACTATATTCCACATAAATATTGTTAACGGTCTCTTTTACTAATTTGCTAGTTTTGCTACTATCTCAGGCACTATCTACTATCTCATAAGTTACCATTACTAGGGAGATGGTTCTTGGGAAGCTGGAAGGTCTGTAAGTAGATAAGTCACCTGGACCATATGATGTATATTCCAGGGTTCTGAAAGAGGTGGCTGAAAAAAATTGTGGCGGGACTAGTAATAATCTTTCAAGTACTACTCGATTCTGGAATGGTTCAGAAGACTGGAAGATTGCAAATGTCACTCCAATCTTGAAGAACGGGGAGAGGCAGAAGAAAGGAAACTATAGAAGAGTCAATCTGATCTCAGTGGTTGGGAAGATGTTGGAGTTGATTATAAAGAATGAGGTCTCGGGGTACTTGGAGGCACATGATGAAATAAGTCATAGCATGGTTTCCTCGAGAGAAAATCTTGCTTGACAAATCTATTGGAATTCCCTAAAGAAATAACAAGCAGATAGAAATAACAAGCAGATAGACAAAGGAGAATTGGTTGATGTTGTGTACTTGGATTTCAGAAGGCCTTTGACAAGGTGCCACACATGATGCTGCTTAACAAGCTACAAGCTCATGGTAATATATGGAAGATTCTAGGATGTATAAAACAGTAGATGATTGGTAAGAAGAAAAGAGTGGGAATAAAGGAAGCTTTTACTGGTTGGCTGCTGATCACTAGTGGGTTTCCACAGGGATCTGTGTTGGGACTGATTCTTATTATGTCAATAATTTGGATGATGGACCTGATGGCTTTGTTGCAAGATTTGCTGATGATATTAAGATAGGTGGAGGGGCAGGTAGTTCTGAGGAAGTAGAGACACTACATAAAAGAGTTAGATTAGGAGAATGGGTAAAAGAAAAAATGGCAGGTGGAATACAATGTCGGGAAATGTTTGGTCATGCATTCTGGTAGAAGAAATGAAAGGGTTGACTATTTTCTAAATGGAAAGACAATACAAAAAAAAAACTGAGGAGAAAGGGGACTTGGGAGACCTTGTGGATGATTCCCTAAAGGTTAATTTGCAGGTTGAGTTTGAGATGAAAAAGTATGATGTTATCATTCATTTCAAGAGGACTGGAATACTAAAACAAAGGTGTAATGTTGAGACTTTATGAAGCACTGGTGAGGCCTCACTTGGAACATTGTGAGAGGTTTTAGGCTCCTTATCTTAAAAAGGATATGCTGAAACTGGAGAGGCTTGTCATATGAAGCACATTTGATGGCTCTGGGCCTGTATTCACTGGAATTCAGAAGAATGAGGGATGATCGCATTGAAACCTGTTGAATGGTGAAAGGATAGAGTGAATATGGAGAAGCTGTTTCCTATGGTGGGACAGGAGAGTCTAAAACCAGAGGACACAGCCTCAGAATAGAGGGGTGTCCTTTTAGAACGGAGATGAGGAAGAATTTCTTTAGACAGAGAATGTTGAATCTGTAGAATTCTTTGCCAGAGGCAGCTGTGGAGCCCAAGTATTTATGTATATTTAAGGCTGAGGTTGATGGATTCTTGATCGGTCAGTGCATGTAGGTGTAACACTTACCTAACAGGCTGGTATATGTCTCGGGGAAAGCGATACTGGAACCTGGTAGAACCTTTCGGCTCAAGATAGGATGATCGATGTGAAGAAGCATTCCAATTTTTGAAAAGGGCGCTGTGTTGGATTTTGCTGATCCCCAAAAGCCATATGTGCTGCACACAGATGCTAGCTGAGAGGGTCTCGGGACTGTTCTGTACCAGGAGCATGGCAAGGTATTGAGACTGGTAGCCTTTGTTAGCCGAAGCTTGTCGCCATCTGAGAGAAACTATCTCACTCACAAGTTGGAGTTCCTGGCGCTGAAGTGGGCGGTGGTGGACAAGTTGAGCGGTTACCTGTACGGAGCCAAGTTTAAGGTGAGAACGGATAACAATCCTCTCACTTATATTCTGACTTCGGCTAAGCTGGATGCCACAGGACATCAGTGGCTGGCGGTCTTGTTGGTATATGATTTCAGCCTGAAGTATCGCCCAGGAAGCAGAAATGTCGATGCGGATGCTTTGTCACACTGGGAGCTGGGGGAACAGGAGAAGGACGAGGAGTGGGAGAGTGTCCCTGCCCCTGGAGTGAAGGCTATGTGTCAGTTTGCTATCACCGTGAAGGCCGAGGGAAGAGGAAGGTTGGAGCAAGCCATGGACCATTTGGGGGTTTTTGACAACGCCATACCCCTAGCTTACTGTGACCTGACTGCACTGCAGACTAAACAGTTGCCGGAATTGAGTCTGGAGGAAGTGTCAGCTGCTCAGCAAAATGACCCAGGTCTTGGCACTGTGTGGAGAGCGGTAGAGAAAGGAGATGTGGCGTTGGCTGAGAAGGTGAAACACACATCCGTGCCTCTGTTATTGAAGGAGTTGCCTCGGTTAAAATTAAAGAACCAAGTCTTGTACCGGGTCACGGCACCTCAGGACCAATTCCGCCGTTGGCAACAGGTCATGCCAGAGAAGTATCGGCAGACT
This sequence comes from Hypanus sabinus, assembly GCF_030144855.1. Lineage (NCBI taxonomy): Eukaryota > Metazoa > Chordata > Chondrichthyes > Myliobatiformes > Dasyatidae > Hypanus > Hypanus sabinus. The sequence goes on from NC_082712.1 coordinate 157,542,408, forward strand.
GTACTCCAGGCCTTGCATGATGATCCCAGACAAGCCCCCACAAATGTAACACTTACCCAACAGGCTGGTGTATGTCTAGGGGAAAAGGAGATCCAGCCACTCACCAACCCCACCTCCCGTACACGCAGGTGCTGTGAGAATCAGGTTTATGCCGCGCACACACACACCATATCAAACTCACACTAGATACCATAATGGAATACATTTAAAAGATTTTACTAAAACTAAAAGAGTACTATGCAATACAATATATATGAAGGAAAATAAAATAAAATAAAAGGCGCCAACTTATCAAGGTCCAATCAGTTTAGTGCACATCGTAGGAGCTAAACCATCGAACCATTTGACCCCTTGTTACTTTCCTCCAACCTCCATGTCTTTGCACCTGGGACCACCCTGGTGGTCGACCGAGCAGTGCAGTGCACATCCACCTTCCTCGGCGTCTTCTTCCTGACTCTCCTGAAAAGACCGCGAAAACCCCTAAGCTCCCAGCCTCACAAGACAAAATAACATTCCCCATTGGTCAACAAATGAATACAATCCCAATATCAGCAAGTCTAAAGCTAAACAACTGTAAGAGAAAGCATGTATCACATAAAGAAGCATTCCTACTCTTAACAAAACAACGAAGCCATTTTGATTAACATACACAGTACATTGTACATTGGGGTACAGGGAAAAGGCAAGAGACTGGGGCTGAGAGAAAAATTGGATCAGTATGATGAAATGACGGAGCGGGCTCAATGGGCCAAATGGCCTAATTCTGCTCCTAATTTTATGGTCTTAGGGTCTGATAACATATAATTTTTTTCCCTTTGTTTTTGACAGCTCCCTAAATCTGTGATCTTTGGTTAAGGAGTGTTTTGTCATTTAAAACAGTTTGACTTAGTCAAAATGCTTGTTGATTTTTAATATCTCTACCAAATCTTTTCTTCATCTTTTCAGCTTTAAGGTAAACAAACCCCATTTCTTCATTGGCTGGGGTCGACCATGGATTTTGTGTCCCAGCTGTCTACATGATACACAAGCCAAGGCAGTACGATATGAAAAACGAACTGTTGCCATGTAGTAGCCACCCCCTCTCTATGCAGCTGATCAGCCGGGACTGACACAGCTTGGCACTAGCGGTGTTAGTCAGTGTGACCTCAACGTAGGAATGCATTTGGAACTCCAGCACCAAGCTTTGCCTCAGACTTTACTTCTGAAGACTTCCCAATAAGTGGATATAGCTGCAGGGCAGTGGTGCTTTGATATCAGAGTTTTCCTTCTCCTAGATGAGCTGCCAGCCATGGCTGACAAATCTTGTCTGCGCAAAACGACAGTTTTAAGGCACTAGTAACCCACATTTGCCCCTGCTCCTCTCAGTAGAAACTGTTCTACCAGGCTTAGTAACCAAGCCATACATAAAGGCCAGGAGCTGGACTTGATTGTCAGAGGCTATTTGAGGCACATGCCATTAGGAATATTTGATAGGGAGTTGGAGCTTATTCCCTCTACCAACCCCAGCTATAGCAACCTTAATGAATTTAGGCAATGAATTCAGTTGTTTCCTATTAAACTGGAAGCAGTTTCAACAAATTAAATATCAGGAACTTTCTGTTCCTTTACAATTTGCATTCTTCTAATGAAAGTTTAATGAAGCTATCAGATCTTCTGCTCATTGTGGTTTGATTTTCTATGAAAAAAGATGAATGTTGGTGTGACTGGGACATTGATGTGACTCATTTTGGGACCTGCTTTTGGAGCAGCATAAATAAGATTCATGAGAATGGTGCAATGAGTTCTGTGGTGCCACCGATACTCGTGGAAGTATTTCTGCTCACAAGCAGCAACACTAATGGGTTTGCAAAGGTTTAGGGCTACTGGAGGGCGAGTACTGGAAACCTTACAGCAGAATGGAGCAGTATCATTAGAGATCTAGTGTTTTGGTGGAGGAGTTCTTGAGTAATGTGAAGTATAGAAAGAATATGTTAATAATTTTTATAAGACTTTTAGACATAAGAGCAGAATTAGGCCATTCAGCCCTTTGAGTCTGTTGCACCATTCCAACATGGCTGATTTATTATCCCTCTCAACTGCATTCTCCTGCCTTCTCTCCATAAGCTTTGATTCTCTGACTAATCAAGAGCCTATCAAACTCCATTTCAAATATACTCAATGACTTGGCCTCCACAGCTGCCTGTGGCAATGAATTCCAGATGTACCACCCCCTGGCTAGAGAAAAACCTGTTCATCTGTATTCAAAATGGACACCCCTCTATTCTGAGGCTTCACCCTCTGATCCTAGACTCCCCCTCTATAGGAAACATCCTCTCCACATCCACCCTATCTAGACCTTTTAATATTTGATAGGTTTCAATAACTCCCTCACCCTCATTCTTCTAAACTGAGTACAGGCCCAATGCCATCAAATGTTCTTCATTAATAGCCCCTTTTATTCCAGAATAATTCTCATGAACTTCCGCAGGAGCTTCTCCAATGCTAGCACATCCTTTCTTAGATAAGGAGCCCCAAACTGCTCACAATACTCCAAGTGCAGTTTGTCCAATGCCTTATAAAGACTCAGTATTACTTTCTTGCTCTTATATTCTATACCCCTCAAAATGTATGTTAACATTGCATTTTCCTTCCTTACCACCGACTCTACCTGCAAGTTTACCTTTAGGGAATCCTGCACAAAAATGCCTTTGTTTCTTTGCACCTCTGATTTTTCAGTTTTCTGTCCATTTAAAAGATAGTCTACGCTCATATTCCTTCTATCAAGGTGCATGAGCGTACACTTCCCTACACTATATTCCATCTGCCACTTCTTTGCCTGCTCTCCCAATCTGCAGACTCCCCGTTTCTTCAACACTACATGCCCCTCTACCTATCTTTGTATCGTCTGCAAACTTGGCCACAAGTCATCAATGTTGTTATCCAAATCATTAACATATAATGTGAAAAGAAGCGGTCCCAGTACCAATCCCTACGGAACACCAGCAGTCACTGGCAACCATTCAGAAAAGGTCCCCGTTATTCTCACTCGTTGCCTGTAGACAGGCAGCCAATTTTCTATCCATGCTTGAATCTTTCCTATAATTCTGAAGGCTCTTATTTTGTTAAGCAGCCTCATGTGTGGCACTTCGTCAAAGGCCTGAAAATCCAAATAAACAATATCCACTGGCTCTCCTTTGTCTATCCTGTTTATTATTTCCATTAAGAACTCCAACAGATTTGTCAAGCAGATTTTTTCCTTAAGGACTTGCTGACTTTTGGCCTCCAAGTACCCTAAAACTACATCCTTAACAATTGACTCCAATATCTTCCCAACCACTGAAGTCAGGATAACTGGCCTATAATTTCTTTTCTTCAGCCTTCCTCCCTTCTTACAGAGTGGAATGACGTTTGCAATTTTCCACTCTCTGGAACCATTCCAGAAACTACTAATTCTAATGCCACACACACCCATTGTTGGAGGAACTCAGCAGGTCAGGCAGCATTGATGGAAAGGAGTAAATAGTCAATGTTTCATGCCAAGTCCCTTCTTAAGGGCTGAGCAGAAAAGGGGAAAGTGCTAGCTGGAAGGTGATAGGTGAAGCCAGGTGGGTAGGAAAAGTCAAGGGCTAGAGAAGAAAGGATCTGATAGAAGAGGACAGTGGACAATAGAAGAAAGGGAAGGACTCTTGAAAGATCATTACCAATGCCTCCATAATCTCTTCAGCTATGTCATCAGAAGCCTCAGGTGTAGTTCTTCTGATCCAGGTGACTTATCTATCTTCAGACCTTTCAGCTTCCCAAGCACCTTCTCCTTAGTAATAGCAACTACACTTACTTATGCCCCCTGACACTCTCAAATTTCTGGCAAACTCCACAAATGTTGGACTGATGTAAAATATTTCATTCACCGTTCTTTGTCCCCCTTTACTACCTCTTCAGCATCATTTTCCAGCAGTCCACACTCGCCTCTCTTTTACTCTTTTTATATATGAAAAAAGTTTTGGTATGTTTTTTTAATGTTATTGGCCAGCCTACCTTCATATATCTCTCTTACGGCTTGTTTAGTTGCCTTCTGTTGGTTTTTAAAAGCTCACAATCCTTCATCTTCCCACTAATTATTTCTATTTCATATGCCTTTTTTATGATGACTTTGATTTCCCTTGTCAGCCACGGTTGCCTAATTCTCCTTTTGGAATATTCTATAATTCTCTCTGTTCCCTCCGTAATTCCACTTATTCCACTTTATTGCTTAAACATCTGATGTTATCTTCTCCCTTCAGGCAGGTGGGGCTCATCAGCCTTGGACGGCAGCCCACATAAGAGAAGGAAGACTCTGATTTTAAACCTCTGCCGCCTTGCGGCCATGCCCATCTATTGGAAAGGCTTCAGGAGTAAACCCCAAAGAAGAAATTCTGGATCCAGAAGGCAGTTTGATGTTGTTTACAACTTAATTCTGGCAACCTCTGCAACAACACTGGTGGCAAGCTGTATCGGCGGTTGCCCTTCCCTTGGACTACATCGGTGATGTGGAGAGAGGAAACCTGCTGCATGGGCAACAGTTGGTTCTTCAAATCTTCCTACCCAGGCTTGCGCCCTGGAGAGGACACGGTCCACCAGAGGCGCAAACTCATGATCCCCTGGGATCGATGGCTGCCCACCATTCTTTTCACTGTCAAACGGCAGGGTGAATTCTCTCATGTTATGCTCACTGCCTCCTAAGAGATCTTTTACCTTATGTTCCCTAATCAAATCTGGTGTGTTAGACATCATCTAATCCCGAAGTGCCTTTTCCCTGGTGGCTTTAACCACAAGCCAATATAGCTATCATTATGTTGCCCTTTTCATATGCCTTTTCTATCTTCCATTACAACTTGTAATCCACAAGCTGGCTACTCTTTGGAAGCAGATATGTAAATCCCATCTTTTTTACCTTTGCAGTTTCTTAAGTCTACCCACGGGGCTTCTAAATCTTCCAATCCTGTATCATTTCTTTCTAAGGACTGAATTTCATTTTTTACCAACAGAGCCATACCATCCCCTCGGCCTTTCTGCCTGTCCTTTCAATACAATGTGTATTCTTGGATGTTAAGCTCCCAACTATGATCTTCTTTCAGCCACAACTCATTGATGCCCACAATGTCATACCAGCCAACCTCTAATTGCACAAGATCATCTACCTTATTCTGTATACTGTGTGCATTCAGATATAACACCTTCAGTTCTGTACTCATTACCATTCTCCATGGATTGTTAGCTTGTCGTGGTGGAGAAGCTTGTGTGGTCCTGATATCCCGAGAGTGATGCAGTCTGGAGCTATGCTCCTGGTAGGGTCACCCATTGTGGTAAGGTGGTGGGTGAGGTCCCTGACAAAGAACAATCCGACCAAGACTTCAGCGGTGTAACAGGCAGACGAAGTTACTTCAAACTCAATGGCTGTGAAGGCGGATGAAGGCTGCAACAAATCCATTGGCTCCAATCGTCATGGTTTCCATGCCACTGGAATCAGTTGGTTGATTTGTGAAGTGTTGTGTGCTTCTTGGAGTGCAACATCAAGTACATGTTAAACAAATACACGCACAGGCATCTTCGCTCTGTGGAAACGGAACAAAGACCATAATCCTCGACCTTGAGGGATAACCACAACGACCATTTTCAATTTCCTCCAATGTTGCTCTTCTGCTCATCCCACTGACCGCAAATTTGTCCTATCCAATCGAGATTGGGTTCCGGTGAGGAAAGAATTCGATCCTTCCTCACAGTCTCACTACACTTGTTTATCAACAATCCCATCTTCAGCCCTATCACTCCTGTTTCCACCCTTCACCGAAATTATTTTAAATCCTCCCCAACAGCTCCAGCATACCTGCTAACAAGGATATTAGGTCCTCAGGTTCAGGTGAAACCTACCCTTTTTGTACAAGTCATACCTTCCCCAGAAGTGATTCCAGTGATCCCGAATTCCAAAACCTTCCCCTGTTCACCTGACCAGATCCTCAGGCACTCATTCGTCTGTACTACCACCCTGTTCCTGCCCTGACTAGAAAGTGGAACTTGCATTAATCCAGAGATTACTACCTTAAGCGTCATGTTCATCAGCCTCTTCCCTAACTCCCACACTCACTGAGCTGGACCTTATCTTAATCATATCTTTATCATACTTACATTAAACATTTACAAATAGTAAAATTAATGGCTGGCTGAAATAAATATTCCCTCTGGGAAGGTTCATAGCAAGTATTGAAATGTGTTCAATAATAAAAAAACAATTGTAATTTACTGAATTATAACTTGCTGTGAAATTCCCGGAGCTCCATGCCAAATACCAGGCACTTATCAATCCATCACTTGTTCCTCACCTCTCATTCATGTCAGTCTTCAGTTATCTGGAAGTTTAGGATTCCTCAGTGAACCAGTACATAATGAGCAAGTAAGCAGTCTTTCATCATCTTGGAATGGCACAAAGTGATGTACAATCTATGAATTACTACCGAAATGCAGAATCTCATTAATGTGGCAGCCAGCTTGTGAGAGGCAAAACAATAAGTTAACAGCTCTTCAGTGAATGAGAAGTAAATACAGTGAATTCTGGATACTTGGGACACATCGGGACCAGTACATTTTGGCCAAATTAAGTAGATGTTTCATGCTGAGACTCTTCACCAGGACCGGAAAGGAAGGGGGAGGCCATAATGAAGAGTTTTGGCCCGAAACATCAATTGTTTATTCCTTTTCATAAATGCTGCCTGACCTATTGAGTTCCTCCAGCATTTTTATGTGTTGCTCTGGATCTTCAACATCTGAAGAATCTCTTGTGTTTAGGCCATTCATTAGCTTTATATTTCAGTGAGATTATAGATGATGTGTAGACACATTAAAATATACCCAAATTTCCTTGCTTCCTTCATTTTTCTGGTTGACAAACAGCTATGAACCCTTATTTAAAATTAACTATCAAATACAGTCTGTTGGAGAATTTCAAATTTCTACCATGCATTTTATGTAGAAGTGTTTCCCAGCTTCCTTCCAGCATTGCTATGGTCTACCTTTTTGCTTCTTTCCCTAATTCTAGATCACTCAAGAACAAATTGTTTCTCTCTAGCAACACAAGTCAAAACGTTGCAAGATTTCCAGCATCTCCAGAATCTCTTGTGTCTATCAATTATTTCTCCCTGTCTTCTTTGTCAAGGTTCATTTAACTTCATTGGATGTTTCAGTCAACTCGCACCTTAACCTTTTATGTTCCATGGATTGTAATTTTATTTTGTGTCAGGCACATGTGATCTTTATTATCAGAGAAGCAAATGCATATTCTGTTTAATATGTCATTCAAAAGCTATACTTTTGAAAGTGCAGCACTCCCTTGTGACTGCATTGAAGAGTCAACCAAGATTGTAGGTTTTACTGGGGGCTGGGGGTGGGGCTAATGACCAAAATGCGTCACTAAAACCAATTGATCAAATTGTTTTCATACATTTGCACTTCCTTCGATTGGCCTACTTGGCTTTTCAGTGGATAAATTGGACACTTTTGACAATCAATTGTAACTAAATTGATCTACAAGTGAAATAATTCATGGCTATTCAGAATAAAAACCAGCTCTTATTCTCAAAGTAATCTGAATTGTTCTATGCTGGAGAACACTTTCTAACAGCTGTCTAGTACTATGCCAGTAATCAGATTCAATTTGAAGTGTGCATCTTTACACTGCAATACTGAACTAAGCTTTATTGGATAATTTTTTTCCTATTGAATGTTTGATTCTTATAGCTATGTGTAATGCAGATCATAGTAAGTCAGCTGAACTCCAAAGGAGATAATATTCTTTAGTAGCATTACCCACACTCCAAAGCATTTAATATTTCTAACATCCTCAGGAAGTTACTGATTGCCACAGTGATATTAATTTCCAGAACATTCTGTGTACTTTCGATCCCATCACAAATCTCTCGTATTCAACTAATTTCAGGCATTATTTTTCAGATCACTTACCCCACATGCAATCCAACACTATCCCTGAGCTTTACTGGGACTGAAATTATTTTCATTTCCAGACCCGTTCCTCATTTCTGCGTCCTCCTGCTATCTTTTAACTTTGTCCAAATCTGTTTGTTCCCACTCACCCTTCAATCAAAATCACTTGCATCATCATACTTCTCTAAACCAAATGTATTACATTCCACCTTATCTCACCAAGCCTTAATGAAAAGAGACAAGCGAGCAGTGCTGTAATTCATTACAGAAGAAGCAATAAATTCTACACAGCCGTAAGGGCTACTGGTTGGAAGGTGAAAATGGTAAACCCCCTAAGCAGCCAACTTCCAGATCAATTCATGAAGAGGAAACAGGGTTGAAGCAACAAAAACAACAAAAACAAAAGACTGAATAAAAGATAACTATGAGGTAAATGTGATTCAGGAAGTAAAACTCTGCCTGTGGATTATGTGGCAAACAAAAGCACCAAATCGGATCTGCAAATGGAAAGAAGGGACATACAGAGCCAATGATGAAGCAAAAATGAAAAGACAAATACAAAATGATCAAAAAATAGAACACTTGTATGATGGGAAGTAACAGAGTGTACAGAAAGACAATAGATATTGGAATCATGCATCAGCATGGAATAAATGGATGTGGCAGTTGTTAGAGAAATGAAATCTATGCTATGGAAATCAGAAAAAGGATAAGAAACAAACTTTTAGCCATCAGCCTACAACTCAAATGGGATAAAGGGCCATCATGTAACATCATAGTATTCTATAGTAAAAGATCTTCTCTGTACACCTAAAAGGAAATCAGGATCAGAAGAAAACAAAATAAAAATCATCCAATAGCTTATGGAGGAGAGAAAATTCTACAATTTGGGAAGAGGCAAAAGAAGATTCCATACACATACACGCAGGAAGATAAGTTAATTACACTTCCCATTTAATGCTCTGAAGAATTGTGATCTCAGTTAAAACAGAAGATAGTAGACACATGAGTGAAAAATGGAAGCAATATGCTAATTAAAAAATAGCCTCCAGTAAGAAGCAAAACCAACCAAAGTGAAATGAACCCTGAAAGTTTTGACGAAAGGGTTGAAAACTTTGAAGTTTTAATCATTAAGTAAAACCAGTAATACATCCCCAACAAAAGGTACCAGTTGTGTGGAGGAGGAATTCCTGAGAAGATTAGATGTGACAATGGAATCCAATGTAATTGTAGAATCCAAAATTCATAAGGCAATTTAGACCATCAATGTATCCTTATCACCATTCTAAAACTAAGGAGTTACAGATTTAAAGAAATTGATAGAAGGATTACAGGAAAGATAAGGCAACATGCACAAAATGTTGGAGGAACTCAGCAGGTCAGGCATCGTCTAGGGAAAGGAATGAACAGTCAACATTTCAAGCCGAGATCCTTCATGAAGGGTTTTGGCCTGAGATATCAACTGTTTATTCCTCTCTGTAGATGCTGCCTGACCTGCTGATTTCCTCCAGAATTTTGTGTGTGTTGCTCTGGATTCCAGCATCCATAAAATCTCTTGTTTAAGATGAGGTAACATATTTCTTACCATCTGAAAGAGTCATGGCCAGAAAGCTTCTTCATATTACTTTGAATGTATCTAATTCAAATATAATAATGCCATTCACTGTATTTCCATTATAAATGCTCATATATTCTCTAAATAGCAAATATTCCATAAAATAGTAAACAAATGATGATCAATGAGAATGTAACTAAAAACAATCTGATTTAAATGTGCAATGAAATATGAGTTTTTTGTCCAAATCAGCCGTGGGAGGAAGTGTGATTTCTGTCTTTCTACAGACAAGGTCTGTAAAATGTTCTTTCTTGACCAGAGACAGTCTCTGAAGACAATGTTAAGCATATTCACATTATAGCAACTCTTAACTTGCCGATTCAACTATTTACTGAGGCACCTGTTGATCACCAAGGAGAAGATGAACTTTTTTTCTTCTTCTGATGTTTCCACATTAGATCTGAGAATTCCAGATCTGTGCTGTGACTCATATCTATCCTCCCTTAATTCCATCAGATTGTGTGGAATTCCTTCCTCCCTTGTGTGTTTGCTAATCCTCTTTTGGAATTCATCTATATGGTCATGCTGACTACTTTATTATGATATTGAATTAAGTTTTCTGAATCCCTTATGGTTTATGACTGTTAGTGATTTGACTCTTGCTCACAAGTGGGAACATTTTCTCTGTTTCTACCCTTCTTTTATACTTCCAAAGGAGTCCCAGCATGTTCAATCTTTACTGGTGTTACTTCATTCTGGTATCAACATAGTAATATTTTCTCACCTTCTCTCCATTTCTGTTGTATATTTTTGAAAGGAATAACCCCTTGAGAGAAAATTATACTCAACTTGAATGATTGTGTTACCACTTTTACATAATGTCTCTGCATTCAATTCCATCCAAGTGTGTATTTTTATAATAATCACATCTGTTGCCATTGATAATTTCTAATATTCTTGTTATTCCCTCAATTCCTTCAGAAACCTCAGTACTTTGTTCTCTTTTTGCATTATTTCTATATTTATTATTGCAAACAATCACAATATTTTATGTATTGCAGTGTACTGCTGCCTCTAAGAAAACCACATTTTATGACGTGTCAGTGATAACAAGCCTGATTCTGATATTTCATCTCACTTAGAATTCACCGGAGATTACGGCCTTGTCAATATGAACCACTTTGCATTTACCCATGCAGAAATTATTTTGCCAATAAGATGCCTATTCTTTAATTTTATTTAATCAGTTCCTTCCTGTACATCTTACCATTTGCCACTATAATAGTAATAATTCATTTTTGTGGATTTTCTACTGTCTGAGAGAAAGCTGTTCACTAGAATGCAGCAAAGATTTGTTTAATCTTTCATTCTTGTGGAATGCTATTTTCCAATAACTGCAATGGGAAGCACTCCTCAATTTTCCTCATTTTCCTCACTTGCTGACCTCAGTCAGTTTGGACTGCCTACAGCATCTCCTCCACAATCTCCATCAGCACAGGTACACCACAATGCTATGTGCTTAGCCCCCTGGTCTACTCACTTTATACTTACAGCTGTGTGGCTAAGCACCAATGCCATATTTAAATTTGTTGATGACACTGCTGTCATTGGCTGAATGTAAGGTGGTGACGAATCAGCATATACTATAGGAGGGAAATTGAAAATCTGGCTGAGTGGTGCCACAACAACATTTTCTCACTCAATGTCAGCGATGCCGAGGAACTGGTTATTGACTTCAGGAGGAAGAAACCAGAGATCCATCAGCCAGACCTCATCGAGTTATCAGGGGTGGAGAGGTTCAGCAACTTTAAATTCTTCAGTGTTATTATTTCCAAAGACCTGTCCTGGGCCCAGTGTGTATTTGCAATTACGAAGAAAGCATGGCAATGCCTCTACTTCCTTAAAGTTTGTGAAGATTTGGCATGACATACAATACGTTGACCAAACTTGTATAGATGTGTGGTGGAGAGTATTATTGTCTGGTTGCAAAATATCCTGGTAAGGAAACACCAAAGTTCTTCAATGAAAAATACTACAAAGGTACTGGATATAGCCCAGTCCATCATGGGTAAAGCCTTCCCCACCACTGAGCTCACTTACATGGATTGCTGTCGCAGGAAAGCAGTGTCCATCATCAGGGACCTCCAACACCCAGGTCATACTCTCTTCTCATTGCAGCCAACAAGAAGAAGGTCCTCACATCAATAGGCTTGGGAACAATTATGAGCCCTCAATCATCAGGCTCTTGAACCACTGGGAATGTGCAGAAGAAATTCAACAGGATGTTGCCTTGAATAGAGGGCTGTGGTTAAACAATGATGTTGGATAGAGAGAGTAAGTTTCTCATTGGAACACAAGGATGACTTTATAGATGTTGATTAAAATATGCAGGTCATAGATAGTCTTTCTCCTGGAGTGGGTGAGCTTAAACTAGATGTCAGAGGTTTAAGGTGAGAGGGGAAAAATTTAAAGGATCTAAGGAGTAGGTTTTTCACGGTGAGGGTGGAACAAACTGCCAGATAGAATTACAATAGCTAAAAGAGATTTGGACAGATATCAGGAGCAAAGAGGGAATGCAGGCAAATCAGATTAGTGCAGATAAGCATGATGGTCAGCATGGATAACCAGGGCCAAAAGCCTGTTTCTCAGATTCAGGTTCACTTATTTCATCGACGCATACAGTGAAATGTGCCATTTGTGTGAACAACCAACACAACGTAAGGATGGGCTGGGTGCAGCCCACTAGTGTCACCACATGTTCTGGTGCCAACACAGCATGGCCACAATACTCAGCAGAACACCACAAGCAACAGCAACAAAATTAAAACAACAGCAGCAAAACAAGCCCCTCTCCTCCCTCCCACTCAAACACAGACAAGCTCTCCAACCCCAGGACAGACCACCTCAGCCTCCAGTGGACTTGCAAACATCAGACCTCCAACATCTCCAGTGAACTTGCAGATTGGCCCTCCAGCTTCTGGACATGCCAACTTCGGTCTTCAACTTTTGGGCTTTATTCTTCTGGTTTCAATGATGTTATAATACTACGATTTACTGTCTATGGATCAATCCCCTACCCCTCACTCCTCTCTGTATCATTATTCTGCAATTTTCTCTTTACATCACAGACCTCATCTCCACCAACTGGCCAATACTTTCTCTAGTTCCTACTGCATCTCTATTCACAAATCCTTTCTCTAACTCCTCCAAAACTCTGAACCCCATGACCCTCCCTGTTCAACTATCAATTATTACCACACTTTCTATCATAAATGATCTCTTCTTCTAATGTAATGTCCTTTTAGTCACTTTGGTATCTCCAGTAAATAGTGACTCTGAGTGTAGAATTATCATTGCATATCCCTCTGGGGTCCTATTCTTAGCCAGATTTTGTTTCTTTGCAATTCATTTGCTTACGGAATATTCTTTTCAAAGTTCTTGCAAGGAAATTTAATTTGTTATTTTGCTTTGTTTTTCTGGTGGTATATTTTAAAATTCTCCCTATGTTTTTGGTATTGCCTTTGTTGCATACCTTCTGAATTTTTGCACGACCAGAAATATTTTTTTAGGTGGTTATAAGTTGTAGGCACAGAACTGAAACCTATTTATAAAAATATTGCTGTGGCAATCATGTTGAAGTAAAATGAGGGAGTAGAACTGCAGGGAACTGATCTATATTTACACATATTTATGGGAATTAGGCTGAGACAAGAAATTCACCCACTAATGAGATTACATAGGACATACTGCATGGACAATGCGGATAAATTTTTAACTAATTTTCTGCCATTAGGGCTCCTTCGAAAAAGTTTTTTCATTAAACTCGAGGAAGTTTTTATTGCTACTTGAAAGATTGAGTTGACATTTGAGAGGTGGAAGACACAGAGAAGGAACTTCCGCATTAATCCGTGAGTCACTGTTCTTTACTCAGTGTCTGCAAAACAAACTCATGATCAATAAAAACTTTATCCCTCACCAAGTGCAGAAAATTAAGGCAAGCTATTATTTTTAAATCAAATTTTAGTTTCCGACGCAGAAAGTAATTTGATAATCCATGCTAACAAATGGAAAAAGAACTAGACCTCTGGAGTCTCCATTGGGTTGAATGAAAAGCAGGTCTCAAGAGAAAAGTGATGTCTCATTACTGAAACAATTAAGGTTTGCACATCTATTCTGTGTTAATTTCTGTGCCTCCAGTAACAGGTCAACTTCCATGACTCAACATCTAACATAAATAGGAAGAAGCAAATATCACATTGGTTCCACATAGGCATCTACAAGTAATTGAGGCAAGCATAATAAATGGCGGTTCAGTAAAAAGCTAATAACGTGTCAGTATTTATTTTCAAAATGGTGAATCCAATCTAATTTTTGCACCTTTTGTAAATGTCACTGGCTAGGTCTACTGCTCCATCAGTATTGTGGATATTGCATCAAATGTACTTCCTTTGGAAATCTTGAATATTTGGTAATTTACCTGTTTCTTTGTTTCACTAAGTATGTACATTTATTGCATAAGAAATTATCTGGTGTCATATGAAGTGTGAAAGTTAACATTTTTAATGTTTTAAATTTAAGAGATAGCATATGAAGACAATTTCTTCAATTTATTGACTTGGTGTCACCATTTTGTCTCCAATTAATTTCTTACAATTTTTGCTTTTATTTCTGATTTCCATCTTCTTCAGCAGTTTAGTATAATTTTATTCATATGACCCAGCAATATAAGAATCATGTGTTACTTTCAATGTTACTTCCATGTGATTTCATGAGTTGGTCTAAATTCCACAGAGAAATTGATTTCCCAGCCGGAAAATGACATAATAAATACCTGATATCTGTCGAAGGGTTCCTGCTGAAGGATTTCAGCCCAAAAAGTTGACTGTATTTTTTTCCTAGATACTGCCTGGCCTGCTGAGTTCCTCTAGCATTTTGTGTGTGTTGCTCGGATTTCGTGCAATTGCAGGTTTTCTCTTGTTTGTGATATCTTCCCTATTCTGCTTTTAAAGTCTCCACTAAGATGGTGCCTGTAGAGTGGAAAGAATTGTATCCCTACCTGGGACACAAGTGCCTCTGCTTTATTCTCTCGCTCTTCCATTTTGCTATATATTTGTTGAATCTAATTTTCCTAAATGGGGTTTCTTACCGCGCAGTAGGCTGGTGAATATACACCAAAGTACTAATGTGAACTCTGCATGAAATCCATTGTGCCCTTGAACAAATGGTTTCAGTGGACAAGACTTTCATCATTTGATGACCCCAGGAAATGTGCAGGCAACAGCATAAGCAATATATGTGGCCTTTTTGACCTCAGAAAAACATTTCATTTTTAATCAAAAGAGGCTGTGGAACATTTTTCTCAAGTTTGTTCCCTGAAAAAAAAAACACCTCCATCTTCTATCTACTTAATAATGTCATGGAAGCAATGACCTTAACCAACAGGTCCGCAAAGTACTCGTTTGTTCATGCAGAATGGTGTCAAATAAGGGTGCGTCATCAGCCAACACTTTTCTCAATTCATATCGCCACTCTGCACTTCACTTCTAGCAAGCTTCTAACAAGCTTAGAACTAATTTGCAGGACAAATTAGAAACCATTCAATCACTCCAGAACAAAGTTCACCCGAGCATCAGTCACGAACATGAGAAAATCCCTTAGCATCAATTATAAAGCCACTGTGCATAGGTAGTGCTGTTGATTGGCAGGCTGAGCTCCTAGTAACTTATGTGACTTAAATTGGCCATATGGTTAACATCTACAAAACAAAGGATTCAAAGTACACTTATTATCAAAGTATGCATGCAGTATACAACCCTGACATTTGTCTCCCCACAGCCAGCCAAGAAACAAAGAAAACCATGGATCCCATTCAAAGAAAAGCATCAACCCCCACCCCCCACGTGCAAAACACAAATCGTGCAAATGGCAGCAAAAAGAACAAGCAAAAGTACAGAATATAAAACACAATAGACAATAGGTGCGGAAGTAGACCATTCGGCCCCTCGAGTCTGGACCGCCATTCTGAGATCATGGCTGATCATTCACTATCAATACCCAGTCCCTGCCTTGTCCCCATATCCCTTGATTCCCCTATCCATCAGATATCTATCTAGCTCCTTCTTGAAAGCATCCAGAGAATTGACCTCCACCGTCTTCCGAGGCAGTGCATTCCACACCTCCACAACTCTCTGGGAGAAGAAGTTCTTCCTCAACTCTGTATTAAATAACTGACCTCTTATTCTCAATCCATGCCCTCTGGTACTGGACTCTCCTAACATCTGGAACATATTTCCTGCCTCAATCCTATCAAATCCTTTAATTATCTTAAACGTTTCAATCAGAACCCCTCTCAATCTCCTCAATTCCAGTGTGTACAAGCCCAATCTCTCCAATCTCTCTGCGTAAGACAGCCCTGCCATCCCAGGAATCAACCTAGTGAATCTACGCTGCACTTCCTCAATTGCCAGAATGTCCTTCCTTAAACCTGGAGACCAAAACTGTACACAATATTCCAGGTGTGGTCTCACCAGGGCCCTGTACAAATGCAAAAGGACATCCTTGCTCTTGTACTCAATTCCCCTTGTAACAAAGGCCAACATTCCATTTGCCCTCTTCACTGCCTGTTGCACTTGCTCATTCACCTTCATTGACTGATGAACTAGGACTCCTCGGTCTCTTTGCATTTCTCCCTTACTTAACTCTACACCATTCAGACAATACTCTGCCCTCTTGTTCCTGCTTCCAAAGTGGATAACTTCACATTTATTCACATTGAATGACATCTGCCAAGTATCTGCCCACTCACCCAGCCTATCCAAGTCTCCCTGTATTCTCCTAACGTCCTCTTCGCATGTCACACTGCCACCCAGTTTAGTATCGTCAGCAAACTTGCTGATATAGTTTTCAATGCCCTCATCTAAATCATTGATATTCATTGACAAAGCCTAAAGAGTGCACATTTAGTTCATTATCTGCAGGCTGCCCCGATTCAAAATTGCCCTGAAATAGCAACAGGAGCAGTCTGAAACCAGAAAACACAACATAATGTGAACAACAGTCCAATCCACAAAGTGGGAAATTAAACTTTGCTCTGACACCATCCTCCAACAGCATCAAGGGAGAGAGAGAGAGATCATTCAAATGCAGGGAACTTCCTTTGGGGGGTGGGGGCGGGGAGAGAGAGAGAGAGAGAATCAAATGCAGAAACCTTCTCCATTATCCTCTCATCCCGTACTTATCCAAATTTCTCTTAAGTGTTGAAATTGAACCCACACCCATCATTTTTGCTGACAGCTGATTTCACACTCCTACCACGCTCTGAGTGAAGATGTTTCCTCTCAGACTCCACTTAAATATTTCACTTTCACCCTTGAGATGAATCTCAAGGTTGTATAATGTATACATACATTGATAATAAATGTATTCTGAACTTTGAACTACGAACCCTGGTTCCAATCTCAACCTCAATGGAAAAAGCCTGCTTGCTTTTACCCTACCAATACCCCTCATAATATTGCATAGCTCTATCAAATCCCTTCATTCTCCAACACTTCAGGGAATAAAGCCCTAACTCATTCAACTGTTGGCCATGGTGGATTTAAAAAATGGAAGAAAATGTCAAACTCGAAAGAGTCAAGGACAGTGGGAGCAGATAAATCAATTGTCTTTATTCCTGCCATGTGCTTGGAGATAGAAGTGGCCATTTTGTAGAATTGTTTTACACCTCCATTTTGTGAGATGAAGTTGCTTTGCTTGCTGTGGTTTAAAGTGGACACAACGATGTTTCAGGTTATCTGCAGAACTAGAGATCATTTCCAAAGAATTTATTTATGAGGTGTTCTTTAATCTAACATGTGGTCTTCATTATACCTAGGGTCAGCCTACATGGGCAGGCCACATTGTTCATATGTCTGACGCAGGACTCCCTAGTCTGAGCTTTATTAAAACAAGAGGCAACTTGAAGAAAAAATTCAAGAATGTTTTCAAGGCCTCTTTGTGGGTTAAGAGCTGTTAAACTGAGTGAGCTTTTGGAATGGCAGTGAGGATCTCTTGTCCATGTACTGGCAGCATATAAAAGTTCCATGTAAATAGCAGAAGTGCACAACCTCCCAGTACCCATCCATCCATTCAAACATGTTATCCTGCCTGTGGCAATCTCCAAGCCAGAGTTTAATCTTCAGTGTTTATCTTGTAATCCATCTTTAACTTCACATGGAATTTATTATTTTGAAATCTGGGATGTTTTGCTCTGCAAAACATAAGTCCATGTGCTCCTAACGTAGGGTGCAATCTCTCAAAATACTTAACTCTTGTGGCTCTTCAGTAAACTATTCCTCCAATACCAAACTTCCCCCAGCCTCATTACTTCTGCGAAAAAGCTTTGATTGTTCTTTCAATTTTTACATGCTACTGTAAATCCTGTGGTATGATTGTTTATGATGGCATAGAACATTTCTTAACCTTCACAGAGAAAATACTTTAAAGATGCCAATATTCTCATTTATGGGTAGTGTTTACAAGACCAGTACTCTAACCCATGAGCTACAGTGCCATATTTTGTAAGATGAAGTTGGCAGACAGTGAATGCAGTAATTTAAGTTTCAGACAGCATCTATAAAAAATCCAAACTGTGTTTTTCCCTAAATTTGCTGTGCACAAATAATACACAGCCTTACTGTTTACTGGCAGCCATTTACATCTCCATATCAACAGCTTCTTGAAAATGAGGAGTTATTCAAAATCTGACAATATCACAATATCTCTTAATTAATTAAATTAATTAAATTCAATAAATTAAATTTTGACTATGCTTGGTGGAAATTAAGATGTGATATATTTCCGTGTGTGTACTAAAGATATTTTATTGATTCAATTCAACCATTCTATGAAGGTATTGACTTTCCAGGGCCCAACAGGCTTATTGCCAACCTCAGATTTCTAGTACAGCAGCATGACCTTTCCAAAGGGTCAGAGTTGTTTGTGACAGGGTTAAATTTCTAACCAATATTCTTTGTTCAGCTTCTTGTAAACAAGAACCAATCCTCATTTCTTAATGTAAATTTCAAACAGCCATCAGTTTGAAGTTAAAAGGATAGCTTTACAAATAGGCTTTTGACCCATAGTGGGGCGTATAGCTGCTGAGTGATAGGGCTTGCAAACCCAAAGTACACTGCAGATGCTGTGGTCAAATCAACATGCAAAACAAGCTGGAGGAACTCAGCAGGTCAGGCAGCATCCGTGGAAACAAACAGTCAACATTGACTGCTCATTTCCACCGATGCTGCCCGACCTGCTGAGTTCCTCCAGCTTGTTGTACGTGTTGGTTTGCAAACTGAAGTGACCACGAGATTTCTTTTCTGTATTAGTAAAACACAAGACAATGGGGCTATATCACTTAGCACATCCAACATGGTCACAGGTATGATCAATCAATAGTTGGGATATGTGTGTACTCAGAAACAGCCCTCACAGCATTAGTTTTATGTATCTGGAATCTTGGTCCTCAGAAACTTTCAACCATTTGTGTGAATTACTTTGTCACTGTGTGGTGAACTATGTGTATACCTGTCTGGATACGCCACTCTGCTGACTGCTCCTATGGCTCCTCCCACAGACCCCCGTATAAAGGTGATTGGAGGCACTACTCCTCCCTCAGTCTCCAAGATGTCATGGTCATGTTTGCAGCTAATAAAAGCCTATCTTTTGCCTCCCGTCTCCGAGAGTTATTGATGGTGCATCACACTGTAAAGTTATCTGAGGAACATCGCATGCAAATTCTGTCAACTAGTGTAAGACAGCAAGACAGTGTAAATATTAGAGAGCATTGGGGATTGTTAGGAATGACAAGGAGAATGATGAAAGATGGGGAAACATAATGAAAAAACTAGAACTCATTCCTCAGCCTTCATTTTCTGCAATGGACACCTCATTTGTCTGCAACTCATTGGTACGTTTTTTCAGATCAAAAGAATTGTACCTGTGCTTGGAAATTTTTTGTAGTTTGTATTTTTGTAATTCGAAAAACTTTTACAAATTAGAAATCTTCTGTGAGTGTTAAACCAGTGTTAAGAAATATTTATTTAAATTTAAACATATATGATTAAAATAAATTAAACTGTTTTTGAACTACTTTGTTAGCTCCTTGGTAGGGGTGTGGGACCCAACATTCATGCAGAGGTTATTGGCAGCTGGACCTTGCTGCAGAAACTTGTCAGAGAAGCCTGTAGATACATACCCGTATCAGTTAGGGCTTTCCAGACAGGGAACCTAATGCCATCACAATCGATCATTATGTGATTTTAAGCATTCGTGAACAATATATGTCTTGTTCAAAATTTAGCAGAAAAAAATAAGCAGTAGATAATTACTGAAAGCATTAGAAAATATTCTGTATTCTCTAAAAAATTAAGTAAATATAGTAGTTAACATATTGTACTCCTGTGGTGCTAACATCACAGGGGATGGCTTTAAGAAATACTGATGACTGTTACATCTATTGTTTTTTCCTTGAAATACTATAAATAAACCTTGCTTTTCAAAGTGACTGTATTAATGCATTCAGGTTAATTTGGATAATTAGGTATAACTCTGGGAATTAATTTCCATTTATAAATATCGTTAGACTGAAGTTATTATTGAGTTACTTCCATGTTGAAATAGGAGCAGATTTAATCATCCTCCTTCTCTCATATTACATCCGGTGTTTTTTTTTTGCTGTGCCATCTTTAAATATGAATTAGAATTCAAAAAATAATGAAATCCTGTAAACATTTTCCAAATTGAAATGCACTGTGGCTGGGATAAATAATGCTGCTGCTATTTTCAAATAATTAATTTGCTCAAAATTCTCAGTCCATTGTAAAAATCATTCAACAATCTGTTAGAACCATTTCTGGTGGAGCTGATATGCGTGTATTTCATTTCAAATTCAGTGTGCCAACTTCCGTTTTTGAGGGTTAGCAATGGAAAGAGAGACCAGTTTTGAGCTCCTAGGTGTCAGTATCTGACAGGATCAGTCCTGGGCCCAGTATATTGATACAATCATGATGGAGGCACATTACCAGTTCTACTTCATTAGGAATTTGAGGATATTTGGTCTATCACCAAAGATCTTTGCAGTTCTCTATTGCTATACAGTGAAAAACATTCTCAATGGTTGCATCATAACCTGGTGTGGAGTCTTAAATGCAGAGAATGGCAAAAGGCTGCAGAGAGTTGTAAACTAAACCCGCTCCATCATGTGCAACCCTCCCCAGGGGTTCATTGAGTACATGTTCAAGAGGTGGTGCCTCAGGAAGTTGGCATTCATCATCCATCACTAAGGATCACTAAGGATAAGGTCAATGAGCATAACCTTTTTTCATTTTTTGCACTATTTAAATATTTTGTGATTTAGAGCAATTTTAAGTTGTTGTGCTGTACTGCTGCCGCAAAACAAAAAAGTTCCCATCAGATGAGACAGTGACAATAAACCTGATTTTGAATGATTTCTGCATTTTATAAGTATTGAAAGATGCTGGCAGAATTGCAAGGATAAGTTAATTAATTTTCCTTCTCCTTTCTCTCACTTACACATGAATACCTGCTATTCAGGTGTTAAATGATTTTCACAAATCAGGAAATGTATTGGTCATTCAAAGCACTTGATCTCAGGCTGTTTTGTGAGAAGATGCGCATAAATGTGTGGAATGATATGGTACATAAATGTTTTGTCATTTATTATTGGTAACGCCTTCTGGAAGATAAATTGGGCTTTCAAAATTATGGGCACTGTTCTATGTACAGACTTAAGTCAAAAGACAAAACAGGATAAAAACTGAAGGAGAAACACATTATATTTTGCCTGGATAGCCTATGACTCAGAGGCCTGAATATTGAGTTTTCTGATTTTAGATGAACCTGCACCTTCCCTGTTTGATCCCTCTTTTCCTTCACCCCATCTTCCCTTCTTCTTTTGACCTTACAGTCCTCCCATTTTCAAACACAAGAAAATCTGCAAATGCTGGAAATCGAGAGCAACTCACAAAATGCTGGAGGAACTCAGCAGGTCAGGCAGTATCTATGGGAGGGAATAAACAGTCAACGAGGGTCTTGGCCTGAAATGTTGACTGTTTATTCTACTCCATAGATGCTGACCACCTTGTTGAGTTCCTCTAGCAATTTGTCCTCTCATTTTTGTCCCCCTTGCCACGTTCACCCCAACTCCCCTTCCCCCGTCTTTGAAACTCTTCCTCCTCTTGGTTCCATCCACCCACTTCACACACAGGATCAATCCCCCAACCATCCACCCTACACCCCTCCCCCCATGTGGTTCACCACTCCCAGTCCTCCAATGGCTATCGTCCTCACCTCCTTATTGGAATCCAGCTTTGGGAGCTCTTGGTGTTCTTGCTTATCTGTTTCCCATGTTCACACTCCCTTCCCCCCTCACACCATCTGTTGTTTGCTATCCCATTTTCTCTTTCTGTCTCCATCTAGCTTCACCTGCCACAGTCTCCCAACTCCACTCCCACTCACCTCCCTCACTGGCCTGTATCATCCAGCACTTCTCAGTTTACCAGGCGCTTTGGAGTCCTTGGCAACACACACAAAATGATGGAGGAACTCAGCAGGTCAAGCAGCAGCTTTGCAGAGGAATAAGCAGTCGATGTTGTGGGCCAAGGTGCTTCACCAGTGCTGGAAAGGAAGGGGGCAGTGGTGGGGGGAGAGAGGGGTATGAGGAAAGATGTACAAGTTGGCAGGTAATACTGTAGGTGAAGCCAGGTAAGGGGGATTGAAATATGAAGCTTAGAACCTTGGAATATTTTCTCACAACTTCTCTTCCCTCTACACTGACCAGCTCACCTTTCCAGTCTCAGTTCTGTTGCAAAGTTTCACGCTCAAACGTTGACAATTTTTTCCTCTCTCTAATGCTGCTAACCCACTGAGTTCCTCCAGCAGATTCCACGTTGCTAAATTCTGAGACCATTTTTCAATTAGTTTTATTGTGCATTTTTCTTGCTATCACTGAAGGTTGTAAAGATTATTTTTATAAATTGTGTAGTTTTTTTTTAACTTACCTGAAAGAGTGCCACATTGGACTCAGATGTTCCCGTGATTGGCTGTTGAATTCATAGACAGCAGCTGGTTGGCTGTTGTGTGCTCTGGGCTCCTGTACCTGTACAGAGCATGCATATGCTGATTTTCATTCAACTAATTGTTGACTGCTCTTGGACCTATTTTAGATACATCCAAGATTGATCGTGTCTCAGATTGTTTGTAGGCTTGTTCACGGAGCCTGGAGGTTAGGCCGCAAACATTTCATCACCAGTCGAGGTGACATCATCAGAGTGCAATTAAGTGTTATTTATGCCGAGTGGTCCAGCTTGTTGTTCTGATTGGTTGGCTGTTGTGCTAGTCTCTAGTCACCACTGGGTCCCGACCAGCCGGATAGCTGAGTGATCTCCGCTGGCCCGTGTCCCTGATTATCAGTCATTGTTTCGAAGCACCTAAGATTTCCATTTAAAATGTAAGTCTAGGTAAGTAATTACTTCTTAATTTTTTTTGTATATTTATGTTTTAATCAATTATCTGAAATCTTATGCATTCTAAATAAATTTAAAAATGACGATTTTTCAGTTTCTGTAATATAAATGTTACTCTTAAATATTTTAATCAATTGTTTCCAAGTTTATTTGAACATCACAGATATTTAGAAAGAGTGACCCACAGCCCACACAACGTACTGGGAGCTAGGGAACATGCAGGGCTAGACCTAGAGGCAGAAGCTGGAATCAGTGTCATTAAAGCCATTGGAATCTATCTTTTCATCTGCTAACTGAAGGAAGGGAAGGTGATGGGTGATCTTGGGTCGACAGACAGGATCAGAAAAAGCAGAGATTCTGCAAATGTTGGAAATCAGGACTTCATTGGTCCTGACTGGTTATTTTTCTCCATAGTTGCTGCCAGCCTGTATCAGAAACAGAGCAGCAGTACCTGAAGAAACTAATTACATGTAATCCCCTGTAAGCATTGGGAGTAGCAAAGAAGCAGAACAAACAAATGATTTTTGCATGATCTAAGACTTTCACATCAGTGTCATTAGCTAATGAAGCATTCATACTTAGAAATGGAACTCTCCCTTTAACGTGATTATTGCGTATCATGCGTACTGTTTGCAGTCAGTCAGGAGATCTGGAGAATAATCTGGAAAATGGCAAAAATGCAGCTGAAAATCATTAGTGTGGTTTTCAACATGATTCTTTAGAAAATCCTCGACTGCATATTTCCATTTGGCAGATGCCAGTAGAAATTACAGCTGTTGTGTCACTGCAACCACGAAGCATGCTGTAGTTTCTTTAAAGATTCCTTAAAGTTGCTGCTAACAAGGGCAAAATACTGAGCTACAAACAAGGGTTTTTTATTAAGCAATGTCAACTCTCAACTAGCAACAATGTCTGGTACAATAATGTATCAAAAGTCTTATCAAATGGTACAGACACACTTAAAAGCACACTAACGTTTATAACTACTACACAGTTTCTGTCTCTAAGGAAAAGTAATGTCTATATTCAAAAAGTCATAGCATTAATTATCTATTTAAGATATAAAATTACTTAGATTACTTAGAGTGTTACATTATTACTTGCCAAACACAGATGTGAATTTAACCAAACATTAATTTACTCTTACTCAGTCTTCTGGATGATAAAATTCTTCACTACAAACAGTACAAAACATCTCTGAAATATCCAACTGTAATTCTAGATGATTTTTTCTCCAGATGGTGTTCATACACATAATTGTTACCTTATTACAATTGGCTCCAAAATTGAGCCTAATTATAAGAGTCTAGTAGGCTATCTTAAATAGACTATCTTAAATATTAGCACTTAACATAAATTCATCTCAACTAATATAACTATATACGAATACATCTATACAATATATTAATACAACTAATACATCACACTTAGTACATCACTGAACACAAACTTATTGAAATCTGGTTACTTCTTAAATTTGTCTTTGTGCCTCTGATTTCACACTGCTTTGAATCCCGACTCCCACTCTGCATTCTTGTTGATACTGGACCAATGGCCTTTCCTGCCATCCCTTTTGTCTCCCAGCATTTCCTTTCCGAAGATGTGTCCTTCAATTCTTTCCTTTGGGATTACATCCAAGGCTATCAATTCTACCGTGAAGGTTTTTCGTCTCTCTTGTTGGGCTGGCATTAGTATCCTTCTTAGTATCGTAAGAGTTTCTGAACTTTTTCTGCAGTATATTTCAACGTAGTCCTCTCTTAAAACACCCAGTTCATTCTTTGCTTGACCCTGGCTCTTCAATAGATCAATAAACAACAGTTAATGAGCTCTTCTGCACAATTGCAGTCTCGCCTTATGAGAAAAGTCTGTAACAATTGTAATTGATATTAATTAACTCTGATATCACATGCTAAATCTTTTGTATTATTTCTCAGCACTGTAGATCTATGATTTTTTTTAAATAATTCCCTTGTTTTTATGTTATGGAAGGTACATACTTGGTTGATATTATCCTATCACATTACAGATACTTCTGGAGATATTAGGTTCCCTTTCAATGTTAATATAGCTTCATCACAGCCCTATCTTCAATTTGTTCAATGCATTTTTAATTAAGTTAGCATTTCCATATTTTAACAAAATTGCTGGCTTACCTCATCCCAGAATGATCCTGTTGCTAGCAGCTTGCGGAGCAGACTTGATGGGCCAAATGGTCCAATTCTGCTCCTATATCTTATGGTCTTAATCCTCTTTTTCAGGCTATTTTTCAGGTTTTTTTTGAGATGGACTGTTATTAGGTTTGAAATCCACAAGTGCCATTTGTAGTGTATTTAACACTTCAGTATTATTTGTAAATATATTGTTTGATTAAGCATTCTTAGTTTGTTTACGTAATATATCATGAGTTATATGCAAGAAGTACATGAATGGCATATGTCATACTATGTCATACATGACGTCATACACTGCAGAAAAATGGAGTAGCCAAAATATTCCCTGGCTTCAGTGTTTTTCATTTAATTAATTTCTGGAGTTACAAAACAGAACAGTGGTGACAGGAGGTATTAAAACAAACCCAAGACGACTACCTACCTGTTGAAGTGCAGCACACTTTTTTTTCTTTGGATGGGAAGAGAGATATGTGAGTTTTAAAAACTTAAAAGCTGTATATTTTTTTCTTTGGAAGAGGAGAAAAAAATTTGAGTTAACAAAAAGGCAAAAGATGGATGAAATTAAGCTTAAGTTCATTAAACAGAAATGGCAGGCAACATTGTAACGATATATGCATTCAATTGCACAACAGATCACTGGATGATGAATACTGAATGACTTTAGTGTATTTTGAAGTCAATGAAAGAGCCATTGAAAAAAGTGTGTCAGTGTTGCTGAGTGCAATAGGTGGAAAACATACAGTTTCCTTAAAAGTTTAACTGCTCCAACCAAATCAGAGGAAATGAGTTTTCCTGACATATTGAACGTAATGCAGTTATGGAAATCATTGTTGATTATAGAACACTTCAGGTTTCATTAGCAGAATCAAAAGGAAGGGGCTCCATTTCATCTTAAGTGGCTGAATTGAAGAATTTATCCAAGCATTTTCAGTTTAGTGATAGGCTTAATTATGCACGAAGGGATAATTTAGTTTGTGGAATTCTACAAGAATTTGTTCAAAAACTGAATGCTTTCTTGTAGAAGCACAACTCATTTAAAAGAGCAGTAGAAATCACTGTATCAATGGAAACAGCAGCCAGAGACACAGTTGAGCTGCAGTCAGGAATGCAAGCGAGCATGAACAAAATTACCATTTATAAACAAATTGTGTTACCATTGTGGTAGAGGCTCACATACACCAGACCAATGCAGATTTAAAGATTTAAAGGACCATAAGACATAGGAGCAGAATTATGCCATTCAGCCCATTGAGTCTCTCTGCCATTTCATCATGGATAATCCTGGATCCCATCAATCCTACACACCTGCCCTCTCACCATATCCCTCAATGCTCCAACAATCAGGAATCTATCAACTTCTGCTTTAAGTATACCCAATGTGGCCTCAACTGCAGCCTGTGGCAGAGCATTCCACAGATTCACCACACTTTGGCCAAAAAATCCCTCCTTAATTCTGTTCTAAAAGGTCTCCCCTCAATTTTGAGCTGTGCTGTCCAGTTCTGGATACCTCCAGCAGAGGAAATATCTTCTCCACATCCACCTTATCTCGTCCTTTCAACACTCGGTAGGTTTCAATGAGATCCCCCTGTATTCTTCTAAATTCCAGTGAGTACAGACCCACAGCTGTCAAATGCTCCTCATAAGTTAACCCCTTCATTCCTGAAATAAGCCTCACAAACCTACTCTGGACTCTCTCCAATGAATATACATCCTTTCTGAGATATGCATGCCCAGAACTGTTGACAATACTCCAAGTGTGGCCTGACTAGTGTTTTATAAAGCTTCAGTATTACCTCCTTGTTTTTATATTCTATTCCCATTGAAATAAGTCCCACCAGTCTTTACCCTAGACTCAACCTGTGAATTAACTTGCTGGGAGTCTTGCATGAGGACTCCTAAGTCCCTTTGCACCTACAATGTTTGAGCCTTCTTCCTATTTAGATAATAGTTTGCACTATTGTTCCTTTTACCAAATTGCATTATCATACATTTCCCAACACTATATTCCATCCGCCACTATTTTGCCAATTCTTCCAAATTGCCTAAGTCCTGCTGCAATTGCATTGCCTCCTCAGCACTACCTATCCCTCCACCTATCTTCATATCATCTTCAAACTTTGCCAAAAAGCCATCAAGTCCACTATCTATTTTAAAAATAAGATATATATAAAGAGCACTTGGGCAGACGAAAATAAATGGACTGCACAAGGAAGAGAGAAAGATAAAAAGGCAAATTCTAGTTTCAAAGAGAACACTAATCTGCATACTTTCGATGAAGAATCTAATCATGAGAGTAAAACAGGACTCAGCAGCCTTAAGATTTACTATGTGAAAGCTAACAAGAGACAAGCAATATGGTTTACACCAGAAGTGAATGGCAAATTACTTAAAAAATGAATTAGTTGGCTGTTTTAGTCTTTCAACAGAATGAGTTTGATTGGCATTTCAAAGGTACTGAATGGAAGCTGACAGCTATCCAACTACAAACTGTAGGAAAGATAACTCCTGTGAGAATGACATTCATAACAGTGAAATGCAATACTGAACAAACCACTTTGGGCTTCTATGCGATAAGAACAGGAGGGCCAGTTTTGTGGGGCCATGATTGGCAGAGACAATCATACAGAGACTCTGTGCAGGAAAGCACAGAGTCGACTGTACTTCCTCAGAAGGCTGGCGTCATTCAATGTTTGTAGTGAGATGCTGAAGATGTTCTATCGGTCAGTTGTGGAGCACGCCCTCTTCTTTGTGGTGGCATGCTGGGGAGGCAGCATTAAGAAGAGGGACGCCTCACGTCCTAATAAGCTGGTAAGGAAGGCGGGCTCTGTCGTGGGCACAGAACTGGAGAGTATGACATCAGTGGCAGAGCGAAGGGCACTGAGTAGGCTACGGTCAATCATGGAAAACCCTGAACATCCTCTGCACAGCACCATCCAGAGACAGAGAAGCAGCTTCAGCGGCAGGTTGCTGTCAATACAATGCTCCTCAGACAGGATGAAGAGATCATTACTCCCCAACGCCATTTGGCTCTACAATTCAACCACCAGGGGCAAGACATGTTAAGTGCTGGGGTTAGGACTGAGCTTAAGTTACCACTCAATGCACTTTAGTAAACTATTTAAGAACTTTTTAAAAGCTATTTATTAATGCTTTGGGAGGGTGATTTTAGATGCATATCATATTTATACTGAGTTAAATACTGCTTGTATTTAATGAATCCATGTGAACAATGTCTAAAAGAGTCTTGTGATCACAAGAAAAGCTACCAAGATGGTCACTCACAGCTTCATATTCTCCACCAACAAGCAAGTTGCTGATGGGGGGAGAGCTGCAGTACTTTAAGTTCAAAGTATATATATCAAAGTTCAAAGTACATTTTTTTTCTTTTAAAGCATATATACATGATAAAACCTTGAGATTCATCTTCTATCAGGCAGCCACAAAACAAAGAAACTCCAAAGTACCCAAAAAGAAAGAAGTCCATCGACACCCCATCTGCAGAGAGAAAAAGAAACAAATGAAGCAAGCAATAATCTCAAGCAAATAGCATTCTGCACTGAAGTTGCAGTATATAGACATTAACAAAGAGGATGTGCTGGAGCTTATGAAAAGCATCAAGTTGGATAAGTCACCGGGACTGGATGAGATCTACTGTGGGAGGCGAGGGAGGAGATTGCCGAGCCTCTGGCGATGATCTTTTCATCATCAATGGGGACAGGAGAGGTTCCAGAGGATTGGAGGGTTGCACATGTTGTTTCCTTATTCAAGAAAGGGAGTAGAAATAGCCCAGGAAATTATAGGCCAGTGAGTCTTACTTCATGTGTTGGTAAGTTGATGGAAACGATCCTGAGACGCAGGACTTATGAATATCTGGAGAGGTATAATATGATTAGGAATAGTCAGCATGGCTTTGTCAAAGGGAGGCCATGCCTTATGAGCCTGATAGAATTTTTTGAGGATGTGACTAAACATGTTGATGAATCTAGAGCAGTCGATGTAGTGTATATGGATTTCAGCAAGGCATTTGATAAGGTACCCCATGAAAGGCTTATTGGGAAAGTAAGGAGGCATGGGATCCAAGGAGACATTGTTTTGTGGATCCAGAACTGGCTTGCACGCAGAAGGTAAAGAGAGGTTGTAGACGGGTCATATTCTGCATGGAGAACGGTCACCAGTGGTGCGCCTCAGGGATCTGTTCTGGGACCCCTACTCATCATGATTTTTATAAATGACCTGGATGAGGAAGTGGAGGGATGGGTTAGTAAATTTGCTAATGACACAAAGGTTGGGAATGTTGTGGATAGCGTGGAGAGCTATCAAAGGTTACAATAGACATTGATAGGATGCAAAACTGGGCTGAGAAGTGGCAGATGGAGTTCAACCCAGATAAGTGTGAAGTGGTTCATTTTGGTAGGCCAAATATGATGGCAGAATATGGCATTAATGATAAGACTCTTGGCAGTGTGAAGGATCAGAGGGATCTTGGGGCCCGATTTCATAGGACACTCAAAGCTGCGACGCAGGTTGATTCTGTGGTTAAGAAGGCATTTGGTGCATGGGCCTTCATCAATCATGGAATTGAGTGATTTAGTTCAATCCATTTTAGAGAAATTCATCATTTCGGCTGACCAAGCCTGAACTGACCATCAGTCTTCCAGTCTGTACCAGGCCTAATTAGTATTCACAGTCAATACAACAGTTTATCTCCTAAATAATTCAGGAGTCTCCCCTGTTTATTTGCTCAATATATATTTGCTGTTTCAATGGAAAGTGATTGCATTACAGTATTTTCAATACACATTCTTGTTTATAACAGATAGTACTTCTGCATTGTCAATGCACTTACTTAATCTTCCTTTTATAATTAAAATATTTATTTAAATATATTGTTCCTATCACCCTTCTGGTCAATATACACTATTCAACATGCCCATTTCTGCTACCTTTTTATTTCATTGTGCATAGGGTAAGCAAGCACAATATTTTGCCTCCCCTCCAAGACAAATAGGATTGCTCCCTTGCTTAATTATTATTTTCTTCAAAGACATGCAGACCTGTACAATAGGTCTTGCCTGTGGCAATTGCAGGATTGAGCCATTCTAAACAAACAATCCGACGCCAGGTGGTTCCTATAACATTCAGTACTAAACGCCCTGCCGTTTGCACTTAGTTGACTTACAGTCCTCCTGCCTTTTGCACTCATATGACCTACTAGATTTTTGCCAAATTTACTTGTAGACTCCCAGTACTCAACTGTGAAGAAGATCACACAATCTCTGTGGGCTCACTTCCACGTTCTTTCGTTATCTGTCCACACACAAACTACCCAATCTTCTAATAAGACTTAGAAATGGCACCTCTTCCCAACGTCTTTAGCCTGATCGTGTAGGTACCTATTATTTCTACTCGCCCCAATTATGAATGTCAAACTCCTAATTCTCAAAAACCTTCTAACTGTTAGATTGGAATGCTCCTTTAAAGTATTTACAATTAACCAATTTACAATACTGTTAGTGTGTCTAGAACGACTAAGTTTGCCGAGCAGAGAAGGCTAGTGTTTTACTCTATTGCACGTACCTCCAGGAGACCCTGGTTTGATCCTGGCCTCTGCTGCTTTCCATGTGGAGTTTGCATGTTCTCCCTGTGACCATGTGAGTTTCCTCGAGATGTTCTGCTTTCATTCCACATGCCAGAGGCATGCAGGCTGCTGGCACATGGCAGCTTTTTTTGGCAACTCCATATTTTTCCTGGTGGAGATGGGTGGCAGGAGGATTCAGAGATGGTAGGTAGGTGATGATGTGATTTGACGGGGATGCAAGAGAAAAAGTAATTCTGCGCTTAAAGGTTGGCACAGTCATGGTGCACCAAAGGGTCTTTTTTCTTTTCCATGCTGTATGCCTATAAACTCAGCAAACTCTTAAAGATATCAATGTCTATTTCCACCTCATTAATATGCAAAGTGAAGAGTATTGGTTCTGGCTTTGAACTCCATGATACCCCATTAATCACACCTCTGCCCAGTGGCTATATTGTCCTATCGAAACGATGTGACTAATAGTGTTTGTTTTGTTATGTAACTCCCAAAACTATTCAACCAAAAAGCATAGGGGCTGGGACATTGTCTACTTAGTTCTTGTTCTTTAGTGAGGCACTTACATTTAATGTAAAGGTGTTGTAATAACGTAAGCCATTCATGTAATTCTTACGTATAACCCACAGTGAATTATGTAAACAAATAAAGAATGCTTAATCAAATGATATATTTACAATGTTACTCAAATATTATTGAAATATTACTCAATGTTACTCAAATGTTATTGAAATATTAAATCCATGCTTAGCTATAAACATATATATATATATATATATATATATATATATGTGTGTGTGTGTGTGTGTGTGTGTGTGTAGGATTTCTTACTCTTGTGGCATAACATCTTTCCTGACAAGGCAGGGGTCACTTTGCTTGGCGGGTGAGACTTCTGGCTGTGAAACAATCTCAGTTTCTGGAACCTCCACTGTGGTGGTTGTAGGAGTTGACTCTGGGACTGTAGGAAGTGATTCTGATACATTTCTTCTCTAGCAGTTCACTCAGCTCTCCTCAACTGATTGATGAGTCGTCTCCAGATGATTTCAGATGCAATCTCCACTATATAGGAGACTGGTCCAGTTCTGTCCTGAATCTTTCAAAGTAACAACTGTTGATCACCTCGGAAGTCCTTTGTCAGGAACTGCTTGTCCAGGAGTGAAGCATCGAACCTTCTTGTTTGAGGAGCCCTCAGATTGTCCTGTACACTTTTTCTGAGACAGGGGTTGAGGAGGTCCGTGGTTGAATGCAAGGGATGACCCAGGAACAGCATAGCTGGTGAGTTGTCAGTTGTAGAGTGTGCAGCATTGTGATACGCAAGGAGGAAATCGGAGAACTTCTGATTCAGTGTTAGCGTAGTGTGTTCTGTTGACATTGCTCGCAGTGCATTCTTTAGACTCTGGACAAATCTTTCCACCAGGCCATTTGTAGGTGTGTAGTATGGTGCAGATGGCTTATTCCAATCATTTTCAGGAGTAACTGAAAGAGTTCCACAATAAACTGTGGTCCATTGTCACTGACTAAGTGTTCTGGAACACCAGTCCTTGAGAAGAGGCCTCTCAACACATCAGCAATGTGCGAGGATGTATTAGGAATACATCTGGCCACTTTGTAGCTGCGTCAACTACTACCAAGGAATTTGTGCCCATGAACGGTCTGGCAAAATCCACATAAATCCTGTGCCAGAACAATGCAGCTATTCCCAGGGATGGAAATGCACTGCACTTGGCCCTGGTTTGGAGCTTTTTTTAAAATCAGAATTGTAGGAATGATTGTGTTAAAATGAGCTGTAGTCAATAAACAGCAGCTGGACATTAGTTTTAGTATGACCTGTTATAGTGATTGACAAATCCTAAAATGGGCTACATCTGTAACACACCTTTTGACCTGGGGCATCCAAGACCGTTTGAATTTTCTCAGCACACTTGTGTAAATCTTGTGAGTCAATGGTGTTACAACAGTAAGTAATGCTCCGTTAAAAGAATTCACACTTGCAGTGTTTTGCTCTGTGCCCATAATCTTCCGAGTTTTTTTTTAACAGTCTTGAGATTTTGGAGATGTTCCTTGTCATCCTTACCGATAACAATTATGTCATCCAAGCAACACTGAGCACCTGGGCAGCCTTGCAGCACCTGGTCCATAGCTTTCTGCCAGTATTCAGGTGCAGGTGCTACTCCCGAAATAAACCTACTATAATAATAAAGCCCTTTGTGAGTGTTTATGGTGAGAAACAATTTGGACTCTTCTCCCATCTCCATCTGTAGGTAGGCCTCAGCTGTCCACTTTGCTGAAATGCTTCCCACCAGAAAAGTTTGCAAGAATATTCTCTATTCTGAGTAAAATGTATTGATCTACTTTCAGTGCTAGGTTGATGGTGACATTAAAATCAACACAGGTCCTGTCAGAAACACCCCTCTTGGCTACTAGGACCTCTGATGTTTCCATGGGTTACATTCAACCTTGGAAATAATTCCTTCACCCTCCATGCAATCTAGCTCTCTGGTTACATTATCATGGATGGTATAAGGAACAAGATGATCCTTGTAAAACATGGACGTGGCATTTTCATGTAGCACTATTTTACCCTTTATGTTTGGCTTTTCCAATGCCATGCTAGGACTCTGCTGTGGCATCATCCAGTACCTTTCTACACTCGCATTCAATTGATTCTATTGCAGGGGATGTAACATGCAAATCAAGTTGTAGTTGTCTCAGCCAATCACAGCCCAACAATGCTGACCCTCCTGTTCTTAAGACAAACAAGCCCAACGTGGGCTGTTTGTTGTTATATTTCACTGTTATAAATGCCGTTCCTGCATGAGTTATCTTTTCTCTGGTATAAGTCCTTGGATATCCACTGCAGGCTTCAGTTCAGTATCTTTGAAATGCCATTCAGACTCATTTTATGGAATAACTGAAACAGCTAAGCCAGCGTCCAATTCCATTTTACTGTTCACTTCCAGTCTAAGCCTATTGCTGGTCTCTTGTTAGTTTTCACATTATAGGTCTCAAGGCTATTCATTCCTGTGCCACTCTCAACATTATCAGATATTTCATCAACAGTGCATAGATTAGTTCTGTTTTTGAAACTGTAACTTGACTTTTTATCTTTTTTTCTTCTCTGTGCATTCCATTTATTTTTTTCTGTCTAACATGCTCTTTACATGTGTCCTACTTTGTTGCATTGTCCCTTTAAACTTGCATTGGTCTGGTGTATCTGAAAACCTGCCACAACCAGTAATGCAGTTTGTTCAGCCAGGCAGGTTTCTGTTTAGATGCTGCAATTTTGTTCAAGTTCACTTTTATTCCTGACTGTGGCTCAGTTGCAACTGCTCTTTTTAAACGTGAGTTGTGCTTCAGTTGGGAACCACTTTTGAATGCTTTCTTGTAAGATTTCACAAACTATCTCTCAGTGCTTCATTAAGCCCATCACTGAACTGAAGATTCCGCATGACATCTATTACTTTGACAAACTTCTGTAGAGATTGTGGTGAAGAATATATTGACTGGTTAAATCACAGTCAGGTATGCCAATGCCCTTGAAAAGAAAACCCTACCAAAAGTAGTGGATATGGTCTATTCCATCTAGGGTAAAGCCCTCCCCTCCATTGAGCATATCTACACAGAGTGCTGTCACAAGAAAACAGCACCCTCATCAAGGACCACCATCCCCCACCTCATGCTCTCTTCTTGTTGCCGTCAGGAAGAATGTACGGGAGCCTCAACACTCACACCATCAAGTTCATGCACAGTTATTACCCCTCAACCATCAGCCTCCTGAACCAGTGTGGAGAACTTCGTTCAATTTCCCTTGCCCCATCTCCTGATTGTTCCCACAACCTACAGACACACTTTCAAGAGTTTTTTAGCTCATGTTCCTGATATTTATAGCTTATTTATTATTATTGTTGTTAATATTATATTTTTATTTTTAGCTCAACCCTGTAATACCTGAGGTACTGGCATAGCCAAGCATACTCATTTCTCATTTGCTAGGATTTTTCAGACTATCCTAGTGGTGTTCAGTATTTTAGCTTTCTGGATATCTACATACATATTGCTGTGTAGGCCTAATTGCTTAATGCTTTTCTGTAGTGACTTCGGGATGATACTAGTTGCTAGGTATTACTATTCGGACAATGTATACACTGTTCACGTTCCAAAGTCTTTCAGTTTATTCCTTTAATTCAGGGTATTTCTGGTGTTTTTCACTTATTTTTGTATGTTATGTGTATTTGGAATGGCTATATCAATTAAGTAAGCTGTTCTTGCTTATTTATTCTGTAACATTATATTCAAATGATTATTATGGATTTTCCTATCTTTTGTAATGGATTAGTCATCATGTCATTTGTTAGAATCTGATTCTAAAACTGGATTAGGCTTGTATTTATAGTAAGGTGTGGTATCTTTTATGAGTTCATATTTTAAAGCAAGATTTTGCTGAATGCTGATTGCCAGTTGATTGTGCCTGTGTAAGTAATCAGATTGAGTTAAACAGCTGCAGGATTCTGTAACGTGTTGGGTTTTTTCTGGTATCTCTTGGCCTTTTCTGGGTGTATCAATTTGAATGTGTTGGTCTTTTATTATGTACTTTTGATAATTTTTGGATTAGGCACCTGGTCCTGTATTGCCATTAGGAATCCCTCTGCTTCTGGGAAGAGGCCTTCAAATCAGAGCCACGTTTTGGATGCTTCCTTGTCAACAGCTAGTCTGCTCAGAAGTGCTCTTCCATTGGTTAACTTTTTCTTCTGTAGTGATAATTTCTTCATTTTTCCCTATTATGCTTTCAGAATTCTTATCAGAATTGCAAATGCTTGCATGGAGTGCCGAATCCTGTTTTCTTTGAAGAAAATATATCCTTAGAAGTTTTATCTGACTGTCATGTAAGTTTTTTATGTCTGTTATTTCTCTTCCTCCTTCTGTCCTAGGTAATGGTAATCTAAGTATGTTCAAGTATACATAGTATTTTCTAAAATTTGTCATTTCAGTTCTTGTTTTTCTGAGTAAATTTTCCAGATCAGTTTTGGATCAAGATATTATGCAAAATGAATATGTTAATATGGGTATAGTAAAAAAATTATTGCCTTTGTTATATTTTAACTATAAAGCTCCATTTGGAAGATCTTATTAAGCCTTGAGGTAAATTCTGTCAAAGGTTTTGCCTTTATTGCAGTATGATCCATTTTCTTTGCTTGTTGATATCCTGAATACATCTCTGCTTCATATTCATCCATTAGTTGTATTGTATCCTGCTGCTGTGTTTTATATTCTACTAGCTCAAATGTTCAGTGGATATTTGTGTGGGTTTCTGCATAGGTACACTCCAAAGAGATGGAAAGGATGGTAGAGTACAGGAACTGTGGTGTACAAAGGCTGTTGTAAAATTAGTTATGAAGAAAAGAGGAGTTTATGAAAGGATCTAAAACTAGGTAATGATAGAGATCTAGAAGATTATAAGGCTAGCAGGAAGGAGTTATAGAATGAAATTAAGAGAGCCAGAAAGGGCCATGAGAAGGCCTTGGCGGACAGGATTAAAGAAAACCCCAAGGCATTCTAGAAGTATGTGAAGAGCAAGAGGATAAGATGGGACACTACGGAAAAGGATCTTGGTGATTATAATGATGACTAGCAGTGGACTGAAAAGCTTTACTGAGTACACTCACAAGAAAATAAATTTAAGGGTTGCATATGGTGACATACATTTTATGTAGTTTGATAATAGATTTACTTTGAAATTTGAACCTTGAACAGACAATGCTGAGACAATTTCTTCAAATCAACCACGTAAACTGAAATGGTCTCCCCTTCCTTTTGATTCTGCTTATGAAATCTAAAGCCTTCTGGAATCAACAATGTTTTGTTCTAAATGTTCCTGCATTGCATTCATGCTATCAGGAAAGCTCATTTTGGCTGGTTTGGTCAAAGCATTCAAACTTCCAAGCAACCTGTATGCTATTGCAACTTTTGCACCGAGAAGAACTGGCACATATTTTTCATTGGTTATTTTATTTGCTTCAAAATACTGCATAATTCATTCAGTATACGTCATCCAATTATCTGTTGTGCAATTGAAAGTATCTATATTTCCAAAGTAGCCAGCCATTTCTGCTTTTTAACATTTTAATATTACTATCAACCAGTGTCACTGTTTCTGAACCTGTGGCCATACTCACTGTTCGTTAATTTTGTCTGTTTTCTGCCTTTTTTTATTAACTCACCCTTCTTTCTCCCCTTCCGAAGAAACACATGCTGTGTTTTTTTTAAAAAAACTTGGCTGTCTCTCTTCCCTTACAAAGAAAAATGTGCTGCACTTCCGTAGGTAGTCATCTCAGATTCATTTTAAAACTTCCTGTAGCCACAGTTATGCTTTGTAAATCCTTAATCTAATCGAACAATAAACAGAGGAGCTGGGACATTGTCTACCTAGATTTCTTCTTCAGTGAGGTGCTCACATATGATGTGTGGCATAATGATGTATGCCATTCACGTACTTCTTACATATAACCCATAATGAATTATGTAAACAAACAACGGATGCTTAATCAAAAACATATTTACAATATTACTCAAATAGTACTGAAATATTAAATACACTGAAATGTTCACCAGGGATTTCACTGAGGTCTCAGCTTTTCACTGTCAATAACAAAGATGAAGGGCAGATATAATGTGTCTGGGTATTTGAGATAATTCAAGGACATGAAAAGACAAATAGATTAAAATGATTTCTCTGGTGGGATATTGTGAATATGGCTCACAGCCTTATAATTCCATCTGTGCTCTTCAGAAATGATGCCAGAAGGTGGTCCTTCACAGAGGGAAATCTGGGACAATCTCTCTCAAAAGAGGTGCTGAAGGTGGAGATCAGGTTTAAGTTCAAGTTCAAGTTCATCATCATTCAAACATATACATGAAACAATGTTTCTGAGTGTAATGTACAGTACATATAGTGCATATACACAACACATATAGCGATGGTCCAGCATATACAGTCACAAACTAATATTAGCATAAGTCCCTGATTGGCATTGCCTAAGGATTGACAGACAGATATACTTTATTGATCCCGAGGGAAATTGGGTTTTGTTACAATTGCACCAACCAAGAGTAGTGTAGAAATATAGCAATATAGAACCATAAGTAATAATAAATAAATTATGCCAAGTGGAAATAAGTCCAGGACCAGCCTATTGGCTCAGGGTGTCTGACAATCCAACGGAGGAGTTGTGAAGTTTGATGGCCACAGGTAGGAATGACTTCCTATGATGCTCAGTGTTGCATCTCAGTGGAATGAGTCTCTGGCTGAATGTACTCCTGTCCCTAACCAGTACATTATGGAGTGGATGGGAGTCAATGTCCAAGATGGCATGCAACTTGGACAGCATCCTCTTTTCAGACACCACCGTCAGAGAGTCCAGTTCCACCCCCACAACATCACTGGCCTTACGAATGAGTTTGTTGATTCTGTTGGTGTCTGCTACCCTCAGCCTGCTGCCCCAGCACACAACAGCAAACATGATAGTACTGGCCACCACAGACTCGTAGAACATCCTCAGCATCATCCGGCAGATATTAAAGGACCTCAGTCTCCTCAGGAAATAGAGACGGCTCTATTGAGATGCATGTTTATATAAGACAGTACAATGTTACTGGGGCCACTGCAATAAAACAAGCTGTAGTATAAATATTTGAAACAGCGGGAATAAAAAAATGAAAAGTGACAAGTGCAGGATAAAAGAGTGTCTGTGATTTGGGGTGTATTGTGGAGGGTGGTGGGCAGCAGGGCATTCAGACAGGGTGTACACGTGTGCTGGGTGACAGCAGGGTGTTAATAAGTCTAACAGCCTGGGGGAAGAAGCCGTTCCCCAGTTCTAGTTCTTAATCTACGGTGTGGGAAGGATTTGATAATCAATAGATTTTTTATCTTAACCCCGTTTTACTGGGCATCTCTGGAAATGCGGCTCATTAGCCCCTCGTTAACAGCCTCCGGAATCCATGGCGAGGAAAGCACCTTTCTCAGGCTCCATATGTCCAGGATGTATACAATTCTGGTCTCGCCAAATCTGTGAGGTTCAGATGTCTCGACTGCCCAAACCCGGTTTGTGTGAATGTTGTGTGATTTACTGCCCCCCTGCAATTGCCCATCGACAAGAAATAACAGACCGTACACTGCATACAATTAGAAAGAAAGTATACTTAAGCAAGAAGTTATTAAAGAAAGAAAATAAAACCAAAAAAAAGAGCCCATTGTAATTAAATAGTCATGTGTGCATGGTAGAGCTCAAATCTTCTAGAAGCCATTATTTCAATTTACAGTACTGCACCAACTCCTATTCACTGCTCCCCAGTAAAAGTTCTCCTCTTGGATCTTACATTCCTGCCGGATCGAATCCCATGGCCTGTTCTCTTGAGCTCCTTCTCTCTCCATCTCCCGCTGAAAAAGACCTTGACCTACATCAGTGTCCATCACAACAGCTGCTCCCCCAGCATTCTCCACCTTCTTGATTGGATGACACAACTTTCCTAAGCTTCCCTTA
Organism: Hypanus sabinus; assembly: GCF_030144855.1. NCBI lineage: Eukaryota > Metazoa > Chordata > Chondrichthyes > Myliobatiformes > Dasyatidae > Hypanus > Hypanus sabinus. The sequence continues at coordinate 157,581,734 of NC_082712.1, forward strand.
TCTTTAATGGTAACCTAAGAACTGCCAGCAGAACACACTGTTTCCACAGAAAGAACATTACATTTAAAGCACTGCAACTTTAGCAGTAAATCCTTTACTCGGGCATTACATCTGAAAAGGATATAAACAATAAGAAGCCTAAGGAAGTAAATGAGGTAACAGTACAGATTAAGTTTGATGCTGCTGAACATCAGGCCATGTGCTTTGTATAATCTCTGTAAGTATGAACGTATGGATGACATTGCAGAAAACTAGCAAAGATAAATCACTCTTGGACTATTTTTCTATTCTAGACATACTTACACTTCAGTCCTGAACAATATCTTTTTCCTTGATCGCCATCATATTCTCCTTTACAGATAATGAGAAAGCTACGCCCCTTCATTTGTGAGCTAATTTACATTGGTTCAGCAACCACAGCTCATATGAACAGTTTAATTGCACGTCAAAGAGAGAACATCAATTATAAATAAGGAATTTAGGAACTTGGGTAGATGTTCTAGTTTTCTCCATCATTCAAACCTACACTCCTATCTAACTCTAGTAGCAGTTAGTCTTCCTTTTTAATCAAGAATCTATCTATGTCTGCTTTAAAAAAATATTCAACTATTCAGTTTCCCCTCCTTTTTAAGGAAGAGGACGCAAAAGATTAACAATTACAGGAGAGATTAAAAAATGCCTAATCTCTATCTTAAATGGGTGGTTTATGTAAGCAGGGACCTTGTTCCAGATTCCTACACTAGAAACATTTTCTCTGCATCCATTCTGTCAAGCATCTTCCAGCTGCTTGCCTATTTATTTCACCAAGTCCTTGTGTCTGACATCACTGCCCATAGCCACTTGCACTGTAATACTGAGGCCTAATGCTAGATTGAGGAATAACACCTTTTCTTTTATCTGGGTATATTGCAGCTTGCAGTACTCAATATTAAATCCTCCAGTTTTTGATAATTTGCTCTTTCTTTCTGTGTGTACCAGAACAAACTGTCTTATTTCATTTGTATTGTGTAGCCTGCATTTGTATACTGATGTTTAACTGCCCAATTATTTCAATTTATGAGAGAAATTCCCTTTGTTCTACCCCTACCTTCTCCTCTACATAGACTAACTTGTTTATCCCATTGTAATTCCTGATGAAAAGTTCCGGACTGGAAATGTTAACTGTTACTCTCCCTACTTAATCTGCCTTGACCTACTGGGATTTTCCAGTACTTTCTATTTTTTTAAAATTATCTAATGTCTTAAGATTTTTTTCCATCTTTAATAACCAGTTCCTGAACAGACTCCAGTTATGATGTTAAATACGAGGGTGATTGATAAGTTCATGCCCTTAGGTAGAAGGAGTTAATTTTAGAAAACCTAGCACATTTATTTTTCAAAATAGTCCCCTCCTACATTTACATACTTAGTCCAGCGGTTGTGGAGCATACAGATCTTGGATCTCCAGAAAGAGTCCACAGATAGGTGATTGATAAGTTTGTGGCCTAAGGTAGAAGGAGATGAGTTATACAGATCTCGTTACATGCACATGGAGTTCAACTCTTTGAGTGATGATGCAGAAAGTTTGAAGTTAATAACTCATCAGGGGTGAGTGATAAATTTGTGGACTAAGATAGGAGATGAGTTATTAACTTCAAACTTTCTGCGTAGTCCCTCAAAGAGCTGAACTGCACGTGCATGTAATGAGAGCTGTATAACTCATCTCCTTCTACCATAGGCCATGAATTTATCAATCACCCATGCTGTGGGCACTTTCTGGAGGTCCAAGATCCCAATGTTCCATGACTGCTGGACTAAATGTGGACTATGCACTTGGGTATGAAAACTGACTGGAGGTAGGTAGGAACATAGAGATACAGTTACGTTTGCAATATGATCTTACTTATTGTCAGACTAGCCTTGCAAATTTCCTTGACACCTTCCTTAGTGTTGTCACTACTTCCTGTATATGATGACTAAAATTATAGCCTCAATCTAATCCAGCTACACCTAGTGGTCGATAATAAATCTGGCAGTGCCACCTGAGTCCACTTCCCATGCATAAATCATAAACAAATAAATACTTGAATTACTTATAAAAATAGAGGACTGTGTGGTAGGGAGATTCTAGGCAGGTTCTAGAGTAGGTTACATGGTCGGCACATTGTAATGTGCTGTAAATTTCTATGTTCTATTTTTTTCTTTCTTTAAATTTACAAACTCAGAAAAGTAAATACTGCAGTCTAAATATTATAACTAAGTTTTTGAAAACCTAGAACTGACCTTGTCAATAAAGAGGCCATACAAAATAGCAGCTCTGTTTAATTTTCCAAAAAATTTTTAAACTGCATTATCCAAACTGTCAGTAATCCATTACTTCCAAAATGGTTGAGATGTCCTTAGGAAATAGTAACAGTTCCACTATTGTAAGTTCTTTCCTTGGTTGTCAGTTAAGTGATTGTTAAATTGCCTGGAAGACAGAAACAGAGTACTATTGCAGATGAGGTCAGTTTGGATGATTTAACTAACAACCCTAAATAATGGGCTGATCCAGTAAAAAAAAATTAAATAGTTTACATTTCACTTCTTAGCGTAATTAACTCAATGCTTTCCAAGTGCAGAAAGCAAATCTTCCTGTTTACTTCAGTACAAAGATGAACAGACTAATTTTTAACATTTTTCCATTGATCCAACTGTAATAATCCTATAACGAAACTAACCTGAAGAATTTTGACACTACTTCAAGAACATGGGTCTATTTTACAGTTGATGGTCTTATTCTGAGTGGCTGAAATTTACCAGGTGGAGAAATTTAAAATATGGTGGTGAAACAAAGCTAGCTTATTTGATAAAAGAGGATAAGGCACATAGTTTCGTAAATTAAATAACAGGGTGAGGGAAAGGAGATGTTCACATTTTATGTAAAAGGTAATCTAAAACAATAAAGAACATATGCACAACGTTCATATAAATATAGGTATTCTGTTAAGGAAAGAAATCAGTTGCTGTTTTTTCACATGTTTTGTTTAGGCTGTGCTGTGCAGTATGACTTTTCAAGAAAACATAAAGAAGTGTTTCATAATATTTGAGAAATTATAAAGTGTGTTAAGGAACTACTGTGATTTCTGTTCTGACTTTACATTGCCCTAAGCTTATCAGGAATAATGCAACCCTTCTTAACCCCTCAGTTGGCAGGTTTAAGTAGTTAACATCTGTTTTCAAAATTCGAAACAAGCGATTTATTGGACACAAAACATTTTCTAAAGTTCTGAGCATATAATTGCTAGAACCCTTCAGATAATGGAAGCCATTTCCTCCTCTTTTCTTTACTCTTCCTTCCTATAGCTTTGGATTTTAGCCAATAAGGAAACTGTTCCCCAAGCTCATTCCTCGGTATCTATTTGCTTGTGTAAAAATCTGGTCAATGAGAATCAGCAGAGATTTGCAGACAGTGTTATGGTGATGGTAATTTTGTCTTGCTTTCTAGCTTCTTGACATATCCCCAGATAACAATCAAGAATAGATTGATCTTACCAATGGGGAATCAGAAGAAAAATTTAAGTATATTTTCCGGAGCAAGGAAGGAGTGAATCTTCAGTCCAGTGATAGATTGAGAGTCTGCAGTGTTCAAAGAACACTCTGGGTAGAAGAAGTAAAAACCCCATTACTCATCCCACCCCCATTTTGACCCACCAGGGTCATCATAGGCATTGGCTGACAACAACCATTTGTCTCCAAATTTGCCTCCTCATTCACTTCCAAATCCTGTGAGACCTTGAAATCATACCATTATTTTGGACTATACTATATAGATGCTTGTGGCCTTGATTAAAACTTACCCATTTGCAACCGTCTAGATAGTTAATCTGTAAACCTTTCTAAGTATTTTCCAATAAAAAATGCTCACACCATAAGGAAAGAAGCAAAACCAAAAAATACCAGAAGCTCTCAGCAGGTTAGGCATCTGTTGAAAGGTCATTGATCCAACACATTAACTTTGCTTCCCTCTGAGCGGATGCTGCCTGGCTTGCTGAGCGCTACTGGCATCCTTTGTCTTGCTTCTGATGTCAGCATCTGGAGCTTTTGCTGTAGGAACTCAGGATTCAAACTTGTGGCATTCTAGTACTGCACAAGTTCAGTTTGAGGATCATGCAGGAGTTTGTACTCTTTAATTTTATATAGAAGACGATGAAAACAAATTGAGGCCTTTTATGCTCACTAAATGCACTGCAAGATATTGGAAGCTTATAACTAAAGCAACATTGGTGGGTATATTTTAATAAATTATACGGAGCAGTCAATAGGTGGATAAAACTGATGTCCCTTGGGTTCTAGTGATTATTTGTGTGTCAGGAATATGCCCTGTAACACTGTTAATTGGTTTTCCCTTTTCAGACCTCCTTGTCTTTAGAATATGCTTCAGAGCACAGTTAGAAGTGCATGTGCCAATTTTTCATTTAGCTTCAGGGGGCTTTCCTTGAATGAACTAGCCTCATGTGCTCATAATATGCATCATCTTTTACAAGATGTGTTTAGTTCAGAAGCTTACTGATGTAGAATGTGAACACCAAATAATTGAACATTTAACAGGTCTTAAAGTTAATAAAATAATGCAATTTTTAAGTACAATTTGGAATAATAGCCAAAACCTGATATTCTCGTAAATCTTAATGGGCCTGAATTTGATTTATAACTTTCATTTTTGCCTTTTAACTGAGTCATTCTCTCAAAATCTTTACTGTGGGAACAATGATCCTGTCACCATGCTTTGTTACATGAAGCCAGCTATGAAACTCCATAGGGTGTGACCAATGTTAAAGTCATGTTTTGTGCAACTATACATTTTGCACTATAATTGTTCTCTGTATTTTTTATACAGCAACAAGGGCTGGTTCATTAAATCTAGACTGATTCATATGATACACAGTAAATGCAATTACTGGAATATAGAAAACAGAAGCAGTCGGTAAGCCATTTGGCACCTGGAACCTGCTTTGGCTGATCAAATATTGTCATAGAGCCATTGAGCACTACAGCTCAGAAACAGAGTCTTTGGCCCATCCAGCTCATGCTGAACTATTATTCTGCTTAGTTAAATCGACTTGCACCTGGACCATACTTCTCCCATCCATATGCCGTACTTGTCCAGACTTCTTTTAAATGTTGAACTCAAACTTTCATCCACCACTCCTGTTGCCAGCTCATTCCACGCTCTCACCGTCCTCTGAGAGAAGTCGTTCCCCTGATGTTCCCTTTAACCATTTCACCTTACACCCTTAACCCACAGGTATGCTCTTTGGTAATGCCCTACTGCTCCCTCATTGAGTTCCATCCTGCTGTGTCCTCCCAAACTGCAACAACTCACACTTGTTAATTTCCATCTGCCACTTTGCAGCCCACTCTGTCAGCTGAGAATATATCTTAATACATATTCCCATTCTTGTTTCTTATTCCTTGACACCTTTGCTCCCATTAAAATATATTCTATGGACTCCTGTGGTAGAGCATTCCATATGTTCACCGCCCTCTTAGTGATGAATTTTCATTGTTTCTGCCCTAAATATCTTACTCTGTATCCTGGAAATGTGCCCCATGGGCCTGCACAGCCAAGGGGAAACATCTTCCCTCCGTCTCACCTATCTAGCCATGTTCAAAATTCAAAGTAAATTTATTATGAAAGTACATAGATGTCACCATATACAATCCTGAGATTCATTTCCTTGTGGGCATACTCAATAATACCATAATACAGTAATAACCGCAATAGAATACCAACATGCGCATTCAATCAGTGTACAAAAGTCAACAAATTGTGCAAATACAAAAAGAAAGAAATAATAAGAATAAAAAAATAAACAATAACTATTGAGAACATGAGATAAAGAGTCCAGAGGTAATGGGAACATTTCAGTGATGGGCCAGTGAAATTGAGTGAAGTTATCCCTTTTGTTTCAAGAGCCTGGTGGTAGAGGGGTAATAAGTGTTCTAAAACATGGTGGTGTGAGTCTTCAGGCTCCTGTATCTTCTTTCTAATGGCAGCAGCGAGAAGAAAGCATGTCCTGTGTGGTGGGAGTCCCTAATGATAGATGCTGCCTTCCTGTATTTCATGTAGATGTGCTCAGTGGTGGGGAAGGCATTACTCATGATGGACTGGGCCGTATCCACTACTTTTTGTAAGATTTTCTGTTCAAGGGCATTGGTGCTTCCATAGCAGGCTGTGATGCAGTCTGTTAATATACCCTATACTACATATCTATTGAAGTTTGCCAAAGTTTTCGATATGCAAAACTTTTGCAAACTCCTCAGCAATTAGAGCTGCTGCTGCACTTTCTTTGTAATGGCACTTATGTGCAGGGCACAGGACAGGTCCTCTGAAAGAACAACACCAAGGGATTTAAAGTTGCGGACCCTCTCCACCTCTGATCTTCCAATGAGATCTGGCTCATGGACCTTTAGTTTTCTCCTTCTAAAGTCAATAATCAGTTCCTTGGTCTTGCTGACATTGAGTAAGAGAACAATTTGGGACCTCTCAGACAAATTTTCAGTTTCCCTCCTGTATGCTGATTCATCACCATCTTTTATTCACAGTGGTGTTGTCAGCAAACTTGAATATGGCATTGGAGCTGCGCTTACCCATACAGTCACAAGTGTAATGCGAATAGAGCAGAAAGCTAAACACATAGCCTTGTCTTGCCCTTGTGCTGATGGAGATCATAGAGGAGATGCATTTGCCGATCTGAACTGACTAGGATCTGCAAGTGAGGCAATTATGGATCCAATTGCACAATGACAAATTGAGGCAAAGGCCTTGAGGCTTATTGATTAGTTTTGATGGGATAATGATATTGAACGTTGAGCAGTAGTTGATAAAGAACATCCTGATGTATGGATCTTTGCTGTCTGGATGTTCCAGGGTTGGGTGAAGAGTCAGTGAAATGGCATTAGCTGAGGACCTGTTGCTATTGTGGGCAAATTGGAGATGATTCAAGTCACCTCTCAGGCAGGAGTCGGTGTGTTTCATCACCAACCTCTCAAAACACTTCACCACTGTGGATTTAAGTGCTACTGGATGAAAGCCATTGTGGCAGGTTATCATGTTTTACTTAGGAACCAGTAGAATTGAAGCCTGCTTGTGTTATTATTTTGGAGGATCTGTCCTGGGACCAGCAATTAAGTGCAATTATGAAGAAAGTATGGCCATGCCTCTGCTTCCTCAGGAATTTTCAGAAATTTGGTATGAGATCTAAAGCTTTGACAAACTTCTATAGATATGTAGTGAAGAATATATTGACTGGCTATATCACAGCCTGGTTTGGAAACACCAATGCCCTTGAACAGAAAATCCTGATGATCAGCATAGGTATTTATTACTTGCCCAAGCACTCAGTTTGCATATTTTCCATGGGTTCACCCTTCAGAAGGCTGCTTGTGTATTGCCCTCAGAGACTGAAATCACAAGATCATAGGGGGCTTTGGGAGTTCATGATGGTTCCTCCATGTTTTGATGGTCGAAGCTAGCAGAGAAGGAATGTCAGAATTTTGTACATTTCAGTATGGTTCCCATTCATTTTTCTAAAGCCTAGTAAATATAAACCTTGTTAATCTCAATCTTTCCTCATATAGTTCCCTATCATTTTAGGGATCAGTCTGGTGAACCAGTCATTTCTGCTATTCTCTAACAATGGGCCACTACAGGACTAGAGATTAGAATAATTGGCTTTATTCTAAAAGCTTGCAAATCAGATAAACCATGAAATAAATTCAATCTGTCATCGCCCAGGTCATCCTACCAACTCACCAACATTATCCTATAGCCTAACTTCCCCCAATGAACAACACTAATCATATACCATCTGCAAAGTCACTATTCATAGTTCTTACATTTACATCTATGTTGTTAATGTATATTGCAGACAGTGAGAGTCATAAGACCATTTCCTGTGGTGCACCACTAGTCTGAGGCTTCCAATCACAAGAGTAACTTCAACCATTACCCTTTGCCTCATATAACCAAGTCAATTTTTGATCTAATTTGTCAATTTAAGCTGGATTCCATGGGCTTTAAACTATTGAACCAGTCTCCCACTGGGACCTTTAAGTCCATTTAAATTACATCAATAACTCTTTCCTCATAGATGCACTTTGTGACTTCTTCGATTTTATTTTTCACATTCCTCAACAAAGAATGAAGGCTCTTTATTAATCCTTGCTTGGTTGAAGAGTTAATTAATTTTAATCCACAAATGATTTTTCCAATAAGTTTCCTAAATTCCACGTATTTACTCCCTGATACTATTATAATTCATAGAGTTATAGAAAAGCACTGCACAGAAACCGGATCTTTGGCCTTTCTGGTTCATGCCAAAGTACTCCCATTGACCTGTACCGGGACCCTAGCCCTCCACACCCCTACCATCCATGTACCTATCCAAACTTCTCTTAAACTTGAAATCAAGGTCACATGCATCATTTTCTGTGGCAGCTCTTTCCACACTCTCCTGACCCTCTGAATGAAGAGGTTTCCCCTGCTGTTCCGCTTAAACATGTTACTTTTCACTCCCACAACAGCTGCTCTGATTGCCCCTGCCTTACTTTAATTTTTTTTCTTGCCAAGCAATCCTATACACTGAATGGCCACTGCTCAGAACGCCAAACTACTGCGAGTTGGTGCCTTACGTACTCAACTGGAGTGAGCTAAGTCTTCTCACATTTCAGATCTCCAATTGGCCACAGCTCAAAATACCAAATTGTCGTGATCCAAGTCCTTACTTCCTCAGTCGGTGAACCCGAGTGAGCTACATCTTTGCATGCTTCTGATTTCCGACTGCCCATTGCTCAAATCACCAAACTGCCATGAGTCAATGCCTTTTCTACTCATTCAGTGAACCTGCGTGAGCTATGTCTGCTCAGGCTTTAGGTTTCCAACTGTCCGCTGCTCAAAAACATTTTTATAACCTCATATTTTCTGATGTATATAGCCCTAGGCCAACTACACCAGTATACCTGAAGTCTAGCCCAATTTCTTATATTGATATAATCTCCTTCCTTTGAAATGTACCTTTATTTAAGAAAATTATCCTGTGTGCTTTTTTTTATACTGAATTCTCCTTCGTCCTGGAATGAAAAGCCTCATTCTGAGAGCAGAAGCAACGGAGGTGGAGGAATTCTCCAGTCTGAATTCTCCAAACTCTTTCAAAGATTTATGCATATTTTCCCTCAAGTCTCTGACCTTAAAGCCCTGAGTGGCACATTCGCACATCTGCAGGTCGAGCAATTGCCTCATGGTGCTAGTGACCCAGGTTTAATCATGACCTTTAGTGTTCACTGTATGGGATTTCCTCTGTGATCTAAGGATCCAATGTTAAGGCTATATAAAGCATTGGTCAGGCTGCTCTTGGAGTATTGTGAGCAGAATTGGGCCCCCTTATCTAAGATGTGCTAGCTTTGGAGAGGGTACAGATCAGGTTCACAAGAATAATCCTGGGAATCCTGGGGGGGGGGGGGCTGCAGTAGTCATCTGAGTGGTGATCTTGAGTTTTTAGCTCTTTGAGGCTTCAGTCAGAGAAAGCGAAGGAAATAGAAAGCTCAAGGTTAAGATTTTTCTGCTTCCTTTCTTTACATCTGCTCAGCTAGGACAGTAGAGGTGCCAGGCAGGATAGTTGAAAGCTTCTCTTGTGGGATGTGGGGAGGCAGGGAAACCTCCTGTGTCCCTGTGACTACAACTGCAAGAAGTGCCTCCAGCTGCAGCTTCTAGCAAATCGTATTAAGGAGTTGGAGCTGAAACTGGATGAACTCCAGATAATTTGGGAGGCTGAGAGGGTGATAGATAGGACATTGAGAGATATTTACACTCAAGGTGCAGGATGCAGGAAACTGGGTGACAACTTGGAAGGGGAAAGGTGTTAAGGAGCCAGTGCAGAGTACCCCTGTGGCCATCCCCCTCAACAACAGGGTATATCACTTTGGATACTTTTGGGGGGGGGGGCGGTGTTGACCTAACAGAGGAAATCCACAATGATTGGGTCTCTGGCACTGAGTCTGTCTCTGTGACTCAGAAGAGGAGGGAGTGAAGAGGCACACTGTGGTGATAGATGAAAGGAGCAGTAAGCTCTGCGGATGAGAACAGATGGTATGTCCCCTCCTGGGTGCCAGGGTCTGAGATATCTCGAATTGAGTAGCCAGCATTCTTAAGTGGAAGGGTGAACAGCCAGAAGTTGTGGTCCATGTAGGCAGCAATGATATGGATAGGACGAGGGACAAGGTTCTGCATAGGGAGCTGAGTGAGTTCAGGGAGTTAGATGCTAAGTTAAAGGGCAGGACTTACAAAGTTGTGATCTCAGGATTGCTACCTGCACCATGTGCTAGTTAAGTCAGAACTAGGAAGGGTTAAAAAACTCTGATGGAAGTTGTATACAGACCCCCCAACAGTAGGAAGGACTTGGTCTATAAATAACAATGGAGATGAAAAATTTATGCCAAAAGGGTTAATGTTACAATAGTCATAGGAAATTTCAATATGCAAGTAGATGGTGCTAGATTCCAGGAGGAGGAATTTCTAGAGTACTCACAAGATTGATTTTTAGAGCAGCTTATGGTTGAGCCCAAGTGGGGAGCAACTATTCTGGACTGAGTGTTGTGCAATGAACCAAGACTGATTAGAGTGCTTAAAGTAGAAGAACCCTTAGTGGAAAGTGATCATAAGATGATCAAATTCAGCCTGAAATTTGAGAAGGAGAAATTAAACATAGTTGCATCAGTATTGGAATGGAGTAAAATGAATTACAGCGGCAGGAGGGGGGAGAATTGACTGGAAAAGAACACTGGCAGGGGTGATGGCAGAGCAGCAATGACTGGAATTTCTGGAAGCAATTCAGAAAGCACAGGATATATACATCCCAAAGAACAGGAAGTATTTTAAAGGCAAGATGACACAACTGTGGTAACTAGAAACGTCAATGTAAAGTCCAGAAGTGGTCCACAGCAGAGGTGATTGATAAGTTTGTGGAGATGAGTTATACAGCTCTCATTACATACAGATACAGTTCAACTCTTTGAGTGATTATGCAGAAAGTTCGAAGTTAATAACTCATCTCCTATCTTAGGCCACAAACTTATCAATCACCCAGCTATGGACCACTTCTGGAGGTCCAAGATGCCGACTTCTACAAAGAAGGGATCCGTATGCTCCACGACCGCTGGACTAAGTGTGTAATTGTAGGAGGGGACTATATTGAAAAATAAATGTGCTCGGTTTTCTAAAATTGACTTCTTCTACCTTAGGCCACAAACTTATCAATCACCCCTTGTATATTTAAGGCAGAGGTTGCTAGATTCTTGATCGGGCAGGGGGTTCAGGGTATGAAGTGATATGAGAAGAAGGCAGGAGAATGTGACTGAGAGGGAAATTGGATCAGCCTAACCTCAAAATGGGCATTGTCCATTGCAATATTATTAGAGACTGCAGAAAACAATGCAGTAGAGCTACAGAAAAGCAGGTTAGAATGTGAAATGCACAAAATGTCCCTGAATGGTACATAAAGCCAAAAAATGTTATCAATGTGGCATATCCTACCATGATTCAAATGAATGTTGTTTCAAAGAAAACCTTAGGAGGAAGTGCCACAGACAAAGTCACATGGAAAGAGTGTGCAAGTTAGATGAAAAGCTCCGACAAAGAGAAGAACCAAACAGAGTGAAAAGGTTCACACACAAAACTAAGCATTTGCATAAAGTGACTGAATGTGAAGCAGAATCAGACAACACAGCATCTGACAAAGGTGAGCTGTCATGTTTAGAACTGCATAGTATTACTGAAGCTGATTACAAAATCATAAGGATCACAATAGATGTGTCTGGTGTAAAACTGAAAATGGAGCTGGATACAGGGTCAGCTTTGTCTATAGTTTCCATGCTGAGGCCACCAGACTATTTTTAAAGATACCATTAGAGGAGACCTCAGCGATGCTAAAGACCTACACAGGTGAAACATATCTCCCAAAGGCAAACTGAAAGTGAATGTGACATATGGAGGCCAAATACAACAGTTAGAGCTTTATGCATTGAAAAGTGGGGGGGGGGGGGGGGGCAGCAATTTTTGGATGTGAATGGTTGAGAAAATCCAACGAGACTGGCACTCAACCAAAGCTCTCAGTGTGACATCAACAGGCAACGGCAGCCCAAATGGCAGCACTAACTAGAGACTGGCACAGCTGCTTAATGCTAACGAGAAAGTGTTTGAGAAGGTGATTGGTAATCTCAAAGGCACGAAGGCCAGAATGAACTGGATGAAACATCAACGCCAAGATTCCATAAAGCACGTCCAGTTGCTTATGCACTACGTCCTAAAGTGGATTGTGAACTGCAGAGCTTGGAGGCATCTGGAATTCTCTCCAAGGTTGAGTAGAGTAATTGGGCCATGTCCATTGTCCCGGAGATCAAGAAGGGAAGGCCGGAGCTGTTCGCATATGTGGGGATTTCATGGTGAGCAGCAGTCCGGTGCTGCATACTGTGCAGTATCCCGTGCCATGGATAGAAGACATTATTGCATCTTTGGCAGGCAGAGAGAGGTTTTCAAAGATTGACTTGTGTGAAGACACTCTTCAAATGGAAGACGAGGAGTCAAACAGGAAGTTCTTCACACTCAACACTCACAAGGGACTATTCCGGTATAATCATTTTGTCTTTGGTGTTCCATCAACTCTAGCAATTTAGCAAAGAGCAATGGACAAAGTGCTCCCAGATACCCTAGGAACACAATGTTACCTTAACAGCATCATCGTGATGGGCAAGAATGATGAAGAGTACCTCCAGAACCTTGGTAAAATGCTTACCAGACTGCGTGAGTATGGTCTGTGCATAAAAAGAGAGAAATCTGAGATATTCAAGGATGAAATCTCATATTGCGGACATGTCATTGACAAGTATGGTTTACATAAGTCACAAGAGAAGATTGAGGCAGTGCAACAGGCATCCATATCAGAAAACATAAGGCATAAGACACAAGGCATAGGAACAGAATTAGGCCATTTGACCCTTTGAGTCTGTTCTACCAGTCAATCATGGCAGATCCTTTTCTCCCCTCCTCAGCCCTACTCCCCCCCCCTTCTCCCTGTAACCTTTGATGGCGTGTCCAATCAAGAAACCTACCAAGCTCTGCCTTAAGTATACCCAATGACCTGGCCTCCACAGCTGCTTGTGGTAATAAATTCCTCAAATTCGCCACCCTGTGGCTAAAGAAATTTCTCTGCATCTCTGTTTTAAATGGATGCTCCTCTATCCTGAGGCTGTGCCCTCTTATCCTAGAGTCCCCCACTATGGGAAACATCCTTTCCACAACTACTTTTCTCTAGGCCTTTTAACAGTCGAAAGGTTTCAATGAGATCCCCCCTCATTCTTCTAAATTCCAGTGAGTACAGACCTAGAGCTATTAAATGTTTTTTGTTTGATAACACTTTTATTCCTGGAATTATCCTTGTGAGCCTTCTCTGAACCCTCTCCAATGCCAGCACACCTTTTCTTAGATGAGGAGGCCAAAACTGTTCATAATACTCAATGTGAGGCCTCACCAGTGCCTGATAAAGGCTCAGTATCACATCCTTACTCTTGTATTCTAGACCTCTTGAAATGAATGCTAGCATTACATTTGCCTTCCTCACCACTGACCCTACCTGCAAGTTAACCTTTAGGGTGTTCTGCACAGGGACTTCCAAGTTCCCTTACATCTCAGAATTTTGGATTTTCTCCCCATTAAGAAAATAGTTGGCACATTTATTTCTACTACAAAATGCACGCATTTTCCAACATTATATTTCATTTACCACTCTCTTACTCAATCTCCTGATCTGTCTGTCCTTCTACAGCCTATCTGTCCTATCTGTTTCCTCAACACCTCCTGCCCCTCCATCAATCTTCGTATTATCTGCAAACTTCTCAACAAAATCATCATCTAAGTCATTGATATGCAGCATAAAAAGAAATGGTCCCAACATCACTAGTCACTGGCAGCCAACCAGAACAGGATCCTTTTATTCCCACTTGCTGCCTCCTACCAATCAGCCAATGCTCTAACCATGCCAGTAACTTTCCTGTAATTAATTTGGTAAGCAGCCTCATGTGTGGCATCTTGTCAAAGGCCTCCTGAAAGTCTAAATATACAACACTCACTGCATCCGCTTTATCTATCCTAGTAATCTCCTCAAAGAATTCCAACCGTCATTGGATATATTTAATATAGGTTGATGGGCTCTTGATTAGTAGGGGTATCAAAGGTTAAGGGGTGAAGGCAGGAGAATGGAATTGAGAGGGAAAATAAATCAGCCATGACACAATGGCAGAGCAGTCATGACTGGCCAAATGGCTTAATTCCTGCTCCTATGTCTGATGGTCTTTTGGTGACATGATGGCATGTCACAAACAGCTATTTCAAAGTTCAAAGTTCACTTATTATCAAAGTATGTATCAGTTATACAACCTTGTGATCCATGTCCTTACAGGCAGGTACAGAACAAGAAAACTGAAAGAACCCGTTAAGAAAAGACCAACAAACCCTTAATGTACAGAGAAAGCAAAAAAAAAAACCACAGGAACAATAAAAAGCAACAGCATTCAGAACTAAAGTGAGACTAAAGACAGGATGCTCCGAGCCTCAGTGGAGCAAAATGGAGCTCATAGGCGCGAAGCCCAGAACTGCCAGAGCAAGCCATTGCCTCAACCTCAGTGCTGCAGAGAGCAGAGCAGGCGTTTTGGAACAATGAGCAGAACCGGCTTTACCTTTGCCTCAGTCCCGATACCTGTCCTTTTCTATCCATCCTGCCTGGTATTTAAATAGTCCAAGCACAGGATCATCCCTCCCACTAGTTGCTTCAATAACTTTGGGCCTGAACAAGGTTGCCATGTTTCAGCCCACTTCCAACCTTTACAAATCAGCCCAGTGCTTAGATCAATCAGACCTCGCTCTCGATTTAAGTGGATGGGCTCCGAAACTCCTCCGTTCTGACTTTTCTCTGCTTTGCACACTTCTTAACGCCATAAGATATAGGAGCAGAATTAAGCCATTTTGCCCATTGACACTATTCTGCCATTTCAACATGGCTGATCCATTTTTCCGCTCAGCCCAGTCGCCTGCCTTCACCCATTATCCCTTCATACCCTGACCCCAATCAAGAATCTGTCAATCTCTGCTGTAAGTATACATAAAAACTTGTCTTCCACAGCTGTCTGTGGCAACAAGTTCCACAGAGTCACCACTCTCTGGTGAAAGAAATTCTTCCTCAAAAGCAGTTCAGTCCATTCTTTAAATTGAGAAGCCTTCAAGTCTGGCATGCTGGGAGGAAGCCATATCTTGCTCAGAAATAGAACACTACAATCTCTCATATCCGTCCAATACAGAAATTTTGCCCTCAGGTCCCCAGTTTTGTTCTCCAGTGACTGCAAGACGCTGAGTAGAGGGAGCCTCATCACTCTGTGTTTCAGTCTCATATTTTGAGTTCTGAGATGACTAATGAAGCCAAATGTGTGAACTGCAAACTCTTTCATAGTTGGGGCAAGGGCAGGACATGGGTAGGTTGTTTATGATGTGACACACTCCAGTGGCTATGTACACTGGGCTCTAGGTTCTAGGAGGTCCAGGTTATGCACCCTTGGTTTTCAGTGCCATCTGGAATGCTCCAATCTCTGCTTCTTCAGAGCCTACTTGAAGAAGAGCAACGGCCACACTGACCTAGAGATTCCCATCAAACAGTGAAATTGTTGCACTTTTCAGGAAGTTTTGCAAACATCATTGAACAAGTGCTTACCTGAAAAGAGAGTCTAAAATGTCTGCTCCAAGATTCTAGTCTTGTGCCTTTAACCAACAGCAGAACCAACTGATGCCTATATGGAAGAGGATACTGATGTTGATTAATTTATCCTTTCAGTAGATTAAAAAGGTATGTATTTAGAGATGGAATGCGGTGGTATCTTTCTGGTACCTGGAGGTTCCTCTTCAGGTGGTCTATTTCTCAGAAGCATACGGGAGGAGGAGGATCACTATTGGCTGGTAGACCATGAGTTATGCTACAGGTCTGTTGTCTTAATCTTCAGACATTCCTTTCCTCAATCAACCAAAGATCCAAAGAGCATTTATTATCAAAGAACGTATAGATTATACAATCTTGAGATTTATTTACTTCACAGGTAGTTGCAAAGAACTTGAAAGAACACAATTAAAAATAATAAGACCACCCTCCAGTGTCCACAGAGATGGGGGAAAATATCAAAACAAATCATGCAAACATCAGAAGTGAGCAACAACAGTATTCTGAACCAAATTGAGCCCTTAGATCCAAATCCCGAAATCAGCCCGGAGCAGGCCCAAAGCCTCAGTATTCATTTCATCATATTGGCCGGAAATCCCTGCAAATTTTGCAGACATAAAGCACAGCAGCTGGGGCAGTCTCCCAGCCATAGCATCGCGGAGAGAAGAGCCCCCTGATTATCTGGGCTGGCTTTTAACTTGTTCGAATCTCACACTAGGAACTGGGCTTTGCTGCAGAGTATCGTTCTGGGTCTAGATTTTGTTGTCGGAAAAGCTGCTCTCGACCTCTCTAAATCTGCTCAGTGGTTAGATCAATCCAACCTCGTCCAGCTCTTGACAAACTGCCTACCCAGTCTATCTGAGTTGGCGTTTAGATTGTCGAAACAGCATGTTGTACTTCAATTAGGGCCTGGCTCTCTTTGTGGCAAATTGCTCCAGGCCGAGAACACACCACCCAGAGATTCACTTCGGACTTGTATTTCACTGCTGAAGAAGCCTTTCCCACCCTCTCCAAATTGGCTCGGCACTTAGAGCAATTGTCCCTAGCATTGAAACTCCTCCATCCCATCTTTTCCCTTCTGAATCATGCTCTCCAACCAGCACTGCTCCAACTCCAAGTGTGTCAATTCTGCAGCGCACCAGCAGGGTGCGGCTCTTGAATTCGCTTTGCCCTCACTCGCCTCTTCATTGTTTGTGCTGACAGTTTTCCACAATTTACTTCAAAAAGGCATTATTAATAATGTTTTTAATCGAGTTCCTTTGCTTTTGCATCAGATAATGCTGATGCACTGGAAATGATGGTGAATTTAATTGCCGGCGCCTTCCTTTTTAAGAGATCCAAGACTTCACAAGGGTATTCCAGAACTGCTTCCTTCCAGAGGCTGAAAACTGCCCTTCAAATCTCACTGTGGCTTTTCTCCATTTAGAGACACTGTTGACGTGTTCTTTATTGTGCAAGAATATTAAGAGAATTGAAATAAGCACCAGCAACTACTATTAAGGGCTTTTCTAATCTCACTAAAGCCTGAACTTCAGGGAGGGACTGTGGAACTACTGGTTTGAAGCAAAGCATGTAAGCCATGATCCTAACCAATGGTTGCACACCAGAGCCAATCTCGGAAAAGATCCACCAAGGCTGTGATTTCTTCTGGGCACTTGTTGCAATGGTGCACATCATTTTTAACAAAAGTTTTTTGAAATAATGGTACATATTTCAACCTGCTCTTCCAAACCAAGGTCACCCCAACATCATCAGATGTGCTGCAGAGCCTGCCTGCGTGATCTCAGGCTGAAATGCGAGCAATTTTTGACTCACTTCTGGAAACAATCAAGAAGCTGGGTTCTGCTCTCAACATCTGCAGAGTCCATTGTTACTTCTCCCACAGTTTACCACACTATCTTCTGAAAATAATAGCTCATTTCAAGAACCTGGAAACACCATGCACTAAAGATTAGATCTGTCTGATCTAATCGCTTCGTATGATTACCAATATTTAAGAACCAATCCTGCTGAAGGGTCTCAGCCCTAAGCGTCGACTGTACTTTTTTCAATAGATGCTGTGTTCCTCCAGCATTTTTTGTGCATTGCAAGGACTTTAACTGTTTGGCTGTTGGGAACACATTTGTCAAATGCACTTTTGCTAAAACTATGTGGCTTCAGTTCTTTGGAAGAAATATTGTGTTAAATAGTGTAGTTGTAATTTGGCTTTTTACTTTTCATTTGGTAAGTTTTTTCAAGGAAACCAAACAGTCCTTTATGATGTCACTTATGTATGCAGGAGTATTGAGCCATAGCAATCTTTGCTGTGAAATACGATGATGAAAGCTTGTGATCTCCACCATGTGTTATCTCACGCGATAAAAGAAGTTCTTTAAGCCTCTGACCATTTCAACAAGTTCAAATAGGATTCAAACTGTTCCCTTGATTATTGTTCTTGATCATTTTTGATCTGTAATCATTTACAAATGTTTTGCATCTTCAGGATCATTGAAAGCTAATAACTTCATGCCAACTATTTTAAACATTTGTTCAGTGTTTCAAAGTTCTTTTTTCTTACATGATGCTGTATTTTGGAACTCAAATGGGTCCAGAGATGATTCTGTAGAAATCAATGCAAGGAGAGTAACTCAATAGTTATTTTTGAATCGCCAGAACTGACACAATGGGCTGAATACCTTCTAGACCTTACTATAACTTGTACAATGCAGTAATTCAATTTTTGTTTTAAATGTTAAATTTTTTTATGACGAATAGTCACTTCTTGATGAACACTCCAATTCAGTATTGTTGAGGATTGAACTTTTGAATGAAGGGATTCATTTTTGCAAGGCTGATTTAGAAAATTGTGGGTGGAGCTTAGGAGATGATGGTGCCTAACGTCGACTCCTTTGCTTGCATCTTCGGAAACAGCTCTTTTTCTGTCTTTAATATCTCCATTTTTCCCTTTCAGGGTTCTTTTGAAGACCCTGACCTGGAGTAACATGCTGTCTTCGGTTCTTTGCAGGAATGGGTCCCAGTTTCAGGGTCGCACAATTGGCCGCTATTTGATATACCAAGGACACCGCCCTGAAGACTAGCTTGTCTTCAGAGATTTGGGATTTTGTGACTCTGGAGGTGGGTGGACCCGAGGTCGCTGCTTCCGCAGGAATCTGGTGTGTCATGGGAGTACACAGAGGATCAAAAGCAGCAGGTTGGCTACTGGCTATGTGCTCAGACACCTGAGTTCTTTGGGCACAGAGCTCAGAAAAAGCAGCACAACAGACTTTTAACATCGTAAATCAGCGAGTTGTTTGTTATATCTCCCCTCTCGCTCTGAAACAGGGATATTTCCTTTTCCCTTATTAGGGAGAGAGAAAGAGCCTGTGGTATGTCGAATTACTGGGTGAACGAGTAGTCTTTGGCATAGTGCAAGTCTGTGACTTTATTGTTGCTTTGCTGCTGCTTGGTGGGGGGGCGCCGATGCTTTTTTTGCTGGTGGGGGGGGGGATTGTTGCTTATGCTTGGCGTGGGGAGCTGGTGGATTTGAGGTTCTAATTTTTAACTGTCATTCAGTCTTTGGGGCATTCCTCTGTTTTCATGGATGATTGCAAAGAAAAAGAATTTCAGGATGTACATTGTATACATTTCTCTGATGTTAAATGCACCTATTGAAACCATTGAAAATAGGTGTTTAACATTCCATGAACTCGTATTACACGTCACTATATTAGTGTTCAGTCTATTGAATTAGTGAACTTCTAGCATTGACGGTGAATACTTAGACCACCATGCCCATGTTCGCTATACACGCTGTCTCACTTTCCATTTGTAGGCTATAGTATTGCACATTCTGATACTTGAGATAGAAACTTGAACATGTTTTTCTTCCTCTATCACCCATTCAGACAGCAAATCCTACATTCCCAGTCTTCAACATGTGAAGAAATTTCCATTAATTTTCATCAATTATTTAAAATATGTATTTCTTGCCTATTGGTCTTGAAATTGAAGGAAATACATAGCTCCTTTCATTGAATCCAAACCCCTGGTATGTTCACACATCTCTGCCTCCCCTGTTTCAAGGGAAACTAATCAAACTTTTACAATCTTTCTCAGAACTAAATTCTTTAATTTTGGCAAAGTGCTACCATATTTTCCCGATATAATGTCTGCATTTTCCTGTAACGTGGTAACCAGAACTGCATGCAAAAACATTACAACATTATAAACAGATACACATAATATCTGAACAGAATGTGTCTGATATGGAATTAATATATCCCTTGTTGATGACATTGAAAGAAAACCACATCAATTTAGACAGCAATATTGGAAGACCTTTCAGAGGAGACATCCACAGTGCATATAAATCACAAACTCACCAGATGGAGATACTATCTCACACTTACAGTTATCATCAACATTGAAAATGCTTCATCTTGTGATGTAAATTGACTTTAGAGGTTTCTTGTTTCTGTAATTAATCACTTAATAAGCAAGCAGGTGGAGCAGGCTCAGCATTTCTATGTGCAACCAAACATTAATCAAGGGGAAAATTAATTTGAACTGCAGCTTTCAATATGCACTTAGTAAAAACAAAATAAGTTCAAAGCAAATTTAGGACGTAGCACGTACATGAAGGGCTTTGATTTTATTCGTGAACTATAACAATTGAATGTACATATAAACATCTTTAATTTGTGCCATGTTGCAGGAAATAAGATCCCTGGAACATTTTTAACATTTACTCTACAAGCTCCAACATGGTCTTAATGTGTTTCTCGAGATAACTGTTCAGTCTTTTCTGTGTTAACTCTTTGGATGCTGAATGCACATTTTTTTAAAAATTTGACTTGCAGAAATGACTCCCTTTGTTCAAACATTGCATCTTCATTGTCCTGGTCCATTGTGGTGCTTCTTACATTCAGTCTCCATTTCTTTTCCCACCTACAATCAATAGAAGAAGTTTTCCATTTAAAATTGCTCATGGTTTTCTTTATCCCACAAAGTTCACTCCTTATAGAGTAGGCTAAACATAATGTTCCAATATTTATGGACAGCCTGTAGTCTCTGTATATGGGAACATGGGAATGGGAAAACTGAGTCCTTTATCCTAGTTAGAGAACCTTACAGCATTGAGACAGGACCCATCAACCACTGTCTGCATTGACTACCAAGCATCTATGTACACTAGTCTTATTTTATTCTCACCAGCTCCCTCCAGATTCTATCATTTAGCTACAAACCAGGGATAACCTACAGTGGCCATTAAATTATCAACTCACAAATTTTTGTACCATGGAAGTGAAAGGTCCAATGAGCCTAAGGAGAGGAAGTGTGCACCAGGGGAAACACATGCAATTATGGGGAAAATGACATAGAACAGAGAGCAGTACAGCAAAGTACAGGCCTCTCACCCTACTAAGTTGTGCTGGCCTTTTAATCTGCTCCAAGATCAATCAAATTCTTTCCTCTCACACAGCCCTCCATTTTCCTTTCATCCATATCGCTATCTAAGAATCTGTGAACTGTACCCAATGTATCTGTTTCTATCACCATTCCTCCACATTCCACACACCTACAGTCTCTTTGTGACATCTCCACTAAATTTTCCTCCAATCACCTTGAAATTATGTCCCCTTGTGTTAGCCTTATCCACCCTGGGAGAAAGGTGCCAGCTGTTTAATCTATTAATGCCTCATATCACTTCTATCACATCACCTCTCATCCTTCTTTGCTCCAAAGAGAAACAATAACTCACACAATCCTGTGAAAACTCCTCACAAGAGAGCATCTTAGATTAGGATTGAACCGTGATCTCTGGAGTGTACAGCAACTGCTTTAAAAGCTGTGCCACCCCAACTAAAGTACAACTACATCTGTGATGTTCAAGAACAATAATCCTCTCTGTTGCCTCCTGCCTGCAATATCCTACATATTTTAGCTGCATAAAATCCAAGGAAAGGATGTATAATGTAACAACAGTGAATGAGAAGTTGGATGATTGTGAAGATCTTAGAATTCAACAAAAGGCAACTAAAAAAGCTATAAGAAGGGAAAAGGTGAAATATAAGGGCAAATTAGCCTCTAGTAGGATACTAAGAGTTTTTTCAATTATATAAAGAATAAAAGGGAAGTGAGAGTTGATATTGGATCACAGGAAAATGATGCTGGTACAGTAGTAATGGGGGACAAAGAAATGGCAGATGAACTTCGTAAGTACTTTGCCTCAGTCTTTAATGTGGAAGACATGAGCTGTATGCCAGAGGTCTGTGAGTGTCAGGAAGCAGGAGTGAGTTCGTTGCTATTAGAAAGGAGAAAGCGCTTGGCAAACTGAAAGGTCTAAAGGTGTATAAATCACCTGGACCAGATGGACTACATCCCAGAGCCTTGAGAGAGGTTGCTGATGAGATAACGGATGCATTGGTCATGATCTTTTAAGAAATATTTGATTCTGGCATGGTTCCGGAGGACTGGGAAATTGCAAGTGTCACTCCATTCTTGAAGAAGTAAGGAATTTATAGACCAATTAGCCTAACCTCAGTGGTTTGGAAAGTGTTGGAGTCCATTTGGGGTAATTGGAGACTAATGATAAAATAAATCAAAGTCAGCATGGTTTCTGTGAAGGGAAATCCTGCCTGACAAATCTGTTGGAATTCTTCGAGGAAGTAACAAGCAGGGTGGACAAAGGAGAGGCAGTGGATGTCACTTACTTGGATTTTCCAAAGGCATTTGATAAGGTGTCTCACATAAGGCTGCTTAACAATATAAAATCCTTTGGTGTGACAGGAGGTATATTGGCACTGATAGAGAAATAGCTTTCAGGCAGGAGACAGTGAGTGCAAATAAAGGGGGCCTTTTCTGGGTGGCTGGCAGTGACAAGTGATGTTTTTCAGGGGTCAGTATTGGGACTGCTGTTTTTCACATTGTTGGTCAATAATTTGGATCATGGAATTGATGGCTTTGTGGCAAAATTTACAGATGATGCAAAGATAGCTGGGGGTTTAGATAGTGCTGACGAAGCAATGCGATTGCAGCAGACTTAAACAAATTGGAAGAATGGGCAAAAAAGTGGCAGATGGAATACAGTGTTGGGAAATGTATGATAAATGCATTTTGGTAAAAGGAACAATAGTGCAGACTATTAGGTCAATAGGGAGAGAACTCAAACATTGGAGGTGCAGAGGGACTTAGGATTCCTTGTACAAGCCTCCCTGAGGTTAATTCACTGGTTGTGACTGTGGTATAGAAGATAAGTGCAATGTTGCCGTTTAGTTCAAGGGGAATGGAATATAAAAACAAGAAGATAATGCTAAAAATTTATAAGACATCAGTCAGGCTGCACTTGTGTTGTCAACGGTTTTGGGCCCTTATCTCAAAAAGAATGTGTTGTCATTGGAGACAGTCCAGAGCAGGTTCACGATGATGATTCTGGGAATGAAGCAGTTAACATGTGAGGAGTGTTTGGCAGCTTTGGGCCTGTACTCAGTGTAATTTAGAAGAATGCATGGGGATCTCATTGAAGCCTACCAAATATTGAAAGGACTCAATAACGCTGATATGGAGAGAATGTTTCCTATGGTGGGGTATCCAGAACAGCTTCAAAATTGATGGCTGACCATTCAGAACAGAAGGAAAGAGGCCTTTTTTAGCCAAAGAGTGCTGAATCCTTGGAATGCTCTGCCACAGACTGTAGTGGAGTCCAAGTCCGTTGGCATATTCAAAACGGAGGTTGATAATTGGTTGGGGCATCAACAGATATGGTGAGAGGGCAGGTGTATGGGGTTGAATGGGATCCGGGATCAGCCAAGATGAAATGGCTAAGAAGCCTCGATGGGTGGAATGGCCTAATTCTGTTCCGGTGTCTTATGGTTTAATGTTGTTGTTTGCTGCTGTCATTCTTCTTAATTTAGAGGCAGGGCCAAGAGCAATTCTATGTACTTATGTTGTTCAATTCTTAAAATTTATAATTCTGAGACTGAATTCAACAATCAGCCTTCCAAAATATTGCACAGCCTAATACCATCCTGTTCAGGGACCTTTACAAGGAATGCTTCCACAAGAAAGCAGTATCTATCATCAAGTACTCACATTATCAATACTCTACAACTCAATATTATTATTATTTGTATGATTTGTCTTCTTTTGCTCATTGGTTATTTGTCAGTCTTTTTTATTTATTCTTTCTCATTGCATTTCTTTTTTTCTCAGAAATCCCTGTAAGAAAACAAATTTCAAGATAGGAAATGTTTAGTATATATACTTCGATAATCAATTTACTTTGAACACTGAGTTTCAAACTTTGCAGGAGGTAAATCTCCACTTAGTCTTTTTGAGTGTTACTCCCCTAGTGCTTCCTGATGTGATTATTTAGTTGGATCAATAAAATAATGGCTTGCGAGTATCATGGGAACTAAATTCTCAAACAGGCAGTATGTATGTCATCGGCATGCTTTAAATATTTCTGTCGTTGTTTGTCCAGTGACCAAGGACACTGAATGAGCACACAGAGGGTATTTGGGCTCTTTTCTATTGTTGCCAGCAAATTCAAACTTGTGATTCCTGTTTCAGACCTTTTTCAGAATGATAGAACCAAATGTCAATAGCCACCCTCCATAAATATCATTTGCATTTCCCTAGAAACCAAGGTGGAAAAGCCTCAGAGGATTTAATTCCATAACCTTAGTCATCATACACTCTCTTCCTCCTTAGGCTCATTGGACCACTCACACACAATGGTCCAGTGCCCTGATGCTACTCAGCAGAGGTAGTCTTGACACATGTGGCATTTTTCTGAACAGAACACATCTGCTTCCAAGCAATTACTTTGTTGGAGACCAGCTAATCGATGGGCAGCATCTGGCATATTAAAAGTTTTTAAGGGGGCCTGGTGACTGCAACGTGTGGTTGTTGTGAATTAAAGAACAAAAAAGAATAACATCTATTGACTTCAACTAATCCACCCTTTCATTAGATGTAAAATAGAAATTGTGTACATTGTCAAAAGAGGACGAACATAACATATCCTTTGCAAGAGTCACAATGGGCTACAACAAATGGAATGATTTACTTTTCAGAATTTGGATTTGCCTTTGAAATTCTTTTGTTTAAACATGACTGGTCTCACCTACATCCCCGGTCATTAGAGGATTACTCCCAAGGCTTAGCACATATTTATATTGCAGTGTAATTTAAAGAGATTATAGTAATAATACTCCTTTGTTAAATGAATCAGATATCATAATCTTTATGTACATCCTATGTTTACTTCTCCAATCATTCAAAAGATGAACAAGGAAACTAAGTGTAAATAAACAAGCTTTTACAGTCAGAATGACCAAATACTATAATAACTGTTATTATAAGACTCACATCATCACAGTAATTCTTTGTAAATTGGGAAAATAACAATTTGTGTCATCCTTGCTCCCAGTTAGCAGGGATAGGTTGATATTTAGAAATGGTTGAATGGTCAGTTATTAATATAACCCTCTCTCAATGCCCCTCCTATTTCAGGATTCTTTATTAATAAACAACAAAATTTCTAATCTCCATCAGCAATTTAGTTTTTAATCTATAGATGCCTCTTGTCAGAAACATGGCCTTGCTTAAAATAAACAAAAAAAACTATTTAGGTCACTGAGATTATAATACATATAAGAATTAGGATCAGGAGTAGGCAATCCAACTTTTTGAGCAATTGAACAAAAGAGGGACCTTTTGTTCCTCTCTGCAGTAAATACACATTTCGAACATTCTAGTAAAAGAAATTTAATCGGAAGACAGAAAAGGATCCTGTTGCCTAATTTCAGAACAGCGTGTCATCAGAACAACAGTTTTATATGTGCACACTACAGGGAAATTGGATGTTGTAGAGCTTTGAGCTAATTTTGAAACTCATTTATCATTGCTTAGTAGTTGTAGCCAAGAACTCAACTCAAGACATCTCAGGTTACAAAAGTTCACTGCTGAGAATCAGAAGCCAATAGTTAGTTACTGTGCTTGTTGATTAGTTATCAGGAATAAGTCATGGGTAACAACACATGCAGAATGTGCTAACCAATGGAGAGGCATATATTATACTGCTCATAAATTCTGTATGCATTTACAGTATATAGATACATATAAAATTGATAAGGCACACACCATGCTGAAGAAATCTTGATCTCCAGAGTCACAAATTCACGGCAGTCTAGGAAATAATCAATACCATTGACTGAGAAGTTTCGGAAATAGTCATTAAACATTTGAAGCACTGAGGTCCAATGGATGTTCCTTTTGATGCATTAGTAGCGTAATATTTTCTTAACAAGTTGGCCCAAGACACCAGATGCAATGGCCCAGGCTTGGGAACAGGACCTCAGGAATCAGCTTGGTTTGCTGGATGGGGCCACCTGCATTATTAATGGCATTAGGGTTAATATATTTGTATTGGGATGGGCTGGGGAATACGATAGGGGAGGGTCTTGGGGTGCTCAGGGAGCCTGAGGAACAGCAGAGATGATTTTGATTTTGATTTTACTTAATGTGAACCAACTTGAATGCGCTTGAAGACTTCCAGCACCAAATTCTACAAGTGATGCACATATGAATATATATTACAGAAGTGGATTCAGCAGGATATTTCATGCCAGTGGATGTCACTCATGCTCAAGTGTGTCCAATAATTCCTGTCTTAGAAATGCAACTGCAAAACACATGAAAAGATTAATTTACAGTGCCTGTAGAAAGTACTCACCTCAGCCTGGAAGTTTTTGTGTTTTATTGTTTTACAACGTTGAGTCACAGTGGATATAATTTGGCTTTTTTTTTGACACTGAACAACAGAAAAAGACTCTTATGTGTCAAAGTGAAAACATCTCTATAAAGTGATATAAGCTAATGACAAATATAAAACACTAAATAATTGATTACATAAGTATTCACCCCCTTCAAGCCAGTATTTAGAAGATGCACCTCCGGAAGCAACTGTAGCCTTGAGTCTGTGTGGAGAGCTGTCTATCCACATCTGGGAACTGCAATTTTTCCTCATACTTCTTCAATCTTTTTGTGCACATGTGCCCAAATTGTTGGTAATCTAAAAAAATTCTCCCTTGGCCATAGTAATTTTGAGAAGAGATTATTATTGATTAAAGAATTAGCAACAATAATTATGGACTTATTTTTAAAGAAAAAAATAAATCCTGTTGCTTATTTAAATGTATTCATTGTTTTACTATTAATAAAAGTAGAACAGAGATAAATGAAGCATGTTAGAAAACACATTCAAAATTTATTAATATTAATCCTTTAAACAGACAATTGAAAAATAAATATTCATGGAGGTGCTAAACTACATAGAGTATTTATCATTATTAGCACTGAATATCTAATGTTCACTCACAAACAACAGAAGAAAATATACTATAAGTAAACAATGCCAATACTAACTGACCCAACTGCTGACGATCCAAATACTGATGATGTGTACATGAGGTCTCTGAGGACTTCAAAACATATCTTCCAATGTCACATGATTTTGTAATCATCTAGCTGGTGGAAAGCCAGTGTGAGACATTTACTTTGAAAGCATCTCACTGTTCTTGGGTTGTAGAAGATCATTTGCTGCATCATTTGATAGTAAAGAGGATCATGTATTTTTATTATGGTGGGGTTTAAAGAATCAAAGGGATTCTGCAAGCCCTGTGCCAACAAGGTATTTTCCCCTGCCATCTTGGGCACATGTGTCATAGGTTTAACACCCCTGATAACAGAATTTCTAGGTCATAGAATTGATGGATTATGATCACTTTGACAATTAGTGTCTTTCCAATCTATCCCAAGGACATCAATAGGTCTTGAAGTCATGCAGTTAATGTGTACTTTCTTCCAGGCAAAAAGGGGTGTTTCAAAACAAATCAAATCAAGTTTAATTATCATTCAAACCATACATGGATGCAGCTGTATGAGACAGCATTCCTTTGTGGGGGTGTTTATCTGTTATTATGAATTTACAGCACAAACCTACTTCATTCAGAATAGGTAGGAATAGATAGGCAACTGATAAAACTGCAGTGGGTGGCCAAACCTTGTGTGTGCATACATGAAAGTCATAATTTGATATATGTTGTGAAGTTGCAAAGGTCCAATTAAATCTAACATACTTTCTTGTAAAGAATAATTGCAATATAACTGTTATGCTGCTCATATATTTCATACTTGAGCAAGTACAACATCTTCATGGATTTTGTCTAATATCAAAGCTGGTGGTGTCGAATATCAAATATAGACTGGGGCAATGATCGTGAGACTACCTGGATCACTTGCTAGCACATCAATAAGTTTGCAATCCATCTATACCATTAAAGTAGGCCAATAAAAAGTCAAATTCTTACTGATAATCTGCTGTATCTTCAGTAGTGTTTCCTTAGTGGTATTCAACTATTTAAGTAGAGCAAACTATTTCTGTTTTCCTCTGTCTCTTCATTTGGTAGGATTTTGATAGATTCTACAACTCTGTGATAGCTGTCGAATCTCCATCATAAAATTTCTTGTCGTAGTCTGTGAAATAGTCACCTGTAACCTTTAAATCTCTTTTAGTTTTGTTTTTGAATTAGGCCCAGTTTTCCAAAAGTAAATTGCAAGATTGCTGGGGTGTTTTCTAACTGGTCCTTGCCAGGTTTGTGATGTTTAGGTGCCATCAGGACTCTGAAAATTGAGTTATGGTCTTGGCAACCTGTCGACCAACAACATTTTTGGCCCAACCCCTTTTTAGGTGTCTAAAGCAACTGCCTGAAGCCAATGGATACCCAATTAACATGCTTAAGTGAAAGATAAGTTTCTACTCAGTTTTAACTACTTAATATCATTCACTGGCAGAGTGAATTATCATGGATGGGGATGGTTGAGAAGTCCCATTTTCTGCATCATTTAAAGGATGTCAATGGTTGTTTATGGTAAGTCATCATCATGTTTATTTCATTACTGGTGAGGTCTTTTGCTCTTGTTTTAGCTACATTGTTTACATATAATTAAATTTTCATTACAATACAAAGCCCAAGCTGGAAGTTTTACAGGCAGCTGTGGTGACAACAGATGTGAGGACAGGGAGAAGATGAATCAATCATTCTCAATACAAGTTGCCTGACCTTTAGCTCCATTTAAATGGTATTGAATCTCAAGCAGGCCACGTGCTTGTTATGCAGTGATCTATCCCTAATTTTGTGTAACCGCTTGAGGCGAATTTCTAACTCTTAATGTAAGATGAAGAGCTGGTATCATTATGTTACAACCAGTTAGTGTTGTGCACTGGTGAGAGCAGTGATAATAAGGTTTTACCTTCTGATATCAGTTCAAACGGACTATCATCAGTTGAAATGTTATCTCTTTTTTTTTCTTCTTTCAGGTTTCTGATCTGTGGATATTTCCAGTGATTTCTGTTTTAATGATTCTCCAGCTTTGTATTCACAACTGTTATAAAGAAGAGCTGAAGGGATTAAGCCTGAAACATTGACTCTACTCATTTCGATAGATGCTGCCTGGCCTGCTGAGTTCCTCCAGCACTTTGTGTGAGTGTGGCTTGGATTTCCAGCATCTGCAGATTTTGTCTTGTTTGTGATAAAGATGAGCTTCTGACTACGTATTTATACTATCATAACTTGACTATTTCCACCTCTGTAAGCTGCACTTATCTAAAACTTTTCTCCCCATGTTCTTCTATCCCTCCATGGTGTTCTTAGACAGATATGGGCCGGGAGCAGAAAATTGGGACGACTTAGGTAGGCAATATGGTTGACACAGACTGATTTGGCTGAAGGGCCTATGTCTG
Organism: Hypanus sabinus; assembly: GCF_030144855.1. Classification (NCBI taxonomy): domain Eukaryota; kingdom Metazoa; phylum Chordata; class Chondrichthyes; order Myliobatiformes; family Dasyatidae; genus Hypanus; species Hypanus sabinus. The sequence goes on from NC_082712.1 coordinate 157,611,293, forward strand.
TGCCATGTCGCTCTCTATAACTTTGTTCTTGCACTAGTCACAGATAACAGCTTACCTCTGTGCTTTGTGAATTAATGTCTCTAGTTTACAATTCTTAGCCTTGTTTCCAAATTACACCACAATCTCACCCTTCAAACCAATCCTCCGTCTGGGTTTTTGAGCATCTTTGACTTTAAACAAGCCACTATTGGCAACTATGTTTTCAGTTGCCCTTTACTTTAGCGTTCCCACCCAATATATCTATCTGCTTTTCTTTCTTTTTAAAATGCAGTCCTTCAAAAGTTATTTCAATTCGTAGATTTCTAGTCATCAAAAATATTGTTAAATTACTCCTCAGAAATGCATTTCCCTTCTTCATAATATAATCATTGCAGTGCTGCTAATAAAGTTACTGAAGGAAGTTTCATAGGAACTTAAGAAAGTGAATTAGGAGGAGGCCATATGTGTATGCTTAGACCTGCCCTATCACTCTAAGTTCAGAGTTGATCAGATCTTGGCTTCACTTCACTTCCCTCCTTATTCCCCATACAATCCAAAAATATGCTTTGATGTATTCAATGTCTGTCCTCACAAGACGGCTAAAATCACTTTTATCATTCCAGTTACTTGCTTTTTTGAAAAAAAAACTTCAGGGTAGGGTTCTTTATTAATCTCTAATGTTGTTAAAGGAATGTTAAGGTACTATTGTATTCTTCAATTCACAAGACAGCATTGTTGGATTTCTCTGTGTAACATTACTCTGAAACAGACGTTGTTGCTTTCAATACAGTGTTATACAGGCATATAGGAAAGAAACAGGTCCCTTGGTCCTCCATGTCTGTGTTGATTATTGAGTACCTGTCCATATCAATCTCATTTATTAGTGGCCTGCTGTGTCTTGGCATTTGAAGTGTTCACCGAGATGTTGCTTAAATATTGTCAGGCAGCATATTTCCAACGTTAAAGTGTTATCTAAGTAAGTATACATCACCATCTACCACCATGACTTACATTTATATGTAGGCATTTACAGGAAAATAAAGAAATGCAATATGGAAAGTTATGAAAACTTTACATAATGACTGACAAAAAACTAATGTGCAAAGTGAAGATGAATTATACATGTGTTATATACATATATAGTCTTAAATTATGATGTCTTATGTAGTTATATATACTGTATGTAGTATTATCTTTAATACTGTCTTATAGATGTTGTTTATTATATATACTGAGAACATGAGATGTCAAGTCCTTGAAAGTGAGTCTGTAGGTTGTGGAATCACTTCAGAGTTGAGGTGAGTGATATTATCCATGCAAATTCAGGAGCCTGATAGTTGCAGGGCTCCCTGGGTGAAAATGTTCATGCTCAGATCCCATCAGAACCTTCTACACCTTACCCTTATCTTATGCTTTTGGTCTTAGACAACTCTGCCATGGAGGTAGGGCTTTGTACAGTCTAGTTCTGTAAGCAGATATGAACTGATGAAAAGTCTTGGCCCAAAACATCGACTTTTTATTCCCATCGCAGCTTGACCTGCTGAGTTCCTCCAGCACATTGTGTGTTTTGCTCTAGATTTCCATCATCTGCAGTATCTCTTGTGTCCAACAATTATGAACTGTTGTTTTTTCAGACTGGTGAGATTAAAATTAGCCAAAGGGAAATCTTGCATATTGTACTTTGATGTCATTTTTGGGCGAGTTACTGTATATCCAAGAAAAAAGTGTTGGTGCAAACAAAAAGTCTACCAAAACATGAGGGCTTCAATTCCCTGATGAGTGTTAAAGACTCCCAGAAATGTGCTTAATATTGCTCAGCTTGTTATTAAGCCAATCTTTGGAATTATGTTAACAAATTTCTAGTGTATGTAAATATGCATGATGTCATTTGTGAGTGAGCATTGATACAGACTAAAAGCCTGACACCCTTTTTAGAGGTCTGTGTTCCACAAAAATTACTCCATACAATATCATAGAAATATATATCTCAGTGTTTTGAATGTCAACAAAAGCAATTAACTTAATTCAATGTGAGAAATCCATATCCTTGTCACCGGTTTGTCTCTATAACTAATTATGTTTTCATGCTGAACCAAATTTTTTACTACTGTTGGATCTCTATTTATTTTCTGATCCTTGGGGTTCTTCCAAGAGTCAAGAATGACAAGGAGTCTTAATTCCAAGATTTCAGTTTATTTTAGTGTACAAACAAACATACAAATACTAAGCAAACTGAATAAAGAGCTGAGAAATGATGCTACGAGGAAGAATTGCAGCAAAGACAGAAGAAATAAATAAGCCAAGATGGTGCCTCTGAAAGATCTATCATTTTTATAATAAGATAAAGAAAAATTCCTTAAATAGGAATGAATTAGTTAATAGGCTACATAATTAAAACAAGTGCTTCACTTGGGTAATGTGCGAATACTTGGCCAATGAAAAATGAGAAAGGTGATGCAACGTTAGATTAGATGCTATACTGCGTTCTGCCAGAAAGTGTGAAAAATACATGAGTTTGTTTAAAAAATACAAATGTTATAAAAAATATTATTGAAAAAAAAGTGGTTTCCAAAATTACCTCGACATCTCAGTTCAATTTGCTCAGCGTCATTTGCGTTTACCTCGGTGATAAGAGTCCATTTCCTCTGATATTGAAGACTCAAGCACTGCAATTGTCATCTTCAGATTTTGTGTAAAATAAAAGCTTTAGCTTTAGAAAAGGTCAAAAGAGCTTGGGTTTAACATTTTATTACTTGTACCTACTAAGTTCCACTTTTCCATTAAACTTAAATTTCTTATACTCACACTGTATGTAAATTGATTTATGGTCTATATCCAAAGGTTCTTCCATTTTCCACTGTTCGTGTAAATCCTTCTTTCATCTTCCCCGATTCTTTCAAACTCCCCCTTTACTCTCTTTTGCCTCACTTCCCCATTTTCTCCATGAGAGTTCCTTCCCTTTGATTACATTTCGGGTCATCCTACCTAATGTTACTTTAATTTCACTGTGATTGTTTGCTCTCTTTAGTCATAAGATTTTTCTTACCAGTTGATTCAGACATTCAGACTAATATGCAACTTCTACAACAGGGCTATACCCTACGGTTGTTGATTGAATCACTGCAAGACGTGTGTGTCGTCAGGAATCAATGTTCATTCAATGAATTACAGTGGTCTGGACTATTTCTACGTTTGCCTAATGTAGAGCCATATTTTTCAGTGGCACATATGTAAGTGCTGCTGTGGACCTGGTGTGAATGTGGAAGCTGATTTTCTGTGTCCAATGTTTTTTACCCACGGTAACAGCCCAGCTGTAGCTGATTCACAAGGAAATGCCATTGCATTTAGCAACAGCTGTGAGAGTTTACATCTGGCAATCGGACACACAGCATGGTAATGACATCATTCTGGCCAAGCCACACGGCAGAGAAGACTTGTTGCAGATGGAGAAAAATGCAACCTCCTTTCCTTTCAGTTATTTACTGGCTATTTTAAAAATCATTTCAATACTTAAGTGGAGATAGCTAAGTCTTTGTGGTGCACCAAATTGTGCACAAGGTTAAACTTACAACGTGGTAATGAAATCTGTTTTTTTTTCCTTTGAAGAAATCTAATGAAATTACAGAAATAAGATTGCTAACTGAATGATTTAAATGGCAGTGTAATTTTGATTATAAGATGATAAAAGCAATAAGATGTAGGAACAGAATTAGGCCATTCGGCCCATTGAGTCTGCTCTGCCATTCCATCGTGGCTGATTTATTATCCCTCTCAAATCCATTCTCCTTCCTTCTCTCTGAACCATTTGATACACTTACTAATCAAGAACTTATCAACCTCTGCTTTAAATATACCCAATCAATAGGCCTCCACAGCCATCTGTGGCAATGAATTCCAGGGATTCATTACCCCCTGTCTGAAGAAATAACTTCTCATCTCTGTTCTAAAGGGACATTCTTGTATGCATTCTGAGGCTGTACCCTCTGGTCCTAGACTCTCCTACTACTGGAAACATCCTCTCCACATCCACTAGGCCTTTCGATATTCAATAGGATTCAATGAGGTCTCCTCTCGTTCTTCTAAACTTCAGTGAGTACAAGCCTTGGGCTATCAAAGGCTCCTCAAATGTTAACCCTTCCATTATTTGAATGTCACATGATTAAAAGCTCATTGAAGAAAGCAAGAGCATTGTTCCAGATTATTCTTATTTCCAGCAAGATCCTAATTCCAGTTACTCTGTGGGGGGGGGGGGGGGGAGAGACAAATTTGAATGCCAAATGTGAACCACTTGAAGTGCATTAGCGAAAGTCCATCAGTAACTGCATCACTTTCACTGCAGATTACAAAGAAAGGAGAGAATGCAGATGATCAAATACAGAATAATATAATTTCTGAATGTAAAGTCTGCTGTTTGTAGTCTGTGTGCTCCAACATTGTATACTTTAATGTTTATTTTGTTACTGAGGATCTGCCATGTGTCTGTCAACTGAATTACCATGACTGATTTTAAAAAGACTTTGTATATTTTTTTCATCATTCTTCTGTTAGCAGTCAGAAACTGGGGTCAAAGCTAATTGCACATTTTGAGCGGGGCAAGTATAAAGGAAACACCATGTTCACTCTCAAATGGGAAGATCGCTCATAATACATGGTGGACGAGAGATGGAAATAACATATGCTTATTCCACAGTTTCTATCTGCATAGCTTTGTGGTAAATAAATCTTACTTTGATTTATGTGGTGTAACCAGATAAATCTTATTAAGTATGACACTTATTTCATTAAGATATTAAGCTCTCCTGAAAGCTCATTGGATGAATTAGCCACCTGGCCTGATATTGCATTAAAAACTAGGATGATTCCAGGTTCTGTTGCTGGTCTGTGCTGAGTTAATAAATAACGTTAGTGTTGAGTGCAATCGTTAGCTTTGGCAGTCTAAATCTAAGAAGCATATAGAGCATGGGGATCACTGCTATCCAGTAGGTCATGAGTTTTGATCTACATCTGCTGCCATGATCATCAAATATTCCACCACCAGACAAGGGCTGTGATGAGGCATTGAAGGTGATGCACAATTTCACAATTGATGTCCACCTTCACTGAGGGATGTTGCTTAAGATATGGCCCTTGTTTTCCAGCCTTCTCACTGCAAGTCTTTATCGCTGCGAAGAGGGGAGGCTGTTGCAGCAGCAACACATTGAAGAGGACCTTCTTGCCCGCTTCAGTGGAAGTGTCAAAGTGCATGGAGCTTAGCGTGAACTCGTGCAGGCATAGGCATCATCTGCATCCTCCTGCTCAACTGCTGAGATTTGGGTGGCCTTGAATCTGGAATATAGTCGCTGTAGAGCGAACATCAACTCTAAAGATTAACTCCATGCCTGCAGCAAGTTACAACAGTATGGCATGAAAGATTGAGAAAAGAATTGGGATAATGCTGCAGCCCTGTCTAACACCAGCCTTTGCTGCTAATAGTTCTATTGCAGATCCACTGATTAATAATACAGCTTGCAAAAACATTCAAGGTGGAGACCAATTTTCATGGCCAGCCAAGTCTGAATCAGAATCAGGTTTATTATCACTGACATATGACATGACATTTCTTGTTTTGCAGCAGCAGTACAATGCATTACATAAACATGGGGGGGGGGGGCGGTGGTCGAGGCACATCTTGAATAGTTGGAGTCCTTAATGATGGTTTCTGTCTTTGAGGAAGTCCTTGATGGTGGGGAAGCCAGTTCCCATGATTTAGCTGGCTGACTTTGCAATCCTCTGCAGCACCTTACGATCCTGTGCATTGGCACCTCCATACTGGATGGTGATGCAATCAGCTAGAATGTTCTCCATAGTACATCAGTAGAAATCTGATGACATACAAAACCTCAGACTAATGAATTCCAACTACTCACATGCTGCCTTCATAATTGCATCAGTATGCTGGGACCAGGATCGATCTGCAGAGGTGTTGACACCAAAGGAATTTGAAACTGCTCAGATTTTCCACTATTTGTGGAGAGTGTTCCAAAACTCTCATCAAAGAAGCCAAAAGTGTCATCTGGCCATGGAAGGCCAACCATGATGGCTGGCACTGGTCCACGCATTCTTCTTTGAGTTGTCATGTGATGATGATTGTGTTCAACATGCCTCTGTGTGGACATTTTGTGATGCTGTGAGCAACTCCTGGGCCACTAGGAAAATGCCTTTGAGAAAGTCAGTCAATCATCTCAATCGCAGGACCTCTGTAGAGTTCCTCTGAGTGATGTCCTACACCCAAGCAGCTTCAGCTACTTCATGCATGAGATTCCTTCATCTGTCAACTCAGAGGTAGGGATGACGTGCAGTACTTAGCACATGCTGTGATTTTCCTCAGATAACGGTGAGGTCCACAACCAAATACAGCAAGTCCTGGATAATATCGACACAGCCTTCATACAATGTTTCTGATTCACTGGCAGCAGAGTAGCTTTTTCCTTGCTAATGTGCCCAGTACTGGGATGTAGTTACACTTAATTGGCCATATTACACAGTTATGTTGTTCATCTGCCTGTAACCAGAACCCTGAAGTACATACACACTTTTACCAGCGCTCTGTCAAAGGAAGAGATTTATAAGGCAGATAGAGAAATACAATGCCCAATTGACTCTTAGGGTTTTTCTATCCTATGAGTGCTCATGGTGGAGAAGAAGTATTTGGGATGGTACTTAAAATATTATATCCATGTGTTAGGAGCACAAAGATGTTATGTTTAGTAACTCCAAAATATTAAAACTAACTGACAGAAAAACAAGGAAGCCAGGGATGAGAGTTTAACATTCGCTTTTACTTTAAGCGAGGCATGGACATATGACGTAGTGGTGTGATAACATATGCTATTGATGTACATTTACAGCTAACCCAAAATGAATTATTTAAATGAACATGAATACTTACTCAAACAATATATTTACAATATTACTAAAATATTAAATACTCAATACAGGGATTTGGACCCAGTGCAATATGCGTTTTGCCACAAGAGGTCTACAGCATACGTAATCTCAATGGCCTTAGGTCTCCTGGACGATACAAACACCTATGTCAGGATGCTGTTCGTTGACTATAGCTCAGCATTTAACATTGTCATTCCCACACTCCTGATCAATAATGTATGGAACTTGGGCCGATCCTTCTGCAATTGGATCCTTGACTTTCTCACCAGAAGGCCACAATCTGCTTGTATTGGTATTAATAACTCCTCCTCACTGCCACATCTCAGGGATGTGTGATTAGCCCACTGCTCTACTTTTTTATACTCATAAATGTGTGGTTAGGCATAGCTCAAATGTTATCTATAACTTTGCTGAAGATAAAACCATTGTTGGCAGAATCTCAGATTGAGACGTGAGGGTGTACAGGAGCAAGATATACCAGTTTGTTGAGTGAAGTTGCAGCAACAACCTGGCACTCAACATCAGTAAGACCAAAGAGCTGATTGTGAACTTCAGAAAGGGTAGGATGACATGCAGGTTAGTCATCAACAACATGCAGATTGGTTTCTTTTTGAAATTTTTCTTGACATTTTATCTTTTTCTCTTCCCTGTGCAGCCAATATATTTTTTGTCGGCCTGACATGCTCTTTGTATGTGTACTACTTTGTAGCGTTTTCTGCAATTTTCACCTTTAAACCTATCTGGTGTATATGAGACCCTGCCACAACAGTAACACAATTTACTTAGCTAGGCAGGTTTCTGTTTACTTTCATCCATGCTCACTTTCATTCCAAAATGAAACTCAATTGCATCTTTGTCTGCAGTTTCCATTGTTACAGGAATTTCAACTGCTCTTTTAAATGTGAGTTGTGCTTCAGTTAGAGGCTGATTTTGAATGTTTTCTTGTAAGATTCGACAGAACATCATTAAGCCCATCACTGAACTGACAATGTTTAGACAACTTCTTCAATTCAGACACGCACCCTTTCCTGTTGATTCTGCTTATGAAACCTAAATTGTTCTGCAATCAAGAATGGGTTCAGTTCTAAATGTTCCTGCATTACTTTTACAATATCAGCAAAGCTCATTTTGGCTGGTTTGGGTGAAGAAGTCAAACTTCTAAGCAAACTATATGTGGACTGCTATGTGTGGAGCCAAAAGAGATGGGGGAGATTTTGAACAATTTCTTTTCTTTGGTATTCACTAAGTAGAAGGATATTGAATTGTGTAAGGTAAGGGAAACAAGTGGGGAAGTTATGGAAACTATGACGATTAAAGAAGAGGAAGTACTGGCGCTTTTAAGGAATATAAAAGTGGATAAATCTCTGGGTCCTGACAGGATCTTCCCTTGGACCTTGAGGGAGGTTAGTGTAGAAATAGCAGGGGCTCTGACAGAAATATTTCAAAGGTCGTTAGAAACGGGGATGGTGCTGGAGGATTGGCGTATTGCTCATGTGGTTCCATTGTTTAAAAAGTATTCTAAGAGTAAACCTAGCAATTGTAGGCCTGTCAGTTTGATGTCAGTGGTGGGTAAATTAATGGAAAATATTCTTAGAGAGATGGTATATGTAGTTATCCAGATAGATAGGGTCTGATTAGGAACAGCCAACATGGATTTGTGTGTGGAAGGTCATGTTTAACAAATCTTCCTGAATTCTTTGAAGAAGTTACTAAGAAAGTTGACAGGGGTAAAGCAGTGGATGTTGTCTATATGGACTTCAGTAAGGCCTTTGACAAGGTTCTGCACGGAAAGTTGGTTAGGAAGGTTCAATCGTTAGGTATTAATATTGAAGTAGTAAAATGGATTCAACAGTGGCTGGATGGGAGATGCCAGAGAGTAGTGGTGGATAACTGATTGTCAGGTTGGAGGCCGGTGACTAGTGGTGTGCCTCAGGGATCTGTACTGGATCCAATATTGTTTGTCATATACATTAATGATCTGGATGATGGGGTGGTAAATTGGGTTAGTAAGTATGCAGATGATACTAAGGTAGGTGGTGTTGTGGATAATGAAGTAGGTTTTCAAAGTTTTCAGAGAGATTTAGGCCAGTTAGAGTGGGCTGAGCGATGGCAGATGGAGTTTAATGCTGATAAGTGTGAGGTGTTACATTTTGGTAGGAATAATCCAAATAGGACATACATGGTAAATGGTAAGGCATTGAAGAATGCAGTAGAACAGAGTGATCTAGGAATAATGGTGCATAGTTCCCTGAAGGTGGAATCTCATTTGGATAGGGTGGTGAAGAAAGCTTTTGGTATGTTGTCCTTTATAAATGAGAGCATTGAGTATAGGAGTTGGGATGTAATGTTAAAATTTTACAAGGCATTGGTAAGGCTGAATTTGGAGTATTGTGTACAGTTCTCATCCAAATTATAGGAAAGATGTCAACAAAATAGAGAGAGTACAGAGAAGATTTACTAGAATGTTACCTGGGTTTCAGCACCTAAGTTACAGAGAAAGGTTGAACAAATTAGGTCTTTATTCTTTGGAGTGTAGTGGTTGAGGGGGGATTTGATAGAGGTAATGAAAATTATGAGGGGGATAGATAGAGTTGACGTGGAAAGGCTTTTTCCATTGAGAGTAGGGAAGATTCAAACAAGGGGACATGAGTTGAGACTTAGGGGGCAAAGGTTTAAGGGTAACATGAGGGGGAATTTTTTTACTCAGAGAGTGGGAGCTGTGTGGAATGAGCTTCCAGTAGAAGTGGTAGAGGCAGGTTTGGTATTGTCCTTTAAAGCAAAATTGGATAGGTATATGGACAGGAAAGGAATGGAGGGTTATGGGCTGAGAGAGGATCATGGGATTAGGTGAGAGTAAGCGTTCAGCACAGACTAGAAGGGCCGAGATGGCCTATTTCTGTGCTGTAATTGTTATATGGTTATATGGTTATGTGTCTTTAAACCCAATCCACTCAGCAAAACTGGCAATTATTTCTCCATGGATATTTAATTTGCTTTAAAATGCTGCCCAATTTACTCAGTATACAGAACACAGTTCTGCACACACCATTTTTTCTGATGTAGTCAGCTATTTCTGCTCTTCCTGTTAAACTGATGATTGCTATCATCCAGTACTCATGGACCCATGAATTTCGTCTTTTTCTGACTTTTTTTAAACTCAATTGTCTTTCCTTTTCCCAAGTAACCACATGCTGTCTTTTCTTTTATACGCGGCCATTTCTCAATGCAATTTTTTAAAAAACTCGAACACTGCGCAGAGCACTTTTTTTAACCCAAGCACCTTGCTGCATTTCAACAGGTAGGTAGTCGCTTCAGGTTTGTTTAAAACTTCCTTGTCACCACTGTTATGTCTTATAACTCCAAAACATAAAACTAATTGAAATAAAATTAATGTGCCAGGAAATTCAGTACATTGTATGTCACGCACATACATGCTGTACTGGCCTGATGATGTATGCCATTGATGTACTTTTACACGTAACCTGTAAAGAATTTTTTAAACGAAGAAAGCTTAATCAAACAATATATTCACAATATTACTCAACTATTATTGAAATATTAAATACACCACAAAGATCTTGCATATTTGGTGGTAGGAGAGGACTACCTTAAAAAAAAAACTTCGCTTTTGCTCTGTTAGCATTCAGCTGTAGAAGAGTTTGTGCACCCACATCTGTCACATAAGAGCCTACATTTATTAAGCTGTTACCAAACAGAAACAGGCAATGTTTAAGAGGCATTTAGAAAAGCACAAGAACAGGCATAGAATGGTAGGTTATGGAATATGTGCAGGTTGATGAGAGTTTAGATTGGCATTGATGTTGGCACAGATACTGTAGGCCAAAGGGCCTGTTTCTTTGGATTATTATGTTTTAAGCTCTATCTCGTTATAGACAGATTATTCATTTGTCTTGATACAGTCCTCAGTACTCACTGGCTGCTTTGGTATCTGAAAAAATACACGACCCAAGATTCAAGGTACATTTATTAACAAAGAATATATAAGTTACACAACCTTGAGATTTGTTTGTTTACAGGCAGCCGCAAAGCAAGAAACCTGAAGGAAATTTTTTTTTCTTTTATTTTAAAGAAAAAAATAAACACCAACTGTCAATGTGCACAGAGAAAGAGGGAAAAAAATCATGCAAACAATAGAAGTAAGCAACAAAAGTAGCATTCTAAATCAAATTGAGTCTTTAGATCCAAATCCTCGGAGCAGCCCGGAGCAGGCCCAAAGCCTCGGTATTCAGTTCATTGTGATTCTGCTAATTTCCAACGTACAGGCAAATAGTTGTGGACAATGAGTCAGGGCCAGTGTTACAACTGCATCTTGGGTAGCTTGAGAATGATCACTATGTTCCCTTTCATGAATTTTGTTATAGCTGGAAAAACTAAGTTGGAATAAAGTAAAGAGAAGGAAACAAATTGACAAGGAGGAAGCTGAGACTCTCAGTGCTCAGCATAAACGCTAATGTGCCATTTTATTTTGTATGGTGGTTAGTTGAAATGGGAAAATACTGAAATTCAACCATTTCCTAAACTAATCCTGGTAAAATTGCCTATCAGAGGTCTATACTGTACTGTGATGTTTTCCATGTGTTTGTACAGTGAATATAAATTGGAAGTTATCCATTCATTAGGGTTTAATAATAAAGAGAAATGTGTTTTATTGCTTCAGAATAACCAGAAAAAAACACAGTGGTTGAGTAATATTTTAAATAATCTGTATCTTATCAACGCGGCTGTGGCCTCAGCCTAAGCTTTGTGGCTTAGATTACTGTAAATCTGTGCAGCAGCTGGGAAAGCAAACAAAGTGATAGAAGCAATATGACCGGTGAGAACACATTAATTTGGGATTTCACTTTGTAAAACTTATACAAAGCAAATCCAGACCATATAACTCAAATTTTCACATTGTAGACAGGCTACGTTGGTGATGGAAAGTTTTCGCAGCTTTAACCTCTTAGATATTTAATATATTGAATTATCTTATCTTGGGCTCAGCATATAGAAGCAATTGCATGGAAGACGTGATGGCATCTTGTTTAGGAGAATAAGGAGGTTTAGTATGTCACTGAACAATCTATCTTTCAAACGTCTGCTGTTAGAATATGGTGTATTGTGATCTGGTACATCAAATCCAATGGAAGAAGCTGCAGAGAGCAATGAAGTCAGTTGAACACATCATGGGCACTTTCCTCCCTACCATCAGTATTATCTACATGAGGCACTGTTTTAAGAAGGCAACGTTGTTAAAAACCGCCACCTTCCAGGATATCCTATCTTCATGCAGCTGCCATTGGGCTGGAGGTAGAGAAGTTTGAAGTCCCACACCAAGCTGAAGTTCAGCTACTTCCCTTCAACCACTCCATTCTTGAAGCATCCTGCATAACCCTAGTCAGTACCTCAGAAATGAAAACTGTGATCACTTTGCACTATCATGAACTTATTTTTTGATTCTAATTATGTTCTTAGGTAATTCTTGTCTAATTTATGCTTAATTTGCTCTTCATCTGAATGTTGTACTCCTAATACCATGTGTTTGTAATGTTGCTGAAAGTACATTTTTCATTGCCTGTGTGCAAACATGTACCTGGGCATGTGACAATAAACTCGACTTGTGAGAAACAAAATACATTATTTTTCACTCTCTGATTGTTCAGCTGTTTTTAACATAGTGCTGTCTTTGTGTTTCCTAAGACTTTTTATTTTGCCTGTAAGTTTATCTCCAAGAGTGTTCTGCTCAAGTACCCGTTGCTAAAACTGAGCAATTAACATGAAAGTATAAGCAGAGCTGTACCTCATACAAAGTGTTGGAGGAACTCAACAAGCCTGGCAGCATCTATAGAGGTGAATATACTATCGATGTTCTGGGCTGAGACCCTTTATCAGGCCTGAAATGTCGACTGCTTTGTTCCCTCCGTAGATATTGCCTGACTTGCAGAGTTCCTCCGGCACTTTGTATGTGTTGGTCAAGATTTCCAGCATCTGCAGAATTTCTTGTGCTTGTAACTAAAGCTGAAGCATTGCTTGGATACCCTCATCACGTGTGTTGTGCTTTGAAATTGTCAGAGGTGAGGCTTTATATCAATTCTAATCTTTCGCAAAGGTTGGTGGATTTTTAACCACCAAATGAAACCTTACCTTTCGTTTAAGACCTTTCAGCAAATGTAATCATTGCACAATGAAACCTGGGCAGTCTGCTTTGAGGAGGAATGTTTGCTTGTTTACAATCTGTCATAATAAGATGAGGAAAAATTGCACATTGTACTAAGCGTGTTCCTTGATGGCACAGTAATAGGCTGTGACTGAAATATGAACCAGCATGCAGTCACTGACAGCTATGCAATCAGCACATAGCTCATCCATATGTCAGTGTGAAAATGACTAAACTATCACTCTGGTTTGCTGTAAATGAAAACCTTTCATCCATTTGACCTGCTTGACTCCTTTCTGGTGACTGATGAAGTACCAACAATGTTCTGCATAGGGCTCTTCTAAACGGAGATTATTAAGCACCCATGATCATGATAATCTTGCAGTATAGATGGAAACACTAACATGTTATTTTGCTCTGACAGGAACATTGTGCTGCATTATTGGACATCAATGAAATACATACCTGCGTTGAAGCTAACCGTCTGAGACTGTTAGCTGCTGTTTTGGATCTGGCTAGGGAGAAATCCATTCACATTGGCTTCTCTTGCCTGCGAAATAATTGTTGATCTCACAAGGGAATTCTGTGAATGTCAGGGTATAAAGTGTGATTGTCGCTTTGACCCAAAAATCTCTGTTCACTAAGCATTTAAATTAAAGGCAAAGAAGGCAAATGAAAGTTTGACATTGCATTGCATTGGATCATGAGCACAGTGAGATGATACTTTGCAAAGGGGCTTTTTCTGCTTCCTAAAAGAATCTGGTACATCTTTGACTCCAGCTTTATGCTATCCAAGCAGCGTTGCTACAAAATTGAGATTCCTTTCCCTGGTACTCAACCAGCAGGGTAAAATTGCCCAGAACCATTTGATGTCGAATGTGTAGTTGCTGAAGAATTGAATAATTGTCTTTGGTAGATTTGTGAGCACAAAGCTAGATCGCCTTTTAAAACAGATGCAGCCTCACAACTGAACTACCTGGATTATGACTCATTAGTTCATTTTTGAACAATCTTGAGATTCCGTCCTTGTCTGGGCTTCGGGAATGTTAATTTGCACATTTTCAATCATTCACTAGTGAGACACAGTCCAATGTTCTAAGTAAATTTTCCATATATTACCTTGACATTCATTTTCTTGCAGGCATTTATAGGTAAAAACATGAAATACTGTAGAATTTTATGAAAATGTATGAATAAACAAATACCAATATGCACACTGTTAAAAAAAAATACCAAGAACATAAGTTGTGAAGAGTCCTTGAAAGTACGTCTGTAGATTGGAAAATCACTTTCGAGCAGTGGTGAATGAGGATATCCACACCAGTTCAGGAGCCTGAATTGGGAACTTACAGTCAAGGTGGTACCTGTGTACAACGCTCCTTCAGTCGATATTTTCTGGATAGATCATGAAACTATATACTTCACTTCTTTTATGTCTTTTACATTTGTTTTTGGTCTTGAGTGTGATTCCGCAACAGCTGGGGCCTGTGATTTGCCGTTTGGAGATGGTTTGGGTGTTTGAGCGCTTGGCAGTATCCGAGGGGATGCCGGGAGGCAGAGGCAGTGCGAGGTGTGTCGAGGAAGCTGCAAGCCGATGTTTGCTAATTAATGCTTTCATTGTTCACTGATTTAAAGCGATGAGGGAGATTGAAACCTGGGCTGGCTGCCTTTTTATTGCTGAAGGATTGCTCTGCTGCCAGAGAGAGGAGACTGAATTTTTATAGCTTGTGAGATTGGTCTACTATGGAGAGGGGAGTCTGTTTTTTTATCACTGGTGAGATCGCTCTGCTGCAGAGAAGCCAAATGTTGCCCAGGTTTTCTGCATTTTGGATGTGCACTTGGGTCTTACGCTTTTTTTTGCATTCTCTATTTTTGCCTGATTTTTCTCCTTTTTTTGCGGGGGAGGGTGATTTGGGGGTCGATGATTGTGCTGATGTGCTTTTTCTTTCTTGGGTTTGTGGCTATTTGGAGAAGAAGAATTTCAGATTTGTGTACTTTGATAATAAATAAATTTTTGAAACTTTGATGGTTGAAGAGTAATAACTGTTCCTGAACACAGATCACTGAGTCTTCACCATTACAAACTGCCAAATATCATATTGTGAATTGAAAGTGGAAGGAGAAAAGGAAAGAATTCACACTTGAAGACATTGATCCATGAAACAACTCTGCTATAGGCCCGTGTAAGATTTTAAATTTGTCTGCTTTTTGAGAGACTTGCTAAACATGTTAGACACATGGGCTTGTGTACATCTTTCACAAGTAACAATTGGTATTGACTTAAAAGATATGTTAGTAAGTTGGAAGAATCTCCAGTCCAGTATAAAAGCTGGAAAAGATTTGTTAGACTAAATGATGCGTTTCTGTAAATTCTGTATAATTAAGAGTATGTAATACACTTAATTCTGGTTAAAAATCTTCAGAGTATCAACATCTGTTGAATATAAAATTATTCTTAATATTGAATTGGTTTGATAGAAACAAGTCAAGCTTTGTGTTAAGTACTAAATATTCCCATCTATCCAAAATTTGTTGAGACTGGGACTGACCTTCCCATTTACTGTAAAAGAGTATCCGGATCAGACAGAAATTTCAGAAATATTATCTTTTTTTTAGGTAAAACATATTTCTGTAAAGATTTATTTTATTCATTCCCATACTTATTGCTAAATGAGTGATTACCTTAGAAGATTTGGCTACTTTGCTGCTATTTTTTCTAATTCATAGTTCGTAGAAATGGCGACTTGTGAAGGTTTCCTTGAAAAGTTTTTATCAAAAATGGATTATAATTTTTTGCCATCATTTATATGATAGGTTGAGTGGCCTTAATGCAGTAAACTCGTATGATTCAAAAGTAATTACATCAAATTGTGGCACAATCCCAATAGCAGCCCACCAAAATCTATGGTTGCAAAGTTGCATTTCTATATTTTTTTTCTTTTAACCACCCAGAAGGCTGGGACAGAGTAACATTTCTCTGTAGAGTGCTGCCAGCCTTTTAAGTACTTTGTCTGATTTCTCAAACTTTTCTCCCTTTGCTGCAGGTTCTCACTTTTACGCCAAAGTCGTGTTTATTGCCACATGGGACAAGGATATGTACTGTATATTCAGGTACAATGGAAAGTGTACTTGCAACAGCATCAGAGACACAGCTCATAAGAAAAAAAATGCAAATTAAACATAAATTATACATATAAATACTCATTCAGCACCTTGAAGTAATAAAATAAATAAAACAAATCCTTGGAAAAATATATTTTACCTATTAGAGAATATATTTCTGAAATGTTCAGCTTGATCCGGGCATATTTTCACAGTAGATGGGTTGGCCAATTCCAGGTAGCACTAAAATTTGGATTGCTGAGAGTATTTGGTTATGTAAAGTACTCCTTTAGCTCTTCAGCATATTTCTTGCTTCCATAACAATTTCTTTATAGTTCCTAAATAAACTCAACATTTATTTGACTATTCTTTGAAAGTTTATCAGTTCCCTCTGATTTCTAGGGAGACTACTCTGCCTATTTTGTACTCAACCTTCATCATAATAATTTTTATGTTTTATTTTAATCTATATATTTTAGTCATTAGGGAGCTTCAATTTTAGATATCCTTGCTTTCAATCAAATGTGTGTAGTCTGAACTCTTCCAAGCCCTCACATTTCTCATTTCCGTTTCGCATGCCAGACTTTGACACTGATCCACATAGCCTAGATCCCTTTTCAATTCATTGAAGTTAACATACCTCTGGGTGAGATTTTTCACATTTGAATTTTTTTCCATTGACACTTTCATAACTGCTCAAAACCTAATAAGATCAATTTCCTCAAACATGCTTTCACTGAAACATACCTTTATTTCCAAATTAATTTCCCTGGACTAGGTCCAACACTACTTTGTTCCTTGTTGGCATGTCTATGTACAAATCAAGGACATTCTATTAGTGACAATCTTATTATTTTGTTCCCAGTCTACATTAGGTTGCATAAAATTGCTCCAAGAGCTATTTTTATGTTCTTACACTTCGCTGTAATTTATCTTTGAATTTGACATTTTATCTCCTCCCCCCACTATCACTTATTTTTGTGATAGTCTGTAAAAGTCCCATTCCAAATACATGGTCAGACCTCTTGCATCAGGGTCTCTTGCAGGCATCCACCTCTGAGTACTGCTATAATCCCTTCCCAGCACTGAAATCTTTCCCTGTTGCTGAACCTCTGCAATCTTGGACTTGTGTGTATTCATTTCTAAATGCAAAAGTATGAAACTTACTGCATGACAGATGGTATCACCTCCATCACAATGCTTTTTACTGGGCAATTGTACTTAAATACAGTGTTAGGTTTAGCCTGGTGTGGATCTCAGACCACATTGATTTAATTGGTAATTCTCAACCTGCGTAATGGGGGGGGGGGGGGAAGGAATTAGTTTAACATATTCTCTTCTGTTTTATGCTTTCCATTATTTCTAAGTGTTTTATTGTGTAGTTTATGAAAAAAAAGGACAAATTGGAAGCAGGAGATTAAATAAGAACATGGTTGATTGATTAAGAATGGAAGTGGTGGTGGAAGTGTATGTATATGTGATATATATATATCACATCCACTCTTTTTTGTAAACTCTATGTATAGAAACCAACATTCCTTCATAAGATAATCTGCCCATGTTATGTCCAGTAAATCACCTCTGAATTATTTCCAATTTGTTAACTTCCTGCCACAAAAAGAGGGGAGAATACTGAACATTCTACTCCAGGTTTGGCTACCCTAAGACCCTAAATAACTGAAACATCATCTCCAATGTTTACATTCAAGTCCCTAGCAATAAATGATGACATTCGGTCATCTTTCCTAGCCTACACTAGACACAGAATCAGGATTGTTTAATATCATTTCTTGTACACACGTGTAATGGAGAACAAATGAATTGTAATTCTGCATCTGATGCAGTAGAAAAAAAACACACACCAAGATAAAGAACACAATAATAATAATAATAAAGAAACCCATAATAAATATAAATACAATGGATTCTAGTTCATTGGGCCAATGGTTAATCGGGATAGCCACTTATTTGGGACAATTCTTAAAGAGTGACAACTAATCAAGAAAATAGCCAGGATTAATTAATTGATATGCCAAAGCATTTCCAACCAGTGTTTGGAGTGCACTTGTGTGGCCATTAGACACTACGTCATGCTTAGATTGAACAGTTTTTAAAAGGCATCAGTTGTGTGCACTTGTGTTCAAAAGCATTGACTTTTGTCACTGATAACTGGTGAGAAATAAACAGTAAGACAATTTAGAACTGTTTTGCTCTCTGTGATTTCAAGCATTCAGGCCTGGAGAGGCCAAAAATCGCTGGGAGTGAAAATAAAACAATTTCACTACTTCATATTAGGAACTATGAAGAATTTGAAGGTATCATCAGTCATCTTGAATATTAAAATGAAAATGAAGATTTGGAGGAGGCAATTGTCAATAGCATTGTGTAAAACCAATCCATTATTTCTCATTTGTTCTGTATTTCATTTAAATGCATAATTTGTTAATTAGTTAAACAGTAGTTTGTGTTTTTTTATACCTTTTCAGCTATTTTCATGAAACTTTGGCTAATTGGAGCAGCTACTTAATTGGGTCAAAATGTACATTTTCCAATGTGTCCCAATTAACTGTAAGCCACTGCACATAAGGTATCTTATGTACATCGATTGTTTCAATGTATATAAAGTGATGCTAGGCACAGGAGTGTTTGTACTTAAGTTGATTCTGACAGGAACTGATAAAGTAGTGGTAGTTGGGGGCATAGAAGGGAGAGTTAGTGAGTGGAGGTGTTGATCAGCCTTACAACTTGGGGAAAGTAATGGGTTTAATGGTTTGAGAGGCTGGTGGTCCTGGCATGGATGCTATGTAGCTTTCTCCCTGATAGGAGTGGGACAAACAGTTTTGAGCAGGGTGGGTGGGATTCTGCATGATGGTATTGGCCCTTCACTGGTACCTTTCTGTACGTGTGTGTGTATATATCCTTGATGGTGGGTTAGGCAGGTGTTACTGATGTGTTGGGTAGTTTTGACTATCTGTTGCAGAGCCTTCCCATTCGCTGCAGTGCAGTGTCCGTACCACGCAGTGATGCAGACTGTTAGGATGCTCTCTTTTGCATATCTGTAGAATGATTTGCATAAAGATGTGCATCCAGACCCCATTACATCTCAGAGCTCTATAATCTCACACCATTGAAAAATTTTCCTCATATACATATACATTTTTTGCACATTATTCTCCATATGCCGAGTCCTTGCTACTCATTTAATCTCCAGTATCTAGGTCAATTTGTAGCCTTGATTTATAAGTCTAAATGTTCCTGAATGCATGAACGTTTACAGACTATTAAATTCACTCACAGCTTTGAAACAAGACGAAGTTCTGGCCCACAATTGCCTTCTGTAGGGATTGTTTTGTGTATAGTTCATCTGCACTGCATTACTCGAGGCCTGATCTTTGCTGCCAAATTGCAGAGTGACAATGAGTCAACAACCAGTGATGTGGCCTCTTAAATTTTTAAACTATAAGCTACAGGAGAAATTGGTGGATATACTCTCCATGTAACCCAATAGCCTAGCTAACAAAAAATTGATCTCCCTTATTCTTAAATATCAATCAATGGAGCACCACCACATTTTTGAATAGTTCCAGATTTTTACTTTGTTATTTCAGTCCTAAACAATTATGCTTTTATTTTGTGAATGTGATTTCATCAACTTCCTTAAATTAGAGAACACAATAGAAGATCATAAAATGTATTCTTTTAATTTATTCCTTTATTCTCTGGCTATCTAGACTGGGAAGTTGTCCAAAGATAATATATCTTTCAATTGGTTCTGTGCCCAAAATATCAGGCTGTAGTGTTTTACCACTTTCCTTTCCCAACCGAAACTATATTCTACTGAACCTGGAAATGCCCTTCTCTTAGTTCAAAATCTGATAGTTATGTGCTGGCAAGAGTAAAGGAAACTGTTTGGGTCATAACATGGGCATGCAGTTTCCTGATTTAGCTTCCCCTGTACTTTGCAAAGAAAGTACTTGAGGATTTGGCAAGAAAGACTGATGCCCACATATTTTAATACCTTTGAGAATTAATATTAACCTTGGAAATATGTAGCCATGGCTAGAATGATCTTTATGGTCATTGAGTTCACAATTCATCGAGAATGGGTTGACATTTGTAGGTAGCATGCTAATTGGTTGATTCCTCTACCTGGTTGAAGGCCATGAACAAGGTCAGCACCACTACTATCATGGAGCTTCAGTATGTGATGACAACACCATCACAGCATACTCTGAAGAAGACTTCTTGAATGCCTTTCCCTAGGCATATAGAGCCATGCATCTCATTTTTAATATTAAAAGGGCTCAGGCCCTACATCTGCTACCGTCCAGCCAGCCAACCCTCCAAAAAGGTTGATGAAAATATAGACGACTTTCATTACCTCGGCAGCATTCTTACCTCAAAAGCAAACATCTACGCAGACCTCAACAACCGACTGAGAAGTGTGAGTGGAGCCAATGCAAGGTTAAGGAAAAGAGTCTTTGAAGATCACAACCTACAGGTCCAAACAAAAGTTTTGTTCTAAGGAGCAGTCATTGTTCCTACATTACTGTATGGAGCTGAATCATGGACCACCTACAGCAGATACCCGAAAGCCCTTGAATAATATCACCAAGCAACCTTACAGATGATGCTGAGGGTCATCTAGAAGGACAGACAAACTAACACCAGAATACTGGAGGAGGGCAACATGACAGCATTTCCACCACAATAAGGCAACAGCATCTCTGATGGGCAGATCAAATCATCAGGATACCTAACTCACAGATCCTTTATCCCCAATTGAATGAAGGTTAGCGAGTCCCTGGTGGGCAAAGGAAAAGCTTCAATGGTAACATCAATGTCAGCCTGAAGAAATTCAACATTACTTCTTAAAAAAAAACTGGGAAGACATTGCACTCAATAGATATACCGGGAAGAAATCTGTTCAAGAGGGAGCTGGGCTACATGAAAGTGACCTCCCTTGTGCTGCAGAGAGGTGGAACAACAGAAAGACCCAAACACTAACTACAAAATCCACTTTCTTTTGCCCACACTGCAACAGAATATGTGGACACTGTAGGGTATGGAACAATTTCTTGTAGCGCTAATTATTGACTGAAAACCGGGCCATTCGCATTGATTTGTTGCTGTCTCGGCAAAGTGAATATACAAGTTAACTTCACCTCTGAGTGCATGCCTTTATTTATTTGGTATGTAGTTGTACAGACACAACAAATTGGCGAGGAGTACAAACCTGAATGCCAGTGAATATCACCAAATGCGCCAACAGATGGAACTCGGAGAAAAGGAATGAGACAAGAGAGGAAAGAATGAACCAGTACAGAGACAGCAGTCATGGATGCTAGCTTAGGGATGCATGAGTGGTAGTGCACAGTATACAGTGAGAGATGCACAACTAGCAAAGCTAAAGTGAAAATAACTTAACAATGGCTTTAGTTGGGGAAGTTGATGAGTTTGATAGTGCTCAAGAGGACTGGGAATCATATATCGAGAAGGTTGAACTGTATTGTAATGCTAACGATGTGGATGATGAAAAAAAAGTCTCCACACTTCTTAGCTTAATGGGTGCGAAAATGTACAGTCTCTTACACAACTTGGAGTAAATCTTGAAAAGGCAGAAAGCAAGTTGTTCAAAGAAGATGTTGAAATTCTAAAAAACATCACTTGAGCCCAAAGACTCTAATAATAGCTGAGAGATTTAGACCACAAAAGAAACAGTCAAAGGATGAATACATTTCTGAATACATTGCAGAACTGAACAAACTGTCCCAATACTTTGACCTTGGAGATGGACGTTCTGATTCATTAAGGGTCAGGATTGTAGTCAAAGCATTCAAAAGGGGCTACTGTGAGAAAGAGACTTGATCTTAGAACGGGCATTGACCATGGTATTATCAATGGAGACAGCAACAAAGAATGCGTCAGAACTACAAAAAAAGAGCTTAGAATGTCAAGTGCACAAAACATCCCTGAAAAGTGTAAAAATCTAAAAAATATTATTAATGTGACGAAATTCACCCACGATACAAATGACTGTTGGTTCAAGAAAAAAATAGCAGAAAATGGCAGAGACAGGGCCACACAGACAAAAAGCACAACCAAAGAGAGAAAACACACAGAGTGAAAGTTTCAAACACAAAACTAAACAAACACATAAAGTGACTGAATGTGAAAGTGAATCAGACAATACAGAATCTGACAAAGGTGAGTAGTCATGCCTAGAACTGCATAGCATTCTTGAAGCAGATCACAAAATCCTATGGACTATAACAGATGTGCCTGGTGTAAAACTAAGAATAAAGCTGGATACAGGATCATCTTAGTCTGTAATTTCAGAGGCCGACTACAACAGACTGCTTTCTAATCTGTAGGAGTGTCTGTCTTCACCATGGCAAGGAGTACCTATTGATTTTGTTTGACCATTCACGAATCTATGTTTCTGATTGCTGTGAATTCTCATTTGAAGTGGCCAGAGATCATATCAATGAAGTCAACCACATCAGAAAAGACTATTTCCATTCTGTGGACTACCTTCTCTAGAAGTGGCTTACCTGAACAAATTGTGAGTGTCAATGGATCACAATACATTACAGAAGGGTTCAGACTATTCACAAAGAAAAATAGCATCAGACATTTCAAGTTAGTTCCTCACAACCCTGCAATGAATAGGTTAGCTGAAAGGTTTATCTGAACCTTCAAGAAGTCCATAAAGTAATGGACAAGGAGGACATTTTCTTCACCACAAGGTGGACAACTTCCTTTTTGTGTATTGGAACTATTCACGCGACAACAAATCAAACACCTCCTCTACTATTCATGAGCAGGAATCTGAGATCTTGCAAATACCTCCTGAAACCAGATCTATGGAGGGAAGTGCAGAATAAACAGTTCAGCCAGTTGCCAAGTAAATCAGGAAGGAGCTTCGAGGTTGGACAGGAAGTCCTAGCATGTGATTATCAAGAAGACAAGCGGACAGCCAATAGTATAGCTAAAAGAACTGGACCACTGACGTACGAAGTGGATATTGGAGATTGGACCTGGAGACGTCATGTGGACTAGATACAGGATGCTCAGTCGAAGAACCCACCTGGGTCATCTGCATCCAACAAGATGGACGCATTGCATCCACTGGACTTAACATTCAGTGAAGATCATGTCACTAACAGCTAAGTGACAGCTTCAGGAGAAAGTTGTCTTTGACAAGACATCTGTTAAACCTGATGCTACTCAATAGGTCCAGAGGTGCTATCCTGCAAGAAACAGAGCAGCACCCAAAAGACTTGATCTTTTTTTTTTGTATAGTGAATATAGGTATGGACTGTTATTTAAAAAAAATCAAGCAAGCTCTGTCATTGTGAAAGCGTGTTTATTGAACATGGTCTATTAAAGAGAAATTGAATGTTTTGTTATATATACAGTTTTATGTTACATATATCTGAAGGGGCTTGAAGTGTAGTATATGGATCTATTTCTTTTAGTGTAATAACTCCCCTCAGTATTAATTATTGACTGATTTGTTGCTCTCTCTGCAAAGTGTACATCCAAGTTAACTTCACCTCCAAGTGCATGCCTTTAATTATTTGTACAGACACAGCAGATCCTGGATTGACCTCCTACAACCACCTGAGGACACACCAATGGACAACTTCTTAGGAGAACATCTTACACGACTTGAGTGATTGAGTGATAGCAAGAAGAGAGTTAACTTTTGTCACACGTACTGAGATAGAGTTTAAGAATGTTCTTTAGCACATCATTCATACAGATAACTCCAAACCTAAACTACATCATTGTAGCACAAAGAGAAAGACAATAACAGAATGTGGATTCTAGGTTTGCAGTTGTGCAGTGCAGATGAACAAATGAGGTGCTCGAGATAGATTGAGAAATGAAGAGTTCATCTTGATTGTACCAGAGATCTGATCAGGAGTCTAATAACTGCAGGATGAAAGCTGACCTCGAGTCTCTTGTATTTTCTGCCCAGTGGAAGGGGAGCGCTAAAAGAATATATGGGGAGGGAGAGCTCTTTGGTTATGTTGGCTGCTTTCCCAAGTTAAGGGTATATAATTCAGACATGCAGTAAATGCATTGTCTTGACCTGAGTGAGAAGAACTCAGACATTTTAGGAGTAATTTTCTTCATAAATAATTTTCTTTAGATAATTTTAGGCTATAAAATTATAAGATTTAAGCAAATTTAGGCTGTTCAGCACATTGAGTCTGCTCCACCATTTGATCATGGCTGATTCATTATCCCTCTGAATCCCGTTCATCTCCTTTCTCCTCTCAATCTACAATGCTCTCACTATGAAGAACCTGTAAACCTCCGCTTTAAATACACCCAATGACTAGGCCCCCATTGCTGACTGTGGCAATGAATTCAACAGTTTCACCACCCTCTGGTTCAAGAAGTACCTCCTCATCTCTGTTCTAAATGACATCTTTGTATTCTGAGGGTGCCCACCTGGTCCTACACCCTTCCACTATAGGACACATCCTCTCCGTGCACAAATAAAATACTTGGACCGTAAGACACAGGAACAGAATTAGGCCATCTGGCCCATTGAGTCTGCTCCATCACTCAATCATGGCTGATCCTTTTTTCCCCTTTCTCCTCAACTCCATTCCCCGGCCTTCTTCCGGTAACCTTTGATGCAATGTCCAATCAAGAATATATCAATCTCTGCCTTATATACATCCAACGATCTGGCCTCCACAGCTGCATGTGGCAACAAATTCCACAAGTTCACCACCCTTTGTGAATTTCTCCGCACCTCTGTTTTGAAAGGGCGTCCCTCTATCCTGTGTCTGTGCCCTCTTGTCCTAGACTCTCCCAGCATGGGAAACCTCCTTTCCACCTCTACTCTGACTAGGCCTTTCATTACTTGAAAGGTTTCAATGAGATCCCCCCCAACACCCATCTGAATTCTAGCGAGAAATACTTCAGGGGATTTCTTCAATCAGAATTCCTTGGGTAAAGGGAATACACGGGTGACCAGATAGTGAAACTTCGTATAGTTTTCAAGATTCTTTTTTTGACTGGAGTGATGGCGAGTGACTGGGAGAAATCCTTGCCTCACGCCATTACTAGAGCCCATTGTCCCAGAGCTTTTATTCTTTATGGGTTCCAGCCCTGGAGCCAAATGCTCTGTTGAAGATTCTTCCCACCATCCTGCAAACCCTGAGAATAACTACACCAACAAAAAAAAACACTCCCTGAAATATGCAACTTGATGACAAATTATTTAAGTTTCATCTCAATTTTGTGTGCTATTTCTTCAGTGTAATGATTTCATGACACAAATTCCTTCATACTGTTCAGCCTTGGGGTAAAATCTACTTTGGAATGATTTACTGAGTAAATATTTAAATGTATGTATTCATTTTTTAAAATTTTAAAATATTCTGTAATCTTAAGATTCTTTGATCAGTGTATTTCAAGAAGAATGTTTAATATTCCATTTTAATTTAAAATAATTGAAAATCAAATTTATCTCCTATACACATGTAGTGAATGTCAATCCCAAGAGTCAAATGTTGACTGTAGGGTAATGGCGGTGGTGAACTACATTCCTCACTGGAGTTGGTAGCCACCAGAGGCTCTCGGAAGTGTTGAATTTTGGGCTGGGTATAGGGTTGAAAAAACAATGGGACAAAAGTGAGACAGAGCGGATGGCTCATTGCAAAACGGGCACCTCCATCGGATTCAGAACCGTGTCAGTGGCAGGTCTGAATGGGGAGCTCCCAGTGTGGTTTGCCTGTGTTGGAAATGGGATTGAGGGCCCCTGGCAGCCCCCGCCTCCTTCCTTGCAAAAGTAAAGAAAAGGTAGCATTATTTCTGCTTCACTTCACCGCTCTTGGATAAGTAGAGGCCAACAACAAACAGCTGCCTCCGTGGCCTGAGAAGTGACCGAATTATCGAGTACTGGACCTCTTAAAGGGGCCAACCTCAAACCCAATCAAGAAGTCTGGAATGCTAATCAGGTTTCACATACCATGCTTGTTGTGTTTTGAGTGTAATCTAATACAGGAATGTTTAATCTATTTACACTAAATAGCTGTCTTTCAACAACTGCTCACATTAAATGATCACTAAGAATCTTGAGATTTGCATAACAGATTTTAAGAACGTAGAACATCAGAAATAGGAGCAGGAGTAGGCCATCCGGCCCATCCATAGATTTTAATCGGCAATGCGCTGTCCTGGTGAAATAGTGGAAAAGCATTTTAACATTTTATTCCTGCATAAACTCAACTGTTCTGCTTCGAAACGAGTTAAACTGTCATGTCAATTAATAAAATAATAATCAGCACTATGTCTCTGGCGATTCTGGACAATGTTTCTTACCCTCTGCATGCCGCTTTGCTGAACAAAGGAGCACCTTAAGCAATAGTCTTAGACAACTGCACTGCTCTGTGAGGTTGTCCTCACCCTCAGCCATTAGGCCCTATAATCAATCAATCTATAGCCAGGGAAGTAATGACACCCTCCTGCTTGAGGTAGCTTGTTCTTTATTCTTTCCTACTTTTCTTCTAATATTTGTATATCTGCACACTTGTAATGCTACTGTGACACTGTAATTTCCTTTGGGATCCGTAAAGTATCTCTCTATCTATCTAAAGTTAAGAGATGTTCTTGTTATAGAAAGGGAGATTACTCATGCTGCTTCGCGGCCTGTTTTAATGGCATTGTCCCAAGTCGATCTGATGACTGTGACTACGAGTTTCCTTTATGGACTGTTCGCATTTTGGTCATCCTTTTGTTCACTCTTGCATTGTTTAACGCCTCATTCATACAGATCATTCCAAAGCATAAGCACAAAGAGAAAGACAATAACAGAATGTGGATTCTAGGTTAGCAGTTACAGTGACAGAGAAAGTGCAGTGCAGGTGAACATTGAGGTGCTTGAGATAGATTGAGAGATCAAGAGTTCACCTTTATTGTACCAGAGATCTGATCAAGAGTCTAGTAATGCAGGAAGAAAGCTGACCTTGAGTCTCTTGCATGTTCTGCCCAATGGAAGTGGGGAGCAGAAAGAATTACTGAGGCAGGAGGGGTCTTTTATTATGTTGGCTGCTTTCACAAGTCAAGGATATATAATTCAGACACCCAGTAAATGCATTCCGTTGGACTCGAGCGAGGGGAAACCAGACATTTAAGAAGTAATTTTCTTTAGACAATTTTGGGCTCTTGTAGCGATTCTTTATTGAGGGATTTTCCTACATGTGGAACCATTTCTGAGATTGCTCAAAGGTCTTTTGGCATATGTCCTGCAATAGTATACCATCAGCAATTATATTTTATACAAGTCCAGATAGGGATAAAATTGGTTTCTGAATCGTTCCTGTCAAATTCCATACTCAGTCTATTTAACGTTAGAATGATGGTAAATACAAAACACTTAACCTCCCCTATGCTGAATTATGAAACTATTTGCAGGCATCCATTAAGAACAAGTTAGTTGCTTTGGATCAGTGTTTATCGGTTCAGTGCTTTATCCAGCAATGTCAGTGCTTAGCAAAGGCTGTAATGTCAGATTAGTGCTGTACTGTTGGGAGTGTTGTCTTTCAAAGATCTTAATCTATTGTACTATCCGTTCTGTTGTGTGATTGTAAATTAAACACAGTAGGATTATTTAATGTCAAACTGTGCTCTGCTAATGCCTGTGTTCACCCTTCCCCCAACACTAGCGTTGCTTTCTCAGCCAACATTACTGGGGATAAAAACATGTTCTGTAGTCTTCACGATATTTGCTATTTTGGGGCATGTGCTTTCCATAAATTAACTGCAATGCTTCCCTGGAAAAACATCAGTAGTTCCTCTACATTGGCTCTAAAGTGTCTTAGGACGATTGGTCATAAATGGCACTTTAGTCTTATTTTAAGTGTTTTGAGCAACCGCGAGTAAAGGGATATGAACTAAATGGGCTTATGATCCAAAATCCATCCCATCCCAGTCAATCTTTCTTCTCCCCACTTCCAGTGAGAAGAATGTACAAAAACTTGAAAACATTCAGTACCAGGTTCAAGGAGAGATCCTAAACTGCCAGTGTACAGTGGACTAAATAATTTCTAAGCAATTTTCTGTAGCTGATAGGAAGATTTTTTATGTTACTATGGTTATATCCCTCAACCATCAGGCTCTTGAACCTGTGGGGATAACTTCACTCAAATTTACTTCCCTTATCACTGAACTGTTCCCACAACCTATGGACTCACTTTCAAGGACTCTTCAACTCATTTTTCCAATATTTATCGCTTATTTATTATTATTAGTTTATCTTTTGTGTTTGCACAGTTTGTTGTCTTTTGCACATTGGTCTTTCATTGATTCTATTATAGTTTTGGATTACCCGCAAGAAAACGAATCTCAGGGTTGCATGTAGTGACATATATGCACTTGGGTAATAAATTCACTTTGAACGTTGTTGTTTCCTTAATTAATTTTGAATTGGATGTATGAAAAACAAGCTACATTGAAGTGAGTATTAAAAGCAGACAAACCAAGAGCATTACATTTTTACTGCCAAACTCAAGTAAAGGTTTAACATCATTTATGTCTTTTCGTTTTCTGCATTATTAAGGACAAAGCTGTCATTTAACTTTTGTTTTAAACAAGTCGATTTAAAATCTCAGCCATCTCTTGCTATGCAACTTATTTTCATTCAATTATTGGAAAACTATTCTTTTTCTCATATAATTTCATCCAAAGCCTTTAATGATTTTAACAATTGTAAAGACAAATAATGACTTGATTTTGGATGGTACCTTGTACCCACTTGTCACCTGATGCAAAATAAAGTAAATTTTATTTTTTGAGATGAAAAGCTTTCTCTTTTTATCTTCATGCTTTTGTGGCTTGCAATAAAATGTTTGAAGTCAAGTTTAAATTTATCTAAAGAAATAAAAATCTGTTGCAAATATCTGGTTTCATTTTCTACAGGAAGTGTTAAACATATTGGCCAAGAAATTCAATCATGTAATGCTATTTCCTTTTCATTATTACATGTTTGAAAACTGACTTTATTGGATTGAGACCATATCTGGGTCACTTTGCAACATTCCTAAATTGGACTATGCTCTTCCTAAATGTTTTCACCCTGCAGTGCCTGACATGATTTTGGCTTGAGTTGCACACAGGAAGTCATCATTCAAAATGCAACTCTGCAGTTCTAGCCTTGCATTGAAAGCAGTTGTTCTGGAATCAGGCATTGCTGGATACCCTGGGATTTAACGCCGCAGTGTTGAACTTGGACTTCTAGAAGTTCTATACTCACCTTTGACCCTTTGAACCCTGCCACAACTTTCTACCTCTTGACTTTGTTACTTATTACCCAAGATTTATTTGGGTGCTCTGGTTTCTAATCCTTTTTCTCAAAATATTTCTGCTGGGTTAGAATAATAACCAACTGAATGGTACAAACAAAAATGGCTGGGTTAAACAAGATAGATGGAGGTAACTGTTCCCTTTTGCAGAAGGTTCAAGTAATAGATTCAGAATGTTGTACAAAAGCATTTTATGTCTTGCACTGTACTGCTGCCACAAGACAACAAATTTCATGTCATATGCCAGTGACAATATACCTGATTCTGTTACCATTAGCTGGGGAGCTGGGGCGTGTTTAGTGAAGGGCAAGTTCATTAAAAATGCCTTCTCCAGATAAATGGTCAGTAGTTACCATGAGAAATGCTTTTGCCTGTCCCACTAAAGTAAGATTAGGTTCACTTGCAATTATTTCTGTTGATTAATGTGTGAACTTGGGCAAATGTCTGCATATAATGAGCCCACACAAAATATCCAAACCAGAAAAATATATATGGTGGGGTGGGTGGTTTTGTGGAAAGTAAAAACAAGGATCAAAAGAATGATACTGGATGTAAAAGGTTATAACTTTCTTTTAAAGTGGCAATTAGTGCAGCAACTCTGCTAGCAAAGTAAATGCATCAAGCAAGAATTCCTGTTGCTTTACTGTTCTATCTTTTGGAAAGTATGCAGTCTATGGAGGTTTAATGGTGGCTATTCTGCTACATACGTATTATCACTCTCTGATCTGTCTTCTGTGTACTATTTGCAGAGGAGTTGAGCATATTAACCAAGCAATGTGATGTGATTGATGGATCTCTGAAGTCCCTGAGAACTGTCAAAGGCATAATATACAGTAGACTG